>NC_088109.1:17833195-18515195 GCF_036370855.1 Dromaius novaehollandiae | reverse complement strand
TACTGAGAGTGGTTGAAAGCATAACACATTAATGATTTAGTTATACAAACAAGGCATAAAATAATTGATTTTTATTTATTTTTTTTTAGAAAATATTTAAATACTTTAAATACTCAGTTTTAAAAGGGCTATTTTTACAGGCTGGAAGGCAAATCCAGCCTAATTTAACCAATACAGTTATAATTCTTTTTAAATAACAAAGGCTTGTGGTATACAGTATAGGTCAAGAAATATGTTCTTTGGGCATAGAGTTTTAGAGGTTATTTGCCTTTGTCTGTTTGATATTTTTGGATTTTTTAAAACAAAATTAACTAACTTTTACTTTCTTCTGCAATCAAATCTTATTCAAAATAATAGAAAATAATTTCTGTATCATGCAAATACAACATTATTTTTATACTTGTTTTCTGAGCAATGGCCTCAAACAAGTCTTTTTGTTTTTTGTGTATTTTTTTTTTAAGTTTTTTGAAACTCCTGATAGCTTCTTATCCCAAATTACTTGCAAAAGGCTGGGCAAAACACAGACTATTTTTTTTAATTGTGCTATTTTTATATTCCATTAAAGGAACATTGCTATAAAAACACTAAAGCCATATTCCCTTCTTGAGGGCTTCTTTCCATTGTGCCTCACACATTTCCCCCCCGCATTGAGGGGTCCTCTCTATTGACAGTGTCTCTCTGGTAGCTATCACCTACAAAAGACACCATCAGTATAAAAATAAGTCCACAGTAATGTTTTTTTTCCCCCCAAAAAAACATTCTTTTGCCCAGCCAATCTATGTCAAATAGTGGCAAGATGATGTACTCCTGTAAGTAAAATCTCACAGATTTGTAGCAAACAGTCCAGACCACTGTTAACACTGATAAGAGCAAGTATGTGGCTGAACTTCATCCAGTGTCCATTTCTAGTATATTCACTGCTACAGACATGGCTTCAGGGAAATTCCTTGTTTGAGTGACAGTCCAGTAGATTTCCACACCTGAGGACCATGGGAAGCTGGGATAACTCAAGGCATCTTGGAGTCCAGAATTCCAGATGGAGGTTTTGCTTGTAGTGAAAACTGTCCAGTTCTTTCCTCACCATGGTATATTCAGCTATCAGGGACGTGCCTTTGGCTTTCGACCAAACAGACAAAACAGAAAGATGAGTAAGCAAGGCTACTAGAACGGACTTCCTTAAGAGATGTTTTCTGGACACCGAGAGCATATTTGGGGGAGTAGCAGGCACCACGTGTCACCATTAGTATGCAGTTGGCTTGTCTGCATTCCCAGGTCTCGAGCTAGTGCTCTTTAAAGTTACAATGGTTTTAGACATGATTTCCTTCCTAAATTCATTCAAATTATTTTTTCCTTTACTTATACTGCACAGTTGAAATAAAAACTATCAAGTGCCAAATTGGGTTCAGTCATATGAATGCTTTTTTTTGTTACAGCAAGCACGTTCATCACACAAAACCAGCGAGAGTCTTGCTCTATGGCTGAAACTGAAAGTTCAGAAACCAGTCTGAAAAAGATCTTTCTGACCTCCTACCTCTCCAGTTACAAAGACTTCAAGGTTTTAGTAGCAGAGGAAACAAAACATTTCTCAGTTTTTCAGTGTGGAAAACACACCTCAAAAACAAGTCCCAAAATACTCATGGAGTTGGAGCTGGATGACCCGCGAATCTGTTACAAAGCTACTCCTTAAAATTTCCCTCGTCTGTGCTCTCTTCAAACTATATCAAATAATTTTTGTTCCTCCAAGTGATCTTCCAAATCAATTTGAATATTTTTGTTTAGAATTCTGAAATACAAGTTTCTAAATTATTTCTCATTCTAATTTCTCTAGAACTTTCTGACAACACACTAGTTCTCCAATGTTTTTTTTTGTTTTTTTTTGTTTTTTTTTGTTTTTTTTTTTTTTTTAAGAACATCCCCCCCACCCCCTCCCGAAAATTAACTAAAAACAAGATTGGACAAATTCATGAGATCTGCTTTCTCTGTAGTAAATCTGTTTGTTTTACAGACTAAAAAGTTTTCTATCTTATTTATAACATTTAATCTCATTATTACTAAGAAGTCAGTCAATGACACCTTGGGATAACAGGCTTATTTTATCACAGTTCTTTATAATCAGTATCATTATATTCCACTTTTTTTTTTTTTGAACAACCACCACACTTTATGAGAGAAAGGTGTTCATAAAAATCCTCTGAAGTGCATTCAGTACAAAAACACTCAAAATGAGTAATCGGCAAGTAGAAGAAGGGGCAACTATTTTTTACTAGAATTGCACGTGAAATTGGCTAGCTGACCGTTAACACAACACCATCAGTATAAGTGTGTGAAGAGAGACAGTCTCACCAGCTGCCTTCAAGACAAAATTTCATACCTGATGAAGAAGAGAACTGTTCATCAGTCCTTGCGTCCCTGGGATTGCACCAGTGTGTTTTGCATGAACATTATTCACCGATGGCAATTTGGCAACTTTGTTGGACTTGCTGCTGCTGCTGCTGTTTATGCCACTCGAACCGGGTGAGCACTTCCTTTTCTTTCCTATTAATTTATCTAGGGAAGTATGTGAATGTGAAAAACTGCTGTGTGAATTTACAGTCAGCTCACTGGACTGATGAACGAATGGCCCTAAGGAGAGAGTGGAGTCACTACTGTTCATCATCACACTCATTCTTTTTATCGATTCTGCAGGGCTTCCGGTAGGAGGACCCCTCCCTGATTGGTCATGCTTGAGGCTAACAGAGTTAGCTTTACTAGTCATACAGTTGAGGCCAACGCTGTGGGACGAAGACGTCACCGACGGATGATAGGAGGTCCCAGAGTTTCCAGAGTTAACCACACAGTTTTTTCTAAAGGACTCTGTGGAATGAGAAGGTGCTAGCAGTGCGGAACTGTTTTTACGCTTCTTTCCTGAGCCGCCGCTGCTACTGGCGCTGCCGGTGCTGTTACAGGTGCCACTGCCAGCAGAAGATTCCTTAGGTTTAAAAGATTTGCTGGATTTCAATTTCTGAGGTTTGCTGGGCATAGGTGAAGGTACTGAGGAAAGCACTGTAGGTGTTGAAGGGGATGAAGACACTTGTCTTGATTGCATACTGCAGACAGGATCCACTGCACCCAAAGTAGCAGGATTGGCATTTAGTGTAGTTCCATGTGATGGTACCGATTTACTATTCAGAGACACGCAGGAAGGAGATACCAACGCTGGCGATGACATAACCGTGGTGGGTAAAAGGAAACCTGTCGCACTGACACCGTACTGCGAAGTAGGCATTGAGTTTGTCCGATGTGGTGCACGAACAGATGTCGTGTTACTAGATGCTGGAGGAATTTTCCTGCAGGTAAACAGAAGAAAAATAAAAACCTAGGTAGCTACCATTCTTGGGAATAGGACCCAGCTTAATAGAACTATGTTATGGTAATGCTATTTTGAGTTTGATTAATGCCACTAAAATATTCTGCTGAATTAATTGTTAATTGTTGCGTAAAAGTGTCAAGCACAGAATACCAACCTTTGATTTAATATGAACACAAGATTACTTTTCTATAACTAAAACTACAGGCTTTATGTATTTCTACAAATACCAGCAAGATAAAGAACTTCCATTTTTACTCACTTCCACATCTGTGAATTAAGATGCTTCTCCACCATGAAGTTAAGTGCACATCGAATATGGTTCCACCGCTTATCAAAGACGTAATAACCTCTTCCAATTTGCCGACTACCAAATGTGCAAAACTGAAAAGACAGGTTTTTACTGGTGTTTTCTATTTTCAGTAACAACTCTCTGAATAATAACACACTTGCTTATAAACAAATATTGCTAAGTGAATTTGCTTTTAGATGTTTAAAACAAGGGTAAAAAAAAAAAAGGGACGTTAGAATTTTTATTTCCATGCTATAACAACTATGTTAAATTTTTGGCCCTACTGCATTGGGATCAGTTTCTTCCCATCTGATACTCCCGTATTTCTAATCAACGGCAGCAGTCAAATTTGAATCTCTCTGATTAAACAGGGAAGGACAGCAGTACAACATTTACTTCTGAGATGTTGTCAGCTTATCTGCTCATAGCCGGTTTAAAAAAAAAGAGAGAGACTGTGATATTCAGAAATTCAGAAATTCAAGGGGAAGGCTCGTCTACTGCTGAGGTTGCACCTTCTGGTTCAACTCCTTTTTTCCAATTAAATAGCCTTTTAACATTTAGTTGAAAGCAATAATAATAACCAATCTCATATGAAAGATTTAATGTTAGCACACTAAGAAACAACTCACAATCATTTAGAATACGCTAACTAGAGAAATCCAGGAGTTGTATCAAATGCAGAAAAATTCCAATGCTTTGCGTTTGAAAAAATAAGTATACCATATGTGCTAACTTTCGTCAAGATTCAAATATTAAAAAACATGTTACTGTTCCCTTTACTTGGATGGCTGGCACCTTGGAGTAAAAATGTCAAAAAAGAAAATCTAATAATGAAATCTCACTAAAAAAAGCATTGTTTGCATGTCCTTATTCCACGCCGATGATTTCCTGGAAATCCCACCTGCCCTCCTACCCCAAATCCACAGCCCTTTACAGCAATTACAATTCCTTCAGTATTTTGGCAGTTTGATTTCTTTTGTATTGCAAAAGTGAGGTCCACAACATACTTTCATGGTACCTTTACTTTGCAAGTACAATTAAACCTTCACTGTTGATTGGCAACGGAATTATTTTCTTAAAATATAAACATATACCACAGAAAACACCCTTCAAACCCCCAAGATCATTTGTACACAAATTCGGAACCAGTCAGAGACAAAAGTTAAAGGTAACTCAAAACATACAGCGGCTGGTTGAGGATGATGACCTGAATAATGACAATCCAGTTTTTCAACAGGCTCTTCTTTTTCATCACATTCTCCCTCATCACTGGATAACCGAGATGCTGGCTCAGCTGCAGGCAAGGGAGGGTGCGGGGATTCGTGGACAGAAGGAGAATCGCTAGGGGCATTTCCACTGTGCTGGGCTGGACAGCCTGGAGGCCTGGGCAAGGTAAGCAGTGCAGGTGTTAGTGAACAAAGGCTAGTTTAGCAAGCATTTAAGCTCAGAATTTTTAATACCTACAAAAGGGACTTCACATTAACAGATTTCCCATGTTTTCTCTAGTCTCAACACATCTCCTGAGAGGAAGGAGGTGTTGTACCCATGGAAGAGCAGTATTGCTTAACTGTTGCAGAACTGCTTTCACTGATGCAAGTCACCTTTTATTAATTCAAGCATCAGACCCTCTCTGCTATGAGATGTGGCTCAGCATGGAAGTGCTAAGGGCAGCCGGTCACCAGGCCCAGATCAGAAATACCACCCTCATCCAACAGATCCATCTCTCTCTTTCAAAACCCACGTCATGAAGCTATCAGTATTCATTTCGTACATACTGGATATGCAGATTTTCCTTACCTTGGAAGACTGGGGGGGTGAGGTTTGGGTTTATTAGGTAATAAAGGCTTTGATTCTGTAAGAGTAACTCCATGAGAATTTTGGTGCAGCTCCTGGGAAGTTTTAGTAGGTGAGGGATGTGGTTCCCTGAGAGGGGGCATCTGCTGATGATGATCCGAATGTCGAAGAAACTCCTTTTCCCTGGTTTTGCTTTTGTGCTCGGCTAACAACACATCAAATCGTTTTCTTCGACCCTGTACAGCCCTCCGCTGGGTTAAGGAATGTGTCTACAAATCCATGAATAAATCATTAATCCCAGGCTATTAGATTTGTGGAAATTAAACACTCAAACACATGTCTAGAATTCTAGAACAAAGAAAATCATCACATTTGTGGTTTAGTAAATAAACAGACAAATGGCTTGTAAAAGAAATTTTAAAATTGCTTAGTGGGTGATTATGTCCCTATAAGATTAAAAGAAAAAGAAAAAAAAAGGAAAGCCAGCAATTGCTTTAAAAATTTCTTTTAAAGTTCTTTCAAACTTCTTTTTAAAACAAGCTGCCAAAGCTCTTAAAAGACTAGAGTTTCAAATCTTTTTCATATCTGTATTTTAATTGCCAGTAATAAAATGGTATCTAAAACCATTTATCTTACCCTATAGTGCAAAAAATACTAAATATTTACTTTCACCCATAAAATATTTAACACAAATTTAAAAAACAGACTTCTAATGTGAAACACTAAAAATATTCAAAACACCTTTATCTGCTTTCTTCTAATATACTAAGATATTCTTTGAAAGCTAATGTAATGAAATACATATTCAACATAAAATACAGCAGAATCCAGAGTCAGACAGAACTCAAAGTCCTTTGAACATCATGAATGCTATATGGGCATCTATGTGGCACAATTTCTAGGTAATGCAAAACAGATGGAAGTTATTTTTTTGATTGTTAAAATTATATACAATATCTTATTTTCATATGGCATAGAAGGCTTGCTTGGGTTCATTTCATGCAATTTGGACATGGATGACAATTCAGAGAAATATTTTATGGGTCAGTGTAATATAAGGAGTTGCTGAGAAATGGTTTTTCTTTCTTTCTCTTCTAAACTTTTGGTTTGTCTGGTTCTCTTGTAAGAGACTTGGTATTCTTCCCTTCTCTACCAGCAAAACCATTCCCCCTGCCATTCCAGAAGGGCAGCAAGCACGTTCAAGTTCAGTTCCTTTGGGTCATTAGTACCAGCTTCCTTTCACCTTTGTTCTGCAGGTGGTTTATTTACCAGCTGCTTCCCCTGCTGACAGTTTAGCTGCTTGGCAGGAAAGTAGCTAAGTATTACACAATTGCACAGGATTTGGAGTTTTGGTTCCTCGGGGCTAAGTGATACCTCCCCCCTGACACACACACACACACACACACACACACACACACACACACACACGAGTTCTGAGCCAGAATACACTTTTCATCAAATTGAAAGTGTTTTAAAGATGGTTTAATTCAGAGTTTGACCTCTAGGCATACTCTGTGGCTTCTTCAGATTACTCATTTCCAGGTAAGCTGAAGTCCTGCATCAAGCAGCACTAGCATTTACACAAATACTCCTCAGTATGTACCACAGACCTTGGGTTTTTTTCTTGGGGGTGGGAGGGAGGAGGAAGAGCTTGTTTATCTAAAACTTGCATAAACAACTAATACTTTTAATGCTTATGATGAACTTTTAAAAATTCTCCAGGCTCTCTCCAAAAAGAACAGCAACATGCTGGTCTCATACTATCTACATGTGGAATAACATTATAATCATTCCAATGGCAACACTCTGTTTAAAGAGTTTGTAAAAAACAAAAAATAAAAAACCCTTCGGGTTACTTTAAGGAATACATATTTTTTAACAAACAAGTTGATCGAATTTCAAAAACAGTTCCTTCTTCATTTTTGGCATGTTTTTCAAACATGCCAAATTCATGTTTTCAGACATTACCAAGACATGTTACCATTAACAGTGGTAAATATTGACAATAAAAATTAGTAGTTTTCAGTTTTCTGTCACGTTACTCAGTAAATAAAATTTAAACTTTTCATCACAATCTTATTCTGATTAAGATATCCTACCTTGCACGTCAAAGACCTAGTACAGGGCTTCTTGGTTTCCACATCGATGACACCACAGTATATATCAGGATCAAATTCTCTCTCTGTTAAAGGTACATAAATATCCCATCATTGAAAACAAACGGATGTCATAAAGACACTTTGAAATACTAAGATTTATTTCCATCATAGAACTTAACCAAACCAAAAGCTATTTTTAACTGTAACACATGCAAATGTACAAATAAAATCACTGAATTAAAACCAAACGTGTTCTACTCTCACAGTGTGCCATGCTGAAACGCAGATCTCAGTTCTGCAAACAGAACGGAGAAACTTACAGCTGTAAAAGATCCCAGAGGAGAAGTAGAACCTGCATGCGAGAATGTTTTCTTTTTTTAAATGTAAACATGATCTTGCAAAACCAAGAATGGATTTAAGAGGTCACCATCAATATGAATAGTCATAACTAATGTTTGTTGCTGTTGTTGAAGAACTTTTCTACCATTCTACTAGGATTATTATTGAGTTATTGTGTTTCAAGTTTAAAGAGCAGACTTTTTTTTGTTTTCTAGGTTATGCTGTGCCAGCTGTTCAGTTTACTACATACCTGTATACCTTTCATATAGAAAGAAGGAAAATCTTTTACTATCTAATTCTACTATCTTTTAAGATAGAAGAGTGTAATTTTAAAGCTGTAGGAACTGGCAGGCCTCTGAGGCCTGGATGGTTTCTGAAAGCAACAGCAACATTTCAAGTTATCTGCCTGCCTCTAAGAACATGTCAAGATAAACGGTTAAATTCTAATATTTAAAGAGGTACCACATTAAAGTTTAATTTAAAATCTTATGAAAGTTAATATTTAGTTTACTTCTAAGGCTTATTTTTTGCAAACATTTATGTAAAAGCTTATACTTGACTATGCTTATTTCTATATAGGCTACTATGAGCAATATAGCAAATAATATTTAAAAAAAAATTACCTGACAATCTTTTATGTAAAAATTTCCTATTATTTGTATTTTCTTCAGGTTTCTTTTCCAAAAATGGAGGCACAGAGAGAAGACCTTTACCATTCAGTATCTGTCCAGGGGAAGGCAAGGGTGGCTTTGGTATTGAGGGACAATTAAGGCCAGTCTTTATTGAGGAACTCACAGTAGTAGAACAAGTTGGACCAACAGCAGCTTTCAGTTGGGCACCATCTATCTTTGGATGAATCTTTTCCACTTTGACAGATGGAGTCATGCTATTATTTATGGAAAAAATGGAAAAAGAATTGCAGGCAATTGTAATATCACAGAGTCATAAATTATCAAAACTATGTAAAATGTATTTTATTACTTAATAATACTCTGGTCTATTCACAATATCAATTTACTTAGTTGGCCTGCCTCCTCTATTCCCCATTCTCTTATTTTAAATTTTTTCATATCTATTTTCACATTTTTTGAAGATGTCCACAATCTCTTCTGTCCTCTTTTCCCCACTTCCTCATACGTATTTCAAGGAGTCACCAAGGACTTCAGAATCTGCAATTTGAATTTGCAGATACAGCATATGACAAAAGCAGCTGGAATGGTCCTGTTATATCCCAGGGAGCAAGGCCTTTTCTGCAACAGCAAATTATGTTATTCATTTTGAAATCCATGAAGTGTGCAGGTCAAAAAACACCTGAATCAGGGCTAAAACTCACTTACGATCAAAGTATACAGATTTGATCAGAGATCTGAGTCCCCCTAGTAAAATGATCTTTATACTGATTCAAGATACACCTTTGCAAGACTTCTCATCCAACAATGCCATCCGTGTACCCATAATCTTAAATTTGGCTGCTAGAAAAGATCCAGGGGAGTTTAAAAATGGCATCTGTTAAACAAAAACCCTGTGAAACCAAAAGAAATGCTACTGATGCAGCAATTTCTATGCAACTAATAAAACTTAATTCTTTGTCAAAATGCATACTCACATTTTATCATGGGGAACTTTGCTGTGCTGTACCGGATGCATTAGCCTATTGTTTCCACTGATCTGCAGCTTGTCTTTGGGTGATTTCAACAACTTGGAATTGGATGATGATGCACTAGTACCTCCACTGGATGAACGATTGCTCCCACTTCCACCGCTACCTTTGTTTTTTGAAGGGAAAGATGAAATGAGGGAAAATACTGAAGAGGAGGGAGGAGTCAAAGGCGGCTTGCTAGAGGAGCTGTGTCTTCTTTCTGAAAAGAAAAAGAGAAGGAAAAAAAAAAAAGGGGGGGTCAGATTCCCAGAGCCCATACAGAAACAATTCTTAAATACTTCATGTTGTCATTTACTCTATTAACATTTTTTTCTTTATTGGCCTGGGAGGTCCCCTACCACACACACAGCCTAGAGGATTCAAGCCCCACTGTAATCCATGAAGCTCCATTCATTGCTGGTCCCCAGCTGGTTACGGGAGCCTCTTAACTTCGTGAGTGACATTCTTCAGCCACTAAAGCTTAGCTTTTAATAAACACTCCCCACTCTCTCTCCATCTTAAAGAACAAGAAAGTGAGAATCAAACCCAGACCTCAGACACACAAAGCAGAGAGAGACCTATCCTCGGGCCAGGCAAGCCCTGAGTATCAGATTGCCTCAAAGAATAACAATTATCTCTTCCTATGCCTCCGAACGGTCAGAACAATGACGGAATAAGCATTTTAACTTTTATTTCATGACAATCTTTTGGTATGGTCTGCCAGACCTTCAGTGTGCAACGCCCCTGGGAATAGAGACTCAAGCATTGATTTACACTGTAATTTTTCCTATTACTAATTTTATTCCTCATTTCATAATATGACCAGTTTACGGAAGAATTCTCTTTTAGGAACAGTAGTACCAAAAGGAGCAATACCAACTGCAATAAAGGGTTACAGACACTTGCTGTGAAAACACATTTCTCAGCATTTGAATAAAGAGAGGTCAGATTCCATCAGTGAATCTGCTGGAAAAGAAATGCCATAATCGATAAAGCTTAGGAAAGGACAGTAGTACTATTAACACGAACATATTTCTTGCTCTTGCGTACGCTTTAAAGATAGCTCTTTGGAACAATGAATTCTCAGTCACAATATACTTGACAGCTTCATGGGGCGCCCAGCTCTGCCTACACACGGACATGGTAATTGACTGGTCAACTGATATTTGGACACCTGTGATTCCTAGATGATATATGTTATCAACAACTGCTTATAGACCTGTCTCTGGCAATCAAATACATGCAAACCATGGATCTAGGAGAGAGAACCAAGAATTAACAGGTCCGTGTATGGAGTGGAAAGGCACCTTATTCTTGCCAGTAATAATCTCAACCAGTAATCTCAACCAGTACTGTTAATAGCACCTAAATCCACCATCTGGCTATCCCAATTGCAGGAGCAACGTACAGATTTTGACGTTAATTAAGCTAACTCATCAAGGCAGCAGGCTACTCGTGAAGTTATAATAATGATAGTCAACTCTTTTGCCTGCAAGAAAGTGAAAGTCCTGTCCAGTGCAACCAGTCCAGAAATCTGTAACCCTCTAGAGAATGCAAAATAATACACTGATGTTTTGCTTATGTGATCCAGATTCCCCCCCCAATCCTAACTACAGAAATCACATGCCACTCAGGTGACAGCCAGTCAGGACTCCATTCATAGCAGGAAGCTGTCAAACAAGAAATCACCAGCCCTGAACCCATCTGGTCAGGCACACCACCGCTGCCCTACTTCTGCAAGCAAGACTAGCAGGAGGCAGTAGCAAGGGAGAAAGCAAGCAATGCAACAGGAAGACACAGGTATCTAGGACCCGGCAAACTAAATTCTTACAGATGTGGGGAGCTAGAATTTTAAGTATGTTCATTAGCTCATGAAAGATTTATATGTAAAAGCACAGAGTTCTGTCTAGGAAATTCCAGTCAAGACATGGTCTTTTGAGACTGAACCAAGTGCTCCATATTTCTCTGTTTGTCTAGCTGCAAAATGGGTATAAATTACCTAAGAACCTTCATCAAAAGAATCAGTCACTTCTTGATTAATATTTACAAAAAAAGCTCTGAGATCTCAGTGAAATGCCCAACAGAAATACAGAACAAACGCAGTGATTTATCATCCCACCTGAAGAAATAACAGCTTTAAAATCATTCGTATTTAGAATGACAGGCTAACTAATCACCTGTGACGTTCAATATTATCTACTTACTTTAGTCTTACAGAACCAGATGCCATAGAAGAGTTCAAGTGAAGTATGTTAGCATATTTATATTCTAGTAAATGGCTGTGCTTCTTATATGACATACTGCTTATTGCCAAATGTCTTTTTATAGCAATGGCAAGAATCCCTGAGCAGCTTTGATAAGTTACTATTTGAGGGCCATTAGTTCAGCGATGCTAGACCCATATATGAATGACAGCAGAATTACTCTGAAATAATGAGAAAAATTCCCCAATATTCTTCCACTTTCTGTATATTTAACAAATTCAAAGTCCAAGTAATTATCACAGTTAAAAATAATCCAGTGGATCACCAGTGCAATCTTTGGGACTTTATTCTGTGTGTGTAGTGGTTGTTTTTTTTTTTTTTTTTTTATTTTTTTTTTTTGGAAAGAAGAGAAGGGTGTTACTTCATTGGAAAGAACTTGGTGGAGGGTGGAGAGAAAGGGACTAGAATAATAACCAAGACCAAGACCATCATGCCTTCCATCATTAGCAACAAACTGTGCAAAATATTAATCTGAACTATTGATCCAAACAACACAGGCACTTCACTTCTCTTCTGGCAAATTTAACTGGCACTGTTCAATTAGCTCTAGACTGAGATGTTACCGGCTACTATTTACATGAATGTTTCATAGCACCAGTCTCAAAATAAATGAGTTTATAAAAAAGGAAGCCTTTTTAACCAGCAACAGTTAAAAAAAATAGACCTCAGAGAACTGGGACTGATGCTAATCAGTCATCCAGATTACAGTCTATCTATCAAACAGAATGGAAATAAGCACAGACAAACAATTTGGCATGAAAAAAAAGCCAAATGAGCATTTTCTATATTTCAATAACCCTTCCTTAACGTGAAGGTGAATTTAATCCTTCATTAAAAAAAAAGATAAATTTCTGGTTTTATGATTGCAGAACCCATAAAGTTGGCTGGCACGATTCTAGTAAGCCTCACTCTTACTTCCAGGACAACAGGAACAAAAGCAAGCAAGGAAATCCTTGAGATGTAACCAAACCTATTCCATGACATGACAGTATGATTCAAACAATTATCTGCTCCTTACCACTAGGGAAACTGTTCTTACTGAAGTCCCAAACTCTGCAGAGAGCAGTTTGCTACCTGTTACAGGAATCTTAACATCAGCTGGCATTGCTTATGCTTCATGGGTGGCTATAGGGAGGACAGAGCCAAACAGTTCTGGGACTAGATCATCTCCAGAGGTTTCTTCCAAGGTGGCCCTGGACCTTCGCACTGGACTCTTCCAATTTGCCCTATCTTGCCTGTCAGACCAGGGATTCAAAACTTAACCCGTTGGCTATTCCCTTGCTAGTGCCGCCCACCATGCAGCTGTACTGGTATCAGGGGAGGTGACCACAGTGCTCCTTATGAGAGGCTCTAACATTTGTTGTAATATATCAAAATAATAATAGAGATACTATTCTTTTACAGAACTGTGAAACTCGCTCCTTTTTCTGCATGCAACCATGACTCGTGTAGCTGATCAAAGTACCAAGACTTCTCAGCTGTTTCTGAGCATTCTCTAATTTTTGGTAACCTGCTTGGACCTGTCCAGTGTTGACTAAGAGGCAGGGCTGCTATTATGGCTGGCTGACTGCGAGAAGATCATGGGAATTTACAGCAGTCCTGTTCAGAGCCCGGTCCTCTACCAAAGATTTACTCATCACATTCAATGCTTCCGTGTTCTTATAAAATTCATGTTTTTAAGTGAGGCCTGTTTAAGCACTGTTTTGTGAAACTTCTGAAGTCTAGCTTTCTCTCACAAGAAGAAACGTTAGTAGTATCACTTTCCATATGACATATTTTAAGCAAGGCATACTTATTTAGTGAATGTATTTATTGTCAGGATGATACAGTCTTTTAATTGAAAAATTACTACACAAGCTGTCACTGAATAATCAAGACGACTGTGCATATTATGCTAAACATTATTATAATGATGAATTCTACTAATCATCTGCCAGTCTATTATAGTTCCCGTTTATCATTAACTCTGACTCAGCCTGAAAATATTTAAAAATATAATTATCTCCAGGTGTTCAGTTTTCAAATTCTAGAAGTTAACATCCCTGTCCCTTCCCTTCCCTTCACATAACTCTCTCAAAAGCAAAACAAATTTTTTATGACAGGATTTCTTTTACAGCACCTCAAAGTGATATTACAAATAGTACACCTGTGTAAGACGGTTCTAATCTTTAAAATCTGGTTTTTTTCTTTCTTTCTTTCCTTTTTTAAATTTTATTTATTTTATTACCAGAAAGATGTAGTCTAGGCTTTGGAGAAATAACCGAAAATTTTCCTCCATCACTTTCAGGCTCGTAATAGACATGTGACAGACCCAAAAATGTATTAAAGGAAGAAAACTGAATCACATTATTTTGTCCCCAACGTAACTGGTGATAAGCTGAGTACTCTCAATACACAGCGTTTCACAGTATCTGACCTAAAACCAAAGCTTGCATTCTACACTAAACCTTAGCAGATAAACTCCTCCCTAAAAATCCTTGCATTTATATAACGCCTTTGTTGATATAAGAAGAAGAGCTGTATAGAGAGTTAGAAAGCTGTGAAAAGAGATTGTATTCCAGCAAAGCGTCTGCACTCAGTGACTACAGCATGCACTGAACTAACAGTCTGGAAAAGTACAGTGACAGTTTGTGTGCAACTGGACTTACGATTGAGCAAGAAATACATAAGCAGACTGCCAAAGCGCACAGAATATCATCACAAAAAGGGTCCTGATAAGTTGAAATCTTTTCAAGAGTTTTAGAAACATTAAATAGACTCACTAGGCCACTAGTCTGGCTGGCAATTTCTGTGGCTTTAAAATCGTATTTTCCATTATATATTTATTTTCACTAATCAAATGCAATGTGAAAGCTCCAAACTATACTATAGGGAGACTACATAAGACAACCATGAAAAATAACCATACACCAATTTCTGACAAAATAGAAAAAAGAAGGGGGGGAGGTGTTAGAAGAAGAAAAAGGAAAAGAAAAGGCTTCTCACCACTTCTGGTTACCACTTCTTCTTGTTCCATCAGTGAGTGAACACTTGGACTTATTGTGATTTATAACCTTATTTTTATATTAAAGTAACACAAGATATCCTTTTATAGAAAAAAAAGAGATTGTTTTTCATAAAATATGCCTTTCTTTGCTATATGCTTAACAAAAAAAAAATTTAAGAGTAACAACACCCTTAATTTTCAGCGTGCTTTTCTCAGGCCTACATTTGGTTCCTAAGCTTTAGGAAACATTTAGTGCTGTTCACTGTCCCTGTGCATCAATTAATAGCTTTGGGCAGCAAATACAAGACGTACAGATCAAGTTTCAGAAACCCATTTTTTATACTGCCTCCTTATGTAAGTACTGGGCAAAAAGTCAAACTGACCTGTGTCAGTGCTAGCCGAACCATCATTAAAAATGCAGCACGCCCATTCAAACACACACACAAGCTCAGCTCAATAAAGTGTGTTGCAACTGCAGCTAACATTCAGAAAACCAGTTTTAACACAGGTTAATTTAGGTGCAAGAATTTAATCCAGACTATGGAATTAAATGTGTGCATTGATACAAAGCATAAAAGCAAGTTTACGCTTATGCTGCTATTAATATATCTGTTTTATCTAAAGTATAAGCATGATAAGAGCGCCACTTAGGACAAACTTTTCTTTTTTTTTGTCATACCTGAGCTACTACTTGGCTTGTTTTGCTGTCAGTGGTGTGGTGTGGCGTGGCGTGGCGTGCCGTGCCAACAGTATCACTACTGTGTTTAGGGAAATCACTTCCTAGGCACACCCATTCAAGGAAGACATTCCTCAGAAAGAACTAATACTCCTGCCAGCAAAATTTTAAATCGTACACACAGGCCGGAAGGACATTTATAGAAATGTATAGACAGCTATGCTGAATACGAACATCTGATTTAATATCTATTAATGGGTTTAAGTCAAAAGAGAGAACTCTTCCAGCGCCATGGGAGTGCAGAGAAGCCAGCCCAGCTCTAGCATGTCTGAAGAATAAGGGGAGGAGGGTTTCAGTGGGTCAGAAGAAATTAAAAACCCAAAGATTAAAATTCAGTAGCTGCTGAACAGTGTTAATTCCATTTGAGAAATCCCATAAACTAAGGTATTTTCCAAATTGGGAGCCCTCTTCCCCCCCATTATTTTCTTCTTCTTTCAGTGAGATGGCTAAACCTCTTTTGAAAAACTGCTCAGCATCTCCCTGTTGTCTTCTGTGGTTAAATCTAGCAGCGAGTCAAGTGTAAGATGCCAGAGTGTGCCCGACTATGTGCCAGTTCAACAGGCAAATACCCCTGTGCTTGGAGGGAGATGTAAGTTCTCTTAAAAAATATGCAGTGATAATTAAACAACAGAAGTTTAGGAAAGTCTGGTCTGGATCATGAAGGAAGTCTAGGGAAAGTTTAAGAGAAACGGAGTCAAGCATCAGCTAGCATCCGATTTAAATTAATCCAATTAATTATTTTGTCTTCTTTTAAACAATCTTAGTCTGCAGAATTAGGTAAATATTTTCAACCTCTCATATCCAATATTGTTTTGGTTTTTTTTAAACAGGCATTTAAATTCTACAGAAATCAGTGGCTAAACTCTCCCCAGCCTAGACTACATTTCCTGCTCACCAGGAAGGGAGAGCAGATACCTACTGAACGTTAAAAAAGGTGCGTTCATTATTAGCGAGCCTGGCACCCTGCTCATACGGCATCGTAGCGCTCGGATGACGTAACTGGGCTCCAGGTGCTCAGGGGACTGTTTCCATCTAAACAAACTAAACTGAGTGGCGCTGTGAAAAATATAAGATTCTTGAAATAAAAGATTCTCTCTATGTTAAGTGAATTCACAGTATTTGAGAAGTGAGTTAAATACAGCTGTACTAAAACATATACCTTTTACCTGAGGGTAAAATTTGTTTGATGCCATGATGAATATTAGTCTTCCAGAGAAACTGGGGTGAAATAATTTCCCCGAGGTTCTAATTTCTCCAGAAGGATCAGACCCATGACATGAATTAAGTACACAGCTCCAGAAGAGCATCTGGAGCAGTAAATCTGGATCTGACCAGAGGTGCCAGAAGTCCTCTGTGCTTAAAAAAAGGGGTAGTTTTTAGGACATATCCCTCCCCTGCGTTTTGGGTTGACCAGCTTAGGTCCTCAGCCAGGGTAGTCTGTCGGTGCTCCTGGAGAACACCTCATCACAGCTACAGATTTTACCGAAATCCCTTTCAGGGCTCTAACCCCACACTGGCAGCGTGCAGCTGGCTGGGAGCAATCGCCCACGAGGGATCTTGATCTACTGCTCACTCGCTTCTTGCTGCTTCATTATCCCGCTCTAATCAGGGGGCCTAGATACCAAGGACTCTGCCTTAATCTTCCACTGATGTCCCTTTAATCATCTCATCGGTTTTGTGTGCAGCCTAAGTCACGGCGAGGTCACTCCATCTTCAGCTGTGTCGCATGGAAACTTGCACTTTTAGCAGAGCAGACAGCACCTACACAAAGTTGTATTTTTCACTCCAGCAAGAAAGCTGCAGTAAAGAATATTCACAGAGCAAAAGCTATTAATATGATAGATTACCCAGGTTGGTTTGGCATGAGTACAACCTGTCATGTCACCGGAGAGAATTCATATTACTATTTCATTAAAAAAAAAAAAGACACTGCTTGCAACTAGCAGTTGCTACTATTGTTTATCATCCAGGGTTAGTCAAACCAGAGAGAATCTGCCTGCTGCTCATGTATGCTGCTGGCACCGCATTCAGGGAAAAACAACACTGCAGCGGGAAAGAAAAAAAAAAAGGTTACGGAAGTAGGCTATTTATATTGCAGCACACCAAATGCCGCTTCGGGTGGCACATACAGCTTGCGCGATGTTGTTTCATGTATTGACATCGCTTACCACAAAAGTCTTCCTTATCTTGACCAGAGTTATTTGATATTATAAATAAATAGTAATAGGCATAAACTATTTACCTAAGAAACAGGTTTGTAAAACGTGCTTTACGCATACCACGCTAGCAATACTGATGCAACCTAATGGCCTGCACTTCCTCGCTTTAAAAACATTCAGCACATTTGGAGTACAGAGGAGTTTCTATCGCCTGCGATTCATATCGTCACTTACAGAGGCAATTAAGCTACAAGGACAAAACTTCACGGAAAACATGCCTCTTCTGGGTGTTTTCTAAAAGCCATTAAAATGCAATACCTAACTAGTTTCAAAGAGTATATTTTAAAACCCTAGGCTTCACCTCCACAACTCGGTACGTTAACATGTTTGCTTTGCCTAGCGAAGATCTAAAAGGTAGGGATTTATGTTTTTACAATACACTTCCACCACATACGTGCTACAGCATTGTTCAGACAAAGACAGCCTTATATTTATTTAAGCCGAGCTGGTAATAACCAAGAAGATACATCCACCTTCCTTGGGGCAAAAGACTGACTTTCATTTAAGTTCAGGTCATACATTATAGAGCAAAAAACAACTACAGAGATGAACAATTTTTTAAATTCCCTTTAAAATGTTCTTTCAAGTTAAAGCAATTCTGGGAGGCTTCAACTCGGCGAATTTCAGTGAAATATTTACAGTCTCCCACAGTGAGAACTCGGAAAATTATTTTCCTCTCAAAAAATCTTTTGTCAAAGCCAAATAAACCAGATACATCAAGACCTTTCTAATTGCTGACTGAATATGCTCCAAAAATATCTGTCAGCTCCTAGTACATTTTTACTTCTCAAATGAGGACTATATCAACATGTAGTTTTAAATGTCATCCGTTTTCTGCATCTTTGTTTAAAATAAGTGGGTGTCACTTGCTGCTCTACTGTCCAGCGGTCCCAATCTGCACTTAGGTCTCCTTGTTCCAGACAGGAATTCCCAAAATATGCCCCTGTCAATCATCTCCAAAACACGTACCACAAATCTCCCTAAAGAGCATATAAAAGCTGCCTACACTTTAAATTAATCAGGGTACACTGAATTTATGATGAAAATTCATGATTACAGAGAACAAAGGTTTTTTACGATACGCTTTGGTTACAAAATGCACAAATGCAAACGCACAAGTTCTCATGTGTACAGGTATTTGGTTTTCAGGGTATCATTCCAATTCTGAAATCCCTCTGTATTAATTCACATTGATTTAAAACATATAAACAAAACATACATGCATATTCATAATGATGGTCCAAGCACACTTAATTATGCCTCTTCATGAAATCCAAACTTCAATGTAATCAAAAGCCATTGATTATTTTGAATGATTTATTTGTAAGAATAACTATGTGTAATTAAAAGTTTCATGTAACCCATTTCCTATGAGTACAGGACTCCTAGACTGACAAAGGTTTCAATTCAGGTTCTACTTTGGTTTGTTTTTAAAAGCTGCTTTACCAGAGCACTTAATAGAGGAAATGAGAGCAAAGCTGGGAATCCGAATACATCCTCTGAGAAGTGCTCTGGCTTTCCTCTTCCCCAGCCTCGCTGCATGGCACTGGGTGTGCTACTTCATCGTTCTGAAGGTCTCCCAAATTTTAATTTAATATTTGCAAATTATTTACTCAACTCCAAGAGGTGTTACGATGGCTAGTTAGTTAACCACATCCCTTTCAGCAGGACCTATTAGCTATAGTATTAATTTGTTCGTTTCATTAAAGCAAGTGCTGAGAAGTACTGGCTGCTTTTAAAACTATAAAAATCAATTGCTCTGTGCTTGATTTATAAATACATATGTTTATAATTTTCGGAGGGATTTACTTTCCAGAACTGAAATCCACCCACAAGTGACCACTATGCAAAATATTTTAGATAAAGGAGTACGAAATTCTGTGCAAGCATGCTTACATTTTTGTTGCTGTGGTTAAAGAAAACAGAGGGAGCAGAGGAAAAAGGGACCGTTCTCATTATTCAGATTCCGAATGCTAATTTCAGGACTTTAAAGGTGTATTTCTAATAGGAGACAATTCTGTAACCATAATTTAAGATATTTAAATGATGTATTTTAAATGATATAACTACAGCACAGCTGGAATAGTGCTATTATTCTCTAATACTGCAGTACGAACGCAGCAGGAACGGCCACCTCCGCTACGAGGACGGCGGCGACCCTCCCCGTCCCAACAGGCAGCGATGGCCACCCGAGAACGCAGAGCCCCCAGCAGACTGCAAACCGCCTTACTGAGGATGCAGCAAAAGTTAGCAGCACTGAAATCTATTTAAATGAATAGCCTTCAAGTAGATCCGCTCTTCCACTGTTTCCTTTCCACAACTCCCTACACACTACTAATGCTAGTTTTTCCAGTTTTTCCACATCCAATTTTTCCCGGGTGGGGAGCAGGGAAACTCCTGCGAGCAACATGGGAAAATTCAGAGAGGCAGGACATGAAATTGCATCCTTTGCTCAGGCAAACCCAAATGCAAAGGACATAATGTCTCAACAAGACTCGGGCGTAATATCCATGAACAACCTTCTGGTATCCCTTCCTGAGCAACTTGACAAGAAGTAGGGGGGGAAAAATAGATTTCTTGCCAAGGAATTGGCCCTAGACCTTTTGGTTGGTAGCCGCCTCGTAAATCTGTCGAGCACTGGAATATAAATATTGCAAAGTTATTATGGACAGACAGTTGAGTGTCTCAGATGGTAACCGGGCCATGGAGAGATTATAATATCCACATCAGAGTACATGAGCACTAATCTCCGTGTAGCCTATTGATGACATGACAATACCTGCACTGTCCGATTAAAAAAAAAAAGGCATTGAATAAACCATATTTTTGCTATTTAAAAAATTATTTGGCATAAATTTAGGAGTATTCACCATGATAATAAAAAAAAAGCATCAAACAAAAGTAGCCTGTGCAGATCAGCAGCGTACCAAGACACAGTAAGGGTCAAATTCCTCAAAAAATATAGTTGCAAAACTGTTGTGAAAAATCTCATTTATGTTTAATCTGAATGACATTAAAGAAACACTTCCATTCTTCAAAATAAGCAAAAAGCAAATTAAGAATACAACCATTATATCAAAGTTAGATAAAATGACTAGTTAACAGAAGTTTAATAAAAACAGTGTGTTGAAAGCATGAAAATGAAGAATTAAGGTAAGAAGAATCTGATTTTTGATTTTCCACCTCTGCTGTTTTTCTACTCAGAAATTGGGTTTACAACTACTCCACCATGTTTTTCCCCTTCAGCATCAACACTACTACTTACAACACCTTATCACATAATAATAATATAATACTGGTGTATTATATTCATATGACTTCACATGTTCAAATGCCTGTCTAACTTTCATCTTGCTAATTTTAATGTTTTCCCTGTAGCTATTTCCTTACATGTATCAAACTTTAATCCTTATATGTTGATTGTCAGACTCAGCTCTACTACAAGGAACCTGCTGAGGTTGAGAACTTTTTAAAAGCTGTTAGTGAACCAAAATACAAAGGGGCTAATGGCCTTGCTGGTAACGCTCTAGGGATGGGTATAACGAGAAGACCTTGAAATAGTAAGATCTCCATAAAAAAAGAGAACAAAAGGAATGAATCTCCTTAACAGAGGAGTAAATATTACAGGATATACAAAAATAGTAGGGTCAGGTAAGTAAATCAGATTCTTTGATATTGTCATTAAGAAACTACAAGATAAAAAGACCATGCAAATATTTTTCTTGTGCACTACAGGAATAACCAGTCAAATCCACTGCCACACTATATTAAAGCTTTGTGAGATTTAAAAAAAAAAAAAAAAGAGATAAACATGCATATGGGTACTTAGCACGAGTCACAATACCAAATATGACAGTACCTTTTGCCGCAAAGCAATTGCTTTTCATGTTGAAGATGAAGAAATACTGCCTGACAGGGCTGAGAAAGAACCTCCCCTTGCTACCTGCAATCCCTCACCACCCTCCTGCATCCTTCTCGGCACAGCTGGCCCTGGGCACGCATCCTGCACGCATCCTGCACGCAGCGGCCAAGGAGGGCCAGCGTGGCAAACGGGGCAACAGCGCTAGCAAGCCTGCACAACTGCCTGCACTATCAGCACGCAGAAGCGGCACCTGGAGAAATCAAAACGGTGCGAGGGATGCAGGATCGCTCCGGCCAACGGGCTCATTCTGCATCTCTCCGAGCTTTTCAACAAAAGACAAATTTTTAATTTAAAAACATAACTTTACAGAAAGAAACAAAAGTCAGCCTGTGGTAAGGTGAATCACAGTCCTCCTTTAAAGATGTTTCAGTGTTAAGCACCTTTTCAAAATTGAAATCTCTTGGAATATAAATACTCAAGCCGCAACATCAATGGGCAACAGAAAGTCACTACTTTGTTTTCTTGTTTTGAGTCAGCTCCTTAAATTATTTGACACTGATCTAATGTTTTTAGGCACTAATCATTTTTCAATCACAAAAAGAATCATTACAGCTTATTTCATTAACACTAGTCAAATGTAATTGGCCTCAAATAATTGTTTTAGCATTTAAAGAACACCTTAGATATTTTCTATATATTAATTAAAGCTTTACAACAGCATTAGCACAGCAAAGTCTCACAAAAATTGCTAATATAGTTAAATGAGGGCACGAACTTACTATGCTTGCACAATAATGTTTTTTTAAAAGGTCGAGTTATTTAATTTGAACTTTGCTTTAAAAGAATGTAGCAATGCTGTGATTAGGATGCGTTAACCGAAATTTTTTTTGGAAGTTTAGCATATTAAATAAACATACCAGTGCACTTGATATGTTCAGGCTGTCACCGTATTTGCGATTTCCTCCCAAACTGAAATATAACATCAAAGACCATCCTACACACAGTAAATTATCAGCGCAGATCTGCAACAGAATTTACCCTCTGATTTATAAATTGCATGGAGTGCACGCAGAAAACAAGTTAAAATAAGCAAGTTGCTAATAGTTTGTTTCTTGAATTAATACCTTGATTAAAAGCCACCAATTTATCCAGAGGACTGACAACATTGCAATCTATCATCTACAGTTTTAGTGCTGTCTTCCCCTTCAGCTTTCCCCATTAAACTGCCTCTTCAGATCACTCTTTTTTTGGTTTTTTTTTTTTTGGACTTCCAGTGTCTGTAGGGAAACAGCTTCAAAACACATTACATGGCCTTCTCAGCACTTCCTGTGCCATCAAACCACAGCTACCGCAAATAAGATACACCCCCCACGACAGTTCAAAAAAAAAAAAAAAAAAAAAAAGATGTTAGCTACGGATTTAGGCGGCAGCAAGGTGAGTGCCCGCGCTGCTCCCCGGCCCAGTTTGCAGAGCGCAGCTCCGTCCCGAGCCCGGGGTGCAAACCCCGGCGCCGTGCGCCAGCCGAGAGCAAACTCCGCTCCCAGCTGCTCTTGAACTTTGGCCAAACGGCTCCGATGACATTTCGGGACGGCGCAGGCGGGCCGCTTGCAGCACTTAATCCCTCATTTTGAGATTATCCGCTCGGGCCGGCCAGCCCTGCCGCGGCCGCTGACGCCCCTGGTAGCACCGCGGCCGCGCCGTGCCCACCGCCGGGGCTGCCCCGCGCTGCTGCAGCAGATCGGTGCTTTAAAGCTGTCGGAAGAGGCTGCTCTGCCTGGAGATCCTGCCAGCTGCCCAGCAAGCAGCGAGGTGAACGCCTGGCCTGCAGAAGAAAACAGCAAACTTGCCCACTGTCCACACAGATTACCTAAACACGCAGCGGCGCCTATTAAAAACCGATTTTTCTGCAAGTAACAGCTCACCCGGCCGTTCCTACCTCGGCGCTCCAGCCGGGCTTCCCCCTCGGCAAGTCCAGGGCGCCGCTGTCTCGGCGCTGGGATCCGATTCCCACAGAGACTGATCATCTAGAGATACTACAATCTGACTCTTACCAAGTCACTAATTTCTGGGCAATAGCCCAAGTAATCGCTTGTAAAAAAATTATAGTGTATTTGCTGACAAACGAGAACAGAAAAAAAACAGTGTGGCTTTTGCTCTTGTTTTAAATTGCCATCATCGAAGCTGAGATTTCTGGCCTTTCCTCACTTATCAAATGATGTTCAAAATCATTTTTAAAACCCAGCAATCACTTCTTCACTAAAATAAACGATTTGCCAAGAGGACAGGCATCGGGCTTGTCCAAATGCCTGTATATTGTTGGTGTGTTTTTGTTTCCTTTTCGTAAAGAAAGGTTAAACAGAAGCAGGGAGCCATTTCAATATTATTATTATTTTTTTTAAAAGGAACATATAGTAACCTAGAGACTACTATTCCAGTTCACAAGCTTAGAAACAACTACCAAATCTATTTATCACATCTTACATGTTTAGAGCACTAGACAGCAAGCAGTTCCTCTTTTGCTCTGAGTTTCAAGAAAAGCTGACAGCTCACGTCACCTATCCATTAACTGTTAAGGTCAACTCAGGAATACACAGACATTTCCTTGGATTATGCTGTTTTTAAAACACATCTCCTTCCATTTTTAAAACTACTACCAGAAGTATGAACGTTTCTGGAGGACTTGTTTCTTCTGCATACTACCCTATCTGACACCTATGATTAAAACTGGGTACGTCTCCAACAGATTTTAGTGGTCCACAAAATTCCTGACTTTAAACTACTATGTGGGAAACCAGCACTGATGTCTCTGTCTTCTTACCAACCAGAATTTGTTTTTCCTTAGTCTTTGATTTAGTCTGTTCTCATTTTGGGAGCAAGAGCGTAACTGCTATTTTGTTGCTTGTTCCACAAATAACCTGACCGAGATCAGGCACTTTAACGTGGAACAACGCAGAAAGCTGTCCTTCTCCCAAGTCAGGAGTGGGGACGGAGAGCCCAACTGCTGAGACGCCCCCGCAGCCCACGCCACAGCAGGAGCCCGGGAAGGGAAGAAGCACGACGGCACGCTGGCGCAGGGACAAGGCCGGGACCGGCCGCGGGAAGGCCACGCGACCGCCGAGGGAGAACGCAACGAGATTTTACGCTTCCTTGTATTATAGTAGCAATATATATGCCAACTATCTCAATCTCTGCTGTTGTTTCTATTTATTATTTTCTGCTGTTCCTATAAAGCTGATGACTAAAGGCTTCTGGGCAACTTTATACAGTAAACGTTCATGAGATTTCACCTTAAAACAGACAAATGTATGTGCCACAGCTCAAAGACATTCTGAAAGTATATGCTAACAAACACAGAAGTAATTTTACTTCTGTAAATGTACTTAAAAAAATTAAATAAGCCAATGAAATTAATTTCCTGATACTAAATCTCTTAAGAAGTTTTATGTCTTATTTTCTAGAAACCCAAGAACAACAACAACAACATTATATTCAATATAAACACCCACTGTCACCCGGTCCAATGTACAAGTGCACCTATTGCTACCCACTCCGCTGGCTTGCTCGGTTCTAGGGAACCGGACTGGGGAAACGCCAACACTCCTGCTCTAAGCATCAGGCCTGCCCAGAAGCGTAAAGTTGGCAAGCAGGGAGGAAGGGGAGAGAAATGGTTTGATACATATCACTGCAGAGCACCTGATCTCCAGATCCTTGCTCCTGCAAGACCATCTAGCGGAAGGACAATTCGAACTGCACTGAAACTATTGCAACGGAAGAAAGGTTGCTACCTACGAATCGGGACAACGTAAAGAACAGTACCAATCCCCTCCCTTCTTCCCTGCTTCCTTGCTGAACACACATAACAACACAAAAAGATATTTATGTTGCGTATGACGCTATCGCTATGTACACATGTACAATAGCTCCCTATTATGAGTGAGCAGAATGCTAATAAATGCCAAAAAAAAAAAAATCAGTCTACAACCTAAAATATTCTGCATATTTTGTATTGCGAAGAAAATTCTCTTTTGGATTGGCTAGAGGATTTTAAATCTTTTATTTACACTGTATTTGCTCACCTGGTTTTGTAAGGAAATGAGGCAAACGACACCCTGCTGTCTCTCTTTGCACTTACCCGCATTTTATGTTCCTTTCTGTGTTTTGAAATGATATGTTATTTTAATAAAATCTGAGAGCTGGACTGGAGGTGTCACACCTTTCCTCCCCCCTCCAACATGAGGTTCTAAAGATGGTGGTTTTTATTGCTAGCATTAAAATCAGCTCCTGGGCTGTGAAGGTAGGACCTCTCAGTGCCCTTACTGAAGGCAGATCTGCACTGGCCGGTCCCCACGGGCACACGCCAGGCCGGCTGCAGCACGCAGGGCTCTCGTTAGACTGCTAGGCTAAAAAAAATAAAAATAAAAAGGGAGGTGGGGGGCAAGAGCATGCCATGAAACCTGTGCACAGGGCAGGAGGTGTTACAAAGGGAGCAAGAGTGATGGCAAACCACACAGCACGAAGCCACAGACGACTAGGCTTCGTCATCTCCGCCACACGTGAAACAGCCCATTTGTTCTTTCTGAAAATGCAGCAGTCTCAGGCAGCAATTTCACAATCACTTGAGGCTGGCTGGCGTCAGCCAGTGCTGCCGCGGTGAGAAGCGCTGCTGCCCTCTCCCCCCGTCCTGCCGCTCGGCTCCAGCCTTCACCCTCTCTGCTCCCCCCGGAGCAAAGAGCAAACGGAGCAGCTTCAAAGACGGGACGCTATTGCGAACCGCAAGTCTTATCATGCCAAAGCTGGCGATCAACACAGCGAGGACGACCAAGTATTAAAAGGCACCTGACCACAAGGAAAGGGGTAGAGGCCTAAGCAACCTTCAAACAACTGGGGATGACGAAGAACTGGTTTGTGAGCTATGGTAATGACTATTTTGACTAAATCGTAGAAGTTTTGAGGGGCATATAAGAAATTTAGACATCCAAGGAATTTCATCCGATGGTATCAACACCGCACAAGCTAGACTTGCTTACGCTGCGGCCTGCTTAGGTTTACGTTCAGTGCTTGCTGAAATGATTTTGCTGTAAATATTTTGCTTTAAACGGATTGCTTGATTACTGGTTACTATTCTTATTCTTCCTGGAAGGAACAGAATGACAGGCCTTGAGCCAACACCAAATAACTTAAAGTTGATCAATTGGGAACTCCAGTGCGGCTACTCGGAAAACAGTCTTTGCCCCCATGGGGGATGCACTGAAAGGACCTTGCCAGGCGTCAGAGCTGGACTTCTCCTGGCATCACATTGCTGCCTGACGCCACGAAATCAACCTTAGTAAACAGGGCAGCAGGATCACACCAAAACCACTGCTAATGACTTGTCTTTAAGGTCTAGTATGTCCTTTTTCCAAAGCCAGAAAAAGTACTCCAGCACCATCGTGAATGAACTCCTAGCTTTTCCGAACCACGGGACAACGGATTTTGAAATCAGTGGATTTTTATCTTGAACAGCTGCCATTTTGAGAGCGTTTCATGCACTACAGAAAACACAAATACATCTGGCAAGATTTTGGATGTTTTCTTTTCCAGATGGGAGCACCTCAAAGCTCCTCAAGTTTTGGAAAAACAGAGAGCTCACCAAAAAGTGGATTACTGAGCACAGAGGAACACCACGACAGTCTTGTCGGTGCACACTCAAGCAACAGCGTTCTCTGCCTACATATCAGCTCCGCTTCCATAATGTGCTTGGCTATACCAAAATACAAAACATAAGTGTTACCCATACAGCACACGTGCATACACACACATGCAGGTAGAGCAATGACTGAAAATGCCTTAAATAGACACTTAGGCTATTTCCACAGGTTAAAAATATAGACAGAGTACATTAGATTTCAAGTTTGCAGCCGTAGCTATTGTGGAACGCTGCCACTTGGACAACTGGCGCAGGGCAGAGAAAATCGCAAGCGGCTCAGGAGCTAGTCAGCGCTTTCAGCACGTTCAAAGCAGCAGCCAAGCCTCCAGCTTCGCCACGTATGTTCCCGTGACTACAGAAAAAGGGCAACAGACACGGTGCAAAAGATCAGCATCTATGAACACTGACTGATCTTATGGAAAGCACGGTGGACACAGAAAGGATCTGCCCACCACCAAAATTAAGTGATACTAACTGTTATGCTCAATCTGTGACAACTGAGATGGGAGTACCAAGCCTTACCAAGCTTTGCAGTATTATGCATGCATATAAACTCATACTATTTCTATGACTATCAAAGCAGACATGGTTTTTTTTAGAAGCTGGCTCATTGATGGCTTCATGACCCACATGATGACCTTTGGTCAAAGAGTACATGGCACTATGATGAGTAGGAGAGTAAGTAGTGGTGGTTTAAAACCTTTCCCCTGATCTTAGATGCCAGGAGAGGGCCAATATGGTGTGCTTCCAGGCATAAATATGGGTAAGTGAGGTTTGTCATAGCCTGGCAGCCAAAAAGAAACGAAGGAAAGTGAGCAGCAGCCAGTCCCACATTAATGATGGGAAGGACCAGAGTGGTACTGCGAGGCTTCTCATAATGATCTAGAAATGTAAGAGAAATGAAAACAATTACATCGCCACCTCTCCCTAGTTAAGCTGACAGTTACAAGAACATCAAAACGTTTAGCCTACTAACTCAAATGAAGACTTCTGCCATGTAGTGACAACAGAGATAGAGCCAATCCTACTCTTAGCAAGGAGGAAAATCATAAATTCCAAGCAAGTAACTATAAACACTAATGAACAGCTTTTAAAACTATAAAAGCATATCATACAAAACTTCTCATCAGCTCAAAACCAGATCTACAAATGATACGCATCATTTGGAAAGTTTCAGACTTAACGGTGCAAGGCCGCGCTGAAAGGGGGCACACCTTCTGCCTAATCCAGGGAATTCGCTGCAGCACACCACAGAAACCGGGGCTGCTTCTGACAGCCAAACATGACAAAGTGGGTCCTGTGCAACCTGTGGGGTCACATGTGGAGGGCAGAGGGCAATATACCTTCTGCCTGGAGGAGGAAGAAAATCCTATACGGTAAAAACATATCAAGATGATCTGTCTAAAAGAGAAGACTTCCTTGCAACTTTAAAAACCAGTGAAAATGGTGAGAGTTTCATATCAACACAGGCAACTCATTATTTGGGGAAGAGAGAAGAGAAAAGAAAGCAAGAATTTCTTGATGATGCTTCTTTCTTTTTCTGCTCTAATACAACCTGGGAAAACAAGTTAAAATATAGGTGCAGTCTTTGTGAGCAGCAGTGCTCTCAGAGATTGCAGAACTTGTATGATGCAGCAGCAGTAGGCAAAACTTTTAAGGAGTTTATATATTAGACACATTGATGTTTTCTCCTCCCCACCTCATTTTGCTGCTGTTCAAAAGATTAACCTGTTGTCCTACTGCACAACAACTGGAGGAACATCTGTACCCACAAAATCTACATAAATTACAGGGTAAAAATCTGGATTTTCTATGTAAGAACTGCATTATAATTTTGTTTATCAAAAGCAAATAGAGTTTGGAAGTATATGGACTGTTACTGCCTCAGATAGTTAATGATGGTCTACTATTCAACAGGAATAGCACCACAGACTTGTATCAAATTCCATATTTATCTATTTCTGTTTGCTATTTTCCACATCTTGAAAAGATGTTTATAATTATTCTTAAGTTTCACAAAATGCACTGCTTTAGGTAGTTTTATTTTGCAATCTTTTATCAAGTGGCATGCTGTCTGGACTTTTACAGAACTGGATACTTAAACAGCTAATCTAACACTGCTATTAAAAACTGTTTGAATCTTTGTTACAGGCAGACACAACACAACATTACGGAATCTGAATGGACTTCAAGGCCACTTACATTGCTCAGATACAGTATTTCAGTGCTAAACAGAATTGAACCTAACGAGAAGCTTAAAAAGTTGGCATAAATTTTGCTTGTTTTGAAAGTGAATTTCAGCCTGCAATTCACACATTTTTTTAAAGTTATTATGTAAATCATGTGGTTATTGATTGCTATTTATCAATAAGCTTAGGGGCTTCATTGTATTCGAAGTGTTATACACTCCCTCTTCTGGTAATACCTTAAAAACACAGTTTCTAGACTTTATTTCCATCAAACGTTAGATTTTCTAAGTGTATCATATTTCCCCCCCAAAAAAAAGTCAGACTGTGCTATTGCCATAGGTGAGGATATAGCTCTCAAACTGTCTACTTCTCCTCAGACAGCAGGTGAAGTAAGTTCCTACAAAACACTTCTTATGTAGGTCCAGCACAGATAACTTTCTTCCATCCAGTACACTACCTGGTTTCCTCTCCACTTGTAGGACGCTGGTGGACATTCCTCTTCTTGCTCTACTGCAAAAGTTGTGCAAAAGCTACATGCACTTCCTACATACCTCTAACTCTCTAAAAAACTTACAATATAGCAAATGAGAATTTCTTAAATATACTTAAGAAATTCAGCAAAAGGCAATAAAAAGGATGCACAGGAAAACAAGTATAAGGAGACATATTAGTAAGTGCGCACACACTTGCATATATCCGTATCCGTGATAGTCACTGCCCGATAAAGCTTGGAGAGGCATCCGAAGCAGGACACCGCTGGTTTCCCCCCACCAATATGTGGAAAAATCAGAGAATGCCATTACATTGCATAAATCACAAATCCATACTGCTACTGAAACATTAAGAGAGAAAAAATTAGACTTTTGTTTGTTTTGTCTTGCTAAATCCCTCTTCCTTTCTGCTCCTATGTTCCCCCCCCCCCCCCCCCCCCCAGTACATAGTACTATAACGAGCAGCTCATTTATTTCATTCTCCCTTCCATGAGGTCATTTTCTCCTACCTTCCTTATTTAGCTTCCTTATTGTAGTCACCTCTTTCTTGTTATATATATTTTACTAAAGTTCTTTGTTTCACATTTCCCTTTGCAGCTATTCCCCTGTGTTCTTTCTTTCCCCTCCTCTCCTCCACAGACAGATACACACACACACACACACACACACACACACACACACACACACACACACACACACACACACACACACACACACACACTGCAAACCACTTAATTCCAGCTCTACTGAACAGTTCTGGCAAAGACCCGATCGTCCTGCTAGTGCCGTGAGCTGCGCACTGTGCTGTCCTTTCCCTTTCACAACCCCAGCACAGCTCCTATCCCTCTTCCCAGTAAGTGCTGTACACTGGCAGGAATGGGCTCTTGGCAAAAAATTAAGTAATTGATGGTCACTGCCGAGATTTCCTATCCCTAACCGTAGCTGTGCTCACAGAGGAAAAGACAGTATCTGCAAAGCTGCTCTCTTCCAAACGTGGCCATTGCTTGGGAGATGGCCAACGGGATGAGCAGATACAATCTGTGCAAGTTGAAACTACATACCTCCACGAAAATAACTTTTTCTTTTTGACAGTTCAATATTCAACATTGTTTTCAGATCTTCCCAGAATATTTCTCCCTGGAATTATCAAGTGCTGTGGCCACCATCTGAGATCTGCAGTTCTTGGAATAATTCACGCAGTTCATGAGAACACATACTTCCCCCCAAAAAACAAACCAGGAAGTCCTTATAAATATCTAATTGATTTGCATGTGTTTAAGTTTTGAAATTAAACTACTTGATGGCACCCCTCTAACACCACATCCACACACTGAAGGCTGTAATCTACACTTTCCCACCTCTCCTTCATGACAGCAAGAATCCCGCCTTCTTTCTTTTCTTCTTTCTTTTTTTTTTTTTTTTCGTTTGGACTCTGAATCAGGCTTCTTCCACCTCCCTAGCTCTTAAACAGGTTGCAGCTTCATTCTTCCGTACTCAGTTTTGGGTTCTTTGCCAAAGGCTTCGTGCCCATGGCCTGCCCTCTCGATGCATGCCACCTCCGCTGGCAGAGGGCCAGCTTGAAGGAGTGGTTAGGAGCTAGAAAGAGACCTTTTAGCTGGGAAGGAAACCTTTCTAGGATGGGCAGCATGTAAACTGGTGCAGAACAGCCTTTTCTTAATCTACAAAAAATCTGAAATGAGAATTCTGAGAACTGCGTCCTGCTCCATGTCCTAATTTAATTTTGAATGTTTAAACTTAAGACTGACTTTTAGATCTATTAACTATATTATTGTGGGTCATTTTAAATCATAAACCTTATGAGATTATTCCAGCTGGCTTCTTCCAAAGTGAAATTGTAGTCAAATATACTCAACAGCTAGTTTTTATTAGAACTGTTTTTTTCTTTTCAGATCTTACTCAATTCTATTGATCACCATACTAACCTTCTCTCTCTTGCTGAACAAGTATTTTTGTAAATGATAGCAAACATGGCACTGTTTCCTCTTTTCCCACAAAGATAAGCATCTTGGTTTTCTTTCTTCTCACTTATCCCCCCCCCCCCCCCCCCAATTGATATTTGTCTTGAAAAAGGACCTGTCTGCATACAGCCTCCAGTCTTTGGATGCCTGGCAAGGAGATTGTTATGTAGGAGCAGGATTTTCATACAACACTTGTATAATTTTACACATTAGTTTGTTTGGAAATACTTCAGCCTTTCAGTGAGAATGTAATAAAAAAAATTCTCTGTCCACAGACCAATAAAACACAAGGGTTTCTGCATATAGGCCTTCTGTTACAAGCAGAATAGCATGAAATTTGATTATTGCTCATCAAGGGTAAAAAGAGTCAAAAGCACACCAAAGCGTTTTAAAATTTGTAATATTTTAGCACACAAAACACTGTAGGGAGAGTAACATGAGTTACAAGGTGAGCAGCAAACTGAGCAATGAATTTCCTTACTTTTTAAAATCTGAAGCTGAACATCACCTTGTTTTGTTACCTGATACTTAAAATTGTTCTGTATCTTCAACGAGAGCGTGACAACTTCTTAACCTCCCTAAGTTTTCATGTAATACGCAAAGACCACAGTTATTATGCTTACTAAAGTAACCTTCTACATATGAACTGTTAGTGATGTTATAGTTAAACACAGTGTATAACTTCATTGTTCCTTAAAACTGTGTGGCAGGACTGTCTGTTGTTTTTAACCCCAATGTGCACATTTGCTATTCAGCTAACAGCTTTGGGGTACACATTTCAAGCCCCAAATATAGCTCTAGTTTATTTACACAGTTTCTTTCCAGGCAGTTATACTTTCTTATTTAATGATGCATTATTCAAACATAAGTAAAAAGTTAGTTGAAGCAGTTTTCTGAAATGAATCCTGTGCTGACCTCTGAGCCCATTTCCTTCTGGGAATACGCCAAGATGATTCTTGCAAAAGCTACAGAATTTCACATCTCTCTGCCAAGAAGAAATTAAACTATTTGTTGCTGGAACCCAGAGACTAAAATCCAACTGCTGGAATCCAGACTGTGCGAACTACTGCAGGAGGACTGTGTGCTTAAATAGAACCTGCTGAAGCTGCAAATAATAGTTTGTTAAATCATATATACTACCGTGGGCCATAATATGCCAAATGCCACCTGTGCACGTTTGACACTATGCTTGGCAGACTACCCTGACACACTGTGACACATCAGATAATACAGAAGTTTTATTTTGGTTATTAGACTACTATAGAAGATTACTGATACCAAATGAAATTGCTATGATTTATATAAAACATTTTCATACTGCTTAAGAAAGTCATTAGTGAACAGCAGACACTTAATTACGGAAACAAACTGCTCGCTGCCAAAAGGATGCAGGCCGTAACGATGGCTTACTCCTCCAAAACACGAATGAGCTCATGCAACCTCCTAAAAACCCCACGAAACAACCCACCAAAAAACAACCCCCCAGTCCTCAGGTCCAAGGCTTTGGAACAAGACTCACCACATTCCTTTCTTTTCCTGTCTGCTTCAAATGCTGCCTTGTACAGATGCTTTATCTTTGACTTTGTAATGCTTTCTAAACACCCTCTCTATTCTAAACAAGCAATTCTGCAGAACCTCAAACAATAAAATTCTTTAAAATATTAAATGCTAATTTCAGATTTTCAGAAAAATTAGCCGCCGCTAAATCCTATGTATTAGAAAGAGGATAAGACAAATTTATGTTCAATTCACAGTGCGTCAAAAGAAATCAAATACAATATGTTATGCTGCAGGGACTGTAATACTTAAATTATATGCAATATAATATCCAAAAAAAGAACCGTGTATCATCAGGGATAGTTAATGGATCATTTATCCTAATCACAATCACAATGAATATCAGCTCTGCAAACACTGGGTACTCTCAAAATTCAAGCACTTAACACCAACAAAAACCGAAGACTAGCCAAAGTAGTAAATCCACTAAGGAGAGGTGGGTGCCAGAACAGGTTGAGGGGGGGGGAAGAGTGAGGCTAGACTGTCACATGGAGGTGACACTGGAGAGACTGGTCTCGAGTCCATGCACGAAGTCAGCCCAAGTGACCAACATGATCATGCAGGTTTCCCTACTGGCACGTCTGCGCTCTCCATCCCTCAGGGCTGTGCCTAAGATCCCGTGACGATCTCTTCTGTTCCACCTCCAGACTCAGAACCTCCTAGGAGCCATTAGGGTGTGTAAATCCACGTGTACTACGCTTCCTTTTCTGAACCCTATACTTTAGGTTTAAAAGAACAGCGAGCGGAAACTGAAATGCTTAAGAGATTCCCCACTGGCTCGGAGAACAGCAGACACGAAGCTCAACGGAGCAGCTATTTGCCTTTGTCACCACATGCCAAACCTACGAAAGGCAATCAAAACACTGGACATATCTTTTTAATGACTCAACAGCCTGATACTGTATCATTCTCTCTTTCCAACATGTGTTCTATAAATGGTGTCCATAATCACTACATGACTTACAGACACTATTGGTGCAAGTTATACAGGTAAACTTGATAATGCTTTTATATCGATTGCTGAGAATTATAACCCCACTTTATATTTATGGAAACCATGGCACAAAGAAAAGAAGTCACTTTGGAGGGGGAAAAAAAAAAAAAAAGGCCAAGGGGGGGGGGGGGGGGGGAAAAAGCAGAGAGAAGAAAACCCACATCTCTAAACCAACAGTACTTTACTTCCACACTATTGAGCTACATCCTCCCTCCTTTGCTGCAAACCAGCCCAGGTGGTGAAGAGAAGCAGCTCTCCCCAGAGAGGAGGACGATGACCAGGGGAGACAGGATAAATCGGTGGAAGGGCTGAAGTATGGCCGACAGGTCGCGTTTCCATGAGCAAGCTGAAAGAACTGTAACCATGGCTTGCACAAAGACCAACCCTTTGCTGCGGTACAGGAACCACGTATAGCATGTTTTTCACGGGAAAAAGAGAGGGGAGGTAAGAGGAACAAGCATCAATCCTAACGCAGACACATCCTGCTAGCTGTCAAGGATGTAGTCCCAAGCAGTGTGATGGTTAGCAATTTGACAGAAAGCTAAGCAATTTTTATTACAAGAGTTAACGGAGTAAGAGGAATCTGCAGGGCCTTAAGAAATACACCCAGCTAAAATGTAGAGTATATATGGCAAGGAAGTTGGAGAGGCAGGCGCAGGATTATCAGGACTGTCAACTGGAGAAAAACACTGTTTTTTCAGAATAGATCACCACGATAAGAGATCTCAGGTGCTTCTCAGGTGAGACTGCAGGCCTGAACATCACACCTTCTTTCCATCCTTCATCTTTGATTGAACTTGAGTCATGCAAGGAAGATGCTAATGCCATGAAAACGTAACCGTTCAGAAAGAGGCAGCAAGGATGCTCCAGAGGACTTCAACCAGCTGCCCAGTCTTGCAGATGAAATGCAAGGATGATCTGCTCTGAAAAGCCAGCACCTCCTCAGCTCGCCATCCTGCTCCTGCCTCTCCAGCTCTGCTATATTAGCACTACCCTCTGCCAAGAGAGTAAAATAATTTGAATATACTGACAATTAGCTGTTAGACTAGAGGAAATCAAGCTGGACATACTTTAAAAAGAGACTGTACTAAGTTTATTCTGTAGACTACAAAATTTTGTAATGCTCTGGATAGAAGAAATATCACAAGCGGTCCCCATATATCTCTTTGTATTAGAGAGCTTTAAAAAAATGCTGATATATTTTAAAGCTTCTCACATGGTGTTATGCATACCAAATGTGTCACTGAATTTTACAAATCAGTTTCAATGGCCAAATTTGGAACAATATAGTATAGAATAAATGATTAAAATAGCAATCAATATCCCTAAATGCATGCTTAGTTTGCCTCCAAATTAGAATGTAATTTTGATTTATGATTAATATCTCTTCTAGTCACATAAAAATGTGAAATACAGAAGTATCAGTTAGAAACAAATCAAATAACAGATTTCTGTAAAAATAAAATATTTTAGCAAAAAGACTAAATATTCTGATGAATAAGATTACATTCAAATTATTCCTGACTGCACATGGCCTGAGGAAAAAAGCTAGCATGTGTTTTGCAACGCACTTGCAGCCTATCTACTTAAGCAGTTCATCACAAATATGCTCTGGAAGAAATTAATTAGCTCATTAGGTATAGTTAATAGTTTCGTCAAAGTAAAGCTAAACAAAGTGACATTTTAAAAGCACATATTCTGCTTCAGAAAACAAAATCCCACATGACCAATTTCAGAGAACACCAAGTACAAGCAACACACACACCAAAAGTTGTATAATATTTTAAGACATTACCATTTCTCTGGTAATATTTAAAAATAACTTTAAAAGGCTCTGAGAACATTACAAAAAGGCACGGCTTTATTGATGCACTGCAGTTTTTCAGAACTTGTTCAGATAATCTCTCTTTTCTAAATCCCTGAAATAAAGCCACAAATAAAGGACCTAATTCAGGGAAAACTGACTGACAAATCCAAGGAATTTTTAATTGTATTTTTATCATGAGAATGTACTTTCTGTTTTAAAAGAACTGTGTGTTTTCAGGACTTCAGCAATTTCCTTCGCTTAGAGTACACTGGGTACAAATGTATACTGCTGATTGGTAATCAATCATCTGTTTGTAATATTTATCAGCTTTCACATATAATTTGCTAAAATGAAGAAAAAACTGCATAAGGGTTTCAAGAATGCAAAGACTGATTAAGAAAAAAAAAAAAAAAAGGGGAGATAGCTAGCTTTATGCAGAATCATAAAGCCAGCCCTCTTACCTTTGTGAGGCTATTAGTTTGGCAAACTAAAACCTTTTAATAATTTACACTCCACCCAACCCTGTTTTTCTCATCAGAACGACTCCGCCTGTTTCCTCTCCCAGCTTCTAGGCACTTGTTTAGCGTCTTTATTGTTCATAAGAGGCTTAAGAAATACTAAGAATAACCTTGTCATTTCCATCCCTTCCCTCTACATTTCTCTCAAAGCATCAATCTATCGCTGATAGCTTTACGTTACAGAGAAGCATTTTTAATATTTTGAAAGGGTACTTCAGAGATCATGCTCCTATAATGTGTGTGGGATACAGAATGAGAATATTAAACCACTATTTCTTCTTTAATCTTTTCAAAATATTTCCCATACCTTCATTTTGTAATTCCTTCTTTGCTCTGTTCCTTTCAAACTGCAAGTAATGCTCATCGAAGGGTCTGAATTAACAGCCTTGGAATAAAATAAATTTCTCATAACAAGCTTAATACTGATAAAAGTAGCATCATGACAGCCAATGCTTTCAATTCCTGTGGTCAAGAAGCAACGTTGCGCCTACTCAATAGTTGAACTGTTTCTTTGGTCCGCCAACACGGCTGTCAGGCCAACAACTATGATACTGGTTCCTATAACATGGATACCTGTTTGTGGGAAATTAGCTGGAGACCACCAACTGATTTTCAGAAAGACGCCCCAAACGATCTGCAGATACTAAGAGCTCTCCACCACCACCAACCTGAGCCAGTTCCCTATTCGTGACCTTGAGACAGAAGATTCAATATGCCAACAGCTCCGAACTGGGTACCGTCCAGGCCTCCCCCATAAATTTATTTTTAACTGTCAGAATCAATTTAATATGATACTTTAGAAGGACTTATTGGACATCCCAAGCTGATATTCAGTGACAGGTGAGGAATCACACTGGCAAGGGGTGGACTCGCTCTCGGTTGATACAAAGGCTCATAGCGACCAGAGGAAGAGAAGCGTATGCCCTTCTGGCCTCCTGACAGCTCGGGAGACTTAAGAATTTTTATTATTATTATCGTCACTGCCATCCACAGAGTAACAAGGAAACTAGTGCGAATTATGTCATAAAACCTATCAGACTCTTCTGTGAGTCACTCTGTGCAACACAGTCCAAGAAATCCAGCAGCAAGGGTAGGAACACAATCCATAAGGCATAACCACATAGAAAAGCAGGAAGGGAGAGGTGGAAAAGGGTAAAAAGCGCAGCCTCTGCACAGCACGGGAAGACCCTTTCCCACCTCCAGCAAGCAGCAGAAGCGAGTATGTCTTTTCTTGCCAAGAGGCGGGAGCGTTTAAGATACAGGAAAAAATATTCCAACGCAAGAAGAGGCTCCCCACCCACATCCAGCACTTTCTACCCTTTTAAACACCGAGGCAAGCAGTAGGGGTACTGGGCTACGAGAAAGCAAAATCATACAAATACGCACGCGCAGAGGGAGAAAGTAGTAGCTCAAAAGACACTTTGCTCATCTTTTGCATTAGTGCTTGGTTAGAAACCATCTCCTGAATTTCCCAAGAAACAAAGTTGAACACCAAAAACCTCCTATCCCAACCCTGATAGGAAATTGTCCGAGATTAATTTCCAGTCATAAGAGGAGTAAGGAAAAGCAGAACCGCCTACCTCCGTCAGATACGCTTTATAGGAAGTAGCAGAGCACTTGAACTTGTATAGCACTTCACATTTTCTCAGTCCTCTATAAACACTGGCTAACGCTAACCAACACAACAAGAGCTTCCTAGCATAGTTTATATACAAAATCATCTGACCATTAAAACAAATACAAACTGATACTTCTCAAAATAAATAAGCTTACTGCTCCTTTCTAAGCGTACTATGTTTGAAGACTGTTTGCTCTTTTACAACAAAATCTGTAAGTTCAGCCTTTAGCTCAAGTTCGCAGCCCACACTGCAACAGAGCCTTCCATAAAAACAATCAGTATAAATATAAAATGAGAAAAGGCACACAAACACACTACACAAACTGTCTGTGAAATACACTACATACATGCCAGTTTGAAATGGAATTGTACTGATGCAGTATTTCTGTAAGATATTAAAAAAAATGCAAAGAAACAAGATCTTTGCATAAATGCATTACAATATATATAAAATGATTAAACACAGGTTATGTTCTTTGACATTATTTGCAATATAATGTTCTATACACCATCAATTAAAGAAAAAAAATTGCCAGGCTTAATCCTGATTTAACCTCACCCTTAATTATTAAAAATAGTTAAGCACTTACCGTAATGTGATTGAAATGCCTGTGGTTTTACGACCTGATTACAGTGGTTACACATCACCAAATAGAAATCATCATGAGCCGGGCAAAGACCAAATATTGGCATATCTAAAAACAAAAAGACAAAATGGCATATCTCTCAGCTGCTTACAGTTATTAAAAACAGTTTAATTAAAGAGCCATGATACTCATGTTGAATCATAATTTTAATACATATGTATAAAATTTGAAAATGAGAAAAAAAATGAGCATATAATGCAACAGATAATTTTTTGCTGGAATATTACAAAAGCAAAGATCTTCCTTCAAAGACAAATGTAAAATAAGTGATTATTTGTAGAAGACATCTATTAGAAATCTGATTTAGGACTCATTACCCTATGCTAGATTCAAGAATGTAATAAAAAAGTGATTAACTTCAAATTACAAACACAACATAAGAGATGCTTTATGTAGTCTGAAAGGGGTTTGTATTTTATTCCACTCTCATTAAATGAATTCTAAAATGAAGTTTATTTTCTATTTAAATTTTTTAAACCATTTTAAACGCACAGTCATTTACCAAGCAATATTATACACCTAATGGTTTTATTTGTTTAACAGTGCATTATATTCCAGCCATCTGCTGCCAAAGATCTGTGTAACAGCTATATAAGAGAGAGAGAGAGAGAGATAACAGTATGTCAGAGCATGTGTGGATTTCAGAGATAACACACATACTTGCAGACTTAGTAAAAAAAAAAAAATAAGTTTCTGCAATGTTGTTTTTTAGAAAACCAGTTTTTAAGAGTACAGTATAACAGTTAAAATGCTCGAGGAGTCAATGGATGCAGTAAATACAACATTTACTACACATCTTAAAGTTATATTGCATAATATAACTGAAAATGTTGCTCAATCACTAAAAAATAAAAAACAGGAAACTGAAAACATAGAATAGTTTATAAATTCATTATTGCCAAACCGTGAGGCTAAGGTATCTACAACACTATTTAAAGGTTTCAAACTGATATAAGAAAACTTTTTTACTTAAAAGAATGCTCAAGTAATAGATTTCTATGTTAACAATAACTTAGATATTAAGTTAAATATATTTACCTCTGTATTAGAATTGACCCAAGTTTTGTTTTATGGTTCTTAATTTGTCGATATGGTTGATATGTACGTTTTCAATAAACAACACGCTACATTTTACTTGAAACATAATTTCTGCTCGTTAATAGAGTATCAATTATGTATAAAATAATTTTTAAATAAATTGAGTAGGCTGTATCTTAGGAATGAATGTGACATAATCCAAGATTAGCGATGGCACTGCATCTCTGTCATCGCTGAGAAACAAAGTCAAGCCAGTAGGCTTCTACCAGAACAGAGAACGTACCCACGCAGAACAGCTTCCAGGACGGAGAGCTCCCTTTTATAACAAATATTTTCCTCAAAAAAAAAAAATTTACTTTTATTTTAAAAATAAGCTCTATCCCAAGTTTTCAAAAAACCTTATTATGCTACATTAATATTAAATACCATATCCATAATAATGGCTGCAACTAGATTCTCTTGTGTAGACCCAAATATGACGACCAAGGACATCAGATGGGGCTGTGACAGATTAGAGCTATTACTTAAATTGATGTGATAGATACTTATCTAAATCAGAGACACCTTTTTAAGCAATTGATTTTACAGTAAATGAATAAATTTTAAACTGATTTGCACTTTATTAAGTAGTGAGTCTCGCTTTTGTACTTACATTTTCAAAAGAGGTATTTTAAGACCTCAAACAAACGCAACTTGCTGTAAACCAGGCAAAACCAAGCAGATATACCTTAGGATAAAACAGCTAGGAAAAATAAATATTTATTTTTCAATATCCACTTTCTGTGATTTAATAAGCTGTTTCAGAGGAAAAAAAAAAAGTATAAACTGATATATCATTGGCTAAGACTGCGTTCTTTGGATATGCCTACAAAACAAAGTTTCCGTACGGCAAGCAAACGCCCCGTGGTTGCTCCCACCCGACTGCTAACGCAGCAGGGTGAAGGACAGGAGCAGGGCGCAGGGCTTCCGACCGACCGCCGACAGCGCACGCACGGGCGGCTGCTGCACAACACACGACCAACCTCATCCCGCCGCGACCACAGCCGGGAACCCCTTCGCGTGCCCATGCCTTTCGGGAGTGCGCAGAACCCAGACTTTTAACCACTTTGTACAGAATGCTGGGGAAAAAAAAAAATCTCTAACACAAGACAAGCATTGCCTGCTTCTACTTATCTCGCAAGATAAAGCACTCCTTGACATTAATTTGAGACATCACGTTCGCTCTAAGTACTCTCTTATGAATATTTGCTGGAAATAGAGCGGTGTTTTTAAACTACAAGCGAAACAAATTCACAGAAATTGATGTAAACAAAAATGTTTTCCTATTTACGTTCCTAAGAAATCTGAGTTTACCGAAGTCCTTTACACTGCGAAACAAATCTTTAGAATTTTAAAATCAAAACTGTAAGCGACAGAAAGCAATGCCAAAACACTCCAAGAAATAAACTCATGAAGAACCACTCTGACTAAAAGTAAAACCAATTGATGCAGAAAAAAAGGATTTGCTGCACACACGAATTCACAACCGTGATCTCAAAGGAAGTCACACACAAGAGCCCAGCCAGATCACGCAAATCAGCTAAAATGATCTTCTGCCCCGGGTACATCTGAACGTAACTAGGCAGTGAGCAGTGAAAGGTTAGAGTCCTAAACGTATCTCCTTTGTTTTCTTATAGGTACTACAGGAAACGCTATTTTTCTTTTATCAAAACACTTATTTAGAATAGATGCAATCAAATCCTTTCGTCACAGAGAGATGGCAGGTCCCAAAGGAGCCTGGAGCCTCCCTGCGCTGAGCACTGCAGGAGCAAGGACAGCACCGGAGGGTACTGCACTAGGTGTGAGGGGGCAAAAAGCAGTATTAATACTACTACAGAAATCTGAATCTTAACTCTTGAAATGGGTTTGAAACTTCAAAGATTGAGATCCAGTTGAGATCAGTAAAGATGACTGGAAAAGAGCTCAGACCCGAACACCCATTTCCCAAATCAGGAGTCATACTCCCAGGCAAGTAAACTCCCACGCATCTAATATGCTTCACTCTATTCAGAAGCAGGTTTTGGGGAAATCTTATTTTTATTTCCATGTTCTATTGGGGCAAATTCCTGTGTGGAACTTATGAAAATGACACAGATTATACCAGGTAAATATCAGAGAACATACTACATAATTTAACAAAATTTACATATGAAATATGTTCCAGAAGTGTAGGATAGAGATGCCTAATTTTTCTATTCCCCCCCACATACACTTGTGGAAGTTCAGAAGTCTTGCAGTTGATATTCTAAAGTCTAATACTTTATACCTATTTCATTTAATGACATGCAAATTCTCTATTTAAAAGTCTAATGAAGTTTCTAGTATTTCACCAGTGTCATTTCAAATACACTGTTCCTCCGAGTTTAAAGATTTCCTTTTGAAATACTTAACTGTAAATGTAAAGCCCATGCCTCCCAAGGAAGAGCCTAGCAACCGTGATTCATATGTTCCTCTTTTCAAAGCTGGGCTAATTTAACTCCCTCCATCTGGGAATGTTTTTCAAGGTCAAACTAAAAATTTAAACCAAGACCGCCAATTTTCTATTTATTTTTTTCATACACACAGTATTATCTGATATCAATATACAAATGCTGTTATAGGAGCTGCTAGTTATATTAATTCTATTAACATAACCATAAAGAAAAATAGACTTCATTTACCTCCATAATATTAAACGTTTGAAAACTCTGACTTCAAGAATTCACTTCTCCTTTCAGAAGTAACTTAGCTACATTGTATAAAAAAAGAAAGTCAACTTTAAGTGATATATTCCTGTACTCTTCATCAAGAAGAGAATGAGTACACATCACAGATAATTCAGAGGTATTTTAGCTGTATTGTTGATTAAATACGTAATAAGTACATTGTAAGGCAAATGCTTCATACCTGGGAAAGGCTCATACAACACATTTTCTAATGAAAAAGAAAAAAAAATAAGGGACAATCTGACACAGCGTACATCAAGTAACATGGAGTTGAGCACGTCTACTCAAAAACTTTCACGAACTGAGCTGCCATCTCCTTTTCCAAGGGATGGAGAGGTGTATAAATCTTCCAGTAATTTCTTAGTATTTTTGCATTCTCTTTCAGCACAGTTACGCCACAGAAAATCAGGCTTGTGGGCATTAAAAGCAATTGTCTGTGTACTCTTGATTCTATGACTTAACATTACAGACAAAAGAACAGATAAAACAGGCTGAAAATAGGCAGTTAGATAAAAGGTTAGCTGTTTGCACCTTACTGAGTCACTAGATTCTGTGATTACCTCAGCTGCACTACATTTTCCATTGGCAACTTTTTTGCCCCACAAATTTAATCCAATTTCCTATGAATCTAGATGTTCCTTTATAGACTGGGAACCATGGTACAGTGCATCTGTCCTAGCATCTCGTAAGGTAAACATCTCTTCTAGAATTGCTATGGATGAAGTATCAGAAGAAAAGTAACGTTAAAATCGTGTGCTAAATTACAAACTACCAGAAGACAGGAAAATGAGCCCTAATTCTGGCTGTTTTCAGAAACCAGAATGCAAGTTTCCTATTTTGCAGAAGTCTGCTTATCACAATCGAAAAAAAAAGATGAGAATGAAAAGTGAAAGAGAGGAAGAGAAAGCAAAAGCTAAAAGGGAAAGAAGCTAAAAGGCAAAGAACAAACTCTATCAGAGGCATGGAAGAACAGAAAACTCGAGGAAAAAAAATGTGAGAAGAATACATAGAAGTACTGCATAAATATTTCTCAGAGGGTATATACCTGATACTCAGTTCTTCCCTATCCATTCCCAGGGTAAACATTTGCTTATTAGGAGTATTTTTAAAAGTCTGAGTCCAATTTATCATAAATATATATGTATTAGTTGCAATTTAGTATAATTTGGCAATGGACATTTTGCATGCTAATACTCGACGTGAACAGTAAGTGTTTCGACTACCCAGGCCCCCTACAGCATAGCACAAAATGCCTCAAGCACAACACCAACCTGATCATACTTTGGTAATATTTTTAATCAAGTATAGCCAATAGTAGCTGTGTCACCATTAAAATGGGATGCACTAGACTATTAACTTTACACTCTCAACAGACATAATGCCCTATTATACTTGCAACTCCCTCAAAACAAAATTTATTTATCTTTTCACTGAGGCCTGATCTAAATCCGCCCTGAAGTAAGTGGACCAACTTTCACTGATTTACTAGGCTTTCCAGTAAGCCATCAGGGAATTGTTTTGGCGGTATTACACACAGAAATTTTAAATATGCACCATTACTTTGACATGTTGCCAAATCTGAATGGCCTGAACTATTTACTTCACAGACCAGAACTTTCAAGTTTAAATAGTGTGCACAAAAGCGATCCTGAATACATTTCCTCCATACTAGTTTTGCTTTCTCTTCTTATTAGAACAGAATTGGCCTTCACCATGCTAAGGTAAAAATTATGTTAGTACATCCTGTTTTAACTTGACTTAAATGGTAGACCTCTTCCTCTTAAAGGAAAAAAATCTAATAAAAGCATGCCTTAAGATAACATAGCTCTACTAACATCTGAAAGAATGTCAAAGAGAGGAGAAAAACCTGATAGTAAAATAACAACTTGTGGCAGCACAGCTCAGACACAGGTGCAATAACTTAAAAATATTTGACATCTTGAAGGAAAAAAGTTACGGTGCCAGCTCCTGCGCTTTGCCACAAGGCTTATGACACTTGCCCTAGCTGCTGTCAGATCCTGTTAAAGCACAGAAGTACTTCTATCGTTGTATGTTTTATGGTTGTGGAGAACACAAGCCTCAGTTTTCTAATATCTCAAAGCAAATAAGAACTCCCAAATTACTGTTTTTAAAAGCTCATGATTTGGGGGAGAGAGGCACGAGAGAGGAGAAGAAAGGAGACTAACTCAACATTTAGGAGTATAAGAAAGAGCCTACACTGAGCAAGAGCAGATTTCAAATAAAGTTGTGCTCAGTTACAGCTAGACTAACAGAGTTATAGCCAGTCCAAGAAGGCAAAAGTCTGCCAAGAAATCCGTACAACAGGAGTCCAGCCAGATCTGTTGCTGACATCAGTTCTCAAAACCCAGTCATTTTCAGATGCAGAGGTGATCCAAGATGTAAACCTTCTGGGGCAGCGAGATTTCCACACAAGCAGTAGTACAAGAGACCTAGCTCTGGATTATACTGCATGCACACAAATAAACTGTAACTGCACAGTAAGTTATCTTAATTAAAGGTCCCATCACTTTTAAATCAGATATTCCCTTTTTATAATTGATAAGACTGCTGAGTTCACTTTTTTTTTAAACATCCCAAAACTTACTTTTCATATACATGTACATAATTTTCCACAACTAAAATGTTATTTTCTAAACAATATTTTTCCAAACTATTTTCCAGAAGCAGACCCAGCTGCTTATCATTCATGAACACGCATGTGTTTTTGTGTACTTATCAAAATGAAATTAAACTACTGGAAATTTTTTTACCATGTACTATACTAGATGATAATAATAAAAAAAAAATACTTCTAAACAGATACCTCGAACAAAATAAGTAACTAAAAATTGTATAATCTTCAGAGGGCTTAATAACTAGTTCACACAAGTTTTAAACCAAAACAAAAGATTCTAGTAAAATATACACACTTGAGTTTTGCTTGCAAATATCCAAGTAAAGAACACTTACACATTAGTAGAACACAAATATTTATGATCCACATGTGCAAACACAAATTTGAGCTTGCAGAGTATGTCCATAATCAAGCTGAACATAAAACTATCAAATTTACATGCATGAACTTTTTTTAAAACTCTACCCTACAAGGTTTGTACTCATGGTGACTCAGATTTGAAAGAAATTTACTTTTGAAACAAAATAAGGGAAAACAAATGGACATTCTCAGCCTCTATATTGCCAAAGTTAAAACCCAAAGTTGTTTCATTTAGGCTCGAAGGGAAGAACTGCTATCAGAGTATTTTCTGCAAGCTTACCATCTTTGAGAGTCCTTGCTAACTTCTCTGTACATTCTCACGTAACCTATATTTTTTGCCCATACGGCTTTTAAAAGCCCAGCTAGCTGAGGAGCCATGTGAAAGGCGTAGCTCTGCCTGGGTTAAAAAATACAAGCGTACTATGTTTCACAGGGCTGTTGCTGACTGATGGTTAGATTTCGCAAGATGAAGGAAGAAACAGCTGAAGTCTTGATTAAATGTTTTACTGCATTTTCGGCTATGACAAATATAGCAATTACACATCATTTTATTAAAATCCTAAGAACGCCCAGAACTCAAAGCTCTTAGCTCACAGAAATGCCTTCCAAGTCAAGACCAAAAACCACAATCCAGTTTAACTATGCACAGTAGTTGGATTACCAGATTTGATCGGTGTCACAGATCTTTATCAATGTTACAATGCTTTATCACTAAAAGCGCAGTCCTCTCCCTTCAGCCTGCTTTTGGAAGTGGAGACAGTCTATTCTTTCCCTGGAATACAAGCTATAGCTCTGTGAGGATCAATTAATGTGAAAGTTTTTATTTTGCTTTCCCAAATTTAAGACAGAATTTTGCACAGCAAAAGTTGAAAGGGTAAAAGACCACCTACCTTACAACACCCATCTTTTCCGTGTATTCAATCACATTGCATTGCCAAAACTCCATCACCCAGACTATCCCCTCCAACATCACCTCCAGCAAAAAGGTTTGCCACATGCTGCGGGAAGTAAAACTCCTCTGTGGATACCGAATAGCAAATCCAAGCACCAGTCCTTCTCCAAGGTTATGAGCACACGATGGCTGCAATCCTCCCTGCAGGTCCCCCCCCGCCCCAAGGATGCAGAATGCAACACTGACAATTGTTACATCTCTTGTTCTCCAAAACTGAACAGTCTTGGGAAATTTCTACATCCTGCCTGCTGACAAAAACAGAGCAGCAGATACCAAAGAGAAGTGTGTCACACACACGTGCACCTGCAGCCCAGAGCGCAGCTGCGAGTTCTAATTTTAGGCTCCCAAGATTTGAATGTTCCTGTAATTATACATAAAAAACATAATATAGCAGACATCTACTAGGTATTTAGTTAAATTCTTTGCATGTGAATTCAGCTACACACAATTAATCTTGTAACAATTCTAACAGAAAACACGCGCCAAATTGTTCATTCAAAACTTCAAAACTAATAAACAGTTTTTCTAAGTGCGTTATATGGAATAATAGAAAATTTGCGTGAGCAAGTTTACAAAAGCTTGTCTTTAGAAAGGCTGATTAGTAAATGTCTTAGTAAAGCGCAACTAGCATATTTAAAGCTTTTCAGCAGATGAAAAAGTCTCCCCCCACCCACTGTATTGTTGCATTAGGTTTTTCATCAGCAATTTGAATGCAGTCGGTCAGCTGCAAAAACTATTCCCATTTACTCACTAATTAGTTTTCAGAGTTGAAGATATTTTAAATTTCTCCAGCCAATTTGTATGATTAATATTATAGAAATGCTAATTAATATTACATAAGTGCTGAATACATGATTTGTCATCACTCTTCATGTAACAAATCTTCATTCCCACTTGTATATGATTTTTAGGTAACATGCGTAAGGTACGTTTAGGTAACATACACAACTTTTAGGCATCATGTCATCGCTATATTTCAGGAAAGTTGACAAATTTCTATTTATAATTTTGTCATTAAAAAAGTTACGTACTTAAACCTAAAATAACTAAGAAGCACAACTGTAACAAAAATTAAACAGAATTCATGAAATAGAAGACTTCAGGTTTACATGGTAATACTAACATCAGGGCTAATTTTATATGAAAGGGCACAAAGAAACAGTTCGGTTATTACACAGGAAAACATCATCTATTACATGGGGAAAAAGTTCTGGTCAGGCAGTTAATCACAAACCTAGCCCCAGTTAAAGAGCATATTTTAAACTGTATCTTAAATGGCATACCTCAAAGAATGCTACTATTATTAATTGTTGTAACATCAACAGTTATTGTGCTTCTCTCCTTTCTTTATATACAGTACATGTGTACTTTGTAGCAGCTGCACTTTGGTAGTAGGAAAAAGGAAATTTGTTTTATTTAAATCTAAACTTAGAGTTTACATAAAACTGCTCACTGCCACAGAAGCATTTTGATACATTCTCACTACGAATTGTGAACGTGTTTCAAGCTCATCACCCTCTCTCCTCTCTCTTATCTGGGCACGCTTTGCAGGGAAAAGTTTTGGCATGTGTGTTTCAATACAAGTATTTGCAATCTTCCCCTGTGTAACTTTTCACATTACATCAAAGCAATGTAATTATGTGCTGGCTGTATCTTGGCACTTAGTAACCCAGAAAGTAGAGCAGTAATAATTATTCACTTCCAGCTTCATAGGTTTTCTTACTAACTGAGCACTGAAGGAATACAAAGTAACCATGATTGTATCTTTTGTGAGGGGAAAACAACAACAAGAAGTGTAGTAATATCAAAAAATGTAAACAAAAAAAGTGAAATAGCAGGGTCAATTTAATCTTTAACAATATAAACTTTTTCAAAACAGTAAAAATAAGGACTAGAGGTAGTCATGCATCTTTTGCATGACAGCATTATTGCAACCTTTGTATTAAAAAAAGATCATCAATTAACACATTCTTTCCCCTGCTACACAGTGCACGCATAAAGCCAGACTTTGTACCTAACTGTTCAAGGCTGCGCCCCTGCTGCACAGGGCCCCAACTCTCGTGTGACAGCACCAGGCCATTACTCTTTAATTGTGCAAAGACAATGCATCTTCGTACAAAGAGTACTGTGCATACATTTTACATCATGCACCTGACACCTGAGGCAGCAAATACAAAAAAAAAAAGTATTAAGGAAAATGCTATAGATGACCAGTCAACTGAATTCCATTTAAGTATTTTCTTTTATTAGGCAATCTCATTGCCTAAAACTACCCCACCTCTGCCACTCCTACTCTCCATATACTTGAACATCCACTTCAAAAATAAAACAAGACTGTTTCAATTACATCTGACATGGCTGTAAGGAAACTGACACTTGTTAATTTTCAAATATCAACTTATATGTCTGCATCCTTCTTAACCTGGCAAGCACTATTAGGTTTTCCGTTAAAATTCCTTTTGCTTTACACATTTACCGACAGTTAATTTGATACAGTAAGATATAAAAAAATGCAAGTTGCACAGCAACAGGCATGTAGATGTCCTTTAGCCAAAACTGCAACAGTACTGTGATATTTAGTAAGATTAAAAGAAACAGTGAAAAAAATAAAATAATATTTTTGCTGCCATAATAGATTAAGAGTTTACCCACTCCTTTTATATTTCAACACCCATGTAGTGACACTTAATTTTAATTTCAGCATTTAAAAAGGATTTTAAAAGTAGAAATTGCATACCTCTAGACAAATGAAGATGACTGAATATTTCAATAATCTAGTTAAGGAACTGGTAAGCCACAAATCTTTCTTCATAAAACTAATATATTTCAGCACATATAGAGCTACAGTCGTCAGAACTTCCTTTCCAAGAGGGAATCTCTCCATTTAGAAGTGTTAAGCTTTAAATTAGCACTAATTGTCCTTTGACACACAGTTGTGTTTTCCAAACATCAACTAAATAGGTAAATATTGCAGCAAATCAAGCTACCTGTTCACAGTACAAGGTCGATAATTATAGTGCAGATTGTTTGTGATCTAACACTAACGCAGTTCAGCCTACAAGCTCTTTATCCAAGTGAAAATTGTTATGGAATTTCAAATTTTCTAAGAAGGAAATTTAGCTTTCGCCTCTACATGTCTTCTACCTCTTACAACGAGCCCCTCAGTATCCTCACTTCAATATCTATTTCTTCACTGCTTAGAGTGTTCCTACTTATTTTAGGGGACCAACTTCACAAAATTTTCAGAATTGCATCTCCAAAGGCTATGCATAGAATACATGGTACCTATTACAGAAGAAAAAAAAAAAGACTTTGAAAAGACTGGGTGAGCACATCTGCACCAGGTACCATCTTTCCATTGTTGGCACTAGTTCTCTGCTACTGAAATCAGCCATTTCATTCTTAAATGGGAAAAGGCTGGAAGGATTGCAACTTCTAATATTTTTAGATTTACATGCATTCAGAAATAAAAATGACTTAGATTGTATTGTAATTGCAGAAGATCTGAAGGGAGTGACACGTTTCAAAGTAGTTTTTCTGCTCTTTCTTGGTCTGAGCCTCTACACAAAATCAGAACATTAGCCCACTTGCGATGTGCATAGATAGTAATACCTACAACAAAACAAAAGGAAAGGAAAGAAGAATTTATTCAGACTACACAAAATACTGATTTTGTTGGTTTGGTCTAACTCACGCCTTTGACAGATACTTCCAAGAATACTTCTCCCCTCTGGTCCCACTGCAGCTAACAGATGAGTAAGCTTCCTCACTAGTACTCTAGTTACACCTGGAAAGGTATATGGATACATAGGAATGTATCCAAATACATAAGGAAAAAAAAAGTTTCCCTTTTGTAGTTCAGCTTTAAGAGCAAGCAAAATGCTCTACTATTGTAAAAATGCACTGAACTGGGCACAAAAATCTACATTTTTAGATATCTCACATGAAAAAAAGACATAAGAATAAACCTGATTACACAAGCAGCAAGACTGAGCAAGACATCTTTACGCGGATATAAGCAGATTAGCCACATTGGGTACAGGACTCTGCAGTAAGATACAGGCGAGCGGAGCCCTGCACCCCGCGGAGAAGCCCACAGAGTTCAAGCAGTGGCCCAGGCACATCGTGGCCCCCACCTGTAACAGGGACGTTGCAGATGACGTGGAGTAGTTATTTAAAGAAAGAACAGGAAAAATACTTAAGAGTACTGGTTAACAGCCCCTAGATTACACGGTACAATAACAGTAAATAAGATTTAGAATATAGCGTGAAATTGAAAGGTAAACAGGATTCTTGGGTATTATAGCAAACGCGTAGAGTTTACCACCCTTCAGCGCATCGAAAACAAACAACACACGCACTGTGCGACAGAAGACACAAGATAACTACTGCAAACATATCTCGGATAACAAAACCTTGGTTTACAACCGAAGCGGGTTCTCTGCCAGCCGCAGCAGCCGCACGCACCCGAGCCTGGGGAGCGAGGCCGAGGTCTCCAGCTCGCGCCCGCCCGCAGGCTCCGCGGTGCCTCCTCTCCGGGCAGGCAGGGAGCCAACGCCAGTGCTGCCGAACCCGTTCGGCCAGTCTTCCCAACGCTGCTCGCTCTTTGGAAAGCACTCAGAAGCTTTTGCTTCCAGCAACGGCGCGGAGCACTCGGGGGAAGATGCCGAAGGAGGCCGGGAAAGCGTAGCGGCTGGACGCCCCAAAACGCTCCTCTCGAAGGCAGCGCTGCCAGCCTGAACCGCTGCGGTGACGAGCGGCACAGCGCTTCCCCCGGGTCCCGTCTCCCAACACCACCCACAGCAGCGCAAGAAAAATCTTAGGGCAATTTAAGAACACCTTTAAACGATAAATAAAACTTGCGATCGTGCATCTTACCACCGCGTCTCCACGTTTCACTGTGAGGAGCACCGTCTACCCTGACGAGGGTTTTGGCCCGCTTTCCGGCACGCGGGCCCCTGCGCAACGCCAATTACCTGCCACCCTCTCGGCGGTGTCAGGGGGTGGCAGAGGACCGCACCGCTGCGGGGAGAGCGCCTCTGCATCCCGAGCAGCTGTAAACAAGCCTCAGATGAGACACACTGACAATGTACTGCGAAGATTTTACTCTCTCCTCCTGCGCTCTACCTACTCCGTGGATAAAAATAGCACTCTTATCTCCAAGGCTATCAAGCCAACACTTCAGATCATTAGATTCAGACCGTAAGAGCAACTGAAGAGACTTGCAAAGGACACAGCGGTCTGTGCCCCTACGTTTTGGGACATCGAGTGATACTCATGTACAATCGGAAGGAAATATCCCAGCCAGAGCCCTGTGCGTTTCAGGCTTCTCTTTCTCCAAATGCCCCTTTCAAGCAGCGGCGTTGAACTAGCCAGACCAAGCAGGCTACACTCAGTTGGCTACCAAGGCCCTTTCTGCAGAAGGAACGCCAGATAAGCAGAGGCCTCTACCTAGCCTGTGTACAAGACATTATCAAAACGGTAGCAGGTAGTTTAGATATCAACATTTCCCCCACAGTCCCGTAACACAATTGGTAATAAGTTCCTCCTCAATAATTTAGCCACAAAAAAAAAAGTATTCTGGACAAAAATTTGCAGTGTATTATATAAGCATGGATTACACTAAGTTTGGTAGGCAAGACAGACATACTGAATTTGGCTCAAAACTTCTCTATAAATTATGAGCTCTCCTATGGAATAGAAGCTCCTCAACAAGGATGATATCTGGACAGGCTGCTCTGGGTAAGCACAACTTACACAAAAATGAAAAATGAAATTGCTTTCTGAAATTCACCTTGAAAGTACTTTCATGAAGTAAACACAACCTATCAGGAAATTCATTTAAGCCCTTGCTCTCAAATATTTCCATTTAGTACCAGTGAGAACAGGATGACTTCAATCTCTCTCAACAGAGCAGAACATATGCTTTCAAATACAGATTGTACATTTTAAAAAACAAATTAGCTGAAGGAAACATCTGAAAAAATGCCAAAATTATATCCCTTATACAGAATTCATTGCAATATATTATTTCTTGGATCATGATGCAACACATGAAAGCCCAGCCCAGCCTTCTAGTTGCAAGAGGCAAGCAAACTGCTTTAATGCATTTCAAGAGTCATCTTAACTGAGCAGGAATGAAACAGACAAATTTAACATTTTCCTTTTGGTATCATTTGCAACAGCCCTGCTATAAAAGATAAATACAAATGATACTATGACCCTTCCTCAACAGGGTAAGCTAGATTCAAATGGTAGTCTCTCCAATTGAGAAAGTTACTGTGAACTGCCTAGGGAATTTCAGTCAAAGAAACTTTATTTCTATTAGCTAGTTTTCTATTTTTCTATTTCTAATAGATACAGCATGAATTACTGCAAATAGAAAAATAATACTGGGCAATACTTTAAATAATGCAAACTAATGTTTCCGTGCTGTTTAGTTTGCACAATATATTTATAAATTACAACCGATCCTGATTTGTATTAGAGTTACTTACTGATATAACACCTCTCACACTCTTAAAGATAACAAAGATACAAGATCTTCTATAGTGTAAAATCACGCAGGTGGTCATGGAAAATCAGATTAGATTCACTCTGAAAAGATACGTAATCAAGTACGGCCTAGTGAATTCTAGGAGTCCCAAACAAAATTCCTGCTGGAAAATTTGAATTTTTCTTTAAACCATTATCAACCTGTTTCAGAAAACAGCTTTAAAGTTGCAGTGCAACCATTATTTCACAAACGCTTCATTCAGCAGAGATGGAGGGACTGCCATTGCTAGGGAGAAGTAAAAAAAAAAGCTCATGGAACCACACCCTAAGCGTATATTGATATAGATTTTGTTACTGTATTTTAGCCTGAAACAATAGCTCGAGGGTGTCATTTAGGCTACAAACACCTTGACAAAGCAACGGCCAGAATATCTAGGGATTGACAGTTAAGATGTTTGCATAGCCAAGTATTTCTCTGCTGGGTGTTTGATCACAGAGTTCTGCTGAACGTGGCTGTCGCACGAACCCCAACTGTCCTGCTTGTGGAGCCCAGGTACTTGCTCAAGCTACAAGCAACACTCTCGTTGACTTTGGTGGCTCACGACAAGACCTCACATCCCCAGATACCACTTCATAAACTGGCGGAACTCCAATTTTCCCACTGACAACATCTACAACGTAGATTATGCAGTCGCTAAACACACATACGCGTCAAACTGAATCTACAAAGGGCAAAATAAAATGTTAAAGAAAGACGTAGGATTTCCTGTGTATTAAGCGTATTATTTACTTTTCAAATTTAACTCATTAAAGCCTCTGACCTTCATTTTAATGAAGGCTGACACAGGGTTCCTAGTCAACCACACCAGAGTGAAGGAGTCCAACAAATTTTCTTACATACGAAACCGTGTGAGCTCTAGATTTAAGGGGAAAAAAGCACACAACATGGACTCAGAACATCAGACACACTGGATTTTTGCACTGTGCTGTTTTGTGTACATTTTTTAGAGGGCCCTTCAAGGAAATTTGCATTTCCTATTACAATACGCTAATTCAGTTACAACACAGACATAGCTGGTGAAAAGCGCAAGTAAAGTCCTGCTTATCCACAGAAAAGCAGATGAGGAGCACTGCTTAAGTTTTCTGACTCCCTTTCCACCAGAAGAGGAGGGAGGCACAATGAATTCTCCTTTTCACCTTTTATCATCCGTGGAGTTTGCCTAAGGGCCATGCTGAAGCTATCGAGAACTGAAACCAGGGCGGGGGAGAGGGAGTCTTTTAAAAGCGCTTAAATAAATGATCTTCCTCGTGAGAAAACAGGTTACCACAAAACAGCTTACTCCACAAGGGCCGACAAGCAGAATTTACACACAAATAACAGCGTTTCTAATCCACTTGAGCCAATAACCCAAAATGCTTCCATCAAAGCGACCGTTCCACAGCCACCGATCACAGCTCTAAGCGATGGTGGGGCAGGCGTGTGACCTGCTTGCCCAAAAGCCAACAAGGTCATGCCCGGTAGCACCTGGGGTCACCTGGCTTACAATGAGAAACAGTTTGAGAACCACCACACTAAACAACACTGCCAATCCTGGCTCACAATACAACATAACCTGCACCAGCACAGGTAACTTTGGACTGTACCAAGCCTTAAACAACAGGCACATGGATTACAATAACTTCCATTGCCTCCCATGCCAACTGCTTTCACATTAACGCTGCTGTTCTCCACTATACTTTGAATTCCCTTCTCCAGACTCTTCATTAAAAGGGAAGAGAAGTAATTTTTAGCATCTCAGACTATTTAGAACATGAAATTACAAATCAAATGTTGTCACAATTTGTAAAAGATGACATCTTTTCTGCCTAATGAGTCATAGGAGCTCACGTGTAACCCCAGCCGGCATTCAGCCGCTATAGCCATAGGGCAGGCATGGTCAGAAAAGGTATGAGAAAACGACTCTGGGCATCTGCCTTTCTAGATCCACCGCGAAGAAAGAAACCGCTTTTAAAATAGTTACCTTACAGAACGTAATCGACATCCTCTTAACCCAATTTAAAAGTACCCTTCACTAAGCCTTTTTTTCTTTTCCTGCTCTACTTAGGTATTATTAACCGCTGTGTGAAAACCATATTTCAATATAATACTCATTGTATCGTTCTTCTCTTGCTGTATACAACAGAAACTATAGAAAAGAAAATAAACATTTATCAAGCATCATTTAGACATCACCTCTTCTGCATAGGAATAACCTAGCTAATCATACATACCACTTTAAGAACTGTTAAACACTGAATTCTTGGCTGTTATGAATGTGTACAGACAAGTATTTTAAAGGGCTTTTTTTTTATTCTTGTTTTCTCACATATTATCAGCTAGGTTGAGGTAGCTCTGTAGCTGCAATTGCAGTGTAAGTCCTCAGTGCCTTGCAGTATCAGACTAATACTGTGGTAATATCCAAAACCTGCAAAGTATCTTTAAAACATAAAAGATGACACAGTTCTAACTTGCAGTCTAACATCACAATATTCTATTTATAACATGTGACTCATCTTGCCAGAAATAATTAAATATTGTAAACAGAACTTGGATTTAAGTGAAAAATAACATGAAGAAAAAAAAAACAAGTGCCAGTCACTGCAAATAATCTCAAAAGTAGCATTCTTTCAAATTCCATGTTTTTCAAATTATTTCATAAAATCTCTACAATTTTCTTAAGAAATTTAATGCACTTTCAAAATCTCCTTGTAACTGTTTTATGATAACCAGTCCACAAATCCTTAAAACATTTTGTGTAAATAGCCAATTAATATGCAATGAAAGGGTGAGGAGTTTTATCTAATTATATTCTGAGAACAGCTATGCAGAGTGTCAAAAAGAGAAGTGTGGCACTTCATGTTGCTACTTTAAAATATTTATTTCAATCTATTAAAAATTCTTACAGTGTATTTGCAGGCAGTCAAGGACTATAGAGCCCTCTAAGCCTCTTAGACATGATTTAACACAACAAAAATCAACTCAGTTGAGCACCTCCACAGGCTGAATAAAAACAAATTTAAATTTGAAATAAGATGCTGTCTCTTACTTGTAAGTACAACTTAATATTGCAACAAAAGTTTCACCAATGCTTTAATTATTTATTGAACCTGCTACTAGGAAAATTCTAGACCTTTGTGTCTATGTGAAGATGGTTGTTGTGAGGCTTCCTGGTCCTGGAAACCGGTGCTCAACCCTTTCTAGCATGGGCTCTAACAAGCGCAGAGTTCATTGCATGGCACAGCACTGGCAGCTTCCATTAATAAAAATATACTTTGATATAATCAAATCTCAAAGATTCTGCTGAGTGCCTTAGAGGTTCAAGGAGGGGTTTTTTTGCTTTGTTTTGTTTTTCAGGACATATTAACTGTCTAAGACCAGAAGTTTAACTGCTACTGGGTGACAAGATACTGAGGAGAATTTGTTCCTATCTGCTCATACGATAGATTCCTCAGATAAGAAAGTCTTCAAGAGTGCTTTCTGAAGCTGCCTAATACGCAGCTGAAGATAAGATCTAGCAAAAAATGGCTATTTGCTTTTGGGAAAAAAAAAAAAAAAGAAATCAACGCTTGCTTTATTAAGAACACTATAATCTAAACACTGCAACGCTGTCCCCATGCTGCAAGACCATGCAGCCAGCATCAGTTCTGACCTGTAATACCCCCAAGCATATCAAGTGCATCAGGAAACACTGCTGAACTAACCTCAACCTAAGACAAAGCAATTGTCTCCTCTGCATCTCCCTAAACAAGTGCTGAGTGGACCTTCTCAACCAAAATAGCTCAGTTGCATATGCAGAGAAATCAGAAATTTCCTTGGGTTTCTGGTAAGCACTGAGTGCAAACAGCTAAAACAAACCCACAGGCAAGGCTTCACAGATGCTATAAAGGTGGCAAAGACCTCTTCTTAGCCATGACGTCAGACTTCAACAACGCTTTAATGACACAATTCAGCTCAAGACCCGGGTTACAAATGCTCCATCCTTCCTTTATACTTAGTTGCCAGTCATCTATAAACCGAGATGACCAATAAATGAAGAAGGCGGCACCAAAGGATCCCCCTCTCAAAGGGCATAAAAAGAATAGGGTCATATATGTGTAACCGAAGGGGGAGGATGCTCAAGTGTTGGTAAAGGTATCCCAAGCTTTCAGCATGCCCTGAATATGTTATCAAAAACACAAACACGCAAACGATTTTAAATTGTCTAAACTAAATCACTCCTCTCTTCCCCAGTTTTATTTTCTATTCCAAGATGCTATAGTTTCCTTAGCTTTTTTAAAAAATCATTGCACATATTTGAGAATTATTTTACAAGTCTATATAATAATCTAACAGACTTTTCCCCCCAGCTACTTTAATAGGGTTTCACATATTAACAAGTATTACTGCAAAGGTAATGACAACATCTCTGCTAGGAGCAAATATGTTATTTCTTTCTCTCTCTTTCTCTCTCCAATACAGTTTTGTGGGGATTTGGGGACTTAAAACAATATACAGAATAGCTGGTGGCAACAAGAAATTTAGCATGGGGAACATTGGTTTGGAGTTTCTTGGGGATGCGGGACAGCTAAGTCCCCAGTGCTGGTAACTAGCCTTAGGCCTCTTATTATTTCTACTCAAAGCTTCTCTAAACCTTTGTAGATTGAAATAAGCCAGCCTGTCATCAGATTTTGCAAGACACAAGTTCATTCTGTTGAAGCCTGTCAAAGTTAGCAGGATTGAACTCTATGCTTATAAACACAGTTCTGCTTACAGATCATCTTCACAAATATAATGGGCTAGAAACAAATTTTTTAAAGCAAACTGGAATTCTAGAGAAGTTGATGAGAATCTCCTGAAAACCATCTTGTCTGCAAAAGGTAACAAAGTTTTAAAGCACCGATTATAACAAAGTTTGACCTTAAGAATAATTTACTTTGAACAAAAAAAAAAAAAATCACATACTACAGACTCATCAACCTCCTTTTGAGATCTACTGCATCTGTAAGATGAACTGAGTATACGTGAATACATGGCCTGTACTTTATGTGACATGTTCCTGACACACAGACAAGTTTGAAAGATGCACTAAAGCAAAGTTTCATTTTAAAATATTAGAAAAATGAATGAAGGGGACCACGCTACAGTTTCTTCATCATAGAAAAAAACTACATTGCAGCAGAATCAAACCTTTTGTCAATTCATAAATAGTAGGTAATTAAATGACTGGATGAACTAGAACAGACTCTATCATATGAACAACATATGAAAATAACTCAAGTACAATTGCTTCTAACATGCTCTTCCATTCACAGCACTCTTTGACACAAAAAGACACTTCAGTGTTTAAAGACAAAGTACACTTTAAATTAAAATTTTCCCACGTTGAAGGATGTCCATTTCTCATTCCCATATGCCAGGGATTTTTCACACTTTGTAACACTTTGGAAGCACGGTAAGAATCTCAGGCCCATACCATTTTCCTGAAGTTCGAACTTCTACACCAAAGCTCAGCACAGACCATTAGTGACTTAAAAAGCAACACACAGGAAAGCATCCACTGAGTTTCTCACTTTGGTGAAGGTCTTCGGGAATCTCAGCAGGAATGGATATATTGTGGATTAGTACAGTAGAAAACACAGCAGGGCAGTGAAAAACAAACAGGGAAGTACGACAGGAGACAAATGCTGGGAGTCCAAGAAGCCCAAATTCAATGTCTATTTCTTACTTCAGTGTGAGCTTGGGTACATCAGGTAGAATTAGATACAGAAAAAACATTTGCAAGTACAAACTAATTTTAGTTTCTTGATCCCTTCATGGAACTAGCATCTCTGACTTAGGCCTCATCAGGGTCCACAACAACCTGGGTGCCAAGACAGGAGCTGCCTGGTTCGCAAATAGGAAATGCCAGTTACAAAGGCGTGTCTGAAATGCTGCCTCTCCTCCAAGCTTACAAACATTCTCCTGGAATTACTTATTAGGCCCTTTTTTCCTTTAAGAAGACCACCAGGTCTTCTTTTCCTTTAAAATATAACAAAAGGAGAGGCTGGTAATGATAACCCTCTTTTTAATACAGTGCTATCAGAGGGAGAACAGTCACTCTAAATTCAGTAGATGCAGACTCTAATACCATAAAGGCTGAAATTCATCTTTCACCATCAGGCAGACTGATGCTGAAGCTATTTCCATGAGAAGACTTGGAGCACAGAAAGAATGTGTGGAAAAGGAAGCACCTATAACCTAATGGGTACATGGGCTGGTGGGAGCCTGATCTAAAAGGTATCAACAGTTAAATAAAAAGAACAATTCCTGGACTCAACCCAGTTCTCACAAGTGGACTGTAATGCTACGTTCACTACTTCTCCCCCTCTCCAGGCCATGAATATTTAATTCTTTTATGCAAACTGGAAGAGTTGAAATACAAGGTTAACTTAGCCCAAATAACCTTGAAATCCTTTCGTGAAGTTTGGGAGTTGAGTTAGAGAGGTCCAGCTGTAGAGGGAGAGCTTTCTTACACAATGAGCTGGGTAGTTCACCATATTTAAAATACTGTATGGTATTACAACAAAAATCTTGAGAGTAGAATTGATTTGGCAGAGTTTATATTTTTGTTCCCTATTCCCTGTATTAAGAACCCCTGTCTATAAGAGTGCAATTATTCATTAAATGTTTGTTCCTCAGTTTTGAATGCAAAATTCTTCCTGGACTAAAGGATCAGTTACAGTGCTCTCTAAGTCTTATTTGATAACATTATATACGCACCTACATACATGCACATACGTTTATACATATGCTGGTATGTTTTTTCTGCTCACCTAGTTTAAGTGCAAACTTTATTAGGACTACGTTTTCCTTTGCCTTTATTTTGCACTCAGTAGTTCCTTATAGACTGACTACAGATGTATGTTAAATTAGCGTCCGATTCAAATGTTGTATTGCAACCAAAATAAACAGACTTCTGGAACCCTGACAGAGCTACTAGCTTTCAGTTTTAATTCTCAAAGTGTTTAATGAATTTCTTTCAGATAGGTCCTAATCCTACAAATCATTCACATGGCTGGAGTCAGTAGAGAAAAGCAGTGTCTCAGTGGTCAGTCCGTGCAGAAACAGTTTCCTGATTTGTCTCCAGTGAAAAAAAGATTATTCTTCACCCTGCCAGCTAATCTTTAAAATCTAGAAACCTTAGAGAGTTGCAGTTTAAGAGTTAGGAATAAGACAGAACATGTTTGAAAATCCTTATTAGCAAAATCTTTACCAGGATAACTCCTGTACTTTCTGATGTCTCCATAGCACAACAGTTTTCTCACTGTTATAAATGCTGTTCTAACATTTGAATGACTTGTCTATTTAGAAAAAATAAATAAAATATCTAACACAAATATTAGATTTAGACTAGACAATAACACTAATAAAGTGATTTTTAAAATGCCTAAGAACCTGTATATACACTCAGAACACAGCAAAATGGCACAAGCCTTTCTGACCACCACAGCACAGTATCTACATCTCTCTTACAGGTCAGTGACCACTGATTCTGGTCCTAGAAACTGTTTTTTTTTAAATAGTCTAGCAATATTAGTAATCCTACAATAAATATACCTTTTGATTCAGCCTCAAAATAGATCAGTGCTTCCCAGTCTTACTAGTCCATGTCAACTTGCTTTAATTTGCATTTGCTGTTTCTAGCTCACAAGTAGAGAAGTGCTGAATCAGATCATCTCCTAAGGTCCCTGGCAAGCCCTGTTTTTTGCGATCGTAAACAAAGTTTATGAACTCTGTCTTCCGTTTCTAACAGTACCATATAAATGATTCTGATCTAACTGATCGAGTATTTAAACCTACAACGACTATTCTACGGTATACTTCTCAGTAAGTCTCATAGAGCTGAACTGATAGCAATGCTATTAAGAAAGTTTCAGAACATTTCTCTGCTATAAAATAGCCATTAAATTGGAAGGAGAGAGGGAAAAAAAAGAAAATCCAAACCAGACTCATTACTGTTTTCTCCACTCTGTATTACAAAGTTACCAATAATTGGTAGGTTTCATCTATTGTTTGGCTACAACTTCACGTAGCATTTTTGCTTTTGGAAAAGAACAGGGCTATCTTAAGGTGCTTTTGCTGGTCACAGGTGAAAGGCCGCTCTCATTTAGCGGTACCCTAAGAAATAAACGCAACACACTGACATGACAGAGAAACAGAGATCAGTGTTGAAATACTGATGCAGATCACATTAGGAACCAAACTATTCGAGTTCAAGAGAAGATATCGTCGGTGCTGGTCGCACTGACAGCTTCCTTCAGACTATTCAGGGCCAATGAGCTATCCAACTAGAAACATCGTAAAGACAGTTCAGTAAATAACCCAAGTTTAATACTGTAGTTTTGATTAGATATTAATTTAATAACAATGCTAATAACATCACTCACTGACAGGCCGTAAGTCCCAAATCCAAAATGACGGGGTCAAAGGCAAGTTTCTCTTTCCCGTAAGTGTCCTCTAGCAACTAATTACAAGCAGGAAAACTTCTCCACGCACTTTTCTCCGAGAACGAATCGCACTCACCTTCTCGGCAGAGTCGCATCGCTTCTCGGTTCTTCCCGTATTCCTTGAAACTTTCTTCTAATGCTGTTCCTACATAACAAATGGCGAAAGAAAGCAAGATCTCAGCCCGTGCAGGAGCCACACTGCCGCGCAGACCCCCACCCGGTGCCGACCCGCTCCCCGCTCAGCCCCGCGCGCCCGCAGCGGCGCACTTCGGACGGGGCGGCCGCCCGCACCTGCGGCCCCGCGGGCGGCTGTCACCGGCGGGCGGCGCCTCACCTGCGGCCGAAACTTCCCCGCCCGCCTCCGCGCCGCAGCCCCGCGGCCGCGGGGGGCTCGGCGGGGCCGCGCGCGCAGCACCGCGGGCGCCGGCGCCGCCTCGCTCCGCCCGGCCGCTGGCGGCGGTGCCCCGCGGGCGCGGAGGCGGTGCGCCCGGGCGCTTCCGGAGCGGCGCGGCCGCGCCTGGGGCGCCGCCGCGGGGCCGGGGGGCGGCGGGGGCCGCCGCGGGCGCTCACCGTCGTTCCCGTGAAGTTTAGCAGCATCGACCCAGTGGCTCCAGGGCTGCCCCAGCATCGCCTCCGGGCTGGGCAGGGACCGGCGCTCCCCGACGGCCGCCATTGCCGCTGCGGTGGCGGAGGGGCCGGCGCCGCTGCCTCCTCCCCCGCCTCCGCCCCCGCCTCCGCCTCCTCCGCCGCCGCCTCCGCCCTCGCCGTGCCGGGGCCGGGGCCGCCGCTGCCGCTGCCTGGCCGCCGCCGCCGCTCTGCGCTGCTCCCCTCTGACGTCACCCGCGGCCCGCGCCGACATTCTTTCCGCTGCTACAATGTAACGAGAAAAGTCAGCGGCCGCTTAAGGTGGCGCCGCGCTTAAGGAGGCGCCGCGCCGCCCGCCCGCCCGCCCGCCGCCGACTCACCTCCGCGGGGGCGCCGGGGGCGCGGGCCGGGCGCCCATCGTGCGCGGCAGCGCGCCCCCTCCCCCGCCCCGCCGCCTCCGCGCTCGCCGCGCTACGCCGCCGGCCGCGCGCCGCCGGGCTCCATAGGCCGAAGCTGCGCGGGCCGCAGCGCCGCGGCCGGGGACCCTACCGCCGCCGCGGCCGCAGCGCGCCCCGCCGCCTCGCAGGGGCGGGCGCGGCGGAAGGAAGTGGGCGACGGCTGCGAGGCCGCGCAGCGCCGCCGCTGCCCCCCGCCGGCCCGGCTGCGCCGCGGGGGCGGCCCCACGGCCAGCGCTGCGCCCCGCTCCGCGCCCGCGCCCCGCTCCGGGCTGGGGGCTAGAACCGCCCCCGCGGGCTGCGGCGCTGCCTCGTCCTGGAGCAGCGACCCGCGGCCGCTCGCTGCGCCCCGGCGCACCAGCACCAGCGCCGCGGGGCCGGGAACAACCCTGCGGAACAGCGAGCAGCGCTCACTCCCGCGCCCCGCTCCGCGAGCGGCTTTTGCGTCGTGCGTGACTCCCGCTGCACAGGCCGAAGAATTTGACTAAGTCCGTTTCACTTTGTTTCCACCACTTTTATTTTCGGAGAGCCCCCCCCCCCCCACACACACACACACCCCTTCTTACAGTCATACCCCGATTTTCATATCTCTCGTGGTTGTAATTCCACATTTCCTTTCAGGCAGCATCAGCGGTTGCCTACACTTAGGGATGACACTGAGCAGTATTAAAAGGCATAAATGTTGGTAAAAACACTTCTGTGCCCGAAAACTGTTAATAACAAAGTTACTAAGTTTTGCAAAATCAAGTTTTGTACCTAAACTAACTCCAAAACCAGACTTCTTAATTACGGGATTTTCTCTCCAGTGTTCAAGTAGCAATGCCAAATTAAACCCACAGGCCCTGATCTGCAAAGATTTCTGTCCATACCTAATGCCCCTGTCAGTTATATTACCCTCAATGAACAACTGAAGATGTAAATCGGTCTGGTCCCCTGTCTCCTCTGTGGGCAGTTACATGAGCACAGCCTTTGCACAAGCTTAAGAGCACAGACTCAAGCCTTCAGCAGAACTACTCAGAGCAGGTTACAGGTCACACACGCACATTTGCAAAACTAGATGGCAAAAATCAAAATAGCAGACAAGTTTGTCCAGACTGCCCCATCCAATCCTGCAAAGGTGGGCAGGCAGGCTTAGGCACCACTGTACTGCCATAGGAATAGAACCTGGAACATATGGAATCCGTCACCACATCGATATTCCTTTCCAAAATTGTGCATATAAAAGATTTTAAAATACAAGCGTGTTAGACAGTAGTCAGATGGGATAGGATAGGCTATAATTATGAAAATTGTTTCAGTCTACCACCCAGCTGATATATTTACATTATAATCAGAATGTATCTTGTACAACTACGAACCTAACACAGAATACTGAGTGGTATTTTTTCCTCACTTGATTACCGTAAGTCTAATTTAACTCCTTAAAAAAATAAAAAGGCAAACAACGTGAGCCTTAGATAAAGATAGAAATTACGACTTCTACTGTAGACATTTGTAGTAGGATTAACGAAGGCTATCAACTTCTGAGCTTGGCCCTAATCTTTCAGCTATACATGTTCTTAACTATACTGTAGTTTCCTGAAACAGTGGAATGGCTCTTCATCTCAGATCTGAGCATGAGTAGAAAGTGTTTACAGGACCAGAGTCTAAAGATAAATGATGAATGGAGGACATTATTTTATGATGCGTTGTTTAATAGCAGTACTTTATAGTATAAAAAACTACTTAAAAACATCACTGGAAAAGATGTCAGTCAGGGGACAATCAATCTTAAGCTTCCGAAGAGAATCTAAGCTATTTTGTGGTACAGATAAGTGAAAATTTTATTACTGGTTTCTTTCAACAAACAATTCAACTAGTTCCACAAATGCAGTCTAATGTAACATCTGCAGTTCAACTCGGACTCCAGCCGTAGCATAAGACCAGTTACAGATAGAATTATATTCTCTATGTCAAATACTCTGGTTTATATTACAAACTTTTCTTTGTTTGTACCGCGCTCCTCTGTTCTGGGGAACGCTGTCACCACAACAATTTGAAAAAGAATTCTCCACTGTCTATGAGACTCACAAAAAATTTCACTATTTTACATAGATCAAAAAGCAAGTGTAGTGGTGGGTGTCCATACGGCACCCTAAAACTTCAATGCTCACCTTTAAATAGCAGCAGATTTTACCATGACATACCTATTTAACATGTATATATCATGTGATTCTTTTCTTTACTCGTTACTGATGCATATACGTTAAATTACATAAAAGTAAATTTGGCAAAAGTACATTGATTAGCTAATTATTCTAACAAGCCAATATACTATCAACTTTTCAGTTTCTAAGGTTGACACTCATCAAGCTACTCAAAAGTGGTTATTGCTTTAAAAGTGCCAGCCAAATGGGTAAAGCATACACCACCTTTATCTCCATACATCTTCGATTACTACCTTCCTTGCTGTTTTTTGCTCTTTCAAGCTTGTTGGGTTTTTTTCCCTCCCTCTTTCACCTTTTCTTTTTTTCCTATAAATTCCCACTCAAAACCTTAATTCTGCAGTCTGGCCTCAGGCTGTCTTTTAGTAAACTATCCTTCCTCCAGCAAAACATTTTCTCATGGTGTCGTGAATACGTCAGTACTCCAGTAGAGGGAGGAAAGTGGCAGCAGAAAGATCAGTTCATCAGTTCAGTGCACAAAACTGACTGACGAGTCAGAGTAGGAATCAAGGCAGATGAAGCACTGATATTACAAGTACTGGAGGTGGAGAGACAGTTGTCTGTTTTATGAACTCACTATGCTGAATGTGTGTGTGCTGGTTTTCTTTAACTTAAGTACGCAAGTCCAGTTCTCTTAAACTGTTCCGAAAGTGCTATACAGGGATGCGTTGATTATTTAGGAGAAAAAAAACCTGTGAACACCTCAGAAAAGCCTGAAAATCCATCATGTTAGAAGGAGGTAAGAACTGAAAATGTGTACAAGCTGTAGCCTTTGAACAGAGGGAACAAGGATTCACCCCATCTACTACCACGAATCTGAGACAGCAGGTTAAGAGTCTGGTCATCCAAAGCTCCCTTGGCCATCACTGGAGACCCAGGGATGTCTTGGAGTTTGATTCAGCCCAGTCTGGTCCAAAGCACTCTTTGAAGACGCCCATCTCTTCCCACTGACCACAGAAAAAGTCAAGGATAATTATGTATGTAAATTGGGCACCTGTGTTAGGCACCTAGAATTTAAGACGAATGAACCTGGTCAAGGGCAGGCAGAACAGTGAGGCGTGGAAAATCCTGCCTCGAAGCCAGGACTCCTACGAGAACAAAACAGGGACCAGAAGCACTAGCAATTCAAAAGGTTTAACTGAGGAAGTAAAAAAATAGCACAAGGAGTATCATTAGGATCAAGGCTGCGTGAACGGCTCTGCTCGTGTGTCTGAAGGAGACAGAATGAGAACAGGTGTTCAGAAAACGGAGAGAGAAAACATGGAGGGATAAATTCAGCTCAAAGAAAGACAGAAAGAGAAACCAGAGAAGGAAAAATGTGAGAAGGAAAATACAGTAGAAAACAGCATATGATGTAGAGAAAACAACCAAATAACAGACTGAAGAAAAATCATTAAACCCCCCCCACAACCTGCAACAGGAAAGAAAGAATGAGTCAAGAAGAGGAAACAAAACACAAAAGAAAAGACGGAAAACTGAAGTTTTAAAGCTCGCTAAATAAATTTAACAACATATTGAATGTGGTTTGCAATAATATGATTAAATATATGCATACAGGCAGTATCCAGCTAGTTAAAACTGCAGGGGATGTTTGTGTGCATGACACTGCAGGCATTTTTTCACCGCTACTGGCAGGTTTCCTTCTTTTGCTACATGGTCCTGGAAAGATGTTCAAAGGGGAACACCTAACTCAGGTGTTCAATTAGTATCTGCATGACAATCTCCATATAAGACCTGAGATAGCATAACTCTTAACTGGAATGAAAAAGGAAGGATAAATCTGAAGCTGAATTATTTCAAGAACAGAAGTATAATGATAAGATTCACTGAAGATTTTCCACAATGAACGCTAAAGGATGCACGAATTAAAGTGGGAAGGGTGAGACAATCTACGAGGGTGTCACTACTACAGAAGAAAGAAAAATCATGAATTCACAAAAAAAATTGTCAAGGAAAAGACCCAAAGAGCATTACAGCACAACAGAAAACCAAGTAAGTTAATTCTAGCCAAAAGGTGTGAAGCGATCAAGAAAGGCTTAAAAACTAGGAACAAATATTAGCACTGAAGACTTGTTGGTAGATGAGATTCAGGATGAAATAACAACTCAAGCAGCTGATACACCGAGGTGAAATCCTGACCCTCATGTCAGCTCCTGTTGACAGCAGTGGAACTGGGAGTATTTCTTGTGCATTTTAAAATACGTCTCAAGTATGAGAAGTACAAGAATATAATTTGACAAGTTGGCAAGCAAGAGATAAAAAGTTCATATAAATCAGAGTGTCCAGATAATGAGAGAACTATCCAAACATAATAAAGCAGACCATTTCATTTAAGCCCTTACTATAGATAAACATTAATACATCAAGAAAACACATTATGGTACTCTGCAGTTCACTCTCACTTCCAGTGAAATCAAGTGATTTCTCCCTTTATTATCACACACAGGACCGAGATCTCAAGGAGTAATCATCACGAGCAACACGCAACAGATACTTAAACAATAAACCGGGCCAGTCTATTATCCTTTTTCCACAGACCCTGGAAACACGTAGATATGTTTAATTTATATATGAGGAACACTTCAATAGGGGAGCTGAAGCTGCTCAGAAGTTTTGAAATTCAGCCACTCCATAAATACAGGAATATGAAATTATCATGGATACTTACTATAAACCACCTGGACCAGAGAAAAGAACAATACCGGTAGGATGAGAAGCCTAACTTTCCTTCTTTGGGGAGAGGGAATGGAGGCTAATAACTGTAAGTAAATCTGAGAAGCCGCCTGCATTAGGATAAGAATGCAATAGATACCCCAGTATGTTTATCCAAACTTCACAATGACTAAGCTGAAGATAATGTAACATTTTTATACCCATATTATAAACATATGTCATTGCTATGTGTTATAAAATATATAGTATCTAACAAAACATTGCAACCACTTTCTTTTTCACTTAACAATCAAATATGTCTTAAATGCCGGTCATACTTCTTCAAAAACTGATGACATAGCAGAAAAAGGAGCATAAGTAATACAGAAACACAGATCCTTGCCCTGCTTAGATGTAACTAATACTGTCAGTTCTTACAGAGAATTTTACAAAGAAAACACTGAATAGTGATACAAAATTTTCAATTTTTAAAGGTAACTAGGTATGATTACACAAAGTACATTCGGTTAATGATTTGGAAATCAAACTAATCTTCATTTATTTTAGGTAAGGTGCTGAAATCACCTTCTGAATTTGCCAATGTTAAAACAATTTCAGCAACCTAACTAGGCAGATGAATCATTCTAAGGAATTAGAATAGGTATGATCTTTTGAATTCTCATTTATACACAGAGAATATAATATTACAATTTAGAGTGATTCATACATACAGCTATTCCGAACAATTCTAACAAAACATTTGTGCTGAATTTCCATTTGTTGAAATCCAAGCACTTAACGTGAACACTTTGATATCAATGATCTTCTGATGGGACCTAACTAGCACACAAGGTTTTACAATGTGCCTGGTTTCTTGTCAGTTTTTTACATGGCTCTATGGCAGTCCACTGAGGCAGGAGACTCCAGGCCTGAGCACACAATCCCTTGAGACCACAATGGTACCTACCTGTGATGTGAAACTGCTTGAGTCCTCATAGCCTCAGCAGTTTGACATGCTGATTACCATCAAATCAAGGATCCTGAAAATCTTCGCACCGCAAAATTTAAATTTATACCATTCTTTCCTTCTCTCTCTCTTTTTTTTTTTTTTTGCTGCTCATTGGTGCTATCTACACTGACTACACTCTTGCCAAGTTCGCAACAAAACAGCATACAAGTCAGAAATACAGAAGTCTATCGGACTTGACGAGATGCCTCCAAGCGTGCTAAGAGTGTTGACTGATACAAAGCCATGCCCTATCATCTTTGAAAAGTCGCATATGTGGACTGGATAGATGGACCATAAGATGGGTGGCAAACCAGCAAAACTGCTGTGCTCCAAAAGTGGTAGTTAATGGCTCAAAGTCAAACTGGCAACCAGTCACAAGCAGAGTTCCTCAGGTTCAATACGGGGTCCAATCCTATTCGGTATCTTTATAAATGATCTGGATGATGGGATTGAATACACCCTCAACACATTTTCAGATGACACAAAACTTGGAGGAGGGGTAAAAGGAAGTAACTATACAGAGAGACCTTGACAGGCTGGAAGCCTGGGCCAGCAAGAACTGCATTAGGTTTAACAAATATAAATGTAAAGTCCTGCCTGTAGTATGGAATAAGCTGAAGCACCAAGACAGGCTGGGGCCTGACTAGTTGAGGTGTAGCTCTGCTGGAAAGGACCTAGGGTCCTGGTGGACATCAAGCTGAACATAAGTCAGCAGAGCAACCTGGCAGCAATGAAGAGAAGCAAGAGCTAAGGGATCAAGGGATGCAATTATTGTACTGTACTTGGCACTTATTAGGCCACACCTGGAATACTGTGTCCAGTTTTGGTGCCCCCCCCCTCCCCCGCCAGTTCAAGAGACATTGAAAAACTAGATAGGGTCCAGCAAAGCCTACCAAGATGATTAGACGGTTGGAGAACTTAACATATGACAAAATATGCAGGAATTTGGTTTGTTCAGCCTAGAAAAGAGAAGGCTTATGTGGAATCTAATCAGTCTTCCCATACGTAGAAGGTAGTTATACAGAAGATGGAGGTACTCTCTTCACAAGAGACACACAGACAGGGCAAGAAGCAAGGGGCACAAGTTGCTTCAGAGGAAGTTCTGTCTAGGTGTAAGAAAAAAAAAATCTTCATTTTGAGAACAATTAAATTTTGGAACAGGTTGCCCAGAGAATTGGTGGAATCTCCCCTGCTAGAAATATTCAGGACTCATCTTGACAGGCCCTTGGACAACCCTCTTTCAACAGAAGATTGGACCATTTGATCTTCAGAGGTCTCTTCCAACCCAGACTTTTCTATGATTGTATGAAAGTCTCATAGATGATGAGGCCCTGTTTGGTGAGGAGAAGTAGGAAAGTAGACAAGAACAGACATTCTCAGTCTGCTGGAAAACCCAGGGGAAGCATTTTGTTTTAGAAACTTCATATACTGGAGTTTCCAATGTAGGAATTCAAGTCTACAGGGAAAAAAAAGCTTTTTTTTTTTTTTTTTTTTTATTATTATTAACCCTCACATTAGGAACATTTTCAAAGGAGAGGTAAACATTTGGTGCTACTAAACTGGAGTGACAACACTAAAACTAATTTTCTTTGATGATGCGCTTAGTATGAACTTGTATGTTTGTTCACAGATAAAGGAAAAAAAGTAAAAGATTGAATGCCTGATTCTGTATCATTATGTAGACATTCATGGGAATGTAAAGGAAGTGTGAAACATCACGATCTGAGTTAACAGCACTTGCATTAATTTTGGTCTGATGTAATAAGCACCTGGAGTATATGTCTAATGTTTCCACACTAGACTTAACTGAATTCTTCAGTTATCTGTATTTTTAAATTCTTATAATATTCAATGACAGATAAATCAAATGGGAAACAGATGAGTTCATTTTCTGTTGGTTCTATTGTAAATTTTCTATATAAAAACCTGTAATTCTGGAATACTCCAATATCCTATTGTGACTATAATGACTCAATACTTTCCAGTAAACACTAGAACATGTTTAGCTTGAAAACTAGTATTGCCAAAACCCTATACAGTCTTCACTGTGCAACACACAGGACAAGATTCAGTATGTGTAACTGCTGCATCTAAGTTTTGCCAACTAGTACACCAAGTCTCAGCTTCCACACTCTGAATCAGAAGCCTTTAGCTGCTGAGCTACAAACCTGCCCCTCCAACTCCGTATGCCAGAAATTGTAAAACTTTGCAAAGAGAACCCACAGATAACAGTTTTACAAAGTTTCTTCTCCTGAAAGAGCACCTGCCTTCATAGAAACTTTCCAAAGAAAAAGCTTCAAATGGAAAGTAGAGAGGGGAAAGAAAGAGTTTTAGCTGAGCTGTTCAAGAGAAGACAGCACTTTGAGAGTCACAACATGACAAACATTCCCTGCTCTTCTTGAGCCCAGATTAACTCTGCCACTTATTTAAGTTCTGCAGCCCAGCTCCATGCTAACTATAATGGCACCTTCTGCTACAATCTATTTTAAAAGACACTGAAAGATGATTTCACAGCAAATACTAGCCAGGCTGTAACAGACTGGATTCTTCAAGTCCGTGCATAGGAAAAAATGAAAACTTAAAGAATGGATTTTTTTCTTTCATGGTATCAAGCAAAAACATGCAAAATGCTAAAATGCATGTGATGATTTAAGAGTAGAGATAAATGTAAGGGAAACAGAGAAAGAAATAGATACTGCCTCAAGGAATTAGCAATACCTGATAAAATAACCTTCAACATGAGCTTTTTATCCAAAAATTCAATTTATTATCGTCATTCCCTCTCTTTTACCTAGTGTTCTGCCAAGGACACAAGTCATGGAGAGGAAATCCACTGTGTTACGCAACTGTACAGTTCCTGCCTGAGTTTACTTTTCTACTTTCTGAACACGTATGACAATATTGATGCAGTTATAGCAGGCCATGATATACATCAGCAGCGTAACTGCCCTCAAATGCTTTAAAGTAACAAGGAAATGTGGAAATAGGTAAAAATAATTATTCAGAAAAAGAGTTTACATCTTCTGAAATATAATAAATAAATAAAAAGTATTCCCTGTATACCAAACCTTACTCATCCAAATTACTTCACCTATATGATTGAGATATATAATCCAACCTACTTTTATCTTTTTAAGATTTGACTGCTGCATGCATTGAGCTCCCTTCAGGCTGACTGTAAGGTCATTTTACTTCCCACTAAAACATATATTAAACACCTGCATTTTTCAAAAAATTCCCCACACTGCATCTGGTAACACTTCGGACTTGCTTTGCAATTCTGTTAATATCCTATTCTCCATGCTTCCCCCATCTAAAGTATGTGAATATTACGCTTAAGGAAAATATTTTGGTAAGCATGTCACAGTACCTTGAAAGTATGGTGAATCACTGGGTTGATTTATCAATTGATCTTCATCTGTTTAGATTTCAGAAGCTTTCTCTAACTTATATCTGATTAATTCTGAAACAAAACAAGAAGAGTGCAACAATAAGACATTTGAAACTTCATCTCAGTTTCACAGCAATAATTTTCTATCTCAAAAACTAATATGAAGTATGTTATCAGTTTTACAAATACAGCTTTTGCAATGCATTTAAAATTGAAAGGTAAGCAGGGAGTTGTTATGTACTCTCATGTGCAGAGCAGGTCTTTAAATGGCAGTCTGACATTACCAGAAAGGTATGCATTGGTTGAAATCTCAATCTTCAGCCCAGTACTGCATTTATATAGACTATTACTGACCAGATTTCCAAGTAGACGGTTGTGTCGGTATCACAAGCTGGTAACGACACTGCGCTGGATTTTCTGCACAAGATTTTTCCAGAATACAGCATGACTCCAACAACAAGAGCTCTTGGTACGCAGCCATTGACATTTTCACCACCATGTCATGTAACTCAGATGGCTAAAAACGATCACGCGTGTAATAGTCAGTAATGACTATTATTGTATCGCTGATGAAGAATTTAACAAAAATTAGAAAGTTACACACATTGAGACCTTTCCCACATAAGGAACTTATATCATCTCAAGCAAGATTTTTAAAAATCCTTTCATTTAAGATTTATAAACTTTTTGTTTATATAAAATAAACTGAAGTACGGTTTATTCTGGTTTAGCCTAAATCAATGCTCAATTGGTTAAAGCTAACCCAAAGCCCTGTTAAAACTTCAAAGAGCATTTTCAACCATCCTTGTGCACGGGTTACACTAAAGATCAAATAACTTACTTTCATAAGTATTTTGCAATTAAACTAGTGGTTTTTTTCATCTAATAAGAAGTCACAAAGATAGATTTACACAAGCCAATCTTGTGCTGGGAGTGGATGACACTTCAGAGAAAACTATTTTCTTCCTCTCAAAGGATCAAAGTCCAGACATGAGGAATGCAGTCCAAGAGGGCATCCAAGCCATCCTTTTAGGCTCTTCCGCCCTAGTGGAAGGTGCAGAATGAAGCCTTTCCTGGCTTCTGTTACTTCTCTGGGAAGCTGCCTGCAAACTGAGCTCATGTTTTTAAATACTCCTTATCCAGTGAAGATAAAACCCACTTTTTTTCATTTTAAAGTGCAGCTGACACTGTCTTGACTGGGATCACCTACAAACATATTTACTATTTCTAAGCTTTACTAAGCTTTACTCCGCTCAGTGATGCACTTGATCCTAAGAAGCGCGTCAGAGCTTAATTATATTCTGATTATTCTTCAAAATCCCCAATTTTGTCATCTTCAGTGCACAGTACTTGGAAGCAAGCACTGCGTTATTTTCTCTCTCGCCTCTGCAGTCACTGTTCTGCTTTATAGCTCATAAGACTTGAGGCAACTGATCATGAACAAATTGCTGCATGAGTAAGAGCCTCTGAACGCACTTTATCTCATAGTTACACACAGAAATCTCACCGAGTACTATAAAATAAACCCTTCTCTGCAGCTCTTACTGGTGTTTCCTGGGAAAGGAAATGCAGTCTTTGTCAAAAATCCTTTTTCACCTTTGTCTGTCCGGGGCAGGAAGACTCCAAATTCATACGGACCATCCCATTCGCAGATCACTCAACGCTTCGCCCCAGTCTCAACCCCCTCATGCAGATGACCTTGCTGCCGTGAAGGTAACCCACTTTCTCCCGTCCCCAATTTCTTCAGTGGACATGGGAGCTCTAAGTGCAAAATACCCTTTATTTTACCCTTATTTGAAACATTCCTAACTTTCGAAAGTATCAAAACTGATGCCTCAAAAAACCAACCTCGTTTAACTCTGACCCATCAGATACCTTTTCTTTGCAGCTGGAATGTAAGAAATACGCAAAGAACACATCTAAAACCTGGAACAGCCTTTCTCCTTCATCAGCCAGTAAATATCCTAATTTAAGATAAAATGTAATGCCTACATTTATGTAAATAAAGATTTGGATGTAAGTAAGGAACAATCGCCCTGACACTGTGCTTCATTTTAGACCTTTTAGGATTACGGGTAAACCTAATGAGGTCTTATTCTGCTAAAAATGGAGATGCCTGTTGAATGAACAAGAGATGGCCAGCACAAGGCTATGGGCTGCTGTTGCGGCTAGCTAGTAGCTCCAGAGTAAAACAAAGCAATTGCCAGGCTAACCTAACCTGTGCTGGGGACAGATTCAGGACCTGCCACCTCCAGAACAGCAGTGGGCCAAAGATGGTATAAGAAATAAAAATTGTACCAGTTTTACAATTGGTCCTCCTATTCCCTTTAGGGGACACAATGCTTTGAATCTTTACAGATTCAAAAATAAGTACTAGTTATATATTTCAAATAGAGAAAATATACCAAACCTCTGCAAATTCCAATTACAAAGTTGCAGCCTCTCAAGATTTCACATAATTCCACTGTACACAAATGTAAAATGCTTCTCGCAAGTACTTAAATATTTACTACATATTTGCACAAACAAAAATGCAGCAAAATTCCCAGTGCATGATAAAAGAATGATAGAAGTTATTCTAAAACTATTTCAAAGATATATATGAATCTTCATTGATAATGAGAAGGGTCAGACTTAAACAACTACTATCTAAGTGTCGGTGGAGAAGCTGTGAGGCCTTTCATATACTTCTAAACAAATTGATAAAAAATTCCCAAACAACGTGCACAGTAAGGTGCACTTGAGGGGCTCTAACACTGATTACTGCCATTCTCCTTTGCCTAATTGCAACATAAATACATTTGCATTCATTATTTTGCTGAATAAATCATGTTATCACTAACTTCGGTTTTATCTTGCAACAATTTTTCATGTAACTTTGAAATCTTCCTTAGCAGAAAGATTAACAAAGTCATAAGAAGCTTTTGCATATTGCTGCTTAAATAGCTTCAGCTGTTTAAATACAACCACACAAGGCATAGAACAGACAGGCCAGAAAAATGCTTGGTTTCAGAAATAACGAATCATATTCTATACACTTGTATCTTGTCTTATACTTCAAAATACCTGCATCTTGCAACATGATTAACATGACCATTCGAAAGTTCAATCCATAAAACACATTAGCTTGCTGCAACAAACTAAAACATGTGAGGACAGTCAAAATTATATTTATACCTTTAAGAATTGTATCTGTGTACAATTGTAGAGAAGAAAAAGACATGTTCTGTATGTGATGCTATAGGAATATTTCATTCTGATTACAACTCGTATTATAACAGAAACAAAAAACAAAAGACTGGTAAGCAAGCAATAAAGATACTGAACATGAGGATTTTCCACCTTTTAAAAATAAATAAAATCCTGACTGGTCCATTTAAAAGAATGCATGAAGTGAAACAATAATTTTAAAATAATATACAAATGTATAGTATAAACACACACATACTTTTCAAGACAGAAAGCCACAGCTAATCAAGACAATGCAGAGTACATGATTAACACGATTTGCAAAATTTATTATTGAGCTTCTCTGTTAAAGGTAACATTATTCAAACTAACAGTTATGGTTACTGCAGATTATTGCAGATTAAAGATTTCAAATTAGTTCCTCACGTATATCATTATTGTGAGTGGTTGCATTTTATCTGTTTAATTTTAAACTACTGCAGGCAGATGAAAATCATCTTAAAATCTGACTCAATTTAGGTACACTAACCTTACAACCTTATAACACTAACCTTAACAGAGCTGTTGGTTCTTAAACAGGTACAACACTATTCTCAATGTAAACAAAGGACACTGGCATGCACCCCGGGCTAAGGATGTCAGCATTTTTCAAACACCTTTCTGACTGTTCCATTTTATGGTGATGCAATATGACCTACATTTTCAATGGCCAAAGAGAGACAGAGATAGAAAGGGAGGAGAGAGAGAAAAGAAAGACAGACAGACCTTTTCTGTCCTTATCCTCCATTAACTAAAGCTTTAACTACCCCTCAGGAGGATGGCAATGGGCAAGAATAAAAGCAGACGATCCTCACAGTAAATTCTGAATGAAAAGCTGAAAGATAGCCTAGCATAAGAAATAGTAAGATTTTTCTATAAGCCTGTGCACAAGTACATAGTAATATTCTCAACAGGAAAGAACACTAGAATCAATAATGCTATAATCAGTTGCCAGTACTGAGCTATCTGAAATACAGATGCTTATTTTACCACCTTGTATTTCCCATCATGTTCATACCACCTCATTTCTAAATATTCCCTTTAGATCTCAAAAAGAAACACAAAAGAACCCACATCATTATCACCATTTTTACAAACACGGAAATTGAGAAAGAATCTGATTTCCCAACAGTTACCTAACGGGCCCAAGGCAGGGTTGGGAACAGAAGGCATCACTCTTCATTATCACCGTACTGTGCCATCTATTAGGGACTGGGATGCCTGACATACTAATACATAATCTTGACATAATTCCAAAATTATCTCTATCTTGCCTTTCTTGCATATGAACTTCACACAGAAACCTGTACTAGATTATTGCTAACTCTTAGAAAGGTTTCCCTCTCAAACAAAGGGCTGTATTTCTCAAGCTGGTTCTGGAAATGCACTTGACTGTGAATTGTAAAACTTGATATAAATACCAATGGCATTTTTCACTACAAACATGTAAAAATAAAGGGTTAATTCAAGCTTTAATTGCTTTCTCATTCTTTTGCAACTAAAGCATCTTTCCTTTCAAAAATCAGTATTTTTTTGCAGCTAAACTAGTATGTAAAAATTAAAATTAAAATTAAAGGCTTGCTCCTATGATTATGTTAAACAAAAATGAAGATCTTTCTATTTTCAGTTACTGATATTTTAGCACAAGGGCTGTCTTCTTGCAGAATATTTGCAAAGCGCTTATGGCATCAAAACCCTTTTAGTAATGCTAGCAGTTAATACAACACACAATATAACAACAAATCATTTCCTTATTATTGAAACCGAAGGCCAAAATTTGATCTTAAGTATACCTTTGTAAATCCAGAAAGACTCCAGTGCTTTCCAAAGAGTTTCTTGGGATTTGCACTTACGTAAACAGCACTGTAATTTGGCACTGAGTTTGAAACCAGAGATCAATGTAATGTATAGATTAATTCCTGGTTTTCAACTGTATTTATTATAACAATAGCTTTCTTCTCAAGCAGTAGCCGTCTCCTGAAATGCAATCATCCCTGCACAGCAAGTACTGAGGAACTGTCCTTCCTGTGCCGGGATGCTGCTGCCTTTTACGACTGCAACGTTACATCAAGCTGCCTGGTGGTGACTAGTCTTGGGAGGCAAACAGCACTCAATGGGAGGAGCGGAGAGCGAAAAATTGAAGTGTATCCTGCTTTTAACTGCAGAGACAGAGCAGAAAGTCAAGATAGCGTGATAACCAGAACGAATGGAATGAATTACCTGTAAAACGATCAGAGGGAATACAGAAATTAAGAGAGTATGGACACTGTAGAAGGAGATCCTTGCATACCAGGGAGGGGGCAATGTCCGAAGAAAACAGAGAAGTACTTCTCACGCTAATTAACCACACGTGCCCAGGAGACTGTGAGGATTTCCCATTCTCTTTAAAATGGGATTAAAATCACACATTCCTCCGCTCCTATTATCCCTGCTTGCACCTTGTTCAATCCACTTTACTCTTTGAAAATGAACTCAGTGGGAGACTCTGGTATTTCCCATACTATAAACAAAAACTCATTTCTGTTAGTTCAGAAGAACAGCTCAAGACAGACTCCTTCTTAACTATTTTCACCATTATCAAAACTGTCTTTTGTGAATGTTTCACAGCAATATTTTCTGAGTTTCTCATACTTTTCTCTTTTTTTCTTTCTTGCTGCACAGTATCTCTCTTTCAGATCAGAAGGGAGAGAAGCTGAGGTGACATTTTTATTGCTGTCCAACACCATAAAAATTCCAGCTGGAGAAGCCAACCAGCGCAGGGACTTGCAGGGTCCCAGCCAAATAACCCTTCCGCTCTAACAGTGACTGCCATCTAGAGTCAGCGAACACCGGCTCGCATGAAACACACTATTGTTACGGAGAAAAACACGGGAGCAATGAGAGCAATGTTAATCCCAACCATTCAAGCACCAAGAACTCACATTCTAAAAAGTTACAACTACCTTGAACAATTTAAACTATTTGGAGTTGTCTTCTTTACAGGCCTTCTGGCTAATGAGCACTTAGCCCACATCTCCCAGCTTCTCCCTGAAAACTGAAAAGCCACTTGCATTTCGTTATAAACGCCTAAGCTGTACATGTAGGAAAAATAATTAAAATAACACTATACTGCTTTTCAAGTAAATCCTCTGCTCCAGATAGTTTGATTTTGGAATGAGTTTAAAGTCTGCTCTGGAACACTCTCGTTTTGCCTGCCTTAAGAGACCACAAAAAATAACACAAACCCCCTTTCCTGACACGTTCTGGACAGATACATACACGTCACGCTCAGAACCAAAAGCCAAGTTCCACCATCAGCTGAAGATGCGACAGCCAATGTACATACATTTAAAAGACTACCTGTGTAAAAATGCTGACGGAAGCTTTAACATTAACTCTAGTAATACTTATGAGATTAAAAAATGTCTTTCTAGCAACATGAATCTTAATTTAAAACCCTTAATATTTTCATTTTAAGAAATACATTCATACTGACCCCAATATACTAATGGCTTAAATGTCTACACAAATCCACTTAAGCCAAGAAGACTTCTTACATAATGTAAATTTGACACGTTTATATAATGTCTTGACTCAGGGCTGTTTATTATACCATATAAAAATCGTATCTTTTTTTCTTACTACTACCGTAAAACCTATGTAGCTATTAATAGGGTAGCATATAGTCAAGCATCAATCAAACAACAACTGGATACTCATTAACTGAATAAAAGGAAGGACATTTTGGTTATTATTTACTTGGAAAAATATAATAATTTGCATTTGAACATATTCCCTGCAGCATTTACCTTTTCTGCAAACCATACACATATCGAGCCATGACGGTGTAAGTATCTGTTAGCACATACTGTATTATTAAAATAATTCACTAATCATAGCTTTTAATGTCTTGTGAAGAAATCAGTTCTCCAGTTTCCTCATTCCTCTTCTGTTCATGACCAGAAACACCGCTAATGAAGCATTAAAAAAAGCACAGGATTTCTTCTTAGCTTTATCACTGTTGCAACAGATACACAAACTCCAGGTCACTCAGTGTACCTCCCACTTAGTGCCAGTCCCATTGAGAAACGGATTTGTTCTAAGTGGGCATAAATTCACAGATAAGATGAAATTAAATGTGATTACAAAACTCGCTGTCAAACATGGCTACCTGCTTATGTACCAAATGTCAAGCTGTAGTTTTCTGAAAACAGCCGTTTCTACCCCTTGCACACATGCAGCCACCACAGTAACTGTTCGCTCAGATCCATGCATAAGCCACCGTTCTTCCCCACAAAGCCCTTGCATGAATCCTCTTAAGTTTCTCAAGTAGAATAACAATTCCGCAGCTGGCCTGGCTGTAACGTTACAACAAAGAATAATACCTAAACAGGAGGACAGGTACTCACAGTACGGTACAGTCTTAGAAGATGACATGCCAAAAAAAAAAAAAAAAAAAAAGAAAAAAAAGAAAAAAACCCCAACGACGCTAGAGAAACACACCCCTTACTTGGTATATGCTTGACAGCTACCATAGCCTTCCTTACAGATGTAAACTCCAGTTGAAAAAGAACTGCTGAACAGGTCACACAAAGTGGAAAATTAGTTTCAATGTATATCAGTCTCATACTCTAACTCTGTAAAAACCTGTGCAGTGTGCAGTTAGAGATCTGTTAACCAAAACAGGGATGGAAGGAGCCTCCAAAGGTTGGACAGTCCATCCTGCAGCCCCAAGGCATGGTAACTACAGTATCTGTCAGGAACAATATAGGTAGTCCAACCTGTTCTTAGAGGCTTCAAGCAATGGAAACACCGTCCCCTCAGGTGATTTTTCCCATGTTTTAATACATCCACTAGAAAATTGTGTTCGTCCATGCTGAACCTTCTTTGCTGCAATTTAACCTGTTACCATGGTCCTATCTGCCATAAGCCCCCTCTTTGCAAAGCTCTTTAGCAGATTTGTCCTCTCGCTCTCACAGTCCCCTCTTTCTTCAGCTGAGGAATCCCATTCAGCTAAGGAATCCCATTCTTTTGGCACTTCCTTCTGCGTCACGTTTTCCAGATTTTTAAGCAACTTCACTGCTGTCTCCGCACTTCCTCTTTTCTAATTTCAGTCAATAGAGACCCTGTTGTCCTGTATGCCTGCAGTTAACCAACACCTTATTTCAAAACTAGAGGAGACGGAATAGTCTGAACAGGAAAGTATGAACAAGACATTTTAAGGTGTTCTTCCACTGTTATTTCCTTTCATGTTGCATAATTTTTCAGCTAATCGCCATTAAGAAGAAAAAAATTTGGAAGTACTTAATCTCTCAGATTTACTAGAAGCCACCGCTCTTCATAAACTCAGGATCCTTAATGATGTATATTTTTATGTCTAACAAAGTTTAGGAATCTTGACTTGAACACAACAGGCACGCCTTCCCAATGCAGTGTTTTGTATTTACACATAAACCAACCAAAAGTAAATGTGATACTCCTATCACTTTAAAAATTCGATTCATGTTCCTGAAATAATAAAATTGTCATTACCATGGTGTGAGCACAAATATAAAAAGGAGGTTGGTCCCCTTGTTCTGCAGCAGAACTATGCACATTCCTGTTGACATCCCAGATGGTGCACAAAGAAGAGCTGGCAAAGCACTGGAAACACAGAAAAACTGCTTGCCAAAATGGGAAGAAAAATAAAAAGTTAAAAATTAATCTGAAAGCTTCAAAGCAGATCCTTGCAAAATGCAATCACAAAAGAGTATTCGATTTTTTTCTTTTATAAATCTTCCAACATTATATTTATGTGCCCAAACTCTCAATAATTGCATTTTCTATTTCTTTAAAGTAAATTTTACTCTTAAGCTTTAAATTCCCTGGTAACAATAAACAACTATATCAAAGTCTCAAAATTCCTCACGATAAAAAAATTTGTCTGGAATGATCTTTGACTTGACATTGGATGATTTTTGGCAAAACTGAAGACAGAATTTCAAACAACTCTTTCCTTCATTATTAACTAAGAGGATAATGGAGCCTAGCAAAGTCTGGGCCCTGTTAACAGCTGGGCTAGGAGAACACATAGTTAAGGTAATGTTCTTTTCCTGCCTCTGTAGCTTTGTCAAAAAAACCCACACACTTTGAAATGAATTACTGTAATATTTTTCTCAACCACAACAAAGAGTCCTGTATCTCACCCATACCTACTACAAGCTCTCCTGCAATAAGGCTGCTCATGACTATTTTTTTCCAGGCAAAGACATTTATTCTAGGACAGTCTTGCAGCTGCTTACAAGATACCACCTGCACAGGAGTGCACTTGCTGAATAACTTCAAGAAATCTCCGTAGGAAGTAACGCGTTCCCATCACATCCATCTCCGCAGCAGAGCAACAACAACAGCAAGCAGGGCCAGAAAAAAGATGCAGAAAATCAGTTATACTCACAAGCAGAAAGAGAAGAAAATGCAGGTTGCAAAATGGCTGTCTTAGAGTTGTAACTCTCTGTGCCAAATTTAGTAGACCAGTCCTAGAAAGACATGATGGGGAAGAGACTCTATAAAGAGGCAATTACAAATTAAAAAGAATAAGCCAGTCATTAAGAAACTCATGACCTGTATTATCACGATATTACAAGTCTATGCCAGCATATGAGATAGTTCGTCTCAGAAGTGTGCTCGTCCAAAATACGTAACTATTATGCTTTACTTGTATCAGTTTAGAGTAAAAATCAATCAGGCTTCTGACATACTTGGAACCAGAGATTATATACAGCATATACATTTCATTGCTGAAACTTGTAAAAATAAAAATCTACTCTGAAAGGTTGTTTGATTCCCAAAACAGCACACAGCCCCACATAGACATAATATTAACCTGACTCCGTTTTAAATTCTAAAACGTAAAATAAAGCTCACAGCCTCAATAATTTGTCCAACAGAAGAACACAACCTTAGCCATTAAAATTCTCTGTGATTTTTTTAAAAATTAAACTCACTGCAGAAGTAGTGTTTGAAGTGCTCTTCATAAAACCAATCATTCATCCTCAGCAGTGTGCGAAGCCCCCCTGAAATCACTTCAATCTCTTTCACTAGCAAAGTTCAAAATATGTTCAAGTGCTTGCAAGATCAGGACAGTCGATTTCTCTAACATAAACATTTCAAAATAGCAGCTCTTGGGCTATTTCCTTCCATTTGTTTGATGACATTTTATCTACAGTTACAGTGAGTTGCTCCTGTTTGTGCATTACGAAAGACGGAAAGAAAAGTTTTATTAGGAAAACTGACTGTAAATACCCTCCTACTCCAACCCTGGCAAAGTGGCTGCAGCTCAAGTACAATCTAGGTATTTTTAATTAAATTTCAAATTCATGACATCACTTAAAATAAGTCCTACACATTTTATGTTTAATATACATGTGCACTATTTTAATTCATGTTATTTTATTGTTCAACATTATTCTAACTTTACATATGCTTTTGACACACTAGAAAACACAAGCAGATCTCAAAAACGAAAAAAAAAATAAACAAACATAAATGCCAAAGCTACACTGCAATGAAACTGAAGGGAAAATATTTACAATGAACCACAAAATCACAGGTGCGTACTTGCAGTTATTATTAGCATAGTTTGTTTTACTCTCATCTCTTACAAGCTAATCTGTTTCACTTAAGTAATAAAATCAAATTTATCTGACTTTTTCTTTTTTATTAGTTCAATTCTATCCATGTATAATCAACATTTAAATTTTGTTAAAACAAAGAAATAAGGTGGAGGGACAAAAACAACTGCCTATACAGCTGGTTGTCAATCATGCTGCACCATAATTTTGACAAACAAAAAAACAAAAAAACCAAAATGCTTGTTTATACCAAGACTCCACTAAAACATTATCATAATTCAAGGTAACTTGAACTTCTCATAAACCCTACTAAGAGGAATTACATTTTGGGCTTCATATTCTGAGACTGCTGTCATATGAATTGGCTCTAGCTTGTATATGGTTACTTTGACAGCCACACATGCAACCACTTTCATCTATCAATTGAAAATTAGTATATATATTACTTTCTATATGAGATATTTTATGTCTAATTCCTCCTTTGCTAACAAGTTTGAAAGTAATTATTTACCTTTTGCATCCCTCCCAAAGTCATTTATAAGCAAACAGAAAAAACAAGTTGTGGAATAAAATAGTTTGCTTTATACTTTTCAAATCCAAATTTTACTCCCGCTTGCACACACAAAACGCAGAGATTACCAAGCAGGAAAATATGCATTTTTGAGCAGAATCTGATCTTCGATGAGAAAGCGATCTCTGTCATGCTTGCATGTTTTTCTCTCGTACTTCTGAAAGGACTAACTTGCTTTTACGGATTATTTTCTTAAATGCGCTGCTGCATTAGTCCTCAGTCATCTAGTACCTAAGCACTGGCCTACAGCCGCGTTCATTCGCTCTTTCTGACGGCAACACCACCTTCTACTAGTCGAGAGCCTGGTGATTACAGAATTTGCTCTGATGGAAAGAATTACGGGCTTTAATCCCCTTAGGAAGAAGGAGACTCGGGTTCACGTCTCCCACACGTGTGGCGAGCGCTCTAGCGGATAACAACTCCGCTAATGAAGAAAAGCGAACCAGAACCATTACCACCTCCTGGGCTTCGAAAGCAAAGATTGACCTTTGCTCCCTTTTCGAAAGAAAGAGCTTATGATCCTAATTTCAAGAGAGCGTGAATCCAAAATGCTCCCTAGAGGAAGGTGCTTAGCCCTGGATATAGGCAGGATTTAAGGCACGTTCCTCCTTTAGCTACTGTGTAGAAAACGTGCAGATTCATCATCTCCTTCAAGCTGTTCCAGCTGGTACAATCCTTACGAAATACCAGCAAATATTAAAGCCTTGCCCCTCCCCTCCACCTTCCCAGAAACACCACCCATCTGGCCACAGCTGGGCCGAACCTTCCCGGTGACACAGCAGCTAGCGGAGAGTAAGGAAATGGCACAACTTGCGTCTCCCCCACCTGCACGTGAGACTCTGCAGAAGAAGACCACAACACACCTCTTGAAATATTTGTTTAAGCCATTTGCTTTCACGCCAACTGAAGCAATAGTGTAGAAGCCATGTTTGGCCCAAAAATAAGAAAGAAAACAAAAGAACGAGGAGAGCATGCTTTCTTTCTAAAAAGGCCATAACTTCTACGTGGGATTCACGCTGCTGCCAATCGCTGTTGTTTCTGACCATTGTTCCCTTATCAGCAATGCAGTGTTTTCATTCAACATATGACACAGTAAAACATAAAACAAGCATGCATCACCAGCGCACGTGGCCAGGCCGCAGATTACTTCTGTTTCACTGCTCAGGCTTGTACTTCACTCAGAAATTAAAGCATGAGCACACGCTCCACTCTATCACGTTTTACGGAAACTGTAAACTGTAGTTGTTTTTAAATATTACCCACTGAGATAGTCATCCCATTAAGAGAAAATAAACTATAAAAATTTCCAAAGCAAAATACAAAGCCAATTTTAAACCAGAAACATGTGTTTATCAGTACAGACTTGCTACTGTCCTCCACCTTCTGAGACCGAAGCGTGTCTCCCCGCCTCTGCCCATGCCACGGGGGCTGCCTTTGCCACGCTCAGGGGCTTGTGAAACCTCTAGGTGTGCCTTCCCAGATTTGAACTGCTTTAAAAAAGAAACAAACCACACCGAAAGAAAAAAAAAGGAACAACCCATCAACTTCCACAAAACTTTGAAAAGCTGACTCAGAGGCTGCGCAATGGTCTGATTCAGCTTTCTCAGACGCAGTCAAAGAATCTGGTCACGTGAGCCACCAAACGCCACCCCGAAGACAGGCACGAGCTGCTTGCCAGAGGAGGAAATGCCTGGTCTTCCTCGTAATCCTTCTGCAAAATCTCCGCAGTAGCACTAGCAGCTATTTATTTAAATATCAGATTATTCAATATCATATTCACAACTCTCTTGTTGTTCATCCAACGCTTAATGCCACAACTAAGCACAAACATTTCCCACTTGGCTCAATGCCAAAAAAACAAATTCTTCTTCTTAGGCAGTGTTAAAAGCTCATTCAGTGCCCACCTCTTCCTCTGAAAGCTCGGGAACACTGCTAATGATCTTCAGGACACAGTGTAAACGCTATCAAATCCATGAACTGGCAAATTAGGAAAGGAAAAATACATTCTTATATATAAAAAATAAAGTAAAAGCAAGAAGGCCACACTGAAGACATCCTGCCAACAAACTGACAGGCTACTAGATAACTGACCAGTCCTGCCCCCCAAATTCCAGAAGAATAAATGGCTGTTTCCTTACAGCATACGTGAAACGTGAAGTCTTATCCTAAAAATCAACTGCTAGTCATTTTAAATCATGGAGCGCAGGCCCAGCGTGGGATCGCCTACGTGAGATCTCGCAGCAGTCTCATGACACTGCGTTTCAGGAGACATCTGCTAAAACACCTTGACCTTCTCACCAAGTAGGAACCTACTAAGCTACGGATAATAGGTATCACAAACCAGTGCACCATTTCTAACTTTCGATCCTTCTGCTTTTTCAATTAAAGCATCTTTCGAGACGCGCGCAAGGCATGCTTTCACTAGCTGAGGGCATCCCTCAGCTGCGAGCCCAGTTCACTACACTGAATACTTCAACTTCCAGCATCATATAATTTCAACTTTAGTCTGACAAACTTTAATGAAGTAGTGACGGATCACCTTAAAATGCATAATAATTGATCTTAAAACATCATAAATATTCAGCAGGATCCAGATAGGATATGCTGAAAGCTGTTATATAATTCCTGTGAAGATATCTGAAAAAGGGCAATATCCAAATGCCATCCATATAATCTAGATTAATCAAGAGAAAGGGTCCTTACTTAAGAAAAAGTTATTTAAAAACACCATACGGCACTATTTTTTCAAAAATATACTAAGATAAGCTTTTGTTTCCCTGAATAAGCCTTCATGAGAAAAGAAGTAGTAGTAATGAAATATCTTCCTAACAAAAAGTGAAACAAAACAGAACACTTCCAGGACTTCAATTTTGCAAAGTGCTTCAGTCAAAAAAATACAGTATTTTACAGGCATCTTTCAGTAACCAATTGAAAAATAAGAAATAAAAAACACTCCTGCAGTCCACAATTTGTGGTTACATCATTATCTGATAGAAGACTGGCTTTTAAAGTACAGTATTAAGAATACATGTAATCAGTCTTGGTAACACAGGCAGTAGACAGCAAAATCGATTACTGTTTGGATAATAAAGTGTGGGCTTTTTTAAATTATTATTATTGTCTCTACAGTCACAGCCAGTATTTTCACTCTCCCTTCCCTTGTTATGTTCTAATTCTATGAAAATGTGCTAGCTCTGCAGAAACACAAGGGTCCATGTCAGGAAAGCTTTTTACAAGACTAAGAACCACACTGCTAGTATGTATTTAAAAAAATGGGGGGGGGGGGGGGGGGAAGAAAAGCAGCCCTACTACTTTTTCTTCCAATTTCAGTTATATCTGCCCAAAGTGAGCCCTCTAAAATCTGCAGAACTAGACAGCCTGTGCCTAACAATTTTAGTAGAACTAGCTGACAAGCTCTTGAAACACTGAGGCTGGTTTCTAGTAAATACTGAGGCTGAGGAGGCTACACACTCTGACGTTATTTAAAATGAGAAAACACCAACTGATTAGCCTGACATCAACCTTCGGCAAAATGAGGGAAAACAATCAACAAAGAAATACAGGACAGTGATAAAAAGTTATGCTTAACATAGGTCTACAGAAAATAGGTCCCGCTAAATATATTTGGTATGGTTTTCTGACAAGAATATAGGTTGGACTGGATAAAAATATCCTGTAGTTTGTGACCTACTATACTTACACCTCTGTAAGATTTAGTGCCACACAACAGTCTGATTTAGAAGTTACTCAACACGAAGAAAACCTGGAATCTAAAACCACCTCATAAATTATTAGGGTGGCTTAGGAAAAATATTTTAAATCCACCTCATCAATAGTTAAAGTTGTTTTCTTAGCTCTAAAAATCATAGCTTGTTATAGCTGTGAAAACTATAAAAAGCTTCTTCCCCTTTAACTTTTTCTGCCTTTGGAAAAAAATAAGGATATATGTATCTAGTTAAAGAAAAGGGGAGAAGGTATAAAGTTAAATTAACTTTAAAAATTATTTCACAGATTTTTTTCATGAAAGAAAACTTCAACATTAACACATTTCCTCATTAAAAAAAATCTGGTATACGTAAAAGCCATTTTCCAGTAAAAAAGGGCACTGATGAAAAGTCTGAACCAGTTGCACACACATGTAACATCTTGCAGTACTAAACTTACCTAGCTTATACTTCTTATACCCAGAGTCACCTGGGAACATTGCAGAGCATCATTTCACACTTCTGACAAGGACAGGTGTGTAATAAATTATTACGTATAAGCTGTTTCCGGATTTTACCATATGGCATCCACAAGGGAATTTGAGGCAAGAGGGAAAACTACTTCACATTTAACTTGGTTGAAAGCCTGTACACACAGGTACTTTTTCCAAAAGAGCTGGCACGGAGAAAGGTGCTATACCCAGTGTAAGACGTTTTATCCTATCGCATGAATCTCAGCTGACTTCTGCATACCGATTCCTTAAGGATGGCCCAGTGCTACTTAGTATCTTTGTCAGCTAACTGAAGTCTATATAAGAGTGTAGCTCACAGAATCTGTACAAAAAACAAGAACTGGTGATGGATAAATAAACAAGTCAACCCACCCTGCTCCAGTGATCTACATTATATATTAAGCTGAATTTGTGGAAGAAACACGCTTGTATACTTCCCAGTATAATACATGTTCCATACACACAGAATAAAGAGTATTTCATAGTTACACAACGAGGAACTCTACTTTGAGAAGGAGCAAATCTAAAGAAGACTCCAAAGACATAGTGAATACTCAAGTGAATACAGAAATCCTGCAAGCTAGAACTGGCTTCCTAGGCAAAACACCCCCAGGATGTTTAAAACAGCAAAATAAAGCAGGAAAGAGAACAGAATATTACAGCAATATGTAGCATTAGTGAGATTCTTGATGGTGTATTCACCGAGTTCTAGTTCCCATTCTAAAATTAAAAAAGAGTTACTGAACACTCATGACGCCTAGAAACCCTGTCTTAAAACAGAAAAACAATGAATTTGTTCTCTAAATTGCCATTACGAGCCTAGGACCCAGAACGCAGAAAGAATGTTCTTGAATTAGCAAGAATTTTGTAATCAATGACACACAAGAAGACGAGACTGGCATAAAAGTCAGTAAAAATTATTAACTAATCATATGGACTGCTGTATTCTGAATTAATCACTCAAGAAATATCTATTTGTCATTGTGGAGAGTTTCATAAGGCTATCTGACCAACATTAGAATTATGAACAACAAAGTAAAAAAGATTATGTTGGATTAAATGACAGAACATAATACAAAAAGATTAGAATGTGATGATATAAATAATTGCGGATCTTCACCTATTATAGCCTTCAATTTTCATCAGCTCACCTCTAGAGTAGAAATGGAAACAGCTCAGAGAAGGGCAACAAAAATATTACATCTAATGGCTGTGATGTTTCAAGACGCTTAAGATACCAGTTCAGAGAGACAGTCAATGTAATAATAAAGAGGGAACGACAGCAACAAACCACATTGTATAAAATACATGTAGAGAAATTGAGTTAGGCCTCCTTCTTATCCTCTGTCAGAATACCAGGGCTATATCATAGCGAACAATGTGTTAGGAAAAGCAAAAAATTTTGTCAAACCAACTATATTAAAAGGCAAGAAATTCAGAATTCACAAAAAAAGATGTTTTTATAACACATACACAGCTCATGAATTTGTGGCTTCAGAGTAATCTTGGGCCTGAACTTTGTTTAACTAAGTGGAAAGTCAGATTGTCACATAAAATTAGATCACTCACAAATCACATAACAATACATGAAAATTTCAAGAGCAGAAATTACTTATACAGATTTTCTATATTGGAAATTCCTTATTCGCTAACCTTCAGGTGGTGTTTTAATGACGACTGCAACAGCACTGTAATGCTTTCTCAATAGCACCTTGCAAAGAATCTGACAGTTGTCAGGACTGAAGACAAAGTACTGGCTTGAAACAACCTAGCAGTATGTAAATACCTGTTAAATGCCACTATCCAGAACAAAAAGAACCTTGTAATCACTCACAACCTTAAACCAGGAAACTACAGATTATAGTGCACACAGACTTTGTCCTTTTCTTACACTGATTTTCCAAACATCCCTAAAACTGTCAAAGCAAAGCACTGACCGAGGCAGGGAAATAAATGTGTGGAGCAGAACAAGTCAATACGCTATTTAGCGTCCAAGCCAAAATGAAGAGGGAGTACCACGGTGTCAGGCTCTGGACATATGTCTCACGTATCATTACTGTAGTATGACATTTATTACAGTAATGCTGCCAACTTTAGCACTGCCTAGGCGTCAAAGTCTGTGGTTCAAAAAGCTAAAACTCAACATTTGATATCAATAACACCTTAGTATCTCTTTTCTCCAGACACCCGTCCTTTTTTCCTGTGCCAGCTTGGGTTAATTTTTCAGGGTAGGAAGAAACAACCCTTGCTACTACTTGCTGTTAAAAACCTACCTCCCCAGTAAACCACTAAGGCAATTAGGATGACGATTTTTGCCAGTTTTGTCAGGAAACAAACGTCTGTCGGGGAGCAGGCAGCACCTCACGCTGGCGCGCTCCCTTCCCTCCCGGCGGGGTGTCCTGGCACACAGCGGACCAGCTCTGGCAGGGCACACGGGGCCGCGCTCGGCCGGGCCACAGCTCGTCGTGGGCATCAGCGCTGGGGCACTGCCTCCGCTCTGTGGAAGTGCCCGGCCACCGCCAGCGTGGCTGCTGTCCTGTCCCTGCTGTCCCTGTCCCCAGTGACGCCCTCAGGGTGCCGAGACCAGGCACGGCTGCTGTCCTTATCCCAAGTGACACCCTCAGGAGGCCAAGGCCGAGCATGGCTGCTGTTCCCGTCCCCAATGACACCCTTGAGAGGCCAAGGCTGAGCACGGCTGCTGTGCCCGTCCCTAACGTCATCCTCAAGGGGCCAAGGCCGATCATGGCTGCTGTCCCCGTCCCCAATGAGACCCTCAACAGGCCAAGGCCGAGCAGGGCTGTTGTCCCCATCCCCAACACCACCGTCAAGAGGCTGAGGCCAAGCGTGGCTGCTGTCCTCATCCCCAGTGACACCCTCAGGGGGCCGAGGCCAAGCACGGCTGCTGTCCCCCTCCCCACTGCCACCCTCGGGGGGCCAAGGCTGAGTATGGCCGCTGCGCCCATCCCCGGTGACACCCTCAGGGGCTGCGACCAGGCGCGGCCGCTGCCCCCGGGCCCCGTGACACCCGCGGGGGGCCGAGGCCGGACACGGCCGCCATCCCCCCGCCCGGTGCCTCTCTCCGGGGCCGGGGCCGCCGCGGCGCGAGGGCGGCGGCGAGGCCGCCTCGAGGGCGAGCATGTGCCGGGGGCATGGCGCGGCGGGCCGCGCGGGGGGCGGCGGGGCCGGGGGCGCGGAGGCGGGGAGGAGGAGCCTGGCTGCGAGCGCGGGGACCGCCGCCGCCCTCCCCCGTCGGCCCCTCACCTGGCGGGGCCGCCCCTCGCCAGGGGGCCGCTGCCGCGCGGCGCGCGGGCCTCGCCCGCCGGCCCTGCCCGTCGCCGCCGCCGCCGCCGCCGGGCCGCGCGTCCGCCGCCAGCCGGCTCAGGCCCCAGCCGCCGCCGCCGCCGCCGCCTCCCCCTCCATGGCCGCCGCTCTCGCCGGCTGCATTGTGGGAAGCTGACCTCACTCGCTGCCGCCGCCCCGCCGGCTCCGCCGCTCGCCGCCATGGGGGCCGTGACCGACGGTGAGACCTCCCTCCCGCCCCGCGCCCGGGCCCGCCGCGCCGCGCCGCTCCCCCGGCCCCGGCCCCGGCCCCCGCAGCGCGGCCCGCGCCTCCGCCGCCGCCCCTCGCCGCGGCCCCGGCCCCTCGCGCCGCCGCCCGGGCCTCCGCGCCAGGCCGCCCCGGGCTCCCCGCGCCGCGCCGTCCCCTCTCCCCCGCAGGCCCCGCTGCCCGCAGGCGCCCTGCTTTTAAATAACCCCCCGGTCCTGGTTGAGCTGCGGGAAACGCGCCCGCGGCCTAGGCCGCGCTGAAAGCCGCTGCTCGGAGCCTCCCCCGGGACCCGCAAAGCGTTTAAAAACGGTCTTATTTTTTCCTCCCCCCGCAGACGAAGTGATCCGCAAACGGCTCCTCATCGACGGCGACGGCGCGGGGGACGACAGGCGCATCAACCTGCTGGTGAAGAGCTTCATCAAGTGGTGCAACTCGGGCTCTCAGGAGGAAGGGTACTGCTGCTCTCCCTCGGGGGGAGCTGCCGTGGGCTTGCGCTTGGCTGGAAATTTAGATTAATTTGGATTTTGGGGGGGTGAAAAAAAAAAAAGAAGTCACTTATGTCATATCCACCTGCCACTTATGTTATATACGTCTGTATACATCTGCTTTCCCGTATGGCTCTCCAATACAAACACTGAGCGCTATGGTAGTGGAGAAGTAACTTCTGAAGCGTCTCCAGCCCTCAGCGCTACAGACCGTATCGTGCGGTCGAACAGCGCTGGCAGTGCCCTCAAGATTGGCATGATGCTTCGTGATCTGGGTCCAAGAGCCCCATTATTATAACAGGATCGTGACTTGGATGTTTTAGTTGGCAGTTCTGCATTTGTCCTCTTGGATAAGGGCTATAGTATTGGTCTTTCTGCTGCTGCCGTTCTTTTTTTTAAAAAAAAAGAAGCCAAAATTGTAAAACATGACCAACAATGTGATATTCTCTTGTGGGGTCTCTACTGTTGGATGTAAATTCCAGGAAGACAGTTGTATATGCAGAGAAGCGCTACAGTATTAAAATACTAATCCCAGTGAACATAGAGCCTGCCCTAGTTGGGAAGTTTATAATCCCTGGATCAATCTGCCCGTTGCTTTAATACTCACTTTGCACCTTTAAGGGCAGGATGATAGCGCAATGATGATTAGTTGGCGCAATGTTTCTAATTGCACTTTCAAAAATTATACGTTGAGTCTTTGGAATGTTTTATTTCTTTAATAATTGCTGTTATTTAGTCGTTGCTTAAATTACTAATGTAGACTTTGGTTTCTTGCCGTATAAAGGTAGGTGATTATTTTATGCTGTTTAGGAATAACTATCTTGTCTGCTTTCAGTTACAGCCAGTACCAACGAATGCTGAGTACTTTATCACAGTGTGAATTTTCAATGGGAAAAACTCTTCTCGTGTATGATATGAATCTGAGAGAAATGGAGAATTATGAAAAAATCTACAAAGATATAGGTAAAGAGGAAAAATACTACTGTTTTCTGTTGGATTATTTCTCTAATATGAGGAAGTTTGAGCCAGTGTTGGTGAATCTAATACATGCATATGATAAATGATTTTATTTTTAAATATAGCACTGATACAGAAGCTCTAAAGCATCTTGTCAGTATCTAAAACACATGCAAATAAACGGTTTTTTTAAACCTTTTGAAGTATGTGCAGTTTTGAAGCTGATGGAGCTAGGAAGCCACCATGTCATGAACAGCTCTCTATCTTTTTATAGTGCAGCAGATTGGTTTGTTGACATGTATTGTTTGATTTCGGTATAATTCTGTATATCTTTTTGTTAAAGAAAATAGTATAGCTGCAGCACACGAGAAGATTTCTGAATGCAAAAAGCAAATCCTGCAAGCAAAAAGGATTCGAAAAAATCGCCAGGGTAAGGAGCAAAATCTGTATTTTTGCTGAGCAGTTTGATGATTTTGTTACCTTTTAAAATATATTGTATTAGGAAATAGTTTCCAAATCTTTGAGTGTACAAGGGAAAATACTGGTTTTGTGAATATTATATTTGTTCTGGTGGTTTTCACATGCACTCAGTGAATTCCAATATCCAGTAATAGATCAGCGTGTATGTATATCACCATCATCATTTCGCTTTGGAAACCTATGCTTTTGAAGAATTCTTCTTCCTACATTTATTTCAGAAACTCTACTTTCAGGGCAAAAATGTGGTGGCCTTCCTTGCAGAAACCCTTACATTATAAGTCAAGTGATTTAATACCTAATTGTTATTGTAAAGGCACATAATGCTCAGGTACATTATCTTCATTTAAAACCACTGAAGTTAAACTACTGAACGTTTTTGGTGGATGAGGCAGGCAAGATTGAACCAGTAGATCTCAATGACATACAACGTCAGGAAAATCTAAGCAGTAGTTCAAGATAATATTTTCAGGCCAAGGAAAAACCCAACGAGCCTTGTATGACAATGCAGGTGACTTTAGAACCAAAGCACACTATAACAGCAAGACAGAAGAATGAAGCAGGCTTAGTCCCAGCACTGAGAATAATTCAAGTATATTCCTTCAGCTTTTAATGGAAGGTGGAGTCTTGGCATACACATATACAAAGATGGCCATGTCAGTTACACACCCACCAAATCCATGTGTATTCTTACAAAATACCTCTAAACCAGTTATGAAAGGTGTATTTAAGAGACAGGAGTCTCTTAAAAGTATGTGCTGATAATTTTAATTGAAACTGAAAGTGTTTTCCCTGTAATACGGTCTTATCAAAAGATTAGGAATGAAGGACAAACAGGAATTTGGGGTTTTTTATAAATGAAATGCAAAAAAGTTTTTTTTTTTTTTTGAAAAAAAAGAAAAGGTAAAACAGATAAAACGTTTAAATACAACTGTTTGATCAGTAAACTTTTTGTGGACGTTTTTGGGCTTAACTGGAGATGAAAAGAACCTTAGCAGGAATGGAGAATACTTAACTCTTAGTAGGTGTAGGCCTGAAGTTTTTGCTTTTGATAAGTTCTGTCCAGCCTGCTGCACAAATTTTTCCATCTGAGTGAGGTGGCTGACAGATGTACAGTCTTACTGTCAGGAAATGGCTATATTAGTTGCCCACATAAACATAACATGGTTCTCTACATGCAGTACAGTTACAAAATCGTGCTGTTTCTTCCACAATATTATTACACTTTTCTCTGCAAATCTTAAATGTTTGTGTGTAAAGCATCTTACCAGCACCATTTTCTATACATATACATTAGACTGTATCTGAAACCAGTGCATATGAATCATGCACAAAAGAAAGTGTTCAGCATTACAGAGCTATCTAAAGATCATGCTTTCTGGCTCAATACCTTACAAATAACTAGTACTAGGTAAGTTTGAGTGAGTAGGTAAGGGCTTACAGTCATATCAGAGTTTCTTTTTTAAATCTGTTTTGATGTGAACATCTACTTTAAGACTGAACATCTACTTTAAAATTGAAATATTATGGTATAAATTATATATTACATTTTTATATGTGTGTGTTTGTATATATGTTCATTTTATTTACATACAAATTTGAAAACGTTAAACAGTTTTTCAAGAAGTGATTAAGAATTGAAACTATTATATGATACGTGATTTTTGTTCCTGAGTCTATGCTTTCAGAATTATTTAGACTAACAATGCTCAAAAAAAATTTTTTTTTCCTTTCAGAATATGACGCATTGGCCAAAGTCATACAGCACCATCCAGACAGGCATGAAACACTGAAGTAAGTATGAGATAGCATTAAATTATAATAAGCCGGCAAGTCAGAAGTCACCAGATTTGACATTTCCTTGGTTTCAGTTTGATCTTTTCTCACTTTTAAATAATTTAACAAAGAAAAATTTGGATTTCATTGTAAAACTGTGTTCTTATCAACTATACTGTAATTAATGTCCATCTGTTTGGGTTCAGAAGCATTGCTAATAACTTTGCATCTTAAAATTTTCCATTGTTAAGGTGAATGTGTGAAACTCAGACTTAAATGCATGTCTTATGTCAATTTAACAGTGACAAGTTGATCAGAAAAGAAAGTGGGAAAGTGCTGTAAACTGCACTAGTGAGAGATTCAGTAGTCATGAAAAATATATAACACAAGCAAATAAGATGGAACGCGAGAAAGCAGGAGAAAGCTCTTAGGTTTGTTTTGTGTTTTTCCTTGTAGTTGTTCTTCCTGCGTGCCTGTTTATAAATTACTAGCTTGTATACCCCAATCTAGCCTGCCATGGCACGCAGGTTAGACCTACCTGTTGTCCAACTCGTCCTGCATGTACAGTATTGCTTGTGTCCTTGTTCGATTTGGATTGCTATCTATGCTTTTGGGTCTTTTTGGACAGTTCAGGGAAGATAATATTTTTGAACTTTATCAAACCACAGAAATATTCCAGGACTCATTGCATCTATGATTTTGTTCTTCTTAACCTGATTAAGATGTAGCATGGGATTGCTGTTCTCATTTAAATGCAGCTCGCGTCTGTCCTGTTGCTCACTTTCAGTGAAATTGCAGAGGGAGGTTGTATTTTCATATTCCATGGTCTTTGGTAGTCATTACCACAACTTTAATTATTACGGTCAACTCTTCAGCAACTTTGATACTTCTTACTTTACTAGTTAGTGTGTGCTATTTATCAGCTGAAAATTCATGATAAAGAATTACCAGAAGTGCCTGTTTTTTCCAGATAAGTCAGTTGATTAAGATTGGAAACAAGTAAATAATAATGCATTTTTTAGAAGATATGAGGTAGTTTATATTTCTTGGGTTTTCTTTTTTAATTTTGCATAACACTGCTAAGCATAAGTCTCCTAAGCAAAGCTAGAAATGGCAACACGAAATATCTGGTAAATTTGGCATTTTGTCCTTCCATATACTTCACTTTTCTTCTCTTTATCTTCTCTTTAGAAGAGTATATTGCAGTTAGGAATACCAGTGTGTTAGTGCACTGTAAGAATGTCTACAATGTATGCCCTTTTCTTCTTAGTCCTTCATATCCTTAGTCAGAGAGACAGATTTGAATTTTAGCAGAGCATGATTCTCCATTTTACAGATACGGAAATAGAGTATAGTAACAGAATGGAAAATTTTTAAAAGGAGTTTGATTCATAAGTATTTTAGCTTTAACTGACCTCTCCAAGTGAATATATTCTAAATATAGGCATGAGACGAAGTTTTCCTCCAAAACTTTAATTACAAGCTCTCCCTGCCCTCCAGTTTGAGAGAAGTGTACAGAAAGTTGGTTACTGTGAATCAAGAAAGACCACCCTTAAATAAGAATGGAGAAAGCCTCAGGAACAACATCACGTTGTGCATGGAACTCTTAATCACTAAAACACCAGAGAAAACTTCTAGTCAGGAGAAATGTCACAGTTTATTGCAAGAGTTACATTTATAGCTTTTGCAGGTCATATGGCACAAGAGGATAAAGTTCGGAGAAATACTTCTTTTGCGCTTCTAAGGGACTATTTCTTGGAACAACGAGTCCTAGAGCACAAAAGAAGGGAAGCTCTTATCAACTTAGTCACAAGTAATGCACAGGAGCCAATTCAGAAAGTGACAGGAGCTGAACCACTAAGCAGCAGAGCCCACAGTGTAATTGGCTGCAGTATCAGAAGAGCCATTAGAACACCATGAAATGACACTGAATCTTAGAAAAGAAGATAGGAAAATGAGAAGTCAGAGATTCTCTAGAGCTGAAAGTAAAAGTAGTAAAATTCCAGATGTAGCTTAGATGTTACTGGGAAAAATAGCAGACCGTGACAAGATACACATTTTTCTGACAGCATGGCATAAACTGCAAGATTTGAGAGACTAATCTGGGTAAATAGAAGTCTTTCAGAATCTAGAAATGAAGTGCTAGTGAAATCATTGTACGAGCCTATAAGCTGTTAGCCTATTTCCATTGTAGGAAGATTTAAATGCCACACCCAACCCTCTTTCAGGCATTCCCCTCAAGGTACCAGTGTACTGCCTCAAAAAAAAAAAAGACAACACCCTCAGGTAACACTAAAACAGAACTTTTTCACAAGCATTCACACAGGGCTGGAAGCCTTTTTGTGGTTCCCTGCCCAGACTAGCTCTCAGTGCTTCAGAAAGAGCCCTTTATTCCCTTGCTGACCCCCATGTGGCTCTGCCTGATTATTAATCCGAGATGGCCAGGCTCGATCAATCTAACCTTTAAAGGGACAGATTGTTCTCATTACAGGGAGCATAAATTATAGTAGGCATTAGAGGAAAAACTAGAAGGGCTCAATTGGAGGTGGGAGCACACTTATGTGAGAGCTGATGCTCCATCCTCCTTTGAAAGCTATATGACGGTACCTGTTATTTCTTGCCTTACCTCAAAAAGGATTGTGATGGACTGTGGTGGGTCCAAGTGAGAACAGAGAACAAATTTTTTGAGGAGATACTAAACATTGTGTGCTGAAGCATAAGCTGTCTCATGTAGTTTCATCCAAAATGTGGATTATTCCACACGTGCCTACTGTAAAGTGTATATATCATCCACTGCTATGTCTGGTCTGGCCATCATTAGCGCTAAGATAGGGCTATATATTTGGTCAAGTCTGGCAATTGTGCTTGTATGCTGGGTATGTAGGTTTATCAGATATATTCTTCCATGCTAATGCTATGTTTTTATTTAATCTACTCCTGTCAACATAAAAAAAATCTATAAAGTAGTGAACCTTATAAAAGGGTGTTTAATGTAACCTGCTTCTTTCATTTTCATTGTATGATCAAGTAAAAGACCATGTGCGTGTGGCAGGATTGAATTGTTATGGACCCAATGTCAAAGACCATGTGCATGTTGCAGGATTGAATTGTTATGGACCCAATGTCCAATATACAATTGCATTTCAGCTTGTCAGCCTTGTTTTCTATAAGTCCTGAAATGATAAGTTTATGACATAAAAGGTTAAACTATTATGTGAAGCAGCTTTACATAAATGTTATTTTCATTTATTATGCTTTGTATAGCTTTGCAGTGTTGTTACTTATGCTGTTTATTTAATGGTTCTTTTTCCTCAACTTTGTTCAAATTCGTTTTTCAAAAACTTCACAGAAGTTTTAAAAATACTATGACAATTTCTTTTCAGGCAGCTAGAAGCTTTGGGGAAAGAACTTCAACATCTTTCTCACATTAAAGAAAATGTTGAAGATAAGGTAGGTTTTTCATAGATATTGTTGTATTTAAGAGGAACATAATTAATGAAGAATTTGCTATGAGTTGTTTGGCTGTGTGTGCACTCTGTTTTCTAAAATATATATTTTGTCATTCCAGTTGGAGCTGAGAAGAAAACAGTTTCATGTTCTTCTAAGCACCATCCATGAACTTCAGCAAACCCTGGAAAGTAAGTGGTGTTATATATGGGTATTATGTATAATTGGGTGGGATTTAGGGAATGGCCTGTGCCAGCAGATCAGAAGGAATGATGCTTCCAGCAGCAGCATAGCAATGTGCAGTAGGGGGTGGTGACCTCTTGCATAGGCAGTATTTTTTCCAGTGCTTGTCCAGAGCCTGAGTCTGCTCAGACTTTGTTTTTACAAGCTAGCCACCATGTCATCTCCTGATTAGCATCAGACTGATCTATAGGCAACAGGCTTCTTTAAAATGTGGAAATTAAGAATGACATTTTGAGTATCATCTCTTTTTTACAGCCCATACAGAAAAGTATTCTTGTGCATAGTTTCCAAACTATTCCTATTTCAATAGTACTGAACATGTCATTGCCATCATGGTATCATTTGAGGTTTTACTAAAAAGTAGTTGCAATGTAGAGAAGCTAAATGACTTACCTACTCACACAGGAAGTCTGCCGTAGAGCAGGGCCTAAAACTGTCATGTGCAAGAGCTAAATTCAGGAGTTAAATCAATAAATTCATCTTTTATCATACAAATACTTAATACTTTCAAATCAGTGCCTACTTTTCATGCTCTAATATGCAAAATATTGCTTTAAATATTATGTATTGGATATTTGCCCTGTCTTCCAAAGACAGAATAATTGGTATAGTCTGTGTGCATGACCTGATTAACATACATAGACAGCTATAAGAGCAAACTTTCATTCTCTGAGGCCCTCTAGACCTTGTTAAGCAGAATGAACTGTTAATCCCTAGGTTCACTCTGGCAGAAGGTTATTGTTATTAAGTGTTACTAGTGTTACTAATACTTGCTTAAGTCTCTAAAATACCCTTCCATAAGAATATGCAATTTACCTTTTAGCTTCTAGAATTTTGTGAAGGAGTAACAGTTTTTTGGAAAGCACAACTTCAGTTTGAAAGGCTTGGTTTATATCCTCTGTGTCACCACTCTCTGATTACATGACCTTGGGAGAATCTCATTATCTTTGTGCCTTAGTTTTCTGAATAGTAAAATGGAAAGAATAATCACGTTCTTTTGTATAGTGTTTTGAGGCCTGCAAACATAGCATTATTAGTACTATTATGATATCATTTTTATAATTCATAAAAGGTCAGTCGAATAAACCACCAATAAGCAAATATTAGGTGCATAATTTAAAGCAATCTCCCATGTTTGCTTGAACTGATGAAATAGAATTCACTCCCTATTTCCTGTAATAGCTATTACAGATATCAGCCTTACTTTAAGGATTTTTTAGTCTGAACTTAGCATTTTGTATAATGAGATATTCAATTACAGATTTAAGGCAATCAATGCAAAATATTTAAGTGGGACACAGCTCAGTAATATAGCTTGTAAATGTAATCTCAACATGTTTGACTAACAGTAATGTTCAATTTTAGACGATGAAAAACTTTCAGAAGCGGAAGAATCTCAAGAAACTCAGATGGAAACAGAGACCAAACAGTAGATACACCTTACGCTCACTGAAGATTGTCCAGATGTCTTTGTGTTGAAACCAGCAGTAAAAGCAGGCACTGAGAAACAAATTTTCCACTGTTTCTGTCAATTTGACCAGTGTAGGAATTCTACTTAATATTTTTATACAAAAATGCTTGTTTTGCTTGTGCTCTAGGGGCAAAAAAGTTCCATATCTGTGCAGGTAGGTACTTTGTGTTAATCCACAAACTTTGTAATACATGACAAGAAAGATGTTCTTGGTTTACAAAGGGTGAATCTTCTGTACAGTTCTTGTAAACTAAGGTGTTTGCAAAACATTGTCAATAAAAGGTGTTTACAGACAGTTTCCTATTTTTTAGTAGATATTGAGCCTTACTAGTAACGGCTCCTTTCCTTACTTGAAGTTGCACTGATAGCAGTACTTTGCTGGAGTTCCAGCTTCCACACCCTAGTCCAGATGTTACCTGAAACTGAACAAAGTAGAGACTAAAGTTTTCAAAGTAGCTGTCCTCCTAGTCATTTTAGGACTTAGTTATGACATTTACTAGTCTAATTCTGTGCAAGCAATTTATTTTATATGAATGTTTTTCAAGGTCTCTAAACTAACAAAAATCATGCTGTACTATCTTTATCTTTTTCCTTAAGATGATGCAAAGAACTACAGAAAATGATCTGTGCTGTACTGTGTACAACCACATCTAAAGTCACCTTTTTAAACTACACATTTAAAACTGCAATTTAAAAGCTTTGTTCTTGTAGAATCAGGAATCTAATAGTGATACCATTGACGATCTGTTTCTGGATTGTGTCCGTCAATTGACTGTTATGAAATAGTCATAGTTCCTGAAACAGATGGTGAAACCCTTTCTTTTTTATGGTGACAGTGCTGACCAGTAGAGGTACAGTTGTAATGTCAACAAATCTCAGATTCTTTTATTAGTAGGGAGGTTGGAATAAGTCTACTCGAACCATTCTGCAGTCTGCTGCTGAGCACCCTGCTGGGAGGTAGGAGAGAGGGGGTTCAACCTTCCCAACAAGCAAGTGTGTGCTGTAAGCTTTTGTAAGGCGGTGGGGAAGGGGGGAAAAAGGGCAGTGGTAGGTCATGTCAGTACCTGTTAAACATGTTCTCAGAACACCTGTTAAATCAACCCTGCAGTGGTTTGGGTAAAAGAACATCACATTTTGGATCTCATTCAGGCTGAGTCATAAGCATAAGTGGTTGAAGTAGCAATATTATATAGAATGGAGCCTCACCCTCAGACTCGGTGACAGCTGAGGGGGATTCCAGGATTGCAGCGTTGGACTTCTGTGGACTAAATGCTGTATAATTCCCACTCTCAGTGACTGTGGATCTCTGTGCTCTGGGCTGAGCAGACATATCCGAGCTTATTTTGCTTGCATTCCAAGTTTGCTAAAGGCAAGCCAGCTGAACTAGAAGCCATACAACTGCAGTAGCACAGTGCAGCCCTGCACTAATAAGCTGTCAAAAATCTAGTTCACAGCTGGGCAACTCAGAGCACAGAGGAAGCTCAGGTTTGCTTGACAGAGCCTGTGTAGACATGTAGTCCTTCCCGTGCACTTACCGAATTTTGCAGCTGGGGATGGGAGCTGGGTGGGAGTGGGAATAAGTAAACAAAAAGGATTTCATATGAAAAATACACTGTCAAGAAGTATTTACTGTTCTGCTTTTTTTTCCTTCCTAACAACAGTGACCAGTAAAATACTTTGTAAAGCAGCAATGCTAAATTATTGCTAAATCAGGGAGGAGTCACTTTCATGAACGTATGAATTAGGAGGATTATAAATGGCAAAGTCTCAAGATAGATAGTCTTGAAGCCTGTTAAGGGTTTTTTTTGTGTGGCTGAAAGGCCCTCTGTGCGGCTGCCTGGATCCTTTATTGCTACAGAGGTGGGTGAGATTTACCAGCTAAAACTGGTCTCAATAACAGCATGGGAATAGACAACACGCATTTTCCATTTGTTATTTTACGTAGTTCTCGAGAAATTGCTCAGATGAGTGAAGTATCTTGCCTAGGAATTTATACTGCTCTGTATAGAACCTGACCAGAAACATGCCGATTTGTCAGTCTGTCCATCTTGCAAGGAATACGTGTATGGAATAAGAAAGTGTGCAGAAGAAGCAGTACAAATGGATGGCTAAGTAAGGAGTATATTCTAGTCTGAACTACAGTGATGCAATCCTGAAAAGATTATTGCCTTAGAAAATCAACTTGCCCTAGTGCAATGTGGCAGCAAGAGGGTGGTGTCACCATACTGCCTTGAAAAGTAACCAGAAGAATATGACATCAGTTCATTGCAAATGCAGTGTCAGTGCAACATTAGAAGTCTTTGCTCCTATTTTTTTTCAGTGTTTGTATCTCTAACCTCCTGAGCATTAGATTTGTACCAAAAGAGAAACAGTGTTCCACTATGCTTGGCTCAGATCTTTCCCAGAAGAAACTCTAATGCTGGGCAAGATTTAACCTGCTCCGTTATTAAACCACACATTCCAGGTTCTAATCTGCCCTGCATCTTCTCAAAATAGATACTTGCGTCTCCTTTATTCTTCTGTTGAAATTTTCTTTGTGTCATATTTTCAAGCACAGATGACTGTCACTGTTTCATCCCTGGCTGGAAGCCTGTCCTGCTGTGGTGTTGCTTACCTGCATGACTACATGAACACACACAAACATCTGTACACACGTAAACTGAGCATCTCAATAACCATGCTATTTAAATACAACATCTTTCCTATTGTTATGGTCTGCCTTATGTGTCCCAAGCTGAAGGATTAGCTTAATGCCATCGCCATGTGGATGTAAAATTTCAAGCAGAATGAGAGTTGCTTAAGTGGTGAGCTGACGTTTTCTATGCTGGGAGTTGTTTTTCTGTCCTCTCCAAAAAAACAGAGGTAAAAGGAGACTAGAACATTTGACAGAATTGGTAGCTTGGGCAGAATCTTTTAGATAAAGAGATTTAGTGAGCTCCACATAAGGAGGAGAGAAGGGGGAGAAAGAAGGTCACAGTGACACATTGCCAAGTGATAGGATATCTCTGAAACCATGGTAATTTGAAGATTGCTGCTGCCAGCAAAGAACATGGGAAAAAAGTAGCCCAAAGAATTGAGAGACAGAAATTACTAATTATTTTAGATATTTGTGGTATAGGTTTTCCAGCTGTCACAATTGAATGTTACCATCCCTTCCCCTCTTCTCAAGCCTCAGATGTTTGTCCTTTCCCAGGAATTAAAAAAAAAAAATAGGAAAGGAAAGAAATAAAGAGGTACAGACAAGTACTGTTAGTTTTGCTCTGGGAGCCCAAGATAAAAGTGATTGTTTTATACAATACAGGCCTCAAGGAAATACTATACTAGTACATGAACTGCTGAAAACAAATAAACAACAGCACTCAGAGAAAACAAGTGAGAAACAGAAGTGTTCCAACTTGCAGGCCTCTCCCTGATCGACAGGTCTGTGTTCTTGGGTTACCTCAGCCTTCATTTCCCAAGTTGTTTCCACAAACGTCATATTGCCTGTGCTGCAGCAGCCCCTAGAAGCTCCACGCAGCCCAGGACCCACATGCTGCTGGGCTCTGCGCAACGCCAGTACAAAAAAGGCTGTTTCTGCCCTGCTCCAGCGACAGTGCCGCACAGCCGGGAGGCAAGAACAGGCTTGATGCCGAGGATCCTGAGCGGAGAGCATGATGCCGCCTACCTGCAAAGCACTCTGATGTTTACCCTGATCCGTGTCATTCACCTGCCTGCCAACGCTGAACGGGAGCCAAACGGTAGCTAGCTCCACATTTCTAAATCAGGCTGCTCAGTTACATCCCTAAAGCACTTGGGGAACGAGACTGGCGCTGTGGCCCTACCTGCTAGAGCCAGCACATCCCAGTGGATGGGATCACCAGCGAGAGCCTCAGGCGGAAAAGGATGTGTCATTTGCGGGCAATCCTAAATTAAGGGACTCAGCCCGATGCTGGTCTTTGCCAGATTAGCAGCCGTCTGAAGAGAAGCACAAGGAGCCCTCGACCCCTGTCAGGGAGCGGAGGAGGTTGTGGAGGGCTTGTTTCGTGGCTGGAGGAGCTCTCCGTCGGATCTCACCAGCAGCAGAGAGCGAGCTGTGCAGGGCAACCTCTGCTGGTGTTCCTGGCTAAGCGGCGGGAGCAGATGCTGACTGAGGAACTCATGGCAAAGGAAAGCTGAAGCAAATCCATTTTTTTTAGATTTAGAGTTCGTGTTTCATGTAGCTTTTGGGGGGGGGGGGGGGGCAGGTGTTAAGAGTATACAAGTTACTGCAGCTCCCGGGAGCTGGGCGAGCTCAAGCTGCTTAGCGAGGTGGCACCACTGACTTGCACCACCCGAGTCAGGCCCCACGGTTTCACTGACAGCCTCTGAAACTCAGACCCGCAGTGAGTCATCGCTGCGCAGGCAAGCGTGTCCTGAAGTATGGGAGAGGAAGGACGAGTTAAAGAGTATTTGGTTTCTGCCCAATTAGTGCAAAACTAATTCCAAATTTCCTGATTTCCACCAGCACCAAACTCATTCTAAAGACTCCAGCCTGTCATTTAATATACCTTTTTCTGTCCCCTCCATGTCAAATACACCACTTTCTCGCAGCAAAGACACAGATCTCCCTCCTCCCAAACAACAAAGCAGCAAGAGGAAAGGAGAACTTGGCCCAGAAGCGAGGAAGGTCTGCGCGGAGCTGCCGCCCGCCTCGGCTCTGTCGGCACTGGCAGAATAGCAGCGCCCGAGTGTGGCTCGCGGCTCGCACCACGCAGACGGGCTGCTCCTCGGGGTGCCTGGTTTGAACTCGCCTCTCTGGGTACTGAGGCCCAAGCTCTGCCCAGCTGTCCCAGGTTGTCCCCGCTCCGGGTCCCAGCGCCGCCGGGCATCCCGGCCCAGGCAGCCGGTGCGGCGCCGGACGCGCACGGGGCCGGCGGCAGCGGCAGGTGGCAGCAGACGCCAGCCTTGACGGCGACAGCCCGCAGCCCCGCCGGCCCTCTCCCCCCGCACGAGGCGGGTCACGCCGAGCACTCGGTCCCATCTCCTAGAAGCCACATGCTCCTCCGAATTTCCCACCCCAGTCACGCTACAGTCCGAGGAGTTCCTGCAACGCCGCGTTTCTTTATCTTCCTCCAAGGAGAGCAGACAGAGCAAGCGTCTGTTTTGACTCAAAATACGAGCAAAGGAGAGGAGGAGTTAAGCTCCTTAATATTTATATTTCCATTAGTTCTCAACTTTGCAAATCCGTTTTAAACTATAGTTCCTCCTTTAGGTCTCAGTTTTCCATACGTGGATGGTCCCACCAGTGTTTGCAGCTGTAAAAACCACACAGGCTCTTTGCTGCACAGTCACAGCACTTCCCCTCTCCCCCCCCACCTAAAATACCCAAATTTTCAAATCCTCACCTAAAACACCCAAACATAAAATGCTGCAAGGGAGCAAAAAGAGCAGTGTTAAAACCTCTGCTGTTTGCTATGACCCCTAGCACGAGCCGAGCACGTTATAAACAATAAATAATTTTTCTGCTGATGTTGATGAGCAGATGGATCCCGGCTTCCCGAAGCCGCCTCCGGCGCAAGGGCAGGAGGAGCCGAGCCCGGAGCACGGCACCAGTGGCTGATGCCCAGGCACACGGACACGCGAGCATGCGGGAGCCCCTGCATCCAGCCCAGCGGGCAAACGCTGCTGCAAGCGCTAAAATGCAGGAGAATTCTTAAAACAGCAGCCGAGACTGTATAGCGAGCTGATTTTTAAATTGTTCTTATATTAAAGGGAAAAAAGGCCAGCCCCCAAAACAGCTAAACAACCTTTTGCTTTGTCAATTTGCTTGTAATGAAAAAGTCACCACTGAGAGAATTTAACATGATAGTTAATCTCCAAGGAGAAAAGGATCCTGCTCTTCTCAGCAAAAAACTGTTTCATGGTGAGGACACGGTGGAAGTACCAGAGTGTACTTTATGTAACAAACAGGCCCCGTCAGGAACTCTTTTGGAACAAATACAGTGTGTAATTTATGAGTTAGCAGGGCAAGTCGTCTGCAGCCACCCTGCCAACGACTCTGAAGTAAAACGTTACTCGACTTAAATCTCCTTCTACGAACCAAAGTGAAATTTAGCTATAAATTGACCCTGCTGCACTCAAGTCCACCTGCACTCGCTCGTATTCCACCCCAGCTGTTCTCCCTGAAGCAGCGTATTTTTGCCGGAAAAACTCCCACAGGACAGCGAGCTTTGCAGCCGAAGCAAGAAGCCTGCGTTGGCTCCGCAGGCGCAGGAGACCCGCTTAGACGCAGCACTCAGGAGCCACCAACCAACGCTGTCCAGAACAACTTCTCCTAGCAACATTCGCGAAACTTTCACAGCTTGGTGGAAAGTCAAAGGTGGAGACATTTTAACTAACTTGATGGGAAATTTGCCAAGAAAAAAAATTAACGTGTTGATTCCTTCCTGCTCTGAGGGTCGTGGCTCACCAGGGCTGCCAAAACCCACCTTGCCATCACCCGGGTCACTGGCGTCTCCAGTATCTCACAAGGCACAAAACCATGGTGGAAACATCTCCCGTGGTTGGAGCATCTGTTGTGGGACTAATGCCTGCAAATGCTCGGGTGTTGAGAGCAGCTTTTCCCTAGCGTGGCCACCTATACGTGCCAGTTACCTTTTCAAAGCCTGCAGAGCTGTGCGAGATCTCTGCCCTTTTGACATAACAGCTTGACATTTCATTGAGGTGAGCTGAAAAGCTGTTGAAGGCAAACGGATGGACAGTGAGCACAGAAACCTTGTGACCTGTACCTTGGGCAAATAAAATACGAACATCACAAATTATCTGCTGGTGCGAAACAGCCATGCAGGTAACAGCATGGTTCGCTGAAAGAACAAAATAACTTCTGCACTTCTGGACTGATCCTGTCAGGAGGCAGATACTCGCTTAGCTTGTTGTGTATAAAAGCCGGTTCTTCAGCCCCCCTTGTGCTCCTTGGCAGAGGGATGGGGAGAGCAAAACCTCTGGGACCAACGTTTCCAGCCCTGATAAAACCCAAAGAAGCCAAGGGAAGATTTCTTCCCATACGTTCAGTGGGCTCTGGCTACCTCCATCGGTCTCCTCGCTTTATGAATGCCACCCAAACCTGCTACTGGATATATACGTATATGCTTAAGATTTACATATATATATATATATATTACTACCTAATGCATCAGGTCTACCAGCTGCTTGACTAAATGCCCAGAGCAACAACAGAGGATCTCAGGCACATGAAACACCTTTGTGTAATCATGTAGTTCCCATACAGCAAATATCCAGCATATTTACTAACTATGAATGGATATAGAAAGGGGATTCATGTTCCGCTGCCACGTCTCTGAGTACCAAGGCACGGCGTTAAACCACTGCATCGCCCGCAGGGAGCGGCTATGCAAGAGGTCTGAGTTGGCAGGTTTGTTTCCTTGGAAATGCTGAAGAAAAAGCAGCAAGAAGCCAAAAAGAAAGGAAAAGCCGAGAGAATTATCTATGAGCTGATCGTCCCCCCCTTATCCCCATCCTCCAGGAAGGAAGGTTTAGCCTCCATATACATGCGCGCGCACGCACATCCCTCCGGTGGCTCAACACCAGGCACACAAGCGCTCCTGGAAACTTTGCTCCATTAAACCAACACACAGATCTCAGATTTTTTCACACCGTGGCTCAAAGCCTCATGTGCATCGTTGCAGCATCTTGTCCTCGCCAGCAAGTCGCTGGCCAGCCCCATGCACCTCCGCCCCAGACCCCGCTCCGCTCCCGTGCCTCCACCAACAGCCCAAAGCCAGAGCGGCGGCGGAGCAGTAAATACACCATCGGTATCCGTCCTGACGCCTGGGGAAGCGTTGGGAAGTTGGCCTACCTTGCTATTTGGCATTAGCCTGTTATTACCCGTTGTCGAACATCCCTCACTTAACTTGGCAATTATTCATCCGCCGGGGGAGCGGTGGGGGCCGAGACGGGGCGCTCTGCACGGAGAGTAGCAATTTCCCACAGAAATAGCAGTAACCGACCCAAATGAACTGATTACATGGACACATCAGGGAAAAGGAGACAACAGATATTTCAGCTGTGTGATCCTCAAATTGCCGCCCGCCGGTGCCGTGCCGGTGGCCGGCCGCACCAGCTGCTCCGGGGGCAGAGGGACGGGGCCGGCTTCATGGCCGCTTCTGCTCCCGTCGCTTCAGTGCGACGGCGACTCGCATCGAGCCCAGCCCGAGCAGCCCGTGTGTGTTGCTCCAGGTTGCAAACCTCAAGCTGGAAAGGCGTTAAGTTGCTCCTAAGTTTCTGTCCCTGTGACTCAACACCGTACTGGCTCCCTGGCGCACAGGTGATGGAGCTGGCACTTTTGGGGAGCGTCGCATGGCCATGGTACCTCCCTTCTCCCCGCCCCGCGTGCTAGGTGACCTGCTCCTCCTTTTCTTAGCTGGCAGGTGAAGGCAAGGAGCCGGACTTGGCCTGGCTTGCGGGACCATGGAACGATCTAGGCTGCAAAGGATCTCTGGAGGTCTCCAGGCCATCTCCAGCTCCGAGCAGGGCCACCTGCAAGTTCAGACCTGGCTGCTCGGAGCCTGCTCCCGCATATCTGCACGTCTCCGGGGCAGAGCTCCCACAGCCTCTCTGGGCGCCCGTTCTTAACCCTCCTCACTGGGAAAACTTCCATTTCTGTATATCCAACTGGAGTTTCCTTTGCTGCCTGCTGCTTCTTGTCCTTACAGCCCCCAAATTAGCCAGGCTCTGTCCGAGCAGGACACAGGCATCCGGACATGGCCTCCCTGGCAGCCCCATCCCTCAGCCCTCCCTGCATGCTCATGGGCCAGGAGCTGGCCCCTGAAGTTAGGATATAATCTGCAACTAATAATTTAGGCATTAAGTGTTGGAAAGATTAAAGAAAGTCCCTGCACCAGTGGGTCTCCAATAAAGATGAAGGGATAAGACTTTGCATAAAAACCAGGAATGGAGCACCTATACTGACGTTGTTAACTCCACTGGTGTCACTGAGGTTATCCTCACGGATAACGTTCAGCACGTCAGGTCCTACCCAGCTTCAGCTGGGGCGGCTGCAAGTCTCACCCTGAAACTTCTCCCTCTGAAAAGCAAGAAGTTACCCAAGTTACCTGCTGAGCGCTCAGGCCGTGCCCTGCATCGAGCCCCGTATATCTCCCCCGTGGGTAGATTGACAGGGAAATGAAATGACGACTGTATTCTTTCCAATAATATTTTACTTGAAGAGCCTAAATAAAAATACTCGTGCTCCCCATTAGAAAGCTAAACAATTGCACGGTGATGACTGACGCTGTAGCAGTGCCTATAATTAAGAAACTGCTAGCGTTTTAATTATAAACTAATATCTTCAGTGCCTGACACAGCAGACACATTAAAAACAAGTTTATCAATTCCACAGTTGTAGACCTGCAATTAAAGTTTTCAGGACTTTTTTGTGCTGCTTGCTTGTTAAGATGTGTTGCTTGCTTATTAAAAGCCTTGGGAAAATTTCAGTTAAGTTATTATGTCAGTGTTAACTTTCAATGATCCCTTTGAAATTCTGAATGTCCAGTTACAACAGGCTTGTACAAGTTACAAAATTGCAAAAGTGTGTTATTGTTTAAAACTACATCATTAAAAGCTCTGAAAGAGCCTGAAAATCTGCCCTGCCATTGCAGGCTGGCCTTTGCTCTGCTTTGCACCTTGGCTCACCATAACACGTCCGACTTTTCCCACCGCTGCCGCAAAGCTGTCAGCGAGGCGCAGGGTCCCGGCGCAGGGTAGGATAGTCTGCAAGACACACCGAGGCCGGGAATTGCCTCGCCAGGGCCCCCATCACGCTAAAGCAGATGCAGCACTTCTTTAACATTTCACACCTGCAAAGCACTGTGCCGGCGATTGCTTGCTACCAGCGAGCAGCTCTGCTGAGCTCTGTTTAGGGGCCCAAAGCACCAAGGGGGCCTCGCAGAGCTCAGCACAAGCAGCACCTGGGAAAAACCTGCTGCGCGAGATGCGCCGTGCCTTAATTACATGGAGCCGGCATCCCCAGGCATCACCGATGCCTGCGCTTGGCGATCAGACGCGGTGCCCCGCAGCCCTTCGTGCGGGCGCCCGGCGAGCTCGGAGCCCCGGGAGAGGAGACATCCCTGCACCAAGCAGTGCCTGCAGCAGCTCGGGGGGCACCCCACCGAAAGCGTGCCGGACAGCCCTTTACAACACCAGCTATCACTGCCTGGCCTCGTGTGACTTTTTAAATCCTGCAAATACATTTATTTGCCTCCATTATTTACATTTTGTGCATCCGCCTTCCCAAACCTTAGATTATTAGCCAGGATTTTCTGAGTGGGAAACACAAGCACCTAAACACGCTGGGGTACGTCACAGCACTAATAACCACGCAAACACCCCGGTTTAATCCTGATGCAACCGAACAACTGCTGCTGCCCTGAGCACAGGTTGCACACACACGTGTGGACGCGCCGGACGTGTGCAATCAGCTGGGGCGCGTGGACACAGCTGCCAGATGCAGCCCGTGGAAGCCCAGCTCCCTCCTGCAGAAGGCTGCGGACCCCAAATGCATTGCAGTTGCAAGCTCCTAACATGCTTGAGTGAGAACTGAGCTACGAAAAAAGTACTTTTGTTTCCTACTTAAACGTTATGAACCACAGTTTGGCACCTTTTCCATAAGCCGAGCTGGCGCTCGCGAGGAGCTGCAGTGAAGGGAGGATCGGCCGCGGGGCAGGGCACGCGCAAGGACAGGAACTGCGGCTCGCTCATCGCTCAGAGACCATCACTTCTCATTCCAGGGCGAGTTATGCGAGATGCTAATTTGAACTGGCAGCAGATTTTGCATTAAGCTGTCTCAGAACACCGGTCAGCCCCAACGTTTGTCATGGAATTCAGTTTTCGTACTATTAAACCATCATAATGAAGTTTTCCAGTGCAGACTTCACTTCCAGCTTTGCTGCAGTGACACCCAATGCTCCTAGGGAACCCACACTCTCCAAGGGCAACTGGTGGGACGTTATTATTATTAACTATCCTGTGCTTGGCCTTAACTTCTTCACAGTATAGGACACTAAACAATGTTGCGGTGATGTCCCTACCTTGGAAGATTTGGGGCATCTTCCCTTTCCATTTAAGTTGCAGGACTATCTAGAGCTTTTACCAAGGAGCAAAGTGTTTATTGTTGATGATAATACCACCATACCTGTGACGTCCCTTCGCAGTCTGGCAGGGAAGTATTTATTTTATTTTTAGCTGAAAGTGTTAAGGCTAGCTCTCTTTTTGTAAAAATAGTTCCATCAAAGTGAGTATCATTCTTGATAAAACCTTCTCTGAACAGGCTGCATTTCCCTTCTAAAACCACAGACAACTCTAAAAACAGCATCTTTCCAGTTTCTTTTTTTTTCTTTTTTTTTTTTTTTAATTAGAAAAGAGCCCTCCTGAAACCTTGAGGTTTTATCTTTAGAAGACTAATGACAAACCTGAATTCATTCACTTGTTCTGCACATATGGATCTTCAGGTGTCACATGATTCTTGTCTACTTCCACCTTTTTGTTCAAGCCTCCTATTTCGTATTTTCAAACTAAAAATAGTGGCTTTGTTTCCTAATCAAGAAACAAACCTTGTGAAAGGATTTAATTTCCCCTCTGCTTGCGTCTCTGCTGTTTGCATTTGGATGCCTTGCAAACAGCATTTTCCTCTGCCCTTTGCCACCTACCCTCTACTTATATCTCAGCCCAAGTTTTGGAGCAGAGCTCTTAAATGTCATTGCTTCGCAGCCGGGAGGGGGAGATCCTACGCTGGCTCACGTCTAGCAGGTTCCTGTGCTTGCTGGAAAGTGACCCACAACCCTGAATGTGAAAGAGGAGCAAAAAAACGGGAGAAAAAGATTGCTGGTCTTTGTTTGCATTGCTTAATTGTAATTGCTATTTTTACACACGAAAGCGAAATGCTAATGTCAGGGAAGCACATTTCTGTCCTGTATCTTCCTGTACTTATTCTCCACACTTCTTAGGACATATGAGAGAGCAACTCCTACATGCAATTTATATATATCTGTATAGGTATGTGAGAGTTTTTAATAAAAAGAGGCTGTCAGTTGCTAAAGGAAGGTACATGCATATGTGTATTCATATGGATATGTGCATGCAGACACACATTAAAAAGGCCATATTCTTTGAAACAACAGTAAGTTTTATCAATAACTCTCTTGCAGGAAATGCTTTTAGAGAAGGGCGATGCCTCTCTGGTAGTTCTTGCTCAAACCAAGCAGTCAGAGGCAGAGACCAGGGTGACCCTACCCACCAGCCCTTCTCCTGGGCTCTGATCTAAGAGGACATGTCATTTTGTGACCTAGGGCGCATGAATAAATTGTCTTCATTAAGCTGTGGCATAGCCACTCTAGTGTCTGCCTGCACACAGATGTTCACCCTACAGTTAAAGCAAGGTACCATATACAAGTGGTAACTACCTCATATGAGCATCTTTATTTTCTAGCTTCAGCATTTTCTAGAGGAAGGCAAGGTGGAGTTTCATTTCTACTCATTTCTACCAAGATCCAGTCACTGACAAAATGCATTAAGACCTTCAAGTTTTTGTTTTTCTCATAAACTGTTAGAATTGCTAAGTAAACCATCCATTTAATGTAATGCTTCAATCAGTCTGGCCCTGGGAAGACGTTAAGTAATAACAATTCTGTGCAAGCTGCAGACTAGTGTCTTTATTAAAAACCTACATCAAAGCCCACACCTAGTCCTGTCTATTCATGCTGCTGCTCTCATTTTAAACATAATCATATACTGAAGAATCCTGATGGATTGGAGCCGTAGGAGGTAAACCAGCAGACCGAAGAGGTTAAATGTATTTCTTTACTAATGGGACTGATGCTGTTCAAAGCTTCCATAAAAATTCAGCATGAAGAACTCCATAAGCTCCTGGGCTTTATAGCCTTCATGATCATTCAGCCTTTAAGCAGATACAAAGAAAATTTTTCTCTGCCTCTCTCTGAATAGATCTGTCTCCTCAGGAGGAAGTGAAAGACTTTTATAGAAAACTTGACAAAATTCCTGAGACAGCTCATTAATTCTAGTCACTTCAGCAGTGACTTCCCTATCACTTGTATCACTCAAAGAGGTTATAGATTGCCTTAATAAGAATGAATCCTATTCATTAGCCATTTCCCTGCACTTGCATATTAATATTGTCTGGCCTTGTTAAATATAGAAACCTATTCTCTTTTAATCCTTTTTTAACAGGAGTTTTTTTTCCTAGGGGTAGTGAAGAAATAATTGATAACGAGTTATCCCACCTCCTGAAAGTTTGTGCAACTTCCCAGACTGCTTCCTGTTGCTCCTGGGGAGCAAGCAGGGTAGCTTAGCGAGCTTTATGGATATCGGGCTTTCACCCCCATTACTTTGAGGGCAGATTTAGAAACTTTTGCACTGAGGTCCTTCTGCTCGCTCGACTTTGTGGAGGCAGAATTAAATCAGACAGCAGAATTTTCATCGTTGCTTCACCTGAGCTTAAAAACAAGGCCTGTGATGAGAACAAGAAATAATAAGCAGTGCAAGCAATAGATGTGTGAACTGCGATGCCAAAATATCCTCTCTCTGCTCAGCTTCCCATCAGATAGCACAACCCAGCAAGCACCACCAATGCTGCACAGTAACAGAAACCAGCAGAAAGAGCCGGCAGCAGCAAGTAACTCGCTAGCACACAAATCTCTGTTCTTCAGGGTAAAGAGAGTTCTGGTAATTCCCAGGACTAAAACGAGAGCTGGTTGAAATCTCTCAGCTATGTTTTATTGAATAAGGTTTTCCACTAAACCCAAAATTTTGAAGCACCTTGGAGAATGGTGGGAAGAGGAGGTGTATTGAAAAAAAAGTTGCTCTCTTGACAACTGAAAACTTAAAAGTTTGGAGGCTTCCATGAAAACGAGGCCTCGTGTATCATTAATTCCACAAGGAACAGTGTTATACTCTGAAATAGAAAATGCGATTTTCTGTCTTTTTGATCAGCTTCCAAGATTAATAGCTTTACAAGAATCTAATCCTTCAAAAAAACCCAGCACAAATATTTCCCTCTTCCATCTTACTATAGCAAACTATTCAAAGCGGATACATAAAAAATTAGCAACTTAGATGAGCTAATTTGGTCATTCTGATGAGGCTGCAGGGAAAGAAACCGAGACCAGGAGGAATCGCAGGGGAGCTCTCACATACTCAGCGCTGGGCAAAAACTGCCCCTGGCACTAACAACTCACCATAAATCAAGACCAGTTCAAATCCACAACTGCCCCTGGGCTCCTGGTTGCTAGCGTGGCAGCATTTTCAATATACATGATAGCGGGGAGTTTCTGGTGAGCTTTTGGTGCTGTTTATAGCACAAGACCAGGTATAGCTCATGCTCCAAGAATAACTTTGGCAAAAATTCAATGTCTGTTACAGCTTTTGGACAGCTTATGATTATGCTTGGAGCAGCAGCTGAGTAATTTCAGAGAGGTGACAAAGTAATTTCCCAGAGTTATCTACTGGGGCAGCATCCTCGCCATCTGAGCGCCCGTGGAGAAGAGAGTTCCCAGTGCTCAAGTTCCTGCAGAGCATGTGCATGAGGGGAAAATAGAGGGCTTTTTTCCTCTAAGAAAAAATAACTGCATTCTTCCATCCCTCTCAGACTCCAGCAATTCTACGTGAGGTAATAACACACGGAAAATCCCAGCTCTCAAGTATTGTTTCTGCACAGCCACTATTCCGACTATGAAACCTGGATTTCCCTGTGTGCCCACTGCTGGACACCTGCGCCCTCATGGTGAGCGCTGCTCTTTGGCATTTAATTCTGCACTACGGGTGACCTCCACCATTTTAGGCTGATTTGATACACAAGCTCGACACACAACACAACCTTGGAAAAAGCCCCTTTTCCTGCTCTTGGAGAGATCGACTTGCTTCTCAACCCCAGTAGATGTGCTGGCTGGTTGGCTCACTTCAGAGACAGTTCAAAGGCTGTCAACAGTGGCCGGTTCTCTGCTTTTTCATGAGCCTGTCCCCATCAGGGGCTTTGGGACGGAGGAGCTAGATTCAGCATCTGTTAAATCAATGCTGACTTCAGCGCAGTTAGAGCTGAGCCTACCCCCTACAAATCTCACGGCTACATTGATGCAAGTCTGACATAAATGAGATCAGAAAAGTGATTCGTCACTTTTAGGAGCCACTTTGCCGTGTTTTTAAAGAATCATGACACTCTCTCAGCTGAATTTTACCAAGAAAATCGATTATCTACCAGCTATTACATTTATCAAAACAGGTCTCCAGCTGCGTAAATCATCATCACCTTGCTGAAGTGAGTAGCACCCAGCCCATCTGCATCAGCCAAGTAACTAGCCCATCTCCTATTAGAATAGATGGCAATATATGAAACTTGTATAGCTGACAGACATTTATGGAGGATAATTATGGAGACTGCTAGAATATCCATTACTTTGACATGTTAATGGTTTCTTTTTAATTAGATACGCAGGCACAGAGATGATTGCAAATAATTCAGTTGTTGCTGAGCTGACGTGTCTTAACCAGGACAGGTCCCCAGGTGTACTTCATTACGCACCAGAGCAGTCTAGTGAGCACGAGGAAACTCTTCCAGCAAGACCAGGGCTGGGAACACCATCTGGGTGAGTTACAACCACGTCCAGGTGCCTCGCTTGTCACAAGCTGACCTGCTCATGGTGTCGTCCCAGCATGAGCCGTCTGAGCCAGGCCTGAAGCCAGCCCTCATGGGAGGCAGGGTGGACACGGCATGCAGCGGCTGGGGGCTTGCAGGATAAGGGCTGCAGTGTGGAAAGGAGGAGAGATGCTCTGGAGGTGGTGGGCTCCTGGGAGACCACCATCAGCCCATTAACCTCCACACACGGGATGCAATGGTATGGCTGCGGATGGCATGCTGCGGGTCTGGGAGCTGCCATAGTCATGTCTTTAATTATTTAAACCAGGATAAACAGAGAAACGCTTTGATTTTATGAATGCTGGGGGATACCTGTCAGCGTTCGGCAGGGCTGGATGAGCCTGTGCGTCACAGCTGACGGTGGAGAGCTGCCAGGTCCACAGAGCTGCTCCCCACGGACCAGCCTCACCTCCCGGAGGAGAGGGCTCCCGGCCCCGGGAAGCAGGGCTGCTCTGCGGCAGGAGACTCTGGAGGTCGCCTAGTCCGGCCCCCTGCCAGCTTGCATGTTAGACCCAAGCTGAGGTCATGCCGCCGGGCACTACCCGGAGCGATGGCACTTCACGCCACAGGTGGCTGCAAAGCCACGTAACGCAGCCTTGCAGCCCCTGAGACCTGCCTTGCCTTCCTCAGAGTCCAGGCTGGGTCCCATCAGACTGGATGTTGTTCAGACACGCAAGTGACAGCTGGCACAAGTGACACCGAAACCCTGTAAATAGTTTGAGAAGTCCTCTGGACTACTCAGGATGAAAGTGGCTTCGAATTGGATATTACTGCCTCTTACATACTATTTTCAGAATGCAATTAGAAAAATAAGTAGATAAATACTCTCTTACTTTTGACCTCAGATAGGAATATCATAGAATTATCTTGTCATTACCTGGAATTTATGATTTCAGCCACACATTTTTAATAACCATCTAGCGTTAGCAACAAGGCTTGCTTTGTCAAGCTTTCAAGGCCACTGAGGAGTTAGAGCACGAGGATCCAGCTTAAGTGGCAGGTGGCAATATATTTGAAATGACAGGGTCTATGTATGGCAACCCAAGGCTTTTACATACAAGACTATTTTTAATGTTAATTTCTTCATTTCAAATCCTCTCTGCAAATCCGTCTTGTTTTCATATCCTGTAAGCCATATTTCACATAAAGTTCAACTCATTTCCCGTAAAATTGGCCAGCAAAGCAGATTTCACTTATCTCTATAGACACTACAGCTGTGATACCACGACAGACCATATTTTACCATATTTCATTTATCCAGGAATTTGAACAATAGCTTAGGGAGGGATGTGGCACATTCCTTAGGGGTAAAACAGCACACAGACACATTTGGCCTCTGATCCCATTACTCGAGATGAACTGTGTTTCTCTAGGATTTAAGGAAATAAAAGTCAACTCCTCTCCCTGCCAGTCCACAGCAGTCTCCACAAGAAAGGGAGCCGCTTTCGTAGCATTAGCATTCTTGTTCAGAAAGAGAGTCTTCTTTCATAAACACATACAATTACTTCATGTGGCATCTATTAAAAACAATGTAATTTTTAGCAATTTATAGCGTTAAATATTGAAAGTAATTTTCTCTGATGGAGTTTGACAACTTTGTCCAAAAAATTAAATTTCCTTAAGCTGCAAATAGTCTTTAACGAAAGCAGATTTAAATACAAACTAAAGTTCACTCACATTGTGCTGTAAATCACAAGGGAAACATAATTCATTTGCAGTAGTTTTCAACAAGAAAACTTGGCAGTCTTTCAGCAAGTTTCATAATTGCTCTATTTTAAACTTCAGCTTGAAAATGCTCAAGATAGCTTTTAGTTTTATTGAAAGGTTAATTTCACACCTACAGAAAAAAAATCAGCTCTCCATTAGATCTAACGGAGTGTTAAATGTGAAAATTACAGTCCCTTCATATAAATGTGCAAAGTTTGTTGCATTTTTAACCTGTATTGCTTTTTCATCCTTTCACAGCAGAGCCGAGGCACAATAGGGAATCGCGCTGCCTTCGCTGGCATGCCACGCACGAAGCTGGTATTCTGCAAAGACAGTATTTTTGCGTGCTTTCGTATTATTCCTTGGTGAGAGCCGCAAGACAATGCCAGTCACAATAATTAGGGTGCTAACTACGCAGCGTGGCGGTCCTCAGCAACCTACGTGCGAGGAGCATTCGGCATGGAGCCATACTCATTTGAGGGCAAACAGGGACATATCTCTGGGCCTAGTTTTGAGCAAAAAATACTATTTCACGACAGAGTTAGGCCAAGGTGCCTCAAATCACCATAGCATCTCCGGGTTTGGTTTATCGCTACAGCAAAGTGCAGAAGGGGCAAGTGACCAAGAAGCTTGCTTGTCTACTTTCCCATCCCAGACACTGACTTTTCTACTGGGGCAAAACAGGGAGATGTGCCATATGGGATCAGCCTGCTCCTACGAATATTGAACAAACTGCTATTCAAAACCAGCTCTTCCACAGCAAACAGCAATGCTGCGCTCTTGTAGATCAACTGGTAAGCCAGGACCTATTAAATTAGAAATGAAAACTAAAGCAAACAAAACATATCTCCAAATCAGTGCTGGTAGAACATTGCTCCCTTACAGTCCTGTAACTGCCACTGATGGGGACTACCCCCCAAACTGCGTCACCTGCAGATGGGAGCCCAGAGGCTGATCCAACGCGCTGGGCGGCCTCCATGGCTCGTCCGGCACCGCCAAGACCCAGCCAGCCCGCAAAGCCCTCCGGCAGCACAAGCCAACGGCTGAGGCTCTGGACCTCACTTGCCCACACGTAGCTGACACTGGGGCAAAGAGCTCAACTTTACTATTCTGCCTTGCATGACAGAAAAACAGCAGCTTCTTCACCTATTTCAGTCAGAAGGCCATGGCTAATCTGAGTTTCAGGGAGAGGGCTGAAAACAGAAAGCTTGCTCATTTGGGGGTTCTTTGCAGGAAAATCCAACCGAAAGTGTGACAGGCCAGGTCCAGAGGGAAGGAGGGTGAGGTGTCTGTCCTGTGGCATCAGGTGGAAAAGGTTACCTTCCTTATGAAACATTACAGTGTGGTGACAGATCACGAGTCCCTTTGTGTGTTATGTTGCGTATGGTAACGGTAGGGTGTGTTTTGGACTGTCTCGTGGCTTTATGAATTGGCAAATATTCTCCCGGGTTGCCCAGACTACTCCCAGATGACTCTACTATAAAGCTTGTAAAGGTGGTGTCAACCTGCGTATGAAGTGCAGACAAGGCAGGTTCAAATTAGAAGAAATATTTTGTGGTCACAAACACAGAACACCTTTTTAAAAAGCCAAGGAGTAAGAGTTGTAGAAGCACGAACACTGCAGCATAGGAGCTGGTATTGCTGAGGGACTGCAATTGAATTGAATATGGATTGGTGAAAATCTTGGCATAATTTATTTGCCAAGTTTTTCTGGATATTCAGGAGCAACATCAGCACTTGCACTTCAAATTAACTGTCCCAGTCTAGAAATACATTGTTTTATAGTAAATCACACTTGCCTACAAGGTCCCTTCAGGAGCACAGAAAGCCAACACCAGAGAAGCGAGCGCCAAACCCAAGCTATGACGACAGCTCTCGTTCTTTCCAGAGGAAATTACTACTCTGGTTAGAACAATAATAATTTGATCCAGAATAGCTGCGGAGGCACCAAAAGAGAGCAGATGTGCTGGGGAACGGCTGCAAGGGAACCATAGGAGAGCAGATGGGCTAGCTGAGGACAATAGATCATTTAGCTCCTCTCCAACAAGGACATAAGTTGTCACCCAAGGAGGACATCTCTCCTGTCACCACACAAGAATATTCCCTTTCACACAGGAGGGGTCAAATGAGGTGCAAAACTTGGAAAAAACAATCAAATCTATTGGTGAGTTGTGCATTTGGGTACAACATCTAATCTCACTGAGATGGGCAGAGCTGGTCCCTCATTCAGGACATGCACCCTGCTTATCTTTGCCCTATTTCATCCCCTCTCCTCCTACCTCCAGCAAACACCTTGCAGTTGTTATTTATCCTCTGAGTACATAGATCAACGCTCAACCCCCGTTTCATGGACACACCATGACTTGCATGGCAATACCTGCGACACTCAGCCGCAAGGCTACCCCGAAGACCGGGCTCTCTCTCTCTCCATACCATGAGCCTGCAAGAGCGTCCCTCCGGCACAGCACTTCATCTTCTACCTGCCACGGTGCTGAGAGCCAAGACACGCTGGGTGACCCCCGCACCCTCACAGCTGGGAGACAGGAGAGATGCCGAGCATGTCCTGCCTAGAGCCACTCCTGGGTCCAACAGAGAACTGCTGGAGGAACCCCACGAGGAGAATTCTAAGGATCTAGGGTTAAATGTCTTGCTAGAATTATTTTGTGAAACAGCTGAACTTAGGCCTTCCTTTCCCTAAGCAGGATTTGAGAAAGTCTCTGCAAGCATGACTCCAGGTCTGCTTTTTGTACAGCCTTCACTTCCCCCAAACTGGCATTCCCCCCACTTCTCAGCTCAGTGCTTCCACTCAATCTTCCCGGCAATCAAATGCAGATAACATTAGTAGAGGTAGTTATCAGTTATCCCTGACTGACACAGACACTTCATGACTCCTGAAGCCATAATTCCTCCAAGCAACAAACGTGTGCGTGAGAGTGAGCGTGCACGCATACATACTGAGGGGGTGGGGGGAGATATATATAAAGGAGAGAGTTCATGTAGTCATATGTACACAGAATGCCGTTAGGAAAAACTACAGTTCTTACCTTCCAGAAAATTTTGATTCTGTCACTATTTTATGAAAAGAAAAAAAAAAGTCACACTGAATTTTATCTAGGTATTTCAGGTTCACTCTCACCAGAAACTTTTTGCCGGCGGTGAGGGGACTATTAACCCCAGTGAATCCCAGTGCTACGGCTCTGTGCAGGATGTATTTGCAAGCGCAGGGTGCTCTCTCAGGACTGAAACGTGACCCTGTAATTGCCAGGTGCTCCTGGCTCAGGAAGGAGCTGGATCCGGGCACGGGGGACCTCCGCGGCCTCCCCACCTGTTAGGAACCTGTTAGGAGGCAACAGGCGCTGCAGCACGTGGAGCAGCCCATCGCCTCTGGTCTCCCAGGGCCAGAGTAAGAGCAGGGCGGGGGGGACGAGTCACCGCCGGTGCTCGGAGACACGGCGTGCGGCTGCCGGCACGTCAGGGGTGCCGGGAGCCGATCTGCAGCTCAGCTGGGATTTCGGAACATGCGTGGGCTGTTGCATCCCAGGTTCCCGGGAACATTTTAATTGCTACTTGCAGACAAAGGATTCATGCAACAAAAGAAACAGGTTTATTGATTATGAGTTACAACCCCTGCGCGTGTGCTCGTCAGTGCCAGCGCAGGGCCACGCAGCAGGGAGGCAGAGGGGGCAGAGCCCAGATGCAAGCTTCAAAGCCACCTTCTCCTCCAAAGCACACAGTTTCCAGCTCATTTAGGAAAGGTTTTTCAGCAGTTTTGGTAATTAGTGGCAATTTCTGTTTCAAGCTGTAGACCCACAGCCCCCAAGGAGAAACCAGGGACATCTCACAGTCCTGAGTGCTGGCCCTGACATTGGTCAAATGTCCATTAGCTCTGCAGGAGCAGGACCAGGGCCCTCCTCCCTGCAATAGCAAGAGAGATCTTGTGCACAGCAGAGACCTGGGAACAGCAGAGGCCTGGGAACAGCTTGATCCGGAATCCCCACCAGCCAGGGAGATTTGGAAAATGTTTTAAAGACGCAGCCTTCAACTGGTTTGCTAGACTGGGAGAAGTCAGTGCAGAAGCAGGACTTCCTAAGCTGTGCTCCAGGCAAGGTGGCACCTTGCCTTTTTAAGGCTGGCACATCTCAGAAGCGAGGCACAGCTTTGCTAAAGGTCTGCCAGAGCAGGTATCAGTAAAATAACTGGCTTGCTTTAGCTGCTTTCCTTTTTAAATAAGTGTCTACTGTTTCTCCCCATAATTACAAAAATAAAATAACTTGGATGCCTCAGATCCTCTTGTCTAGAAACAGCAGGAAAATGCATTTTATGAAAGCAGCTGCCGTCTTTGTAAAAACAAACTTCCTTTAATCATTTCCAGGTTATCAGTGTTGCAAAGCTCCTGGCAGCGGGTGAGCCATTCTGCAGGAGATGGATGGCCGATTGCTGAACAAAGGCTTGTGCAATTTGGCGGAGTTAGTGGAAAGTAGCAAAAAAAAGAAAAAATTAGTCATCAATGTGAGCACTCCAGGCATCCCTCTAAATGCCCCAGGTGAGCACCATCACTCATCCATGAGGCAGATAACCTTTATGTTCCTATCTGGCATTCATTCCCTGGCCTTTAAAATCAGCGCTCTTCTCATATTCACAATGTAAATCATCACACTTCCCCTTTTTATGATATTCTAATTAAGAAAACTGTGATAACAGTAACTAATTATGTCCATAACACATTTTAAAGAGATCTCTCTGCCTGTCAACACCCAGTGCTGGAGTCTAAACTTTGGCAAGGGTCCCAGAGCCAAAAAGGGGTATGGAGCAAGATGCCACTAACCTCCTGTCATTAATCTTAGATAAAGAAGTTCCTATGAACGACCAGAGATTGATTTGCCACTTGGGTCACCTCCTGCCCTGTATAACTTTTCTGATAAAGCTCACTTACACTCTTCTACTAGTTCTCTCTCAAGCACGTAGTCACTGTAGCTTTACTGTCCCATTTTCCCGAATAAACGGTACCCACTTGGAAATGAGCATAAAGATTAGGTATTAGAATGCATTGCAAACAGTACTTTGCCTTTCAGGTGGTGCTGAACTACATCAGTCCATTAAAGAAAAAATACACAATATGATTATAAAGCTTCCCAAAATACACACAAAATTGAAGTTTTGCAGCTGAAACATCAAGGCAACATCTCCCTTCCAGCTAGCAGAGCCAGTCACTAGCATAGCGTATCACACCAGAGAGCATGGTTCGGGGAGCTGTTCGTGTTTCAGTCAGAGAAGAGAGCTCCCCAGAGCTCGGTACGAGTGAAGACGTGGCAATTTCCAAGTCTGAGGGAATATAGTGCTGTCAAGAACAGCAAAGTCAATAGCTGCCATCTGCACGCCACCACCCTCCACCGCCAGGTCCCCACCCTGGCACCTCGGCCAGCTGGAGCCCTGCAGGCATCTGTGAACCTCTGTGCTGGGGATTTCCATACTTAAAGATGGAAAACTGACTCCCGACTTTGCCAATTTGCAAAGCAAATGGGGGGTTCATGTGCCCATACTTCTCATACTCAGATATAGCATCTTCCCCTGCTTTAATTTCCCTTGGCTTAATTTTTTCCCCTGATTTAACTTCTGAGAAAATTATCTAACACACTGGATTTCATATTGAGAAATGGCACGTGAACTGTTTGAATGCCATGGCCCTGCGCTGTACCAGCAGTGTCAAAGGAAACCCATCATCCTGAAGAATAAAGGATGAAATCAGCAGGTATCTGCCCATCTCGATGGTAGGGAGTGCATCTCGAGGAAGTTTCAATCTTTTAGCTGTCAGGCCCATGAGTTACAGCTTTTTGCAGTGAGTAAATTGATTATGTAGATTCATGTGGTCTACAGAATGTGTGCAGTGCACGAAAGGTGGCATAAATATATATTACAGCATAAACAGCTTGTTTTATTTCAATCCCTGACAGGTTACAACTGACACCGAAGAGCAGAGCAATGAACAGCTGCTTTGCAAGCCCTCTCTGTGTAAGGCAATCATATCTGACAGTGTTACCGGTGGGACAAACTTCAACAGTTTTTGGCTAACCTGTTGTGATAGGGACTCGAGCAGCTCTGCAATGCAGTTTCAGATGGTATCTGGCGATGTGCTTTGTATTCTCCTGAGCTCGCTGCAATTAGAGATGAGTGATTGGTCATTTCTTTTGGAAGAACTCACACCATGTCTGTTTTGCATAGTAGAGTCCTTCTTGCCATTTAGAAAGCAACATGTATTAAAAGGACTAGATAATGAGCCTATTAGCAGTGCTAATTGCACTTATATTAGCAGGTTAAAAAAAGTGCGTGGCTGTTGCCAAACCCATGGCTGCAATTCCATTCCTTAGAAACAGTGAAGGTGACAACAAAACGACAGTGTTTGGGTTGCGGATCAGGACATTCCAGGCAGGTAATTCAAGACATATCTTTCACAACATGCTTTCAGAAGAAACAAAAAACCGCACTTCTGTGATGCTGAGAGGTCTTCCATGCTGACAGGCCTGAGCTGACACATCCCCAGGGACAATCCACCATGAAAACACAGACCCCAGAACAGCCTAGCTGCGTTTTTATCGATGTTGCAGCCAAGTCTACCACATCACGGCTGTAGGCAAAATCAGCTAATCCAGGCTTTGCAACTGGCCTGTCATGCCTAGTGCTGTTCTGTGCCTACGCATGGCTATCTCTGCCTGGTGGGCTGTAACACTTATAACACTGTGAACAAACCAGGCTACATCTCTCCTTAACAACCCAACTTCAAAGCAACAGTGGTGGTGCCGGCCATTCCCAGGGGGGACGTCAGATCTGAAGACTAAACCGTGTTCAGGCTCACAGGACGTGGTTTGTCTGGAGAAGTAGGCTGCAACGGTTGATCTGTTACAACATAATCTCAAGGGGGTTCACATTCTGATTTTGGGCTATAAGAACAGACATTTTGACTGCAATCTGGTTTGGAGGCCCAACACACCAAAGCCAACTGCAAGAAACCGTTTAACCTTGGTATTGCCTGATGGTGAGTGTCATTGCTAAGGGCTTGCACAACACTGGCATTTCCCAGCCCAGACCGGGACCTCGGCTACAGCACCTGAGTGCCCAGAGCCAGCCCCGGCCACCCCATGTCCCAAGGGACGTGCTGGCAGTGCCTCGCAGGGGCACGGTGAGCTCCTGGCCTCCCAACCAAGTACAAAAAAGTAGAGAGAAAGAGGAATATTTTACATTGGTAATTAGCAGAAGTTAGAAGAGAGGGAAAAATGTTGACTGGCTAAACACACTTCTTCCTCTGAATGACTGTGTGAATATCTCACAGGGCAATTAAAGCCATTTTGAATTAAAATGCATGATAACTATTGCAATAGTGTTTCCCATGTCAACGGGGACCCAAATTCTCGGATCTTGTGGGGAGGGAGTAGTTTATTTACTCTTGAATCCCAGTTCTGCCCTATTTAGCTGTACTAGAACAGAGTGGTTAGACTACACCTAACCTCAGCTTATAGCAAAGAAACAGCTTGTGAATCATACAAACAAGGAAGAAAGGAGACGGCAGATGTTGTGGCAACCGCATCCTGGAGGGTTTCAAAACTTGACCTGAGCAACCTGATCTAGCTTGGGAGCTGGCTGTGCTGAGATGACCGCCAGAAGACCCTTCCAACTGAAACCTTTCTGATTCTAATAATAAATACAGAAGTTGTGCAAAAAGTAGCTCATTTCTGCCCCTCACCCTCCCCATCATCTTCCAAAACATCTGGTTGACTTTTCTTCCATGTCTAGGCTACACTTACAGAAGACAACAACTAAAGCATTAGCTACACTGAAATTTTACAGGTTTTTGTACAGTATGTATCATGAATAATTCCCTCAGGCATATTTTATTCAGTAAAACACTTCTCCCCCACCCAAGAACACACTGTTTAAAAAGCAGCAGCTGAAATGTTCCATTGAGAAAAACACTTTACGCCAACTGCAAGGAAAAGGACTGAACATCGTATATTCCTCCACCAACACATGAGTCTTACTGATTGTATATCAGCATACCGGGGATAGTGGTATACCCCCTTCATGCTCACTTTGAGGGCAGTTTTCACAGCTAGATTATTTACTTGGGGATGACATGTGATGTAGAAATACATAGACTTCAGAGAAGCAGGCCTGAAAGTGGAGAATAAGGCACCAGAAGGCAAGAAGAGTAAGTATTTAAATTGATGTGTGTGTTAATCTACTAAGTTCTGAATAAATTGACTTATGTCAAGATATCACTACATGCACGGACATACACACACACACACACACACACACACACACAGAGTAGGGTTAGTGGTTAGAGTGGAATGGAATGAGAAAGGAAAAGTTAGAAGAAAAAAAGTGTAATTGAAATTTATTTAAAGGAAGTTAAGGGAAAAATTAATTTTTCCCTCAAAAAAACTGAAGTCTAAACATTTTCATTTCACAGCCAGGAAGTTTCAGCTGAGAACTGAATACTTTCAGCTGTCTTTGAAGAGCTTGAAATTTGTGGAATAAAACAATTCTGGAAGTATCATTTAGTGGAAAAGCCAAGCTTTTGCTGGGAAGCCGTTTCAGGAAGTTTTAACCATGCAATGGTCTACAACTCAGCATCTGCTCCTTTGGCAAACTCCTTCTAGCCTCACATTTGTTTGGGGACATCAGCAGCTTATTCATTATTAAGGATTTTTCACGTGCCAAAGACAGACTGGCATTTCTGGGAGACGCTCACAAATTTTCCATGACTTTTAGCATGTGACTCCTTATCCAAAGTTTACACCAGAAATATGGCATTCATCATTCTCTTCTCCTTAACATTTCTCTCGTTCATCAGCTGATGGTTTAGATCAAAACCGGAGGGCAGAAACAATTCCATTTAACACTGAGCAATCTGTTGTCTGAAAGACTCACATCCATAAATGATGAGCTGCTGATCACACATAGACCAAAAAAAAAAAGCTTTGTAAATGAATTGCTTGTTGAGAAAGAGAGCTAATTTACAGCTTATCTCCTGTGTCAGCTCCCATCGATTGCTGCGTACTGTTTTACCGAAGGACAGCACTTTTCCTTTCGGCCATGGCACCACATTAATGATCCCGTTCCCACCAGGGTCCAACATGTCCATACGCTGCACGAGCCCCCCAGCAGCTTTGCATAAGTTTGAGCAACACATGGGCTAAAAGACTATCAAGTCACAGATAAAAATCAAAGTGATCCTGGTCCGTGATGAACCATACACTAAGTACCAGCATTTCTGAGCACAGAAGCCCTTGGATCAATCCGTCAAACTTGAAAGAAAGGCCAGCTCCTCTGCACAACAGTTAACCTTGAATGCGATAACCTATTGTATAACACCAAACTGATTTGGGAAAGGAAAGGGGAGAGCCTCCATGAGAAAAACACGGGGCCAACCCCTTTTGGAGAGGGTCCCCCAAGGTCTCATCTGCAATAGCCCCATACCAAGAAGCCCTTTGAAGCCACAATTTCAAGGATCTTTTTAAGTTGTATATTTGAATATTATTCATGTACATAAAGGTCTGCTTTACTGTCCTTTTAGGATAAGCAGTTAAACTGGCAGGTTTTACAGGTGGAGGTTATCTCTGGAGTGCAGCAGGCATTAGGGCACAGGAGGCAGCAGCAGCAGGGCGCATCCACCCAACTTCAAGCACAAGCCAAAAGCCTATGTTTGTAATCCTAAATGCTTGTGCACATACACACCTAGCTTCATTATCAGTGGAAACAGCTTATTTGGGAACAGATGCAGTAACTGCAGGCTGCTCCCCACCCCTGTTCCCGTTGCAGAGCGGCCGCAGCTCCCGGCTCAGCAAACTGAGCTAGCTCACGTCGGCTGTGCTGTAACGTGCTCATCTGCAAGCAGCAGTGGCTCTGCAGCTGCTTTACAGCTGATTGAGATGTCTCTGCCTCTGACAGGAGGAGGAAAAAAAAAAATGACTAAGCCACCCTTCTTTGTGAGTGAGAGCCTAAGTATCATACTCCAAGTTAATTCATTTCAGCCACAGGGCAGACAAGGGCAGTCTTCACTCCTGGCACAAGTATAACCCTTTCTCCCTCTGCCTATAAGGATGCTCTGTTTGCATGCCCTCATCCCCAAGATGTGCATTTTATTTGATACCACCATTTATCGAGCACGGCATGCTTGCTTTCTCATTTGACCGGCTACGGAGGTAGTGCTTATAGGTTGTCATGGGTTTGGATACCTCAAAGATCTTTCTGTTACTATACACAGAACCGGAATAACCACATCCATTTCAAATTTGGCACACAGCCAGCTGGAGCATGGTGTTTTCATCAGTTCATCTTAAAATCTGTGTTAAACCCTGCAAACAGCACTGCCAAGAACTGAGACCCACGGCAGGAGCCAGCTGCAGCGTAAAAGAGATTTTATATTTGCCACGTACTCCCCACATTGATGACCATCTACTGACTTCACTTACCAGTTATTTAGATAAGGCAAAGGTGTGTTTATACCGGGAGGGCTCATTTACGGAGCAGTCCTATGAGACTTGCACATACGCTTTGTTCAGACAGTTACTACAGTGCTGTGATAAAGGCAAAAGCTGCATGACACATCAAGGGGTGCCAGCCCCGACTAAAGATGCCCTGCTATAAATCCCAAAGTAACTCCAATTTTGCCTGGGTGGACTGAGACCTGATGATCCAAAGCATCAGGTCTAAAGCCACAGAGTGTTCATCACAGTCCTGTGTTTTCTAGTAGATCTCTGAATAAGTGTTGCTTGGAGATACAACACAACAAAGTCCAGATTATTCATGTTTATATTAGGAATCATTTACCCTTTGGAAGTCATCATATTACAGAGAGGGAAGGAAATACACATTCATATATGGGGTGGGTGCAGTGCGTGTAGAATCTGTTGTGCGTGGGACTCAGATTTCTGCAATGATTTGCCTGGGTAAAGGTTATTTAATTTACTGAGGTAGGCTGTACTCAAGTGTTTAAATTAGAAACCTGCTCCGAGCTGAGGATCTTTGATTAGACAAAGAGGAGAACAGTAATCACTTGGAGCACTGCACCTGAGGAGCAAGCAGCCACGCAGAATCCCTAATTTGTAACTTATTTATGCACTGCAAAACCGCACACCTTAATGTTCTATATATTCTGCTTTACACCAAATGACTAAATTGTCCTTACGTGAGCAGGCAGCCATTTGCAGTCACATCATTTATCTTTCAAGATAGCAACGGAGCAATCTTGTCCTCCTAGGCTGAAGCTTCTCCAGGCAGTCATGTTTAGGTGGTTACATTTCCGTATGCATCGTCTGAGAACACTCTATGGGCAAGTTCAAGCAGACAGCAAAGTTGTCAAGAAGGCTTCTCAAACACCAGCATGACCATTACTGTACAGGTGTACCAACACCCCACCACTTGCAGTGACCACGGCAGAGCTACTTTTAGGAACACAATAGAACACAAGTTCTCACTAGCCCAGAGACAGATGTCTATGTATCCAGATTTCATGTGAAACACCTCAGCCAATAAGCTAGCCATTCAAATGTGCCAACACCAACGTACCATCCCTCCTGGACACTTCAACCTTGGCCCTTCCACTCGCCGTTATGCAGAAGCTGGTGCCCCTTGGCCATCCTAACAGGATGACTGGGCTGCCTGACTTGGTCTTCAAATACAGATCCTTGCCCGGAGTCAGTGGGATGTGGTTCTAGCCTGAACTGCAGATGTAGGACCTGGGAGCTCCCTTCCTGGAGGTCTGGCGAGTTACAGCTCCCTGCAGTGGGGCAGGGCCCTCGGCAATGTGGGCAAATGCTCTCGTAGAGTAACCAGCACAGCAGGATCACGGCAACAAGCTGCGCGGCAGGGCTTGCCCGCCACACCATTAGCAGAAACCTGCCCGGAGGGGAACAGTGTCACCGCCGAGGATTGATAATGCACTGGTAAAATCCAACCAGATCAAAACACACAGATGGAACAAAATTACTCTGTGTCCATCCCCTCTGGCCTAACACTGGCTCCAAGACGGACCCAGAGCTGTTCTCAGCCTCTTTTTGCTACACTTGATAAAATGCACTGCAACATCCCTATTGCATTCAGCTGCAGACACACACAAGCCCGCCACGACCTCTGGGGGAATGGAAGACCCTGCAACAAGCCAGAGACCCCGGCAGCCTCTCTTGCTGGACCTGCTGGTAGGACGCAGGCCTGTCCTGTGCGTTTGGGAGCAGACTCCCATCAGCCTGCTCCTGTCACATGGAGATGATTGCTCACAGTCCTCTCACAGGGGAAAGGGAAACAAAAGCCATTAGTGCTGTCCTCAGAGGCAAGCACAGGTACTGCTGTTATTTTTATGGCACTTTTTAGTGGCATCAGCATGCACCAGGCTCAACAGTGCAGTTGAAATCTGTTTTGTCTGGGACAAGCAGACAGATCTTTGCCTGCTGTCTTTGCTGGTACATTAGCATGTCTTGCATTAATTCATCAAATCAAGAGCCCTGCAGTAGAGCAGAGACAACTTGTCGAAATAAGCTGGTTAAATATTCCATGCAGCTTTATTTTGGATACTTTGACCAATAGTGTCTGCACCCCGGGGCCTAGCAGGAATGCATCCGAGTCCCAGGGCCAAAGCCAGGCTGGGGGAAGCCAGCAAGGCATCCCTAGTGCAATGGCTTCAGCAGCCAGGAATAGGGCGCTCTGGTCCTAAAGCCTATAAGAGGAGAAGCCTTAGTACAGTGGCTTCAGGAGATATGAAAATACACTTCATATAGGACACTTGTTCCAAATGGTGGGTGTCAAGGAACAGTTTTGCAGCTTTGCACTGCTAATAGGGCACACGCTTATGAGCGGTGAACTGGAAGCCAGGATTTGGCTGGGCTAACACACATTTAAGAGGGGAGGTTGGTATTGTGCTATGCATCTCAATGTATGACACCAAATACCCCAACCCACGTCCCATTCATTGCCAGTCCATCTTGCAGAGCTGCACTGGAAACACAGGTCCCAGCAGAGTGCAAATGAAGGATTGCTAACTTTGGGCTGTCACCTAGCAAACCTTGACTGCAAAACCATCTTTTTGCCTGGGAATCTGTCCCCAGCAAGGGCAGGAGAGCCACAGCCATGGAGGAGATGTCAGCTGCAAGCAGGAAAACCCTGAGCCTTCCTGCCCAGGAGTTGCAGCTATAAATGTCACCATCCCTGATGTGTGTGAGTCAGAGGCTGTCGATCATCCCTCCTTGAAACCAGCCCACACGGCACACCTCCAGCCCCCCTTACTGGAAAAAATATAAAGCCCTCATATTTTTGGTCCTGCATTTCTAGACAGGCTCCCAAGTCCCAGCCTTCATTACATCCCTGAGGAACCATTAACTAATGACTAATTGAGAGACCTGGTTTTGGAGCAGCGTCTCAGCGCTCGCTGGAGTCCACGTCACGTGGGACCGAGCATTTGGCTCACACCGTGCACACCTGCTAAAGGTGGTCTCCTGAGAGCATGCCAATGATTTTTCTGTGGTAATTACCTTCATCGAGACGCAGTTACAATGTGGCAGTTTATTACAGACAAAATGACAAAACAGCAAGCCACCGCTGTCTTCATTGCCCCCTTCCTCTGTTATCTCCCTATAAATTAATTGGCTATACTAAAGTGGAGGAGTTTGAGGATAATCAGATTCAAACAAAAAGGGAGGACTATTTTAGGAAAAAAAACCCAAACCTTCAAAAGATATTTGGCACCTTCTGGATTCTGACTAGTAGGGAAAGAGAAAGCAAAGAAAAGAGATTAAGTTATGAACACAGGCTGCTTTTGTATTCTTTAGTCTTACCACCAACGAACAAGTCCTCAGCTCACCCCCAAAAAAAAAAAAAAAAAGTATTTTTCAAAGATCTTCAGCCAGAGGTGAAGGCTAAAGACCGTAAGTGAGAAGTACCTGAAAAACTGGCTGTGGTGGATAACACCGCAGGTGAAGAAGACCTGTTAACTTCAGTACCTGGCAAACTGGGTGGAATTTGGTCAAGAACATCACGGGTAACAAGGAGAGAATGGCACTGCTGGAGGAGGAGGAGGAGGAGGAGGAGGAGGCACAACACGTCTCACCCGCACACAGGCGCCTCGGGGGAACTGGTGCCCAGAGAGACGATTGCCTACTTCATTTAGCAGCGCTTTAATTCCAAAGGGCTTTTGACAAAGCACCTCTCCAAAGCACTTAAAGCTGCCAGGATGTCGCAGGAAAAGAGGGAGGATCTTTTAATGCCTTAATGGCTAAAGGGAGAAGAAGCAGAGGGTAGGAGTAAGCACGGGCTGTCACGGCGGCAGGGATCCGCACTGCTCGCTGCAGTCGGAAGCGATCTGGCAAGCTGTTTGGCAGCAAGGCAGCAAAGTTTGTGGGTGAGACAAGTCACAACAGCCAAAGCTGGAGGATATGTGCACATATACGTGTGTGTGTACACAGGCAGCGAGCCGCGGAGCCACACAAGCAGCTTCCAGAAGGGCCCATAAGGGCAGCATATGTTTTGAATGAGTCATCACAGACACCTGAGATGTTGCAACAATTGCTACAACGGAGTTTAAAAATTAAACTATTTCAGTTTACTTACTATTTTAGCAAACCGATTGGGAATTTCAGTTCATCTTACAGTACCTCCTGGCCCCTCCGAGCTCAGGACACAGACTCGGAGTCGGGAATCTCTCTATAAAATCACGCCAACAGCAAAACGCTCCCTGCTCCCGGCAGAGCACGGACAGCTCACGGGCTGCCAGCACGGGGCAGCAAACCCAGCTTTTCTGAAAGCTCTCAGCGCTCAGGGAAAGAGGAGCAAGGCTAGACCAGCCCCTCCTAAAGCTGCCTGGGACTTGTCTGTATTCCAGACAGCTCCACAACGGCGTTAGGTCAAGGCCACCAACAAACCTTCTGCTCCGACTGATACCAGCTTTTGTTTTCATGGGTATTAGTTAATCTCTGTTGCAAGGAGAGTTGTCACATACCTGCAAGGGGGTACAAAGCGGAGCACTCCCGTCTGCTCAGCCCGAGACACCCTGCATGCCTCACCGCTCCCAAGGACCCTGCAGGAGAAAGGCATTTTGCTTTCGTCAAAATTTCTGAGCCGATCAGAAACACTTAGCAGGCAAGAGCTCCCAGTTAAAACACTAAAAGAAGAGCTACCAGGTATTTCTGGATTACAGCCATCATTCAGGAGCCTTACGAAGACAGTAATACTCCTCCACCGGGGCTGCATCCCAAGGTCTTTTCCGCAGGCTCGATGTGGCCCAGGATTTGCTGGATGAATTTGGCCACATGTGAAGGAGCTTTTCTTTTACCCAGCTCTGCTGCAGGGGTGATTTGAGCAGGGACAATTTTTGCTATGCTATAACAAGGGCAATGAAGTCCCCAGTTCTCCTGCAGTCTCAACAGCTATAATAATTGCTTGAGGAGAATTAAGTGTTGCTCTTTTATTTGATATGCTTACCTACTCCTTCCCTCACGTATCCTTGAGCACTCCCAGCATTGCTTCTCCTCAGGATCCGTTCACCAGAAAGCTTTAGGTGCTCGTTAATTAACACCTAATTTGTGTGGGCCTCTGCTTGCAATTCTTATGCAAATTGCTCTCAATTTGTGTTCTGTTTTCTGCTGTGCTGCTTCCAAGCTCTTAAAAAAAACAGAATACAAAAGACAAATTGGGGAGTCTATGTATAGGTAATAAAGCTTTTCTCTTCCTCAGAGATTTTTGCAGTAACCTTTGGTAATGTGCAGTACAAGCATAAATTTAGAGAAAAGATTAAGAGCATCGTAACGTCTGAGTATTACAGAACATGCGAGTTAAGATCTGTTGTTGGAAAGAAAGTATTGATAAACACTCACTGATGTGTTGGTTATTAATGTGATGTTTTAATATAAACTGTTCTTCCTTTAGGAATATGATAGGTTTTTACCAACGGAGAAAAGAAAAGCTTCCTCGTATCACTGTGTACATAGCACAGTGTTAATACAGCATTTGACAAAGCCACATCTAATATGATCTGGTTTTAATTTGTGCTCTTTATTACAGTTTGTTGTAGCTACCTAATTAAAGTTTGTCAGGGAAGTAATCAACCTTATTTCCATAGCAAGATCAGTTTAATAAGAAGATAATTTTGCAATTTGTTTTCTTTAGTTAATTAGGCTAAACCCTATGAAATCCACATTGCAGGGTATGAACCCAGGGAAGCTGTCACGGCAGCCAGGGCATCCAAGGAAAGGGGCTATTTTACCTGCTGATGGTCTCCCTCCAGTGTGGTGTTCATGCTTGCCAAACACGATGGCATTTCCAGTTCTGTAGATACAAACCCTGCCACATAACGCTTGCCCTGGATGTCTCCCTTTGTGCATGTTGTCTCCAAACAAAAGACCATCACGTGGAGATGGAGGCTGGATCTAATTACAGAACAACTAGATTGAGAAAAAGCCACCAGCAGATGTGGGAAATGGGTCAACATTTATACACAGGCTTCCTCAGACAGCCACAGGTGTCAGAGTAAACCCCACTGCGAAAGTATTCGGCCCATTTCCAGTTCTAGCCAACTTTGTTTCCAGCCAAAGCAGAGACCCAGCATACAACCATTTATGCAGACAAAAAGTTGTCCTAGCCTTGTCTGCCTTTCCAGAGAGCTCAGATGTTTCTTCGTAACATTGACTAATTACTTAACCAGCCATGCAGTAATCATTTGCAGTAGGGCAAGACTTTCACCAAAGATCATTTACTGTGACACTTGTTCCCTTTTGCTCCGGTGACAGTAGGGTGTCCCGAGGCTGAATCGTTGCTGCTTGTTGTTGGGGAGTTGCGAGGGTGGAAGGGTTTCACACATCCTGTACGTCATTTATTGATCAGCTCAGGACAGACGGGGGCTTGATTCAGCAGGCTGATGAACTTCTCCATCTATCTGGGCTGCCAGTTTTACTTCAGGGTTAGAGGGAAAAAAAGCCTTTTGGAGGAGAGACCTCCTTCCACCTGAGAGGTCCTGGCCTCTCACCGACTTCAGCAGCTGCTGCACAGAAATGTATACTGCAGCCCCTTGTATTTCTCTAGACACCAAGATCAAGCACATAGTGACTGAGAAAGTCAGATCATGGGTAAAGAAATAAATAAGGAGGAGGAAACAAGCTAAAATCTGTCCCTTGGCTACAAGGAGAGCACCATGGGCATTAAAAGCATGAAGGTGCCACCCCTCCTGAACAATTCCCCCCTTTCATGGGGCACTGCTGAACAGGGGTGACTCTGTGCAGGACCAGCCCCGTGAGGTTACCCTGCTGCTCCCACCCACCCTGAGGAGCTAAATCTTTCCTGGGGTGAAGGGTTGCTGCTCCAGCATTGTATGAGGAGCCCATCACCTTGGAGCAGCTCAGCAAGCCGGGGTCCCCACGTGCCCATGAATCCTCTCTACTCCCAGCCCTGTATGAGGCTCACTGGCTCTTTGACAAGCCATTACACGCTCATTCACTATAAAATCCAATTTGCTTTTTGGCCCAGTGGAAAGGAGGACCGCTTTTGGTCTGCTGTGCAGGAGAGCCTTTACAATGCAGCCTTTTTAGGTGCTTCGAACAGGAGGAACAACGAACGAGGCACTGAACTGGCTGTGCACAACCAGCCTCAGACTCCGGCTGAACTCGTGAGATTGTTGGTGCTCAGCTTGAGCAAATGGGAATGATGGTTTCGCCTCCTCTATTTGTGTTGGAGGCTGGGACTGGCTCGCTTTATGGATATGCATGGCATAAATTCACTCCTACAATAACAATGAATAAAAGATAAGTCCCATGGCTCGGAATCTATCTAAGTCTAATGGCTGATGTGTGCGGTTGGGGATTAGAGAGACAGCCTGATATATCTGGCTGCTGAACATCATTTGCTGTTTACCTTTGCTGAGGGAGGACTCAGAACTAGGGCTGTAAACACTGCAGAGCAAGGGAGCAGCAGATGAACAAAGCAAGGAGAGAAGGTGCTTATAGCTTCACTGGAAACCTTGCAAACCAATGACTGCGATAAAAGTCAATGCAGGAATTAAAAGCTGTCAGTTCGGAAAGCCATAAAATACACCATTTCTTCTTTATCTACCTTCCCTGACTGAGCTTGAAACAAACAGATTTTCTTTTTTCCAGAAGCATTTCAGAGTGCTCCTTTGCGGCTAACAAACTATAACACTTTGGAGAGAACATAATTCTGGGACAAAGCTTTTCATCCGCTCTGAAGTGAACTCCTAAGGGAACGCACCACGTAACATCTCTCTGACTCATTCCAACACTCCTGAAGAGGGTTTTTCTATGGTGTAGCTGCAATTTAACTGCTGCTGAGTGGTGGGCTAAGGTGAAGACTTGTATCCCTCTCTGCAAGGTGACCTGGTGCAACCAGTGCCTGAGTGCACGCTGCGAACAGCTGCCCAAGAAGCTCTCACAGGCCAAGACACATGGAAGTACTGAGGTGGGTGTGCGCATCACACACCTGCTTGGAAAGCGTGTGCAGCCCAGGTAATTCTTCTTTGATGTGAAAAAGTAACACAAGACTTACTTTGGAGGAGGAGGAGATAGAGCAGGCAAAATGTCTATATCCGATGCAAGGTTTCCCTAGTAACCAGGGCCCCAGCGCCCCAGACAGGAGGTTTTATTGAAGGTGCAATAACAACGAGCCAGCTGGGGAGCACATTTCTCTTGGAGAAAAAATACAGGCAAAATTGGACGCACGGTGCACATGGCCTCATGCTCCTGGCAGAAAGCTCAACATGCAAAACCCTGCCGTGACTCACCCACTGAGCATCAGCTAGCTGCGATGTGAGGACTCCTCTACCACCTGGGAGGACACCTTAGAGATTAGACTAAAGCCAGATTTTCAAAACCTTGCAAGTCCAGCAGGCCATAGAGTTAAGGCAAGATCTGAAGCAAAAAGTTGTGGGGAGAAGCTGTATCTCTAGGTGTGCCAATTAAAATATGAGGATGAACTTGCCTTCCTGAGCTGATATTTGGAAATGGAAGCTGAAGACTTGAAGCTGAAGGTTTTAGTGCAGCTCTCCCTGACCCCCACTTCTCCTCTGATAGTCATTTCAAAGCTCACATAACCGCAGGGATGACTCAGGCTTTTCAAAACAGAACTTAAAAATCAGATCCAGAGTCCGCAGAGCCTCCCAGGGTGGCTATTTGCACCTGAACACTGCAGCTGCAAAGATCTCAACCCAGCCCCAGCCCACACAGGTCAGATTTTGACTAGCTGCTCTTAATGCCATCTTCACTTCCAGGAGGAATGATACACTGATAGGATATTTGCACTTGCCGAGGCAGAAGAGCCTGTGGATTTCCTCAGTTTAGCTGCCTGCTCAACTCCTTAGCACTTGCGTGGGCTGTGCTGTGTGAAATCAATGATGAACTCCCATCGTTTCCAATAGGAGCAAGCTAGGAATGAAATAAAGCACAACAGTAGCCTTTTAAGCTAGCTTTTAGCCAGCTCCCCAGGGACGCAGCCAGACATGCTGTCTATGCCAGATCAGCTTCAAAGCCGTTAGCTGAGAGTGCCCAGGGCAGCCACAAATAGTCTGAGCTAATAAAAGAGCATCTTCCACAGCTGAGTTGCAAACTTCTGCCTACATCTAGCTATAAGAAGATGCTGCGGCTCTTCCAAGTGCATACTACTGATTTTGAGCCTCAGGCAGGATCTTGAAGGACTGCTGCAGATCACGCCTTGCATATCCCATTCACTTTGCTCAGAAACTCTTGCAGAAACCATCACTGCCCCTTTGGAAAGCCATGGTCTGCCATCCAGGCCTTTGCGAGAAGTCCAAGATAGCTCGGCTCCTACTTCCAGCTCTGCCACAGGTGTTGAGCCAGGCACTTGATTTCTCTGCACCTTTGGTTGCTTTCCTACCATGTGAGTATCTTGCCTATCGAATCGTTCAGGAATTACCTCTAACTTTGGATTTGTGCTGCACTTAGCGCAAGAGGCTTTTGATTGAAGCCCAGGGCTCTAGATGCCAGCACACAACACATACTGCATTAGAACAAGAAGAGCTTGCATATGATGAGCTGACAGAGTGAACTGAGCTGATAAAAGGCTCTTAAGTTATTAATTCAAGTCACGCAAGATGAAGAAACATTTCAGCAATAACAGAAGTTGTGTTAGGGCCTTAGCAATTTCAAAGAACTCATTTTTAACTGGATTCACAATATTGTTCCTTTCCGCTTTTTGTTGTAACGGAGATGTATTATGAAATTCATGCTTTTAAAGTTATCAGTGGCTCCCAAACAAGCTTTTCTAGGGCTATGCAGTGTTTACGTTAGTAATGGGAAAAGCCTACTAGGGACTTTCACATTCAATCCATATTTTTACCTGGAGAAGGAGCATCAGCTGATTGTTTTAAGCTTTCACAGATCTTCTGCCTAGCCCAAAAATACGGGCATGAGGGGAAGAGTGTGAGAAACATGGGGATAAATTATTGAAGTTGCATTCATCTCATAAAAACATCCATCCCATAAAAACATGATACCTGCATGGATTGTGCTGCCACATTAGGTTCTCACTTTGAACTGGGGATGCTTGGCCAAGGTCTACTTCAGAGGACGGCCAGCCCGGAGGGGTCAGTCACTAAGAGAGGATGCTCATCTGTCCCACCCCTGCACCTGCCTGATGCTGTCTCTGGGAGCACTGGCACTCGCCCCACAGAGGCAGTTGGCCGGGGGAGCTGGACCTCACAGCACGGTGCCGCAGACCCACTGGTGCCTCAGTGGGACCTGTGCAGGACGGGTATCTCCATGGGCAAGCAAATAGCCAGAAACCACTGCTTGCTGGTTTTCTCACTATTTCTTGCTGGGGCTTTGGTAGTGCCTATTCTGGAACTCCACCATCAGAGCTAAGGATATAGCTAAACCCAGTTTTTATTTGTAGGAGGAACATTTATGAATGTTCAGCCTCTAGGTCAGCTCATGACACCAGGCACCGGCCCAGGGACAAATGCCACAGAGCAGCACCTTACCTGTTGAGCTTCATTTCGAAATCCACCACATCCATTCATGTTCCTTCTTTCAACTCCATCCCACATTGCACAAACGCCTCCTGATACTGTGCAAAGACACAGATCTTCCTCTTGCAAAACAACTAATTTGCAAGCCTCCTACTGCAACATGTCTTTCCCTTGCATCGACATCCACTACAAAACATCCTCTTAGCTTCTGGAAGCAGAGACGCTTTTTAAGTCAATGAGTTAAATCTGGCTACTCAGATAGTGTTGATTTAAAGAGCAATGAATGTGCTAATTTTTGATCCCTTCTGCTTAAAAAACACATACACCAAAACTAAATCATTCTCATCTCTCTCTTTTCAGACAAGGAAGAAGAGAAAAGTAAAGAAGTTGCACTGTTTCGTTGGCTCCGTCATCTTCACTGCCTTGTTAGAGGTGGTTAAATTCTTACAGAGGACATTCTGTTACTGAGGTGTAGGACTGTTTTTTTGTACCTTAAAAGATATTACCGCAGGCTAAATATTGGTTGTGAGATGACCTTATAGGTAGGAATAGAAGCAAAGACTAGGATCAGGAACATTTACTATTGAGGATCTGGCCCTGCCCAAGCCCATGCCTGGGCAGCCAGCATCACTCAGTTCCACTACTTATGCTTTATTAGCTGTCCTTTTCCCACCATCCGTAGTCCTGACCATCTCTTAGCTTTTCTGGTTTCTCTTCACAGTTTCTCAAAGCAATGGACTTAGCCGACTGCATGATTAATTAACTCAGCCCTGTGGTCATACAACTGCTCCACTACCAAAGACACTTTGCAAGCATTGGGCTCAATTTCCTCAATAGTGATCACTTGATAAACATTACAACAGGTCAACTGGAAAAAAGAAAAGAAGACCTGTTGCTTTCAGAAGGGCTAATAGTGGGGCAGAAACCATGTGGATTAAACTCAACATTTATCAAAAGCTGCAACAGATTTCCCTTTTGCTGCCAATTTTTGTTAAGTGATGACTCTTATGGGTAAGGCCCAAGGCTCAAGTACCCCAGGGCTAAGAGAACCGTGGGGAGCTGGCTGACCACGGCGTGCCAGCAGCCCCGTCTCAGCCCGGGACAGAAGCGTGGTCCAAACGCCCCCATGGACCGCACTTGGGCTCAGAGATCATGGACTGCGGTCCTTTGGGATGAAGCAGAGGTGGAGGAGGTGCGCCAGCCACCCACGGCTGCTCAGCTCTGGGGACCAGCCCCGAGGTGGTCCAAAGTGCACCCTCACGATGCCTGAGGTCCTCGGCACCACTGTGTCACTCCACAGACCTGCTCCTGCTGGGATGTAGCCTACGATTTATTTATCTGCACAGAAGTGAATTCACCCAGGTTTCAAAAAGACTTTATTCCATTTAAAAGGAAATAGCATAAGGTATTCAGACATTTAGTGGTCTCTGTGTGCTTCACTGTACAAAGCTCTCCTCATAACGTGCATAGCTCTTTCTGCTTTTATAGCATTGATGATCACTTTGTGGTTTTCACATTTCTGATCTCCCGCAGCAGGTCAGACATTAGAGCGAGACTGACTAACAAGATCATGAAGTCTTCAAAATCAATTTTGTTCTCCGACTCCTCATCCAGGGCAGAAATTATTTCCTGGTATTTTGGTTTGCTTTCTTGGCCCTATGGAGAATTTTAATGAAAGATAGTTAGCATAAACCTCCTTTCTTCCCACTCAGGTTTTTATGTCCACATTCATATTGGTTTTCCTGAAGGTATCCCAAGAAATTCAACTAGAAATATTACTGCAATCAGACAGTTGAACAACCAGTCCCCAGTTTCTGCCCGAATCCAGGATATGTCTTTTAAGAGAGACCTATTCTTCACTGAGAGCCTGGCAGTGATGAGTGTAGCTGGGAACTGCAGTAGTGTGTCAGTGGCTCCAGAGGACACTGCTGGGAGAAGTGGAGCCCTTTCCGTGTTGATCTGACTGGGGAGAGGAAACGAACACAAACCCACCTGGCCTTCATGTTCGAGACAGGTATTTGAACACATGCCATGAAGTTTGCAGAAACTGTTGAGTTTAAAATGCATAAGTTTAGTAGCTGCTACTTCATGTCCGCCCTGGTGTTTGGTGGCAAACTAAACTCTGGCAAACTAAGAACTCCTAATTAAATGCATTGGGTTTCTTCTCCCCACAAATGCATAGTCCTTTCTCATCATGTGATATATTTCTTTTTATTTTTTTTTTTTACAGTTGTGCTATTTCTTAATGAAGATGCAGACAGGCATGTCAACAGTGGTTTATTGCTGTCCCCCTCCTCCTTCAGCCCTGTGTTGCACACAGGCTCAAAACACAGCAACTGGTTCATCAGAGACGTATTTACCTAATCACCAAAGTCTCACTTGCGATTGCCCCGCGGAGGGGTGCACGCGCGGCTGCGGGACGGTGCCCAGATGCCTTCCCCGCACCCGAAACTCCTCGCTGCTGCACGAGGAGGGCTGGCGGAGAAGCCCGTCCTGCTGAGCCCCGCGCCGCCGGCTCAGCGCCCCTGCAACCCCCTCACCTGTATGAAACTCAAAAACTGGGCTTGCAGCAGGCTTTTGGCTTCCCCCTTGCTGAGTTTGCCCTCGGGGCTGGCAGAGTTGCTGTACACCAAAGCCATGGTAGCAAAAGCTTTTTCAAGGTCTGAGCCTTTCCGAAGAGCTAGGGGCAGAGAAAGCGATACAGGCTGGCGTTTCGGATATAATTGAAAGGAATCTGTCAGAAACATCCTGAGTGGGTGGAAATCAGTGTAGTTTCATTAAAGTTAATGAGCCTGCAATTGTTTATAGCCACAGAGGGCCTGGCCTACATTTTATTTGGAGTGGGCCAGCAACACACCTTGCATCCCAGAGATGCCACGCGTCCCCGCGGGAGGCTTTCGAGCCCGGCGAGGGGGGTTACGTGCCGGGGACCTGCCGTGCCATGAGGACCAGCCACCCAGGTGCGTTTGGGCTCCCGGGGCACGTTGCACAGGGATGGCGTCCGCACGAGACCCCCTCTTCTCGCACAGGCTCGGGGTCTGCGGGGCCTCCAGCGGCTCTGCTAAGTCACCCCCGTTTACTGCTGCATCCTTGGGCTGCATCCTTTAAAATCCAGCCCCCCACGGCTCAGTGACGGGGTCGCCTTACCTTTTATCGAGGCCAGCTGCTTGGACACAGGTATGCTGGTAGCGAGAGAGGAGAGAGGCACAGTTACCACCTGATGGATCGCACGTGTATGCAGTTCCTCCATAAAGGAGCTTGCTCGTTTCTGCCCATGTTGGTTAATTCCCCAAAAGAAGAGCAGCTTTCCTTTACAACTGAAAGACCGATATCCTCTGCGAGCAGTGAGCAACATCCCACAACTCCTGACTCTGCACCAAAGCAATGACCCTGGAGTTTTTAAACAGCCCGACTGCCACAGAGGGGCAGTTCAACACGTTCATAAGTCATTTCTCCAGCACGTGAAAGAGCCCCAGGAGGTTTCCAGGTTTTCAGCCCGTCCCCGGAGAGGCGCAGTGCGATCTGCCGCTGGCCGCTCGCCAGCACTCCCGCGCTCCCGCTCCCTCCGCGAGAAGGGGCTCCCTGCTGCTGTCGAAACTTCAAGCCTGGGTACTTTTGCTAACGCGCTGGAAACTAATCACAGAGCAGCCAACACACGGTGGAAGAGATTGCTTTTGGTAGAGAGAGCTACACCCAGAGAGCAAATTTCAAGACGACTGCTAGATTACTAAAGACGCAAGGGACAAAGCGGTTGCTCACCGTCTGGGCATGTCTCCGGCTGCGGACGGGCTCTTTCCGGGCGAAGCGGGAGCGGGCTGGTTCCCGGAGCACTGCGCAGCGCCGGGCACGCTGGCCCTGCAGCCACACATGTCCCCAGGCCCCGGTGTTTGCGATCTCCAAGCAACTCGAGTAACAGCAAACAGGCGAGCGCAAGCTCTGCCCTGCGAGCACAGCCTGCCTGCGGCCATGCCCCGTCGGCAACACAGTGCCATCCTACGTACCTCCATCTCCAGCAGCCCCTGCGCGGCAGTGCTGGGCGCTGCCAAGGAGAGCGGCTGCTTATTTCATGTGAGAATATAAGAGACGCAACCCAAATTCAAATGGGGCCTGAGCCCACTTAGGTCTGCACAGATACAGCTTTGAATCAGGAAAAGTTAAGACACCGGACCCATCCAGCTGCACACATTACCCTTTTAATGGGAAACCTTCCTAGCGTGGGCTAACGTAACCTGCTCCAGGCTAGCGAGTGAGCTGCTGCTATAGGCAGAAACCAAAGCGTTACCCAGATCCCGACCCAGCGTCTGCTCTAGGTGAGCACGCGCCTGCTCCGGTACCTATTCCCCCACCACGGCACAGAGCAGAGCTGCTCTGCCTCAGACCTACCAGCGAACCAGCATCCAACGCGGCGCTTCACTTTCATTTTTTACCCAAATGGATATTGCCTGCTTCCAAAAGCAGCGCCGAGCCATATGGCAGAGCAGGCGCACGTCAGGGGAACTGGAAGGGCTCCGATGAACTTTGTTATTTATTGGCACGAATATCGCTATTAGAAAACACACAGCTTGTCGTGCGCGAGCTCTCTGTGCGTCTTCTCCTTGCTGCAGATCCTTTGCCTAGAAGTGGCCGGACAGGATAACTCCGACCTGGGAGACCGCGCGGCTGTTTTAACTCCAGGGTGGTCTGCTAAAAGTTGGTGACTTTGGGTATCTTGTCCGGCCCATCACTGCCGGGGAAGAAAACAATCCCGATGTCAAAAGTACCCAGAAAGAGACTTTATGTAACAGGACACTCAAAGGAGACTGCAACAGATGGCCTAGAGAATTAAAATGTTTTCCTCATTTAGTAGAAGCTAAATTACTGAAGGCTAATGAATAAGGATGTTCACCACCTTACTGTTCCTGGATTTTAATTATCTTAAAAAGCCTGGGAAAAGAGAACCTTTAATTTTCCATCTAAGAGTGTCATTACTCAAACAATTCGGAGCCTTTTTCTGAGAGGTTTAAGTTGTCTTAGATCTCTAGTGCGTTCTTTAGGACTGGCTCATGAATAAAACAGAGCCCGTAATTGCAGTGACGCAGCCAAAACACATATAATCAATGCTCATTATCCCATCAATTAACACACTAAAATTAAACAAGAATTCAGGCTTAGTAATCTGTCATCAGCCAAAAAAAAAAAAAAAAGAGAGAGAGCGTCTGGATACCATGTTGAAGTGATAATTCCCTTTTACATCTGCTGAACCCCACCACACGGCGTGAGCAGCCTTGTGTCCTGGTTAGTCTCCCCAGTCCCCGCTGATGCTTGGTCTGAGCATCCAAGGAAAAAAATGGGAGTGGGAAACGGACCCTGTCACCCGCTGCGGACCCAGTGCGGATCAGGTTTCAGCTCGCCTTTTATTTTTTTTATCGAACAGACTTCTTGGCTCTGGGACAGGTCATCCGCTTTGCCGGGACATTAGCAAGTTCGGGCAAGTTCATGCGACGTTATCTCCCTAGGATGTATTAATAAAGCACACGCAGGAGCGTCGGCGCACAGCAGCTAACGAGTAGCACGAGGCGATGCTCGCCTCTGCTCTGAAGACAGGGAGATTTTGGTTCTGCGTGCTGACACAGTAATCTGGCCAGCCCTCAAACGTGGCAAGGTGCACCGGGGGGAGGCCATCTGCTCTGTAGCTATTTCAATACAATCTATTTATGTTGGAAATACCCAGGTGCTCTTATCCGTCAATTTTTAGCACGCTTCACTCGTTAAGAATATTGTCTGCACAAAACAACGCAACTTCACGCTTACAACTGCAAAACCTTTCCAGGCAGTCGCTTTGCAAAAAGCCTCCGTCGCCACCCCCCTTTTCGGTATGGTCCCAGCGTCACTCCACTCCTTTGACCTCCTCCTTACGTGACCTCTGCAGCTCGAGGAGACTCACGTTCCTAAAGCACCTGGTGGGCGATGGAGCCCTGGCTCCCCTCGAGATGCCCCCACACCACCGAGGAGAGGCAGGAGCGGGCAAGCCCGCACCTTTATGCTATTTTCCTCCTGCTCCATCCCTTTGAAGTCATTCCTTAATGGGGGGAAAGCTAGCTGAAGCAGGAGGTCTAAGTGTGTGCTCAACCTACCAACACCTGTGGAGCCTTCACCACCGTCCATCCTCCTCCTCCTCCCCTTGGCAGCGAAGGAGATGCCGCTGGGTGCAGGGCCTTTTCCTCCTTTTCCGGACGTTGGCATGCACCCAGGATGCGCCAGGCGGTTCAGTTTAACGGGCGCGAGGGATGGGCATCCGCGCTGCTGGAACGAGCAGTGTGTTTTGCACAGCGTGATTTCGCTGACGGCCGTTGCACCCCGCTAGTCGCAGAACCAAAGTCCTCCCGTGGCCGCCGCTCACCGGCAGCTGGTGCATCCGGCTAGGAAACACGGGAGCAGCCGGTGGCCGGGCTCAGCCCAGCCCAGCGAACCGCGACAGCGAACCTCTCGAGGTCTTTCCCTGGGGATTTAGCTCCGGGGTCATTAATGGTTAAAATATTAATGAATCCCACCGCTGAGCTGGAGCAGGTAAAACGTCATTTAAGGAAAAGTTATTAGAACTGGGCTGTCTGTGGGGGAAACGTTGTGTGTCACCTCATGTCTAGGCGCTTTTCTGAACGCGGCGCTTCAGCCACGTCTTGCTCAGCGCAGCCTCGAGGGTGCCAGGGAGCACGACGGCTGCAGGGATCCTCAGCACCCGGCTCCCCTCGGGTGCATCAAAGATGTTACTCATAGGGGACGATCCCAACGTGTTTGGTACGTGATTCATTTTCAGATGCAACTCAGAAAACACTACAACAAAATAATTTTTCCTCTGAGAAACATTTTGCTATAGGAAAGTTAGACTTAAAAAAAAAAAAAAGCATCTGTACTCATCAAAGACTACAGTCTTATTAAAGAAAGACACAAGAGTGAAAAATGTAAGGAAGGAAACGAGTAGCTAAATGCAACAGTAGGAATACCTCTCCTGCTCAGCCACTAAAATTTCATACCAAAATGCTAAGATCGTCTTGGAAGGGTGTATGGCATTGATGAATGAGGAAAAGCAGCACACGATTTTAATACTGAAGTATAGATTATTGCTGCTGTTAGAAAATTCCAGGAGAAAAAGCTCTAGGTTTTAATAGAAGGAAAGAATAAAAAGTAATCCTGAAAAAGAGAAGTTAAGTCAGCCAGAGCGTAAGCTAAGTAGCCCATCAGTTCAGCTGTATAAAGATTTTGACTCAAATCTGGCTTAAAACTAGTAGTCAGGGAACTAAATACTTATAATATGATGTGGCACAATATGAGATGAATTTTTTTCTGGAAAGGATGAAATAACATGGCAGTTCTTATTCAGGGTGTTTTTTTTAAATCTGTCTGTAATATTAAATGTGAAACTCTGGAGAAAGATTGTCAGGAGCAGACTATAGACAGATGCAATGAATGTTGCATGCGGCTGCCTCTTTCATCAGCACATCAGAGATTCGGCCAGAAATAATTCAGGGCTGGAGCTCTATTTGCTCAAAATCAGAGCACATGCAAATTGGAAATAAATTGGAAATAATTAACCTAGTCAGGTCAGACAATCACAATACAAATTCATGCAACAAGCTCTCTGAGTCCTGGTCATCACCAAGGCTCTGTTACGGGCACCTTGATGGCCATGGAGAAGGAGATATGGTCAGTCATTGGGAAAGTATTGCACACTAAAAAAATATGCAGTCAAGCAGGAGCACAGTCCTATGGGCTGCATAAACTCATCCTCATGTCCTTGATGTGCTGGACAGGGAGAAAAGCAGTGCCACCAGGTACACCAACAACCATGCTCCTTGCCTTCTCCATGGAAAGCATTAGGCTACAGCTCAAGGGCAACGCCAAGAAGCTCCTCATGCTCCTTGACTTCAGACCCAGAGCTGGGAAACCTTAAGACAGCTTCCGACCACACATCTCCTCTTGGCTGGGGACTGAAATGTCTGCACAGTGCTCATGTGCATAGCAGAGGCACCAGCTTGCTCCGCATGCGTGGGGTTGTCAGTAGTATCACCCCTTACACATGCTGTGGATAAGTCTGAGGAGGCATCTGGGCAAATTCCTCTCCTCTCCTGGAGGAAAGGGAGGCCTGAGAGAGCAAGTCCTGTGCTCCCATCTCCCCCGCCATGCTCAGAGGTGTCTGCCTCTCCTCCACAGCTACACACTTGGCAATGCAAATGTGCTCCCATCCAGGCTAGCTGAGAAGTGGGCTATAAAGAGAAACACATGGGAAAACAGGAGGGCCAGCACAGAAGATCAAGGAACATGTTTTTTTCCCAGGCTGACCTAGTTATTTAGCTAACTGGCAGAGATACTCACTAATGATGAAGTAGGAAAGCAATCAGTCTGCCAGTAGCAGTTTCACAGAGGATGCTAGTTTATTTAGCTATTTGTCTTAAAACTGGGAAACATCAAATACGGTCTTTTTTGTATTGTTGCTTAACATTTTGCTACATAGTCACTATTCCCACTTCAAATAAGCTTCCAATTTCTCAGCGATTACAAAAGGACATGATAAGACTTGAATGTGGAGGAACACAGAGGAAATATTCAGATATATTCCCTTATGTAACCCAGGCAAGCACACATACCATTTTTGTTTTCACTTTTGTTCCTGCCATATTATATTAATCAGAGATGCTATAGATGAAGAGATTTTTCATCCCTCCTAACTCACAGTGAAGACTATTGTGCCCGAAGGATATATCAGATAGCGATCAGCTCGTCTGCACTGTGCAGCGGTGAGGAGATAGCGTACCTATTGAAGGCCTTCCTACTGAATAAAGCAAAGCGCAATTCTTCTCTGAAAAATGTGTCTTTTTCACTGCTTTTGTAAACTTTTCCAGCAGCTCTGTCCTTTACGAGAAAATGTGTGCTTCGTCTTGAAGTTACACAAATAGCACTCAAAATAAGTCATCTTCCTAATTCAGACCCCAATCTTGTATCTCTCTCCAGGGAGGTCAACTCTTGAAGCCTAAAAAGCTGCAGTTCTTGTGCTCCTGTGACTACACAAGAATTTCAGCTTGTTTGAAATATAGGAAGGAACCTAGGCAAAACTGAAGTTTTTAACCTTCATCATTGCATAGAAAAGTTTGGAAATGTGACCCTGCTGATCTAGAGGCAAAAGTTGCTTAAAAGAAAGCCAGATCACACAAAAAAACTTCTCCACGTGCTTCTAATGGAGAGGCCTAAGGGAGACAACCTGGGATATCGCTGATCAACTAACACAAAGCAAACTTCTTTCAAAGAAAAAGGATGTGTGGGGAAGTGGGACTAAGTGGGCCTGGGGGCATGAAGAGCATACTTCCCATCTCCTTTCTTGCTCCATTTACACAGATTTCATTTTCTTCTGGCTTGCCTATATTTAGCATTTTCCAAACTTAAAAACCACGGAACAAAAGAATTTAAAAACCATTTTTTCATTGACCTGGGTTTTGCTCCAGTTTGGAATACAAGGACATTTAGATATTCAGGTTTGTCCTTTCTACAGCACTAGAGATGGCTTTCCAGCAATCCCTGGCACTGGGCTAGTTAGTGCAGTGCTGGGCTAATTCTATTGACAGGTGGAGAAAGAGATGATGAAGCAGACAGACACTAAATTACAAACATTTAAATGATTTTTTTAACTTATGATACTGACCTTTAATAAGAAGCGTCTGCAGATGTGTCGTACTTCATCGTACATTAAACAATCCTCATAAAAATGTTGGAAAACAGTAAGATTATGACTGACAAGGTCAAGCACATGGATAATATTCTATCCATCTTTTTGGTTATTTTACACTGACATTTTAATACTACCATACTCTTAAAATATGAATTGTATGCAATAACTTTATTAGGGTCAAATAGATATCACAATATAGATTCATCCACCAAGTAGCCATAAATTGGTTACAACAATCATAGAAGAGACTAAGCTGTCTTAAGCTAAGATGCTTTCAACATTACAGCTCATACAATAAGATTATATACTGATACACTTTTATTTAGAAATGCAGATGATCAGTTTTCATTAGTATATTGTGCTTCAGGCTTTAAATCGTGTTAGAAAAGATGGCGCTGCAATGGTTCCCATGTGCTGCTGTAAGGGAGGGCTCAGTTCTCCTGGGAGAAACCTGAACGGGCTACAAGTCTGGCCCCGGCTGTTTTAAGGTGAATTCCTTTGAACCCGGGCTATTTGGTCAATCTGGTTACATTCTCTGGTAGTACCAAGCTAGCGCTCAGAGCAGCAATGGGACAGGGGGGTATCTGACAATTCTTAAACAGCATGGATAGAAAGACTTTTTTTTATTATTATTACAGGAGGGCATAAAGGAATATTAACAACAATACATGCATTTTTCCTGTTTTGCTGCATTAAGCAACGGGGCATTTTCACACGGTTTTGTGTACTGATATCTGCACCTCTGTTATCTTAGTTAAATAAATACCTTTGTAAACATATAACACAGTTACTTGGTCCTTAATTCTTCACAGCTCACATTAAAAGATTCACAAAACATCCATAGAAATAGTGATTTATAGAATGAATACTTAGCTTAGTTAAATGGAATAAACATTGTTCAGGTACCATATATACTACTGAATGCCATTTCAAGGAAAAACATTTTAGTTACAAAGCATTCAGAACCTGGGTAAGCCATATATTCAACTCTGCAAAATATATAAAAGATGCATACTTCTTTTAAGCATACATTTAACAAAATGTAGTGGCAGAAGTGGAGAAGTTCCATTTACACAGTCCAAACATTTGGTAGTATGAAACTGCTTATCCATGCACTAAATTACAGATGACTTGGTTAATTGAAATAATAGTAAAATCTTCAGAAACAAAAGATATAATCAAAACGAATGCTCTGAAGAGTCACAGACAGGCAGTTTTGAAAATTTAGGAGCAACGTTACATGCATGGATATACAGATAATCTGTAGAAATAATAGCAAAACACTGTTGTTTTTCACCAAAATGCAGAAGGAAATCCAATTATCCTATGCATATTAAATACTACAGACTTCAGGCTACAAAATGCTTCTACCATCGTAACACGTACAAAACTACCATAAGGTTATCGCTACGGTACATACTACAACACTGACTCCGGGTCACCACCCGTGACGAGCACGTCCGCCGCGCCGGGCTAGGCGGGGACGAAATGCCACCTCCGGCACGCCGGCCACCTCCCGCCACCAGATCTTCGGCTGACATGAAACACCGCGTTGTAGTATTGATTTAGACTCCCCCAAAACCTGGCGCCACTGAAACTGAGACCTGCGACACTCTAGGTGAGGGCTGTGCTAGATTTGGTTGGCGAAGGAGGTCGGCGCGCTCTGGCCGTAGCCCTGCTGCTGGCCGTACTCACCCACCTGGCCGTAGGTGCCGGGCTGGTTGTAGCCACCCGCGGGCCCGTAGCTGTCCTGGTTGTAGCCGCCCTGGCTGTAGCTGCTGGACTGCTTCTCCATGGTGTCTGCGGGGTGCCTCTGGCCCGACGAATGCCAGCCCGTCTCCTTAAAGACGAACCAAATGTTGCCTGCCCAGAGGATAAAGTTCAAGAATCCGAAGACCTGGATGAGACAAAAAGCAGCGCGTCACCGAAGGGCCGTGGTGCCGCAGCCCGGCCGAGCCTGCCGGGCCCCGCGGGTGCTGGGGACACTCCTGATGCCCGGGGCTGCTGGAGAAAACTCCCAAAGCCCCCTCATGTAGCTGCACCTGCCAAGTGAAACATCTGTGTGCTGCGCTAGCTGGTTGGGTTGTCACCATCAAAGCAAGGAGACTGGTGACTCCAGAGGGTGAGCAACCACCTGCAGAGCTGTGGCTCAGGGAGGTGGGTTGAGTCGGGCCCGGGAGGTAAAAATCCTCCTCAGCTGACCACAGCAAAAGCCAAGATGAGGGCTGAAGTTAGGCAGGACTTGCAATGACCATGGGCCATGAATGGTGAAGCACATCTCAGAGGAGAAAAACGCTTGATGGAGAAAAGTCACTCAAGTTTTACCACCCTGGGAGTGCAACCGCATACGCCCACCAAAAACATCTGCAAAAATCCCCTAGGCAACATTTCAAAATTTATTAGGTGACTGGATACCCAAAGGGACATCAAGCTGCACAGCAACGGAGGGGCGTAGGCTGCCGAGTGAACAAGTCTTTTTAATCTTTTTTCCTTCTTTAAGGGGAGAAATGTCACTGCTTCCCCCCCCCCCCAACACTGGGCAATTTTTGCTACTGTTTTTCCTGTTGCAAAGCACTGATTGGCAAAACTGCACTTTTCAAAATAAATGCTAATTATTGACAAACTTTCTGCTCAGGAATAAAAAAAGAAACAGCACTGAAATTAACAAAATACTTTCTTTTTTATTTGTAAAAAAGCGTCACTTTTTAGGTCACAATAACTTTTTGTCTGAAAACATAATTTAAAGAAAGATAAAATTGAAAGAAAATATGTAAAAAGAGCTGAATGGATTGCTTAGCTGGCCAGAAGTCATTATTTTGGTTTTTTTTCAAATGCTCTGAAGACCAAATTTTTGTTGTTCTTTTTGAGGATTTTTGAAGAAATGCGTGCAACACAAAATCTTTTCTCCCTTAAGGAGAACACAGAATCCTTCTCAAAGGCTCTGTGGTGTAAATTAAAAGTAAACAGGCCAATCAGTACACTTGAAAAGATACTTTGCTTTCTCCTGATTGCAACCCATCCTGCTTCTGCATCTGGCTAGACAGTTGCTGTGACCCAGGCTCTACCCTTCCCTGCAGCAATATTGCAGGTAATTCCAATTAAAACATATCAGTTGGCTGGTTTATACCAGCTGATTTAGGTCAATACACAGGTCCAAGGAGATGAAAATACATTTGCAATGTGGAAAGTAGCAATCAAATTCACTTACAACCGAAGTGTTTAGGCTCGACATAACAGGACTGCGGACAGGCAAGCATTTGTTGGACTGCTGTTTGCAGGCTGACATCAGTAATAGCACTTCATCGGGATCCGTCGCAATCTTTACATCCGACAGTCCCTTGGCCCAAGCAGATGAGCCCACTAGCCACAAGAAGGAGAAGACCACTGTCACAATGAAATCCTAAAAGACAAATTAGTTAGGAGTATTATACTGCAGTGTCCACTGGGAAGATAAACATTAAAAAATCACCAGAAAACTGACATCTTGCATCAGAGAAGAGAAAAAACAAGAGCTCGTTATTTCCTGACAGGTCGTGGTTACTGTCATAGCCTGCAATGATAGCTTGCAGAAGGGCTAAACATGCCCAAACGGGCAGAGCCTGCAGTGCCCATTTGGACCTCTGGCCCTGAGACCAGACGGGACCAAGTGCTGAGCTGCCTTGAAATCTGGCCATCCACGGTGCCTGGCTACTGCATGTGAGCAATTTTAGATGTTGTTTAGATGCCTGGGAAGGTGATGAGCCCTCCTGAAGGTCGACCCTCGCCTGGGGAGCTCCTACCCGCAGCCAGCACGGGTTTCTGCTAGAAAGCGCTTCCATCAGCGGCAGCATCTCTGGTAGAGCCCAAAACTGGCTAATCCCCAGCTACCAGATGAGAAGTTTTCTCACAAGCTGCAGGTAAGGTCAAATGTCCCCACTGCATGAACCACGCAACCACTAATTATCAGGAGCCAACAAATAAACAGAAAGACTTGCCAAGCCCAGAGACTCTTCAGCTCCTTTCTGTCCCCGGTAATTCATTTCTAGCTCCCATCCACGTGAAACCTGGGGAGAACGCGTGGCACTACCTCGAGGATCTAACAGCTCTGAGTATCTCTACTCTGAACCACTCTGCTCACTTTTCCTTTGAAAGACTGTCAGGAGCACGCACATGCAGAAACTTCTCCTTGTCTCGGCCAGAACAAGTGGCCAAATGACACCGTTGTTGTGTGGGTTTGGGGGGAAAGGAGGGAGGAAGTGTGATTTTTCAAGCTTTCTTGTGTCTTGCTAAAACAGAAGAGCCTTTCTACTGTCATATTTCATCCCATCTGTCAGCCCACAACAGATGGCAGAGGTGCCAAAGTCTAACATACCACTAACTGCATCACTGTGTCTTGATATCCCATCTCCCATGGAGGCTGCTTCCTCTCGCTCGCCCTCTCCCCTTACAAATAAAGGTGTATGTAAAAGGAAGAGAAAACGTTTGTGAAGATGATGGTGCGCTGGGGTGCCAGCCAAAGAAATAAGTGGTCCCTGGGACACCCGATTCTCATCTATAAACACACCTGATGCTCGGGGAAGGAGCCTGCGCAGCATCGCACACGCGAGGCCACGTGACTTTTCTGCCACAAAAGACGCAAGTCAACGAAACAGCCTCACTGCGAGGGGTGAACAAAGGATTTCTCCGCTCACAGAGATGGGATTAAATTAACCACGCTTGGACACTATTCCGAAAAATAGCTCCTTCCCTTTGAACGGTGCCACCATTTATTTTCTGCAGGCTTGTGTCTGCCATTGGGCTTTGATTTACCCCGACCTCACTTCACGCTACCCAAATGGGCTCTCTTGAAGGGTGTCCTACAAAGTCCAGGAACTGACAACTATCTTAACATCCAAAGAGACTCACTGCAGGCAGAGGCATATAGCCCAGGGTACATCATCTTTTCAGGGAGATTTCCAGCAAAAGAAATTATCGTATGTTAATACTTCCAGCAGTAACTGAATGAGAAATAAACTCCTAGAGGCAACAGTTTAATAGTAAATATTTTCCTAGAAATTCCAGCTGGTAGAAATGTCAGATACTCTCTAAATTGAGGATTATGATGATACTGAGGATTAGGATGATACATGCCTCTTATTTGCTAAGAGGCTTGGGACCTGAGCACCAAGCTCACATGTAGGTTTCCATTGATGCTGAGACTGGGACACACCAGAGGTTTGTGGAACATGTTTTGAAGATCATTGAGACTTTCTCAATGGAGCCAGACTGCAACACTTTGCAAGCTAAATCAAGCTGTGGAGTCAACGCCTCTGACAATAACAGCAAAATAAGTAAGTGACAGCAGGTAGAAATTTGAGGCAGACAGGCAAATTGAGCAAAACTAACACAATACAGGAGACTAAACTCACCAGAAAAGGAAAAACTTAAAAGTGAGCAAAGTTCATGAAGCAGGTGACAACAACAGAGGATTTTGAGACCTGCTATCGAGCTCACAACCCACCCAGCAGCAGGCTAAACCCTGCCTTTCCTCAAGCATCATTTGTGAGCAGTTACCAGCATCTCCAGGCAGCATGCACTGACCTCAGTGCTGCCACTAGAAGAATTTGTGTTGGAGTCCAAAAATTGCAGGCTCATGTTGTCGTCAGCCACGTTGGAGCAAACACACACCTTTCTGCTTTAAGCTGGTGAAGGCAAATCTCTTTGCTGGAGCAAATTCACTTGAAATGACTCTAGAACAGGCAGGGAGTGACCCTAGGACCTAGGTATTGGAGTGCAAATGAAGAAACCCTAGCTGATTTCAACATGCTTGGTAATGTAGTTCCTGATCCATCTTAGTGAGGAATTTGCCTAACTTCTGGCACAAATTACTGCAACCTGCATGAGTCCCTCACTCTAATTGCTGCCAGCTCACGTCCTGGGCTACAAAGTGCTACTAGAGCTATCTAGTAATACTATGCAGCTGAGGGGATGGTCCTTTAAAGGGACTACATACTTCAGACATGCTGTTTCTCAAGTCTGTCTCCTCTACCCCACCCTATCCCATATGGGACACAGCTGACTTGCTCTCCTCCCCTGCACCAGTGCGTCCATGCAAGCCCGACCACACAGCACTCCGCCTCTTTGTCACTAATTCTCCTATTTGAGAGGAGATCTGAGTCTCAAGGAAACCCACGGAAAGGTCCCACCTACTGCAGGGGGCCCTGCAGCCCTTTCATCACACAGGAGCTCCTGGAGACCCTAATTCTGGGGACAAAGTCTAGCTGGGTGCAGGAGACAGCTCACCAGCGTGGAAATATCAGACAGAGGGACTCAGAAGAGAAACCATTCACCCTTTCCAAAAGCCAGAGGACACAACCACTCCCAAAAAGAAGTTACAAGGCCGACAGCTTGTCAAAAAGATTGGACCAAAAGGCTACTGAAACATAAGGATTTTTTCAGCAGGTACCTTCATCAAGGTTACAGGCCTGAATCCAAGCTCTTCAAGGATTTTTTCTATCTCCTTCTTTCCCAAGAAGGGAATGGCGCTATGCACAGAGCAAAATGTATGACTAGAGCAAACTTGCGTCTTCCCGTTTATTTTGAATCTTTGCTAACCCTCAAGCTTTGGCTGGAACTTGAACCTTTCTTGTTTTCAAGTGGGTTTGGATTTCTGGCTGAACATTTTCACAGCTCTGGGTGGAACAGAGTTACAAGATAATGACATGCTGAAAATAAAAGTGAATTTCAAGCTAAGCTGTTCTGTGGCTTAATGTCTATCCGGGGAATTTCTCCTTGGTAATTAAAGCCAGAGTGTCTGCATACTAAAACAAATCTTGCATTTGAATGTTTAATATCCCCATAGCATGTTTTTTTTCCTCCTTTGGAACAAAGTAATTTTTGTAGTTGCTCTCTTGAAATGATGTCTACAGATCTCTTCAGTGTGTATTGTTGTATGGTTACACTGCACTCCTAATTGCAAAGTTTCTCTTTCAGATCTCAGTTGAGATACTTTGGTCTGCTTACAGGTGCCTTTGGGAAGGAGGCAAAGCAGCAACACGTAAGAGAAAGCAGAAACCAAGATTTAAAATATACTGAATATCCAAGACAAGAGTTTTGAGAGCTTGGTAAAGTATGCATAGCGAAAAAAAAAATTCTTGCTGCCTTTTTCAAGTTGAAACTTGGTGTTACTGAGTCTGCCAAAAATGTCTAATTGGAAGAATTTCACATATTACATGTTTTAGGATGGAACTGTGACTGCTCCCTTTCCTCTCATGATAACTGAAGCATTTCTCTTTGCTATCAAACCACTAGCTTTTGCTAAATTCCTGCCTTTGCTGGGGCAGTTCAGTGCGGCCCCTTCAGTCCCCCGAGAGCAGTTTTGGGTGCCCCACCACCCAACGCAATCTCAGTCAGCCAAAAGGGCCCGGAGGCAGCGCACGCTTCATCTGATCAGAGCTCATCAGTACCACGAATGTCTTCTCAGGTGCCCTGGGCTTCACCTGGGCACTGGAAAACATGCACAATTTCAGTGGGACACCACTCCGGCCTCGACAGCCCTGCCATGCTCATTGCACGCTTTCCCTCGCCTAACAGGAGCCGCTGGCCTGTTATCTCGTTTCCAGCAGCAGCTTTCAGTGCCTCTCCACAAACATTTCCAGCCATTAACGCTCACACTACAAAGCCCTTTGGTTCGCCAGACTCTCCCTCTTCGTACTTACAGCATGCAAAGGAGCAGCTCCTCAAACGCCAAATCCTACAAACCCTCCCAGCACGAGCCCCTCTAACCCGGCCGCGTTGCTAAAGGCTTGGCTCACAGCACGCAGCGGTTCAGGGATAGGGGAGCTTTCCTTTCCCAAGCAGGGGCAAAGCACGGAAAGGAATCGCTTTCACCATCGCAGCCAGCTTAGGAAGACCAGCAGCACCGCACCGACGGGGCCCGCGAGGGTCCGCAGCCCCTGGAAAGCAGCCAGCGGCAGGGCGCTGCAGGCAGCCAATGCCCTCCCGCAGTGACATTTTCACTCTTCTTCAGCAGCGAGACAGGTGTCGTCTTTCCAAATGTCACCTGTGCCTCTCGCAAGCGGGGCCACCGACCCCACAGGAGAGGGTGTCCCCCCCGGGGGCAGGGAAGCAGGCACCTCGGGCACTGCACTCGCCTCGGGTTTTGAGCAAGGTCCCAGCCCAGACTTCCTGCAGGATGAAGCTTTGGAAGAACTGCACACTTGCAGCAGCGGTTTACGGCCTTGCAAGCTTGTTTTGTTTCTGGCAGACGCGCACAGAGCCCGTTGGGAGGCACCGGCGTGAACAGCAAGGTCACCGTGGCTTCAAAAAGGAGACGACACAAGTGGCTCGAAATAGCTCTTTGAAATGCAAAGAGGTTTTCAGGTTATCCAAAGTTTGGTTTTTTTAAAACTGAAAAAGATGCAGGCTTTGCTTTATGGTCTTAGACAGCTTTTTACCCCTTTCCTCTACATTTGTGGGAATCTTGTGTTATTTTCTAGACAGTAAGACAGAGGGGAGGAAATAAGATATGTAAAACCAAAGACACCTCCAAAGAGGAAACAAGACATTTACTTTAATTCACTTGGTACACAGCATATGTAAAGTACCAAATGCCTTTCTGCTTAATGTAATTATGCACAGGACTCCAGATGCAAAGTAACGATCTCATCTTCTTACACGTAAGCATCTTTATACAGTGTAATAATCAGATTATCAAGTAATCACTATAAAAATGAAATACATCTTTGCAGGGTTATGTCAGTCACTTTTACTGGCTAAATCATTTTAGCTATCTATATTAAAGCATAAGCTTAAAGCTTATTTTTTATTAAACAATCTTTGTTAATTTGTGCTTTTCTATTAAATGATTGAAATAATATATATATTATATATAATTATATACATATAATAAAAACATGAATGTATGTGTTTTCATAGACAATCTACAGCTCTCCAAAGACAACTCACTGCCAGAGGGTGCCTTCTAATTGGAGCCCATATATAGAAATTACAAAGACAGAAGTAAGAAGTCCAAGTGACAGGTACTGGTACAGACTGAATATTGCCTTTCATATTTCCCCATTCCAGAGATAAATGGAAACACCTTTCCCAGACCCCCTCATATTTAAGCACAGAACTAACCGGGCCTGACTACTCCCTGCTTGCAAGCACCTGAGAATATATAGATCCAAAATAGGTAAGGGCAGATGAGTTTGGGGGTCTCGAGTGCTAATCCCCAAAACCTGGCATGCAACTTCAGCAAGACATTGCTCACTGAATAAAACATGCCTGTGACACCAGAAGAGCTGCAGAAGAGTTAATGGCTTCTCTTACTGGAAATATTTCCTTGCCTTTATGTCTTATTCAGCACTGAACCTTAAAATACTGTTTCACAGTAAAAATGCTGTTTAGCTAAGATCAACACAAACAAATGGGTTTCTCTATACTTGTAGAAACAATGTAAACTTGAATCATTTTTGGCTGAAATTTTCTCTGCAAGTTTCTTGTGATCAAGTGCTTATTAAATTCTTTATAATCATACATTCTTCATTCAGTCAGGTCTGCTGTAATTTGATATGCATTGGCACTCCCTTTACTGCCTGGACAACTTTTTCTTTTTCCTTTTTTTTTAAACTTGAAATGTCTTTTTTTCCCAAAAAAGACAGAGCTGGCAGGTGGGGCTGCCCTCCTGGCAGGCTTAAACCTAGCACAACCCTAAGCCACCTCCCAGCACACTGGCAGGAGCTGCTTTGCTCTAGGACAGACAGAAGCGTCTTTATATTCAAAACAAATAAGGTAATTTAGCCTTGGTTTAAAGATTGGGAAATTGCAAACAACGGCTTTAGTAACAGACACCCATTAAATTTAACCTGTAGATTCAATTACAGTCCATTACACAGAACAAATTAAATTAATGCCACATTGCTGCTGTAACGGATTGCAGCGTGCATCCTATAACAAACAGGACTGCAGCAGTATGATCAGGAGAGTCCTGGATAATTGCAAACATTCACATCATAACCTGACATATTAGTATTATTTTTCCTCTTTTTCCCCCCTCTATTATTTTGCAGGATAACATGGTCAGGAAGAGAATTATTTTAAACAAGAAAATTAAAATGGCAGATCTCTGCAACAAATCCTTTAATAAGACAGTTTGAAATGAGTTATTACTTGATGCCAACTGAATCACGCAGAAGCAAGGCATTTCATTTATTTATTGCTCCTGCAGGGACCCCTTTATCTCGCTTATTCTACCACTCCTTTTTCTGTGAAGATCTCCTCTCCCTTCCCCATCATTTTCCAGGGAGAGAAGATAGATCCCCAAAACCCCCAAATGCTGAAGCTTTATTTCCTTTAATGTGAAACAAAATTTTTTACTTCTGTATTAATTTATCAGTTTCTGAATGATGCAAATTTAAATAAAAGAACTCACATCTCCTTGCACCAGGAAAATCTTTCCTTCAAAACCTGGTACTGCTAAGATTACTTTCCTACTTTTTTTTTCTTTCACATACTGTTACTGTAGCTATTTCTTTTAACAGGTACAGACCTTCTGCACTGGTGATTTATTTTCCTTTCTAATATGTTTTTCTGCTGTTATTTATTGGTGGCTTTCAGTTATTTACAGTACAGGTCTCAGCCAGACGCCCGGTTTGTCTCTCCTAAACTTTAGATTTTCTGAAATCCAGAACTAACATTTTTCCTTAGGTCAGTCCTCACTAACCTTCCCCCCTTTGAATTGCTCTCTTCACAGCAATACTTCAAAGTAATATTTCCTTTACTCTAGTGTAACCTTATTCTCGTAGGAGCGGAGAGTTTACCATGGAAGGGAGAACGTGATGCAAACCTGAATATTTGGAGACCTAACTGAACTTAAATGTACCTGAGGTTCACCATGCTGCCCTTATCTAGGGCAAGACCAAGGGGTGTATCATGATTCATGATGCTCTAGCAGTTAGTGGAAAAATAGAACAAATAACTGACAGGTTTTACAGCCTTGATTTATAAGAAAATGCGTATAACAGGAGTTGCTTTTTATCATGAACTTTTAGAAATCAATAAAAAGAAAAGGAAAGGCACAAGCAGCCTGAGGGCTGCATATCATGACAACCAGAAGGTGAGGAAGTTCATGGACCAACGTGGAGACGCAGATGGGCTGGGAGCTCAGGACAAGTCTAGAAGAGCTGCCATGCAATTCTCCATGGCAACCTTTCCAAACCACAGGAGCAAAACTGTTCGGCTAACCCCAGCATTGATTAGCAACACACAGCCTCCCTTGGGTCAGAGGCATCATTTCACTCACCTGCAAGGCAAATGCCTCCCCCGTTCCTGCCCACTGCCATGGACTCGGGGCTCCGGCCCCAAACCTGCTGGCCCCCAGCTGCACTTGCAGGAACGTTACCCCACAGCTGGCAGCGGCAGGCAAGCAGGGAGCTCCACATTAGATGGGAGCTAAACTCTACCTTCAGGGACCATATAGGCTCCACCACTATTGATGCTGGAAGCTTAAGTCACTGTTAAGCATAGAAAAGGCACACTTACAATTAGAGGCCCTCTGTTGTTTTCACGGTACTTGTTCTGGAAGAAGATATAAACTACAGTGGCAGCCAGCGAGTAGAGGAAAGCGAAGACTGCGATGGTGACGAAGAACTCCGCCGAGGAGGAGAAGTCCCCTATTAAGGAGAGCTTTTCTCGGCGCTTGCCTTCGCAAGTGGGAGCATCGAAATTCACCTGGTGCAACCTGGAAAACGTCCCAAAGAGGAGAAGCTGAAGCATAGCAATAGGAAACCATTACCTAAATATAGAGTTACATTTGTTCTGTTGTCCCATCTCATTCCTAAAGCACATTCATCTCCTGCACAGAAAACAGGCCCTATAAGCAGTCCTGTGGGTTGCACTCTTCAGAGCTGCTCATGCACACGAGGTTACTTTTGTGTGAGTCTAGGTGAGAACTGAGAGCCTAATTACATCTTTTAATCACTCCTTTAATCAATCTCAGGGAAAAGTTGATGTGCCAGTGGTTTGGCACAATTCCTCTCCTCTCTGGGGTTTTGCCATGGCAACAGCTGAAAAAGGGTAACACAAAATATGATCTGATTCTTAAAGTCTTACAATCAAGAAGGCAGAAAACAGGTCGTATCCTTATTAAAGCCATGGGATACATGTGTTTGGAAGTTCAAAACTGACTTCTTTGTGTAAACCTGCTTAGCGCACAGCTACCTGCTGACATTAGTCCGTGGTGCTGTGAGCTGTATAGTGCTCCTACAGCAAAGGCTTTAAGACGGAGCTGTAGCAGAAATACACCAGCTGGGTCAAAGAGACAGTTTTGCACGCCTTGGTTTAAACAGTCACAAACTATTAACCTCACGCTCACACACTGCTTGCAATCAGCCACCAAGCTAATAGATTTGTGGTTCTGCCTGGCAGCTCCTGCCAGACCCTTTTTCACCCTAATAATTGTAAGTTCTGCCTGAGAAAGAGGCTCCCTGGTGGGGTCCTTTGGCTGGTCTTGCTGCATGGTCCAGGTGAACCTCCGTGGGGACAAGAGGCAGGCAGGGGCTGTTAAGGGACCACATTACTCTGCTCTGCACAGAGTGTGGAGAGGACAAAACCAGCAGAAAGTTAACAGCAGCAATTAAAAAAAAATATGATCTGGTGCTGAGAAAGGACAAGGCCTTCTGGGAGACATTCCTCTGCTCGAGGGTAATTAATGCGTGGAACAGCAAGTCAATGGAGGCAGCAGCCGTGAATATATGACTAAATAAAAAGTTGGGTCCCTAGAGGAAAACAAAGTACCCGCAGTAGAAATCACATAAGATGGATTAATGGACATTGGAAGATTGCTTGACTTTTTGCTTTTCCTGGTCCAAACTAAACGTATCTGAGTGTGTAGGCAGAACCTTTTCATCAGTGGCTGATGCATAACCTCAGCTATTGGCCTTAGGCACTTTCTTCTCTGAGCTTCTGCCGCTATAGCATTGGTGGGATTAAAACACGAAACGTGTCTGTCTGGATTGCAGCGTTTGGGAGATGAGCAGCGGCTGACTCATCTCTCCTACATGACCACAGGAAAGTCTGATGAAAACTGAACACACAAGAGAGACTCTAATGCTTCTGAACATAATCAGACAGTTTCCTGACTTGGTTTCAAAGCTTCCTGGCATCATTGCACAAACACTTATCATCAGGGCTTATTGGCCTTTCCTAAAAGAGAAGGGAAAAAAAAAAAAAAAAAAAAAAAAAAGGATTTCCTAGCACCTGTCCTTCTAGTTCTGCAGCTTGGAGAATGCATCCAGAGGGATTCAGCGAGTCCCATGCACTTGCAGACCCAGGGCCCATCCATCAGCCCAGACTTAACAACTCAATGGAAACGTGTCCAGGGTTGAACCTTTCCCCCCCCCCCCAAATCACCAAATACCTAAGCAGCATTTTCTGGATCTTAAATAATAGCCATATTTGTGTTTGACATGCCACACTCTGGTACCACAGTTACTTTCTCATGGCTTCACCGTGGGGTGCAGGATCTGCTTTTCCAGTAAAGAGGAGCAAGAATGCTCTGTCCTCTCGTGGGAAAGCCATGGTTTGCTGTGATGGGAGCTGCACAGTTTTATGTTACCCTCTCTCACACTGCAAACAGACTTTACAAAATTGTTCTGGTCCTCACATTACTTTTGCAAGCACTGTGGAACCAAGTGAGCTACATTAAAGATAATACAGTGGCTTTGGGAAAGAGCAAGGCAATTCTGCCTGTATTTTATCACATAAAACAGGTCTTTAAGCTTTTATTTTCCCCCTCCCACAGTCCTGAAATAGCCCACAGGGCAATGCATCGTGTTGCAAGCATCTCCTCAAACTCCTGCACATGCCAAAGGTGAAATAACTCAATGAATATTTAAGTTTAAGACCAGGCACTACTGCCCACCCCTCCCACCTCAGACTGGTGTCAGTCACCATAACTCCATCCAATCTAATCGCCAGCATGCGAGGTGCTGTCAGTCTTCTCAAAACACCGCAAAGTAACCAAGGCCACTTTCCTTTTCCATCCCTTATTCTCCTGACTGCATCTCAGTTCTGCATCCCAATGAGCCAGAAAAAATATCAATACATTATATTAACATCTAACTCATGCATCCTCCCAGCAGTGCTTTTCTGGCCAAGCATCTTTCAGGGATACCAGATACATTATGATCACACAAGCCTTCTTCCATCACATTATTTTTATTCACCACCTTTTCTTTTTAGGTTTCTCTAGCCTTTATGAGGACCTAGCAGTAACTGGTGCCTCTTGTGGCCACCTCACCTTTGCCCAAGCAGCTGAGATCTCAGTCACGCAAAGGGCCCTGAAATAGGCAGCAACTCAGACCCAGGAAGAGCAGAAAAGGGCAGGGAAGAGGTGAGCCAAGCCCTGGGATGGTTCGAATGTTGACTTTGTGAGAAGCATTCAAAAAGTTTCTTTAAAGTAGGGCAGGAATAGTGAAGGAAAGTCCAGCTTTACTAATCAAAACCATCCCTCTTTGATTTGTAATGGCACCTCAGAGAAAGCTCTGATTCTTCCACAAATCTGTTGCTGACTCAGCCCTTCTGGGGGCAGGATTGCTTGGGGATGACTCACAAAAATCACTTCCTCTACCTCCGCCTCCCACTTTCGATGTAATTCTACCTGGCTTTCATCTTATTTCCTCTCACCTCTTTCATCTTCTCTTATCTCCCATTCTTTACATCCCACCTTTTTCTTCAAGTCATCTTTGACCAACATCATCCTTCTGCTGCTTTCCTATCTCTAGCATCACTCCCTGGATCTCATCTCTGCCTCTCCATCTCCTAAATAAAATCAGGATCCCTGAGAATGACTCCTTGCAATCATGCCCTCTGCACTTTGTCAACATATGAGCAATACTGTTGGGCTGTATTGCCAGAAGTGATTTTAACCCATTGATTGACAATGCAAATAAGGATCACTTCAGCAATGAATTTAACCAATTAGGGGGGAAAAAAGTCATTAAAAACATCCCGTCTCTCACCAAGCATACACAACTGCTCCTCAAGAAATGAAGCGTGACAGTGCTTTTTGCCTTGTGCACTGCTAAGTGCTGTTATTAACTCAGAAATAAAATTGATTACCCCAGAATACGACCTCACACACCACCCTCCGTGCAGCAGCGTTACGGTCAGCCTCGCTGCTCATCACTAGCGACTCCATGCCCTGGGCCTGCTGGGGCACTTCATTAAGAGCAGCAGCCACTGCTGGACTTTCCAGTTCTGAATTCCCTCAAATTTGTACAAATCTGAAGCGAGTCCAAAGGCAGTCGCGTTACACTGATGAAGTCACAGCAATTAAAGGCTTGTGAGATTTCTTCTACGACTTGGCAAGCTTTCTGCTGCTGTGGGAAATACGATGACAAGACAGCTGTATTGTCTAGCTTGACAAGATCAAAAGAGGGCAGGAATGTTTCAAAGGAAAAAAGGACTCTTGCATTGTTCTGCAATTGCAAAGAACAGTTTCGTTTTCAGACACTAATTGCCCATACTCTGCAAACAATACACAAGGCCAGGCACGCTGAACAAAGGCTACAGCTGCTGCAGCTACTTGGGGAGCAGAAGTTGTGCTCTCTCCATGTACCTTGCCTTTAACTCCTGGTGTTCCTTATTACAATATTCAAAACACGATTTGCTTTTAATTATGGCCCTTCTCCTTTTGACTGGCACAGTCCCCCCAATGACCCAGACGCACAGAAACAGTCAGGGCCGAGCGCACCAAGGGCCTGTCTTGTCCCATGTCCCATCTCCGCCAGCAGACACAGAACAGAGAACCAGGAGGAGAGCACGTACACAGCAATCCTCTCCGTGTCCCACCACCCCAGGCACAGCACTCACGGATTTACAGACTCACAAACATTGTGTTAAATAGCCACCGTGAAACTGTCCCCCATTAATTCATCTAATCTCTTTTGATTCAGGAAATATTCTCCTCTAGCAATGCACACAAGCACTGTTAACCGTATGGTCCTTTGGTTTCAAGGCTAAGCACGTAAGTGTATGCACAGGTATTACTGAACAGACTCAGATTTCCCCTTCTGGGCTTTGATCAGTACCTGGATTAATAAATCAAAGACAAATTTTGCCTCAAATTTCTGAATGGGGGTTAGTATTTCTCCACTCGCTTAGTAGGACACAGTGAACAAACAGGCAAAAAACCTGTTTTGGCAGGTTGTCCTATTTTCTGAAAATAGCATCTTGTAATCTACCCCCCCCCCCCATCTATGACATCCTCGAACATAATCTGCAACACCCACACACGTGCTTGTGAGAATTCAAAGACCCATTATCCTCCCATTCGAGCTTTATTTCCCCCTCATTTATTTCTGGTACTCAAGACTGTCAATTGTATTTACCATCTGCAAAGCAATCGGAGAAAGTCAGCGCTGGAAATTTGTTACTGCAGGTAGCGCCCGTGGAAGAATTTGTTGTGAAATGTTTATCTTGGCTGGTAATCTTCAAAATGAGGGATAAATGTTATTTCACAATACAGTAGTGAAATGCTGAAATGAGCAGAAATAAGGGCCCCTTAGCTAGTCAAACGGCTCCGGTGAGACACGAGAATGTGACAGCTTTTCTGCCTTTCCTTCTCTGGGATTCAAAGTAAAGGCATTTCTTTTAGTTCCTCCTGGAAGCACTGCAGCTCCCCATGCTTTGGAGGACTGTGCTGAAGTGCCTTCGCACCAGCACCTCCAGCCAGCTGGTCTCTGGGCAAATACACCCTCCGGAGGTGCCGAGCACGGCTTTTCCATAGGCTTAGTGTGAGAACACTAACAAATAGGAGCCTTTCCGCTTGCGGAGGTCTTTATTCCTGCAAGACCTCCCTAGAGACAGGCATCCACGCTGCTCAGTGCTAAACCCCAGCTATCCGAAAGGCTGCCCACGCAGCCATGAACAGGTTTCCTTACAGCCTTCCGGAGGTCAGGCAGGTCTGATCTCTGTGGCTCTCTCTCCTCCATCCAGACCCCTGAAGGTGGAGGACCCTGCAGAAACGAAGCCACCTAGGAGCTCTCGTACATGACATGAACTCCGGGGGAAGGAGCCACCACCAGTCCATGTTTTTGCCAGTTATAACCATCATCCAGGGACTCCCTTCAGATCTGAACAGTTGCACCCAGGCATGCTGGAGCTGTTGAAGGAGAACTGTCCTTTGGAGGAAGCCAGCCTGCTGATACCTCATTTGATGTGCTTGAAGTCATTAAAGCTGAAGTTCTCTTCAGCCCTTCAAAGACAAATATCTGAAATGTTAATGTAGCTCTGGACAGCTGCGGGGGATGTGATGGGCTTAGACCAGCCGTGGGATAACAGGCGCCATGAAGCCATGATGGTCCTTTTGCACCTGGAATATTCTGGCAAAAACAGTTTCTCACCTCCTTGGTAACAACGACAAGAGGGTTTCTCCCTCCAAACCTGTTCTCCAACAGCTCTTCTTCTCTTCAGGAAAGGAAATTACCATTTGCTTGAGCCTTCCTGCCCCTCACCTTTCCCAAGCGCCTTCAGTGCCCTTCTCCCTGCTTCCCCCAAGGCAGCAGAACGGGGCCTCGGCACATCAGCCGCTACCACACATCTATCACTGCTAAATCAGCCCATTTTAATCTGGCAATAGGAAAAAAAAGATAAAGTACTCCAGCTGACCCAGCAATCCAAGTCTGGTCTTTCGTTTCTCTGCTTTTCCAGAAAAAGCAAAGATATTGTTTGCTGATGAAAGTGTATTCAGTTCGCTGATCAAAGAGCATTTTGTTTGAAATTTGTCTTAGTGAAATCTCAGTTTCTTCCCCAAAATAGCCCAGAGCTCTCTAGAACTACCTCAACATTACACACTTCAAACTTAAATACACATCTGAACTTGCAAATATTCATTCCTAACTTCTGTGCAAGACATTTGAACATCCTAAGGATCTGCCCTGTCTCAGAGCATCACCCAAAGCAACATAAGATGCTGCACAGAACTGCCCAGGAAAGCCATAGCAATCTATCTTCTCTCCCTATTTATGTCCAATAAAAATATTTTTCCCCCTCATGCTTTCAATTTCTTAACTTGTCAGGTTCCCAGCACTCACTCGCACATAGCTGTTGTGCAAACATTTGGCCAGTACTATTTTGCTACAGTAAGGTTTTTAATAGGACAAGCTGTCAGCCACAGTTGCTGTCTCAGCCCCCCACACTGCGCACGCCATGGCGATTCCCCCGCACCGGCAGCGCGGGCGAGCTGCAACACTGACCAAGAATGACACGACACACATGCCTCCCCTGCTCCATCCCGTCTTTCAGTCCCTGTTCCCCATCCTGCATCTCCTCTCCCATTAGTGTAGTGAGCTGGAGACCCCCCAAGCCAGTCTCCGGGAAGCAAAGCACCAAAACCTTTTTGAAGATTGGGTCTAAACTCTCTGGAGCAAGGGATAGCTGCAGCACAGAGCGCATTGCCCGGCAGCACAGGGGAGACCGCAGCGGTACCATGCCTGCAACCTGCAGTCCTCTCCCTATAAACACATTTGCAAAGCTCATGGAAAACAGCTTTTTCACACACTTCGGGTTGGAGAATCATCCCGGACACTTGCCAACCATTGCAATGAACCTCCCCAGACTGTGCACGTATGCCGTAATTCAAAATCTAGTACCTCATCGTAACACCAGAAAGAAAATAAAAAGGCTCATTATGGAGTAAGTGCTGCAACGAGCGCTTCAAAAGCTGAGTGGGTGATCCCAACCCAAATTTCCAAGCCTACATCCAGATCCAAATTTATCTCCCATGATATTTTGACAGCTCTCCTCACAAATGAGTGCTCTTCCTTACTGTGCAAGCAGAGGGTAGTACTCAAAGATGAGCTCCATTGCTCTTTACAAACCCGTATACCTTCCACAAAGCAAATTAGGAGGCCTGGAAATCCCAGAGGGGCATATTTGCCTTGTCAGACAGCAGTTATCAAATGCTACAGTCGCACAGGAAGAGCCCACCTGAACCTGTAGCTGCACCCCAGCCTGCTCCCCGTCCTCCTCCAGACGGACACGGGACTGGTCCCAAACTAGCAAACCTGTCAGACGAGAACGAAAGCTGCCATTTGGAGCTAAGACCTACCAAGATCAAACACTTAAAAATGTATGAGAAGCAGCACAAAGCAAAGGCATAAGTAGTGGTGACTGATTCTAACAGTGTATCTGGGGAGGGGAGGGTATCAGCCCTGGGCACCGCATTTGCTCGCGGCAGTCTGGGAACGCTGAGCCCCACCGCCCGCACCCAGCTGATGTGCTCGGTTGCTGCTTCGATTCGTGATATTTGTGCTGCTTCCAATTCGCCTTGCATTCCAGAATCACATGGGCAAAATCCATGCAAAAAAATCAATCCAGGTGCTTGAGTATCACCCAATTCTCAGAACTACCAAGAATAAATCCTTTGCCCTGCAAGAAAGCAGAGTTCACATACAGTTGAATCTAGGTCTATAAACCCTGAGAACAGACGTTTCAGTCCCAGCTGAGATAAATACAAGAACAATTACAGAAGATACAGCAAAAATCCTTCCTTTGCATTGTATTTTAACATTAACATTGTACTTTAACTATAGTTTTCCCCAAATATATTGTCCTAAGGGACTTAAAGTAATTAAATTCAGGCCTCTGCAGACATTTAAGGCGTGACTCCAATAAAAACTCCAATAAGGATATTTTCATTCTAAGCATGCTTCGGTACCTTTCCTCAGCAAGCCCGTGGGCTTGCACGTAGGCTGAGCAGCAGCCAGGCAGGAGCCACGGCAGACCCGCAGGTCTGCTGCCCAGCCTGCAGACAACTGCTGTCAGCTTCACACTAACATGCAAAGTGCCATTTCTGGAAATTCAGAAAGCATGAAAACAGGTACTTCACCGAGAGGGGCTATGGTAGCTGGGGTCAGACACCCGTCCTCTCTGGAGTCTACTGAACAAGGAGAAATATTGCATTAAGCTCTTGGCAAATAAATTCATGTAGAAGCCATGTGCAGGAGCACACCAAAGAGGTCCCTTGTGTTGAATTCCCTACAGTCCTGGAGAAACATTCAGGGCCCTCTGCACAGGGCATGCAGATTTGGGAGCAGGGGAAAGACACGTGTTTGCTTGCTGCCTAGCTGGGTCACCACATCCCTTTAGGGGTACGGAATCAAAAGCCAAACAAAGCAAAGCAGAAGGGCTTCTGTGTTGCCTGCGTTCATACTGGCAGCATGAAAATGTGCAAAAAGAAATCCGCAAGGAAAGTTGTAAGAAGTCTGCCTTTTAAAAAAAGGCCTTTGTGGCAGGCACAGATAAAACACCATTACTTGCACAACACTGCAGAGACCCTTCATGAATATATATTAAAAATTCAAATTGGGAAAAAGCTGCATATATTAATAAAAGAGTGACTTCCACTTTAAGAACCAATTCTGTCTGAAGCATTAATGAAGAATCTTGCTTACACCAAAACACTGTTAAACATAAAATACTGCACCTACAATGCAAGAATAAGTCAGTCTGGATCAATATCATTCAAATTCATCAAAAATCCAATTGCTTTGGGTGCCAAAAGAAAAGCTTCTACAATTTAATGAAGACTCAGGAAGCAGCACACTCCCTCCGCTGCAGCAAACACCATGTCCAGAAGGTTGCTACCACTTCTTTCCCCGAGTACTTCCCTGGCAGCGGGAGCTCTCCTGCCCATGCCCTGCATTCATGCAAGGCTTGTGCATGAACGCTTGTGACAGGATACGACGGCTGTCCAGTCGGAAGAGCTGCAAAGCAGAAGTCTCCAGCGGGGCCCCAGTTCAGCACTCCAGGACACCGACGCTTCCAGGGATTCAAGTCTACAAAGTAAATATTGGAAAACACGGAGGGAAGTAGCAGCTGAAGACTCCTATTTCTGGAAAAGTCACCCCATCGGCCGAGCTGCAGCCTCCCCACCACATCTGTTCATGGGAGTGAGCAGCCTGCGATTTTACAAATACCGGTATAAGTGCCAGTCAGACCTCCTTCTCTGACCGAGCCGAGCAGAGCACGTCGTCCAGCACATCAGCAGCATGAATGAGCGAAAACTCTGCACTTGCATAGCGACCCTTAGGCTGTGGCTTCTTGGCTGAGAACGAAACAGTTTGGCACAAAAGCGAAGCCATTCAAACCAACCAGCAAATTGCAGAAGCAGCAGATGATCTTCACACCACAGGGGATCAGAGGTGTGGAGGAGAGCATGCCCAGGGTCAGCGGCAAAGAGAAGGTAAAGATGCGCCTGTATCAGACGTCTGACGGTTTCATATAGCTCTTACGCACGAGCAAAGTGTCAAGTGGCTGGAAGCACCTCCCAGACCCCTTCCCATACTGCTGGGAGAAGGACACTTGCCTCTATGCATGGTTCAAACAAGTGACAAGTAGCAGTAATAACCACTCTTTGGTCACGTTGCCAATCTTGACAATTCCTAAAAAACTGCATTTGGAGACTAATTGGGGCAAGGAAAAGGCACTGATGAGTACAAAACCAGAAAAGCCACAAAGTTGCCGTTACTTTACCTGCTTTAATCAGACAAGCAGTGATTTCATGAAACTCTCAGAAGACAGGAATTGCAGTATACACTGTGCTAATGGACAGTCTGCACTTAGGCTGGATATCTAAGTGCAGTTGGTGGCTTTAGCCTTTTAACTGGACAAATAATTGCATTTGACACCCTTACAATACACTAGTTTCTTAAATTGTTTCTCCTTTTTTTAAATGTGATTATTGATATATAAGTACAGACATTTTCTTCAATTCTACCATCCTCTTGGTCCCAAAAATGAGTCCCATGGGACATGTGTGAGCACAGAGAAAAAAAAAAGCTGTTCCCAGAGCCCGCAGGGTTCCTTGGAGACCCATGGAGACTGGAGAACGCCAATTTGCACAAGCTAAGAATTTGTCCTAAAAAACCCTACAATTATTTGAGTAGCCTGTAGCCATACACAAACAAACAAACAAAATCTGACCAGGGCTCTAAATTACAGCATTCACTCTCTAATAATAACTAGAGCTGGTTACAAAAAGGTGAAATATTTTTCCATTAAAAACAATGTTCATCCAAAGCTGAAAAACATATTTGTTGAGCAGACCTGAATCACCTTTTCCCAGGCCCAGGAGACAATGTAAGAGCAAACAACTTTAACAAAGTCAATAGTTCATCGATTAGAGCACTCAGCTTGGCTACATAAGCTCCACATTCAAGTCTCTTATGGACTCATTTCAGTACAGAGACTTGACTGAGATCTCCAATGCCTTCACTGCCAGGAAATCCAGGTGCCAGGGCTGTGCTTTAAATAGTTTAGAAAGTTCTTGTTTTTATGCCACTGTGGAATAAAGTCTTTTAACTGGGTTTTCACTGGAAAAAAAAAAGATTTTTGTGGAGGAAAAAAAAGCCTCAGTTTTCTGCCCAGCCCTATAAATTACCCGAATGTATGAATCACAAATAAAAAGTTAATGTCTGCATTTCCTAGTTAGAAAATAGATCTTAAGCCTTTGGTCTGCTTTGCATCATTAGGTCACATTAAATGTGAAGAGACTTCTGTGAAAGTGTCACAATTAGAGGATTCTGTATCCTGAAGGATTCATCTCCTGAACTTTACTCAGCAGGATGCAACATTAGGCTCTTCACTCACATCATTTCCAGTTTCCACTAACAGTAGTTAAAAGCTAGAAGTCCTTGTTAGGCAAATCTATTCTCAAAAGGCCAAAATTAGGCATTAAAGGAACCACAGAAATCAGGGTTTGAAACTCTGTTGTGGAAGAAGATAATTAAAGCTGTGACCCAGCCCTTAATGCCTGCCCTAAAGGGCCAGTTTATGTAAGAGTATTGCTTAAAACCTCCAGCTTCACTGATGTATTATTGAACACGTTTCCTTGACAATTCAGATGTTAACCCCAGCTCTGCAGTGCTGGAGGAGGTGGTCAGTCTGGCAAGAAAAGGGGCTAGAGTAATACAGCTTTTGTGGGCTAACTGACTGTAAAGCCATAAGGGACCACCGTAATCATGAAAACAGGCTCTTAGCCACCAAACTTCACTTGACAATCCCTGCAACTGCCGCTTCTGCAAGAGCATGGCTTTCCAAAAGGCATCAAGGTCTAATCTAAAGACTCTAAAGATGAAGATTTCTCCCTGAAGTTGTTTTATGGTTAAAGAGACTTGTATCTAACCTGAACTTATCATCCAGATCAGACCAGGGGTATCTTCAACGATGCAATGCAAAACCCTCATGTAGGCACGTAGCATCTGGTCTGTCATTTTTTGTCATTATTTTAAAACACAGGCAGCCAGCTGAATCATGGCCCACTGCGTGGCCTCTCACTTCTCCGGCTCTTCAGCACTGCCGCAGGAAAGCCCACTGCGGGCAACTCAGGGTACCCAGAAAGGAACAGATCATATAGAGCTTAACCGACTCCTCTCACCTCCTTGAGATCTCTGCCAAATCTTCCTGATGAACAAGGGCATTTATGTTTTGGCACCTATCAGAGTACACCATAGCAGGTTACAGCATCCCCAAGCCTTACACTCATGCAGGAGGGGCACCTTTTTATGGCAAACACCTGCAAAATAAAATATGAAACCAAGGGAACTAAAACTAGATGGCTTTCTTCTTATCCTCTGCCCCGAACTGGTATTGCAATCTCTGAAAGACCAAGCACACTAATGACCACGATGCCTGAGCTGCCAGACAGGCATGAACATCTTCTCCAAACGTGTCTCAGGTGGCAAGAGTTGCCATTTATGGCTTCACTTGCCCTGCTGGCTGCACACCTCCTGCACAGATGCTTCGTGTTCAATGCAATGCCTCTGACACGGTTCTACAAGGACGCTTTAGTAATTTCTGCAGTGGTCGCCCCTCCAGAGACAGTGTCCACCAAGGTGCATGGGGAAACAGATCTGTTTTTAAAAAAATACTAAAAAAATTAAGATGCCCAACATCAAGGCAGCTGTGGAAGTATCCCATGTGTCTGCAAGTCAGCAGCACATGTGACCACCTAGTACCCAAAGAGTTAAAAGACTATGCACTAACAAGCCTATGCATCAGCAACTCCTGCTCTCCCACCATAATGGATGTTTACACTGTTTTTGCCAAAACAATGTTTTCTACTGAATTCTGAAACAAGATTTACTACAAGTTAAAAAGCAAAAAAAAAAACTAGTACATTTTAGCACAGAAATGTGCTAATATTAATATAGACTTTTTCCAAAGAAAGATTGTTGTGAAGCATAGCAAGTTAGCTACTTTCTCCTTAATTATCATCTGTAGCTTATAAGTAGGTAATTTAGGCCTGGCTGTCATATTTCAAATGAAAGAGTAGCCTATCCAGTGCATGTAGATGAGGCACACTTTAAAGGGTGCTCAACAGGAACATCTTTATTCAAACGCAATACTTAGTGAATGAAAAGCTCCCATCAAATACAATTTCCTTGCCTTTTCCTTCAGACACAAGGCTTACTCCAGGAGAGTTATACTAGCACACTGGAAAGATACTAATTGTGATGTAAAATAAAACAAAAATCAGTATTCAGCTTGCTTACTGCTGTGATGCAAAGAAGAACACAGATATATTAGTGCCACCAGGCAATTAAGTTCTCTGTCCCACTAGAAAATACTGCTCAACTCTCCCAATACATACTTACATATGCACATATCTAACCTACCTTAACCACTTAGGCGAGACTCCTGTGTTTAAAATTTAATCATACACTCCTCTGGGCCAGTATTTAAGTAGCTTGAAGGATGAAGATCACAAGAAAAGGTAACAGATACCCTACATGAGTTCTTATGCAGCATTTAACTTGAGGATACCCTGGGTATGTACAGCAGGCTAGAGCACTTCCCAAGCCAAAGGTAAAGTTTTGGATCAGCATCTACCTCAAGACTTAGCAGACAGCATGCTTATGGGATGGTGCTGAAATGCTCCCTCTCTTCTAACTGGAGAGATATAGCTCATTACCTACTTTATTATATCCCTCTCCTTCCTTGCCTTTCTGCCTGCTCACAAAACAGTGACTCCTCCTCATTAGGAGCTGTTTCGATCCCTGAAAAGCCTTGTCAGCCCCAGTTGCCCGGAGCAAGACAGAACTGCGGTCACACAAGTGGGAGCAGAGGGAGGCAGCTAAAGCCATTGGTGGGGTTTTGCTTCCCTGGCCAGGCTTTCTGCACGTTAGGCACTGGCAGAAGAGATGCTGCCATGCCTCCGTCCCTCCTGGCTTCCAGCACTCGCCCAGGCGGGCTGCGCATAGCATCAAGCTACCGCCGCGGTATTTGATCAAGTCATTTCTCCCTTGGCCAGGAGCAGGGATTTGCAGAAATGAGGCAGTGGGTTATGATATTAGATATTTCTGCTTGGCTGTGTACTCTCTCTATACAGCACCGCATTATCAGAGTGTTGCTGCTATACAAAGTTTCATTTAAGTCAGCAGCTAAAGCAGACAGAAGTTAAGAGAAAATACAGGGGAAAATTAGAAATGGTCTTAAGATCAATTAGGACATGGAATAGTCTAGCAGTATATATGGAAAAGTGTGCCAGAGCTCCAGAAGACACTGCCAGTGGGTTTTAAGGTTTGGACCACAGTGGTTCTCCCCCGCCCCCCCCATTACAGGACAGCTAGAGGAAGCTTAAGTAAATCAGTGTAGCTGCATCCAGAAAAAGCATCCATCTCATTTCCTGTTACAGGAGGGAGATGGTAGGTGTGGGTTCAATTACCCAGCAGCAACCTGAGCGCGGCTCCTCGGTGACTTGCCCAGCACAAGCCCCAAGGGCGAGCCCAGGCATGAGGTCCCTCCCCTTGGGCAGGGACAGGCTCTCCCCGCAGCCGGTGCCACGCACAGCCCTGGGGTGCTGCCAAAGGGATGGCATGTCCTAGTGGCACACACGCAGGGCGTGAACTGAGCACCGCTTCACCGCATGGCCCTCGGGTGTCCTCCTGGAAAATCTCAGTAACAGGGTGCAAAGACGTTCCTTGGTGCCCAGGCTGCTCTGGAGCTACCTGCTACACAGTGCAATGCTCTTTTTTCAGTAAGTGTGGGACAGCCTGAGGCTATTGAAATGTGGCCTTGAAACCAGCTCGGAAACTAATACACTTCAGTCACAGGCCCCTGGACTCTGTTAGTGCTGGTTCTGCCCTCCTGCATCCTCCCTCTAAGGGCATGGGCCTCAGAAGCAAAAAAGATGCCCACCTTTGGGTCTGGAAAAACTCCTTCTCAGATCTAAATTTGCTTTAACAGGAACATTTTTCAGGCTCCTAAATCACTTCAGTCTCACTGCCAAAGCACCAAAGTCCTTTTGCCCAGCTGAGCTGTCCTGTTGCACCCCACAGTTTTGCTTACTTGCTTGATATTCTTGGCACTTGCTCAGATAGCCAAGGTCTAGCTGGGCTACTTCTAGGTGGAAATAAATATCCTCATGCTTACAACAATGAGAACAAGAGCAACTGCTAGCACAGCTGGAGGTTTTCCATCATTTTAAGTCATTCTGGAAGCTGCAGCTCAAAAAGCAGCACTCACATATTCAACTGCTTCAGTGCCACCACTGCTGAGAGCCGTGACAGCAACCAGTGTCATCAGATGCTCAGCAGCCTCTCCTGCCACCCACACCTCCTCCAGTTGTCAGCCAATAATCAAAACGCTGAAAGCATTTGAAAAGAAGTTGCCATGTGACTATGGACTTATTCAGACCTGGATGCATGAGAACAACTGGGGGGAACTCATCCCACCCGTGCAAAGCCCACATGCCCACGCAGGCAGCAGGACGCAGGTCTGAAGCGAGCTGCGCCCCACAGAGCCTGCTAAAATCTGCTCTGCACAAGCCCAAGGAAAGGAAGGAAGTGCCACAGGAATAAAGAGAGCTTAGAAAGCAGATGCACCGCCACTGCTGTGCAAGTCACTTCAGCTGCCTTCTGAGTCTGTAACTATGGCTCTTCCACTGGGGAAGCACTGTCTGTATTAGACCAGGTGAAGTCTTTAAAAAATGATAAGCTTCAGGATCAGTCTTGATGAGGGAGCCTGAGCTTAAAGTTTGTCTGCTTTTCCCAGGAGTATCAACTGTTCTGAGATATCAGCTTTCCCCCCCCCCAAAACTCAGTTCTCTTCTGTTTGAGAGCATCCCCTCTCCATGCTCTAGAAGGAACACAGGAGAAAAATGGAAACAACAAACTCATGAGTAAGGCAAATGAATACTTAGGTGAAACTTAATTAAATGCAGCCAAGTTCCACAGGCAGCCCTGGACCAGATTTCCCAAGACAGATTTCCAAGGACCATTTTCCAAGCACACAGCTTCTACCTAATGCAGTCTGTACACTTCTGGACACTTTCTGCATGTCCATCCCTCAGGTTTGCTCACATAGTTCAGAACTGCACAAGTTCTGAATAGGGAGTATCTTCGTGCCTCTCCCAAGAAATCAGTTGGCTAAGTGTTATCTCCCTTCTCAGCTGCAAATTATATATTCACATCATATATGTTTTTACACATTTGCAGATATATTTACATCATGTGGCCAGCCGTGTTCATATGAGGAAGAGTCTGCACTGACTTCCCACACCACCCAGGGGCTGCTCAGCTGTAGCTGGGAGTCGCACATGAACAGTTCAAGGACCATCTATAGCTTCAGTCCCAACTGGACCCTTTCTGTGAATAAACCCTATTTTGCATCGTCTTTCCAGCCTGCTGGAATGTTGTAATTACTCAGCAATGTTTCCAGTTTCCTAATAAGCAAAACTGTAGGAAATTGCAGATCTGGTGACGTTCCCCTAAAACAAATTGTCTACATGGCTCATTAAAACACCAGGAGATACTTGCTGACTATTTTGCTCAGTTTTATTAACTTTTTACATAAAGTAATATTTTATAATCATGCAAATTAAGAGCACTTTACTGTAGGGTGTATTCTGTAATGAATGCTGGAAAAATGACCTATTTGGAAGTGAATCACATCACAAATTCATATAACTCAATTTTCAGAATTCATCTCATGCATACTAAACAGAAGCGAACGAAAGAACAAGTTCAAGAAAAAAAGAAACATTTGTAATAGCAGGAAATCTGACTCTTCAGAGTAATAAATATATGCCAAACAGCAACAATTCAAGAAACCAACTTTAGTTTCGACTGTTAGGAAGATGCTGTATTTTCGAACATGCTAAAACAGTAAATACTATTATGCCTGGTCTATGCATAAAGTAGTCATAAGCAAAACAGCATGCAATTTCCCAAAGCAGCATAATAATTTCACAGTCATGGCATACTGGGTTTGAGATTGGATTATACACTCTTTTCTTAATCATCTCAATTCCTTAAAGGAAACACTTGTACAGAAATGAAATACAGGTTTCTACTGCAGACTTGAGATATCTTCAAAAGTGTAAGACCTCTGGATGTTTTGAAGCAGGATCCTTAATAGCAGGAACATTTTTAGTGTTTCCTTACACTGTAGCTTTCAAGAACACTTAAATAACAGAAATCTGTTTTCCTAAGTCACTAGTGGTCAGACATTTAAAGTATTTAGTTACCTAAGAGATGCAGACAGGCATTAAACAGAATTTAAGAGCACTTCAAAATTATGGTTAAAACTTATTTTCTTTTGCTTCCACATCTTTGTGGAGTGGCTCTTCCAGGTCCTTCCAACTTGGATGGTTTTGGGGAAACCTCATTTCCAGCTTAACATCTACTACAATAAAGTTAAAGGCTACTTTATCCCCATTTGTTCTTGTGCCAAAAATATCTCTTTTCTTTTTCCTTGACTGCTGTTTTCCACCCTCTATGGCTTCCCCTAGGTCCTGTCCATGCCTGGTCTAACCAAATCCATCCTTCCTGCACACCCAGCTCCTAGACATTACTGCGAAGAGCTTGGGTGCCCCAGACTGGTGCTTAATCACAGGCCTGCTGCAAGTGACTGCAATCCCCACGGAAAACAGGCTTCGCATCAGCCCCCCGCCACCTGCCTCCCTGCAGATGAACCGCCACGAACCAAAACGGGTTACCTGAAAGGGTAGGCAAAGGCTATGTCAATGTTGAGGTCACTCTCTGACTTGTTCGCACAGTCCACACTGAGCCGCAGTCCTCCAGAGTACCCACCGCATGTTGCAAATGCAAAGATTGCAAAAAGCTGTCAAAAACAAACAACATTTACTTTATTGCAGCAACCCACCACAAAATGTACCCGCACAGCAGCAGCTTTCAGAGTGGCATGCAGCAGCAGCACCATCCCCCTTAGGTTAGACTATTTGTCACACTGTGCATTCAAAGCATCACCATATATTTACCTATGGCACCCTTCTTGGAAGCCAATACAAAGAGCTACAAGAGTTGAAGCTCTCTTGCTCAGGAACTATGTCTGTGCCGACTATCTCAGCCCTTCCTCCAGTCTCAAAGCCCACTTGGGACTCACAACCTGGACAGCTTATTTAAATCATCCAGCTGACAGATGAATTTGGACCAGAACAGGCCAAATATTAACTGAGCACAAGGAGTCAGTCCCAAGACATAAAACACTGGCAGAAGTATTTATAAGGAGCAGCCAAGAGTAGCAAGAGGAGACCTTTCAGCCACATGAACTGTGACCATCTTCCCACTGCAGGGCAAAACAGACTCATGCTGTCCCTCATCCATTTCCATGAAGCCATGCATGACTTTGAACAAAATTTCTAGTTTTCTTAAGTTCCTGTCTTAACCCAAACGTACACAGGGATGCAATAAACTGACACTCGGCAAAATAGAAAAAAAGAGGTTGTAAGAAGCTTGGGCAAATCAAACATGAGCAAAAAGTTAGGTTCCGATTCAATACCCCATTGCATCTTAATCTTCCAGGAGAAAAAGCTGAAAGACAAAGCATGCTGGCCATAGATGCATCACCATTTACATTTTTTGCAATGCATCAAGGGCTTGAACACAGGAAGAGGCAACAGGAATAAGTATCTTAAAGCTTCATTGATGTAGGTTGCCTTGGAAGACCCAGAAGTGGAGACAGATCATTTATGCAGTTGTAATTTACATGAGAAGCCAGATTTTGTTCTGATTTAACTGTAGACCTGAAGTAACACCATCAGCTGTAACAGAGTTCCTCTAAGATCTACAGTGGTGCAAACATGGGAAGTGACAGAAACTCCCGGATCACAGTCACAATCAAAAACTGAAAGGCAGCTGAGTAGAAGAAACAAATGCGGAGCATCTGCCTGGAAAAGAAAATCTGCATTTGGACGTATGCTTGCTGTATTTTTTCTGCAAAGGCAAAATAAAGGAGAGTGTTGTGCTAAAGACAATATGGATAGATACCATAAAACAGAGACATATCCAGCTGCTGCACAAGGCTCTGCTGAAACACGCTGTTAATCTGAGCTCTCCCAACTCCAGCATGAGCAAAGCTGGGAGCATCAGCATCCTCCTTGGACTTCAGCTTTGCACGCGTATGATTTCCCCAAAGGTTGCCAGGTTTTGGGGCAACCCCTGAGCATTTAGGGCAGGGACAGCTGCCCTGGCTGCAGGGTGATCTGCTGAGTGTGACGGAGCAGAGCAACACAGCAGGGGCTGCGCAGGAGATGAGGGGAAGATGCACAGAAGAGCAGAGCTGAACCGCAGCTCCAGGAAGGGTCAAAAAGCTCAGCCTAGCACAAGGAGCAATCACCAGGGAAAAGGCCTGAACATGAATTTCTCTAGCAGCTGGTCTCAGACCTTCGCCACGCAGCAGTGAGGGCAAAATCACTGCTCGTTATCAGCTCTGCAGAGCCTGCTGTGCTAGAAGCCCAAGCCCATCCCTCCTCTCCTCCTAGCAAGCAGGCTAAAAATAAAGACCATCGGTCTCCCAGATGGGTTTTACTGGCAGGCAAAATTTGTAACGCCGCTGTCCATGTCTGTGGCATTTCCCACATCTCACCTCAGCTGCACATGCATCCACCCTTGCAGCCATCCGAGCAGGCTCCTGCACTCCACACACACAGGGACCAAGTGGATGCACCACACAGCCTTTCCCCTGCTGCTCAGCTGTATGCTTTAAATACTGCCCATCCCACCTGCTTCACCTACCTCAGCCCTAAAACAGCTTGGCTTTGAGCAGGAAAATCTGAGAGGTGTGATGCTGACAAATAGCTTCTCAAATACACCATGAAGAAAATTGTGTGGGGCAATTTTTGCCTTGCAGAGAAGCAAGGAGCAGAAAAAAAGAAAAGAAAAGAAAAAAACCACAGCAAAACCCCTTTAGTTCCCACATTTAAGTTGGTAACAGCCACACCGCAACACACAGAGCCATGCCATTGCACAGCCAGGGAAACGAGACATCACCCATGGTACCTCCATCTCTGCAGCGCGATGGATCACCCTCCAGCGCCAAGAAGTGATTTGCTTAAAAATCGTGATACCTAACAAAGGTCAGCACAGAGCAGACCACATGTTGGGAAAGAACAAGAAAGGAGGGTGGCCGAGAACAGGGCACAGCTTCACGTGCTAGCCTGGCATTTGGGATAATAACACAAGCTCCCATCCTGCCACCCACTTCCAGTGCAACCAGGGTACATTGCTTGGGAACAGATTTGCAAAGGTGTTGAGGCACCAATGATATGGAAAGATACGAAAATATTAGTTGAATCACTTTCTTATGCCAGCCTTGCTGGCAAAATGAGCAGGTAAAAGGAAAGCTGAGGTTTGCTATAAATTAGCTTGTTAAGTATTTGCCCTGACATAAGTGTTCCTCCTGTAATTTGAACTGTGTTCCTTCATCCTAAGTGAGCCTTAATCATTTCCTCTGTAAATACAAGGAGCTGTTCTGCCCTTATATGGACAACAGCACCGAAAATTGGTATTAATCATCACAGTTTAATTTGTGAGGCAATGCCAGACAACAATATATTAAGGAGAACAAGAGAGATTGGCACTGACCTGCTTTCTGGCCTAATTAATGGAGTTGCAAATGCAAGCATTTTGCAGAGGCATAGGGAGTCACAAAGATTAATACATTGCAATAAATAAAGCAGGCGCTGAAGGGTGCAGTGCAAGAGAGAGCTGCCACAAACCAACAGCCATACCTTCTGTCACCCATCAGCCACAGCACTCAGCATGGGCACAAGCAAAGGAAAGGGACACCTCTCAAATGCAGCTTTCCTAATGAAGTAGGAAATGCGAGGATAAATATGTGCCCCTTAAGCCCAAGGGGCCACCATTGGGCAAGGACTCCAGCACCCTCATCAACACAGTTGAGACTGCTACTCCACAGGAAGGATATCCTCCAGAGCTTGCAGCTTTTCCTCTCCTCTTTCGACAGCAGACTCAGGCAGCTGAAATCGCAGCTCCTCAGGCAGCTTAGATCAAGCCTTTCCTTACCCCTGAGCCTCACACCCAGCTTGGACCCAAAGGCTTTTCAGAGGCTTCCACTTCCTCAGCAATCCCTCAGCCTCCTCCCTCTCCAGCCACAACCACCAAGGCTGGCCACCAGTTTTGAGCCTCACCACATGCTCCACCACAAGCACCCAGACAACATCCACAAGACAAGTGGGAAGAAGATAGGAGACAGCTGGAGACTTTTATACCTAACCTCAGCGGGGGCTCGGCCAGCCCAGGCTTGGCTCTCGGCTGCGGGTGGATCAGATATTGCTAACGACTGCAATTGCACAGCTGCTAATAACGCCTGGCCGGCTCCCACAGCTGCTGTGGGGAAGCCCACACAACACCTTTATGGCAGCATATTTACATTTTGCATTGCAGGAGAGAGGAGCAGGGGCTATAAACTTCTAGTATTTCCCTGGGGTTTCTTGGCAAAGCAGCAGGCATAATTCTCCTCTTGCCCAAGCAACCTTCTCCCTCCTAGCTCTGCTTTTTTTTTTTTTTAAGTTCTCTGCTTTATGTTGTCAATTGAACGCCTGGTGCATTAAGCCAAGATTTACTCGTTAGGTTTCGTGCGTGCCGTAATTCTGTGGCAGTTGCAAGAATGTTGTAAACACCACTGTATTTTATTATAGCAGGATTTGTGTAAATGGCAGTTGTAAACTCCATAATAGGAGCTTTATGGGCCAGATTCAATAAAACCTCTGTCTGCAAGATAATTTTATTGAATCTGGCCTCTCTGAAATTGAAAAGTTTATGGAAAAAGAGAAAGCGTTTCCCTATGTTCCTATTTACTTCTTGCCTATAAATCCACACTCAGCGCTAGTCCCATCTGCACTGTGCATGCGTATCTCTCTTCCCCGCCGTATTAGGTAAATCTTCCCAGCAGCTAGTTACCTCCAGCCATTATACGGTGGCTGCCGCCCTAAGGCTCAGCGCCGTGCCTGCTTTCCCTGGAGAAATCACAGCTCGGAGAAACACGGTGCCCGCAAGCCAGCACCTGCCTGCAGCCGTGGCCGTGCCGGCAGCAAGGGCAGAGCTGCTTCTGATGGGAACCTCATGTGGTCCCCATCCTCCCACGGGAGGACGGGGCACCAGGCACCCACCCGCAGGAGGTTCCCCCTCATCCCTGCCCCGCAGAAACCGCCTGCCCGCAGCCTGGGTCGATGCTCCTCCCTGCCATCGGCGTCGGATGAACAGCCCCCGCAGCATCCAGCTTGGTGAGTCCCAGCGCAGCCCTTGGCTGGAAGATGACCTGTCTTCCATAAGGTGTCCAACACATCTTTAACAAGGCTGCACATCTCTGAAGATAGCCATGCCTTCCTGTACGGTGATTAAAACCCTATCCCCTGCTTATGCCATGGTGATACTCCCTCTACGAGCTTCTAGCCTTGGCTAACACTGTTGCTATGCTTTCATAAGCAAGTCAGGCAGGTCTAACTTAACTGATAGAAGTGATATTTATTATGGTCCTGTATAATAATAAACAGTCTTCACTGTAGAATAGGACTAGCGTGTTATAAAGATCAAATATGCTACTTAGCACTTTGAGAAAAAATAATATAATTTCCCACAGAGCACATGCTTCCCATGCCACTTCAGGGGAGACAAGGATTCATCGCTCGATTTATCGGTTCACTTGGAAGCCCTGCTTCTTCTCTAATGCCAGGCTTCAACGCAGTGACAACATATTCTCCAATTTTGTATTCGGGAGCTGTTATTTACCCAGGGATGGTGTTCACACATACAGCAATCAGGCGGGGAGGTCTGATTTTTGCACTCATGCATCAAGTCGGCTCTCTGCTCCCCTTCATTTCAGCTGCCTGTTGAACCAGGCTCCCGATTCAAGGCTGGTCCCTTTATTTCACAATTTGCTCCTCAGCAAAAGGGCGCCGGTGGAGACAGAGCCCTGAAGAAGTTCAAGTCCCAGCTGTTTATTAGAGAGTTGGCAGTATCTTTGCGCATAACCCCAGACATCACTCATCCCACCACGTAAGTGAAAAATGGGACGATTTCCTATCGCTTCTCTGCGTTTGGCTTTCAGACAATTTCCCTCAGTGCCTACGGAGCAACAAGTTTGGTTTACGAACCAGTAGAAGGCAGAACGGTTTCTGACAAGTCGAGCTAAAAGGCTTATGTAGAGCATGTTACAGCTAAAACATCCTGTTAGGAAGATAACACTGTCATTTAAAATTGATGAAACTTTTATATAAGCTGCAAGTATTTCCCATGAGCACATCTCCCTCATGCAACCATCTTCCAGGTCCAATGATCCTGCGAAGATTAGGTGGGGCCGGCCTGGGAACGGACCCCAAATCCCCAGGCAGAAAGGTGAGATCCCACCTTGCCTGCTCCTCTTGATGACTCTGTGTCTATTCCTCCAAAACGGCTAGATCTTAAAAAGCAATCACGATAGCCTTGCCTAGAGCCGTGAGAGCAAACGCAGGCTGTGAAGGGCCTGCAGGTCAGTGAGCACGCTGGTCTTCGACACTTTTGCTTTGGGCTGAGAGAGGCAAATTGGAATTAATCTCCTGAACACTTTCCAAGGAAGGTTTCACCCTCTCCCACCCCCATTCCTTCTTTAATACTCAAAAGCCAACGGGAACGTCTGACATTTTTAAAGAGCAACACGAAGCATTTGAAATATTTAATCATTTTTATTAGTTGTTTTACACATTTACAATGTTTTACAGATATACATTTTTCTGGCACAATGTTTGCATAAAAGATTTCCCTTTCTTAATGAAGAGACGGCGAACATTTGCCAAATGCGATATTGCTTTACACCTTCCCCCACTCGCCGAGGCCAGCTCGAGGCACGAGCACGGGGCAGGACGCGCTGGGCTGGGGACTGCTCCGAGCACCTTGGAGACATCACCCTGCAGCCAGCATCCCTCAGCGAGCCGAGCGTCTCATTAAACTTAGATTATTTATTTTTAGAGCAGAACCAGTGACTGAACATTATTATTAAGACTGTAAAGGGAGATTCAAAGACACTAAATGACTGTACGGGAAAACATTTACTGCCGAGCCAATGGCCTCACATATGTTAGCAGTGAAAGATTAGGAAGCACTCTCTCCTCCAGTTCTCTGCCGGTTTCTTTTTTAAAACCTGGCATTTTTCCCGTGCAAATCCAAGCTGCAGACTTCCTGGAATCACTTCTCCTACATGCAGGCCTTTGTGCACAGGAGATTATCAGATTATTGACTTTGGGATTCCTAATTATATCAACTTGACTGGTTGATAAATCGGAGCTGGGCAGCACCGCAGCAGAAGCAGTGCGGAGGGGGAGCCGGGGATGGCTAGCAGGAGCCATGTCCTTCCAACAGCCACCCAGAGAGCAAGCTGAAATACCTTCTCCTCCTGCCGAGAAATAAAGCGTAGAGCAATTGCTGGGATTTATCATGTCCCCTTAGAAGTAAGCAGCAGCCTTACAAAGAGCAATCCTGCACCTGCCCAGATCTGCTCGGCACGGACAGGAAAGCGTAGGGGCGAGGGACGATGATGAACACCTCGGAGTTGGGGCTTGAAGGAGCACGTAGTCCCCATTTGGGGACTGAAGGAGCACATAGTCCCCATCAACCCAGCAGGACGAACGTTTCAGCATGGACCACTCGAGCAAGTGTCCAGCACCCAACAGAGACCATCCTGAGCAGGGACACACACGTCCTTGGCTCAGCGGTGACCCTGGCCAGCAAAAATGCAATTTCTGGCCTAGACTGGTGTCAGCTCAGTAGGGTGGATGGGAAAACAGCTCTTATGCCGGGACGCTTTCATCTCACCCCACTGCCCACAGCTTCACACCACAGGTTAGTCCAGCAGCAGCAAACCTCTATTTTGCCTGTTATGGCTCCCCAGCACGGAGAGCTGCCCTAAATGGTGCTGCCGGCCTGGAAAGACCGGACCCCGGCAAGGAAAGTGCTACTAGTTGCAGCTCCCCGTGGCGAGCAGGAGTCCTGCAAGACCATCTGTTTAAAGCACAGCATTTCATTTAATGCTTCACATTTTTTTTAAATGAAAAAAAAAATACTTAATTTGATTCTTAATGGAAAGATTTATGGAAATGAAATTGGGGTATTTTTAGTGAGTAAAGATCATGTTATAATAATTTGTTTCTACAATACTTTAATTCCAAGGAGACAATTTTCTCTCTTTTTCTTTGAAGAAAATCTTTATCTTCTTTATTCATCTTTCATTGATTATTCTAAAAACCCATTTAGCTCCACCACATAATGGTATGGTAGTCTTTTCTCATTATATTTTAATAGAATAAAACCCAACTGTATATGGGCGGATTAGATAGCCATTCTTTGAGGTAAAGAACATTGTTCCTCCAGATGGCCAGACAGAATCTGTGTAATGCTTTCCCTATTTATTAAGTTCAAAACGTAATGTAAGCTGATGAGATGTATTTCATCCAGTATTTAATGGGTCAGCCATAAAGTTGAAAGCTAATGCTAAGGTTGGCAGGATGCACAGAAGAGTTAACGTGCGGAAAATAAAGACATATTTAGGGCATCTTCTTGGAGTTAGTGAAATGAGAGGTTGTCACAGAACAAAGCCACTTACATGATATGGGCAGAGATGCTAAGCTGTTCCAGCCCTCCGCGAACCATTTGTCAAAGGTTTGAGTTACTTGAAGACATTTACAAGGACCTGAGAATTTTTTTGTGTGTGTACAAATTGCTTTCTGCACACGGACTTTGACAGCTCGGCAACGAGTCTTCCATGAAACAAAATACACTGATTCTTGCTGCGGACAGATTTATGAGTACCTGAGATAATTACTGTGTATATACTACTTCATTCGGGATGTATTGGTAGTTTCACTGTGTTTAAAGACTGCAGCTCTTTTTTCCCCCCCCCAAGCATAGAGTAGCCTGGAAGTCACCGCTCTTCCCCTGCAGTCATCGTAACTCCATATTTGCACCCTCTTCTGTTAAGGAGGTGGGAGCAAAAGTTAGACAGATTTGGTTAGATTTGTCCATACGATCCCTGAATATCTCATGTTGTGACATCTATCACTTCAGCACAGACATGCATTCCTTCTTGGGCCTGACAAATTTTCCAGTTTGAGACTACTGGCAAAAAACAAACCCGCAGCTCTCTGTGGGGGCAGATGTTAGGATGGTGCCCAAAGCCCCAAAGCTGGCCCAGGAGAGCAGCCACTGCCTGCGCCCAGGACAGCCGTTCCCACGAGCCCATGCCACCTTTGGTGTTGGTCATGCACAAACATCGGAGGCAATAAGGAATGAAGCCATATTCATGTAAAGGAGATCTTTTCTAAAAGGTGACGTTAATTCTTATATTATTAACAGGTAAGGTTAGGTGGTCTGACAGACCTCCAGGTTCATGCATAAATGCAATTCTGCTACTGCTCCCTCCCGAAAACACAGGTTTCATGAAGGCTTTAGAGACTGATTATATGGGATTTATTGTGTAATGAGTGTAAACATTTAATTATAAAATTAAAAAGGTTGGATGGTTGCTCGTTTGCTTGCTTGCTCGGTGGGTTTAAAAAACTCCTCTGGCTCCTTGTTGCAGAAGGGCAGAGGCGAAGGGTGGGAAGGGTCTGTGGAGGTCTCTTGCCCACCTCCTGCATGGAGCACACCGGCACCGGGCCACCTGTGGCTTTGCCAAGGCAGGGCCTGAAAACCCTGCCACAACCCTGGAGGGACAGAGTTTGTCCTAACGTCCAGCCCGGGCTGCCGCTTCCCTCGTGGGCAAGCAGGGCTGGGGGTGAGGACAGCCAGGCTGAGACGCTGCTTTCTAAGGGCTGGCTTGCTTCCTCTGGCTCACAATATCCCCTAAATGCAGATACCGTGTGATCCAAGTTCCTACTAAGCAGGATTTACTCCCTCTAATAAACATGGGGATCTCCATTACGGCTGAACTGAGCCCACGTGTGCGAAGCACTCTGAGAAGGGAAAGTGCCTCAGGACTTAATGCCACCCTGATCCCTCATGGTTAATACAGCTTCATGGCTGATGAAAATCAAGAATATACCATACTTTCCTGCCTCGAAGCTGGAGCACTGGATGGCAGGGGAACACAAAACAGCTTGTAAAGGCCAGCGTTGCACATATTAGAGAGGGCGTCCCCCCTGCACCAGGCTGGGGCTGGGGGCAAGGCATCTTTCCCAGCCCGGGAGCCCAGCCCTGGCAGCAAGCACTTCCAGCAGGGCCAGCAGGCACCACCAGGCAGGCAGAGTCCCCTGGCAGCAGCGTCTGGTGGCTGCTGTAATTGCTTTGTTATCTAATTTGCGCCTTTGTTCTTTCCATTAGCTCCATCTCCTCTTCCCCAGCATCACCTGGTAGACCTGGGCTCTGGCAGAGCACTTCCCTGCTCTGATTACCGCGCGCCCAGCGCACGCAGCAGCAGCGATCGGTGCGAGCGCTCCTTCGACCAGAAAATGCACTGACAACCAGCTTCCCCGCAGAGGCGGCACAGCATGGGGACTGGAACAAAAACCCTCCCTGGGCCGGTACTGCCTAAAAATTATCATTACAGGAAAGGCTCCTGTGCTTCAATCACGCTGTATTATTTATGACCTAATGATTGCCCATTGACTAGCAGGGATTACACATTTGCTAAGATGTTTCTGGGTGAATGAAAGGGCATTAACCTCATTACTATCATGTCTGTGCTCATCAGAGACCATTAGGAGCTTCCTCTCAGCTCTCGGGACCGCTGTGTAGCTACTTGGTGTGTCATCTGCTCCCTCTCCACCCACCCTCTCCCCACAAACATGCACGCGCACACTCGACTCTGCCTCATTTCTCAAGCAGACTTAAGGAAATGGGGGGAAATTATCTAGACTGTGAAGGAATCCAGAGTAAGATTAAAGCAGAGAACCCTTGGGATTAATAATTTGGTGCAGCAGGCCTGCCCGGGAGGATTTGAGGGTGCTTTCAGATTGCTAAGCAATGAGGCCTCCAACTCCTTTCTACAGATGGAGCAGTACTCTCTGGCAGGCAATGGACCAGCATCACCAAGGCTGACCATTTTTTCCTTCTTGCCATCTCACAACACCTGAATGTTTTCCTGAAAGTCCTGGAGGTCTATATGAGCAGGATCAAGGGGAATCAAGGCTCTTCCTCCGCTGCTCGTGCTCAAGACTTCTTTCTTGGCCCCAACCCAACCTCCCTGAGGCACCTTTAATGATCAGGAAGGCTTGATTCCTCCACACCTGAGCTTTGCCCAGGTGTCCTGAACTGCAGGACCCGTTGGCTCACCTCAAACCAGTTTTGATGGAAAATTCCTTTGCTGGCTCAGACTTGCGCACTCAGCCCTGTGCAGGGTGCTGAAAGAGGAATTTGCTCCTGGCTAGCTATCAGCATACACAGTAAAAATAATTTCTTTCCTAATAATTAAAATGATGGGCTATAAATGAAAGTTTGCTTTGCTGACCTCTGGGAATTCACTGGGAACATTTTGAGCAAGGAACGTTTTCAAGATTAAAACCTCTCTTTCCTCTTCTGTTCCTCAACTTCTCTCATATTCTGGCCCCAGAGATGGCATTGCTCTGCTTCCCCACAGCTAATTATAAAGATCAACATCTAAACACACTCATTTTTAAGGAAATGATAATAACAGTGTCCTTAAACTGAAGAAATATTCCTTATCTTGCTAGACACACTTCATTGGGACAATTTAAGCTGTCCCTGTTTCCTCTACATCCTCATCCTCACTGTGCTCCTCCACACATATCTTGCCTGTCTCTTATTCTTTTCACACCCTTTCACTCATGTTTCCTGAAATCTGCAGCTGTACCTGGTTCTGGAGACACAAAACAGGCAACAAAAAAACCTGGAAAAAAACCTTGCCTGAGTTCTCCCCCTTTCCTTTGTGTTTCAAAAAACTTGCAATTCTGAAATAATCAGGCTTCCTTTTCTTTCTCTCAACTGCTAGCAGCTGTCGTGTATCTTCTGTGTCACTTCCCAAAGTACTTCAAATCCTACCAGACCCAGGAAAAAGCAGGCACTTGTTCAAAACCACTAATGCATCAATATGCGCTTGGCTGTTGCAATCTTCATACCTGCACTGCTGGAGATGATTACCTAGCTTTTATATCTGCAGATTCAAACTTGGGGAATAAAACCAGGCCCAATAAAATAGGGAAGCAAATAAAGCATAAGCAGAACGAAAAAAGCAATGGAACATGCTATAAATCCAGGATCAGGTAAAAGCTAATTATGGTCATGCTCACTAAAAAGAAGAGGACACAGCAAGGAAGATAGACTTATTAATTATTTGTGTTATGGTAGCACTTAGAAGCCCCAATCCTTTATCTGGCACTAGCTGTGCTATACATGGCAAACACTCAAATATATCTTTGGGTAATTGCACACATTTTTAAGGAAAATGTGCAAGTGCTCTGTTCTTTCACCTTCAGCTGTTTCTGGTTTGTTGATGCTGCTAAAGAAGACCAAGTTACCCATCAATCTCATTTCGAGCAGCTCGCTGGATGCTCATGGGTCAAAGAACAAATAGTTCAGCATGAAGGCATCCTCCACCCACAGCCCGAGTGGGCAAACGACGGCAGAGCCCCCGACGTGGGCATGAAACGTATGTCGACACGGCATGAATGTATACGTCAACCCATCCTGGCCCAGGGGGGCAAAACTCTCCCTGTTGCCCACAGGGATATTTCATCCTCACTGACTCCATGCAAGTTTGATTGCTTTTCTAATTAAGATACATTTTATGGTAATCTACCAAGCCCCTTAGACTAAATCACTCAGTTAATCTGTTGTTAGTGCCCATATGTTTACAGTTTTTGAGGCTGCTGCGGCATATTTGCTTTGCCAGGGTGCCGGGGAAGTTCAGTGACAGATGAGCTGCTGCACAGCGATTCAGGTGGTGCACACCCCTTCCCCCCGGAAAGCCGACACCCTGCCAAAGACAGACATCTTTGACACTCAACATTTTGGGAAGAAAATGAAAGGCACAGCACTGCAGATAAAGCACCCCATACTGATCACCTGTCTCTTCCCTTGTCTGTACAGTAGGGTTCAGCACATATTTTTCATTTTCCTTTCTTTTCTTTTTTTTTTCCCCTTCCAAAATAATAGGTTGTACATGACAGGAGAGGAAAGCTAAAGAGTTTCACAGTATCCTCACGTCTCTGGCCCCGAAGCTTGCCTACCAAAGCAAAGAGGAGGTTTTTTGCAGGTTCAAGGGCGCTGAACATCCCCCTGGGCAAAGAGCAATGATCATAATTTGCAAATAAAGGACAAGCGAAGTCAGAACCTGTATCTGCACTGGATACAGAATAAGATAAAAACTAAGCAAGAGCTGTACGGTTCTGCTCCCACTGACCCGAAGCGCCTAGGCAGGAGTGTGTGGACCAAACCCAATGCTCACCTACAGTCCCGACACATCGATGGGTCTCTTCCAGCTTCTCAAGGGTTGGTGCTGTTCCACCACATGCCCTGGTGAGGAAGTAAATCAGCCCTGTGGGCCTGCCTGGGCTCTCCCGAAACTGTGCGTCTTGCATATGGACCCGCATGCGGTGGGCTGGCAGGCAGCAGCTTCATCGCTGTATATCCACGATGGCTGCATCTTGCCAAGGGTGACACAGGCAGAGGTGACTGATGCTGGGGACTGCACATACAGGGACACGCAGAGCCTCAGCTGCACACGATATTTGCTGTTACATGAGGCTGCCCGCGTTGGCTCTAGTCCGGGAGCGGGGCTCTGCTGTCCTGGTTGCCGAATGGAGACATGGCACTTGCCAGTCCCTCATTCAAGGCTCTCCTCACCCCATCTCCCAGGCCTGCCCCCCTGGCGGTACCCGCACAAGCAGAGCCCAGTAAGTGACCCTGGGGATCCTCAGATCTGCTCAAACCAGCTGGACTGAGAGCCCCAATCCGTCATATACATATATATGTGTTGAATCTTCAAGGGTGTACAACACTATTAGTTGAAGCAACTTGCACTCAGCTAGCTGAGGAAAAGAGCCCAAAGGCAAAATCAGGGAAGACCAACCTCTAGGTCAGGTTGCCATCTGCCATCCTATGTGCAGGGAAATAGTCCCTGCAAAAACTGGTCATATAACTGTACAGGAACTCCTAATCAAAAATGACATGAAAAATAAAACACCACCTGCCATCACCAGCAGTGACAGGCAGCTGCTATCCAATATCAGCACGAATACCATTTTCCCTGTAGAGTGCCTATTGATTTGAACAGGATTAACAGAGGTGAGGAAAGTATTTATTAAGTGTTCCAAGGACTTGGCTAAAAAAAGAATATCTGGCATTCAGGAGGAGCCAGATATTTAGGAAATCAATCTTTCAAGAGTGCAAGGAATTTCTCTAGGAACCGTTTGTGCTTCTTCAGGCTTTGCTAGGTGCTACACAGCCAACGAGACCAGTCTCAAAGGAAAAGAAGGTCCCCAGGCTCTAGGAACTGCTAAAACAATGTTTCAAATGCTTTTCAAATCCTAATGCAGCTGGTAGACAGAGACCACGACTCTTCCAACGCACTGGCATGAAGCTCACATTTTCAATGCTGGCGGCTCATGAAGCATCACACTGTGAATCTGCCCCACCAAGCCCTGATGTGCACAGCAGCCCGAGGTCATTTTGGAGAAGAGGATGGCACGCTCTCCAAAAGCTGGTGGAGGCTGCTCTGAAAGGTGAGCAGTGAGTGTGGGGCGATGGGATCGAGGAGAAGCTGCCCTCAGACCTGCTAACACCGAGTAGCTAGAGATGGAGGAGCATCACACATTGCAACATTAGCAGGGGCAGTGCTGGAGCAAACACACATAAGAAAGGCTGCGTGATGACCCTTCCGACCAGGCTGCTGTCCGACAGGAGGTCTGAGAGTGTCCACGCACACACAGGTGCCCGCATGTCACCCCATGCGGATGTCCTCTCCCCCGTGCCTCCTGGGCACGTGGTGAGCACACTGCTCACCTTGTGCCTGATGCTTCCTTGGGCACCAGCGACCTGCCTCCCCCGGGCAGGGCAACAACCTCCCTGGCCTTCAGTCAAACCAAGCAGTCCTGGCCACTCTTCCTGCTGAAAATCTATAAAGATGAGCTGAACTGGCTTCCTACTAAACCGCAGCACGTGCAGCTTTCTGGGAAGTCTGGCCCCCCTGCTATGATGAGCTACACGGCACAGAAACCCCTCAGCTCGGCAAGGCTCAAAGCGGGAGCCGCGTCCCTCGCTTCGTCTTGCCCAGCCCCTTCCACTTGGGTGTCACCTGGATGGGTGCCCTGAGCATCGTCCGTCTGCTCCCCCGGAGGATGCTGCGCCGAGCCACATACCACGGCTTGGCAAAGCTGGGAACGACCACTGTTGTCCTCAGGCCAGCAGGACTATGCTTAGAAAGTGTGTGAGATCTGCACTGCTCGGACACCTACGCCCTCCACGCCGGAGGGATTAAATGACTGTGCAAAAGCCAGTTCCTCTTATGTGTATCTTGTTCCCTAACACTGTGCCAAACACATGCATTCAGGGAAAGTTACACAGCAGGTTAAAAACACATACTGTATTTCTGAAACAGCAAGCACGTAAAAATCGAGAAGCCACTGAACTTGGTACACATCAGTTATGTTTTCGGAAAGGGAGCAGAGCTGACGCCCTGCGCCCCGGCCGGCTGCGCGCAGGTTGCTGCGCGCCCACTTTCAGCAACCCATACCCACACGCCAGCAGATCTGCGGAGCCGCACACCTCAAAACATTCCTCCCAGCTGCTTTTCACACAGGTGGGAAGGAGAGTGTAACTATCGCATTTTGAAAAATTTGGAACAATTAAACTGTTCCAAAAGCAGCTTAAAATGACTAAGCAGTTACTGCCAATCTGAAATTTCTCTCTAAAAAGCGTTCAGCTTAGTCTGCCAGACTCCACAGCCTTATCTTCTCTTACGGGTATAATAAACCCAGTTACATCCTTCTAACACCTTATTAAAGTACACTTCATATATCTATTAGCATGCCGTGGTATCATGAGAGTAGGTAGATTATACCTGGTCCAATATGTTGATTTTCCAAGGAGTTATATACTCTGGCATGTTCTCACAGCAGCTCCAGCTTGTACTCCAGCTGGAGTTTTTAAAGACTTCTGAAACACTGGAGATAACTCCCATGGATGTGATTCAAGTACGAAAGAATCAAAGTGCCAATAAAATGAATATAATGCTGCAAAATCAAATATTTATTATGCAACCTGAAAGCGTTACAGTTTTACATCTTATTTTGCTCAGCTGTGCTATTACAATCGCTGCCTTGCGCTGCCTGGAAAGCACCGCAGGAGCTGTGATGGTGCGCGATAAATAACCGCATCTCACTGTTATTTACAGGTAACAAAGAGGCTCCAAGTTCGCCAAGAACGCGGAGGAACGAGGCTGCCGAGCTGGGCAGAGCCCCGAAAGGCAAAGCAACAGTGTGCTGACCTGTCGTAACGATTTTACACTCTGAAAAGAAAGCTATTTTGTTAATTACCACAAAGATTTTCTTTATTTCATTTATACATTTCTGTGAGGAGCATGTTACTGCCCACCTGCCACACTTCAGATTGATCTTTCTCGGGTAATATGCAGTCAGATATTCATACTTTAGTTTGATCAATATCAAACAGCTCTTACTGAAATTTTTGCTATTAAACATTGCTGTGTTATTTCTCTGGAGCCTTTGATTAAAAATGCCAGAAGAAACATGATAAATCAGAATTCCTTTCCCCTTAATCCTCACTCTCCACATCACTGCTGTAGAAATGAAGCGCAAAACAAGTTTTCAAAGCAGGCACCCCCCTCTGCAAAGCAAAATAAAACACAAAAATATTTCGGTGTACATAAAAAACACAGAACAGCTGGGCACAGCATGAGCGTACAAAGAAACCAAACCTAAAAACAACTTGGTGGGCTTCATGGTTACTGTAAACCCCTACTTCTCCCCCAAACAATACAGTTACACAAATAAATATATATGCATATAACTTACCGGAGCAAATATCACCATACACATTTACAAAAGGATTTATAATCCAACTTGTATCTCCTGAAATAAAGCAAGGTTTGTCTCATACTAAAAATAAAGGCTCCCAAAAGCTCCTCACAGGAGAGGGAGAGAGAGAGAGAGCGAGCGCGCGAGAGAGAGCACCAGCTCCTTGTCTCTCTTTTTACGAAGCAAATAAGGAGAGCAAGAAAATCAATGCCGAGAGAAAGTGAGATGATATACCAATCAGGCAGCAGCCTCAGCCTTATTTGCAGAGGGATGGCAAAATGGTCATATTATTAGACAATGACTACACACAGCCTAAGTAGAGGAATTGAACACTTTCCCCTCGGCGAGGAGCTGATTGCTTTGTTGTGGTGCAGGTACCACCACCGCATGCTGTGAGATGCAGCCCATTCCTCACTGTTGCCAACACAGAAGCGCTTTATTTTATACAAACGCTCTGTAAGAAAAGAAACACTTCACAGTTCTGGGCTAAACTTGCATGAGGGTTAAGCATCCTCCAAATCTGTGACACTTACAAGCTGTCATGGGGGCAGAATTCCTTGGTTGTTGGTTTTGGGGGCTTCCCGGGCTATTTATTACATTTTGACAGATCTCCACTGTATGCCTTTCACTGGATCTCATAGATCTGTGCAGCAGCTACAGCAAAGAGCCCATCCAGAGAGGGGAAAAGAGCCTTCAGATCCCATTTATTTAGATGTGCCCTGAAGTTCTCACAGGGCTGGACCTCAAAAGCATCTTCCTGGGACTTGAACTTTTTCCTCTTTTTGTGTATCAAGGCAAACCTATGGGATACCCATGGGTTCCTCTGCGAGAAGGGTAAGTTCTGTTCAGCTAATTTACCAAACAAAACCTTTGCTGTGTGCCTCTGTGCTGGAAGGGGGCGGGGGGGGATGAGAACGTACAGGACGGGATGCTCATCATCACGGACGTACAGGCTTGTGAGCGTGATACACAGGTGGCAAAGACATGCCAGTTCTTTGGAAAGATCTTCTCCAGAACTGGAGAAAATTAGTCCCTCCCTATTACTTGATACTCCTTTGCCTCCCTGGAAACACCTCACACTTGCCCCTCCTGGGCAGCTGCACAAAGTCGCAAGCCCCTGTCCCTGTCACTGCACGACCTCCTCTTGAGAAGGGTTTTAGGTTGGTCCTGTGTCTCTGCTCCACGTTCAGGATTTCAGCACGTTAAGAGCACAAAATGAATGCATGGATCCTTCTCTTTTCCGCAAAGAGCCTGACTCACGGTTTAGGCTGTGGGGCTCGCCCGCTACCCACGTAGAGACGTCAGCCCGAGCCCGTCGCCCCGACGGCGCGTGACGTAACGGAGACCGTGAATCACCCCGTATCCTATTTTATCATCCCTCGGTTTATCAGCATTTCACCCTTTTTTCCACATGCTACAAGAAATATATGCAAATACTTGCGACTTAACAGATAAAACACAAGGTGAATTCAGTAGAACTTTCTCTTTGATTTGCAGACAGACGTTGCATGCTGGTGTACAGAAACACCTGCTGGATAACAACAGTTCTCTACACAGCAAAATTTGAGCACATTCACTTTTCTCTGGCTGCCTTGGGATTTGCATGGTGAGATGAGAGCTGGAATTAATAGGGAACATCCTGAAGACAAAGCAAAGGAGACTGAATTCATCTGATAATTCAATTTGTCTGTTCTGGGCTGTGGCACTTGTGGATGCAAACACAGCACAAGCACAGAGGATATTCAGAAAACCTTCTTGCGAGGGTGAGAGTTGTAGCCCTGGGCCTCTACCCCAAAAACGCAAGTCCCATTGCCATGCTGAAAGATGTCACTTGTGACAAAGTGGCCCTGCATTTCCAACAGACACAGCAAAACGCTGGCCCGTGCCATGATCAGGTGACACTGTTGGGCTGATGGAGTTGTCCAGGGACATGTTGAAGCACTGCTCTGTGGTGCCTTTAAAGATAAGTGAAAGCATCTGACTGCTGACATGCATGTTGGTTATTTGAGTACCACTCCGGGTGGTTAAACAACTAACTCTCTGCCTTTGGGCTGCAGAGCTGGGGAGCATTTCTCCCATCGCACCGTGAGCAGCCCTTTGATCCGGGACCCTCTCTTACGTATGCAATAACTGCACTTGGCAGTCGTGCTCCTGTACTACAAGCTGCAGTCGTGACTTGCTCAGCCAGACGTGGCCTGGTCAGTGCTGGTCACCAAGCTTCCTTCCCGGAGCGCAGGGCTCACACGTTGCACTCCCTCTTCCTTGCCATCTCTAGGAAAGACAGGGGAGCCCAGAGAGGAGGTTTTGGAGGAACTTCCAGTTCATTTGTAATGGCACAGCTACACTGAGGCATCTGTGGCAACACAATTAACAGGGCCACGAAACACCAGGCTTTCAATAAACACCCACCACTGAGGGTGTGCCATGCCACGCGGCCAGCAGAATAGCCGAGTACAACACAGACCCCAACAGCAACATGACCTGAAAGCTAGCCACATGCAAAGGCGACCAAGGGCCACACCAAACTTACCGCCCGCTGCGCCTGCCCAGGCGACCTAGGTGACCCAGCTTCTCCCAAGTCCCTCAGAGCTGCTCTCCTCCCTCCAGGTGCCCCATGTTATCCTCCCACGCATTTGCTGAAGGTGGCCAGCAGATGCTCAGCCTGCTGAAGCTCCCTGGCTGGGATGTCCCATTGCTCTGTGGTCCTTCTCACTGCGCTCGGAAACAGCTCAGGTTTCCAGCCGGCACCGAAGCTTGCTGCACCACACAATGACCAGCCTTTTGCTGCAAGGTGTGATGGTAAGCGAAACACAAGCACACTTCTTGCCTTCATTTTCTAGTGAGATTGTTTTATTTTTCCTTCCCATTCCATCACCAGATTACCAACAGCTCCTCAATTGCTATTACTTAAAAGCCCACTGAAGTCCTCTGAAAACTTTGAAAAACACCCATTAAAGTAATTTTGAAGACATGCCCTGGGTGCTATCACCTTTGAGCCCTCCAGAAGGTGTGCCCACTTTGGCACCTGCATGGGATGTGGTGGAAGATGTGGTTTAGCCAGAGCATGATGGGCTGCAGCAGGCAGTGACCCGTCTTGTTGCACAGCTTCTCCAAGCAATGCTGTTACACGGACTCCATGATGTAAGGAGACCAGAGTCTGATTTTTTCCAAACTGGTGACACCCTGTAAATGGATCAAGCCTAACATTGCTGAAGATGGATGTGTTGGTGTCTGGTGACAAGGCAAAATGCTTGTGCCACGCTGCAGCAGTGGATCCTGCAGCATTTCAGGCTGGTGCTTTCTTCTGCTTTATTAGATTCTTTTGCAAAAAATCATCTGAAATATTGGACATGGCACTCAACATCCCCAAGCGTCCCCATAAAAACAGCCTCTACCAATGCCAGCATTGTTTTGATATGTCTCTCTCAATACTGTATCAGAGCTTTCTACTTTTGGTTTTTAAGTTGGGCGTTTCAAAGCAGACTAGAAAGCTTCATGTGATTTGGGCTGCAAACTCCTTTAGATACTGCTGCAAAGCTCTACACATCCAGCAGATTTCTGCCAGCTTTGCTACATCACTCAAGGGCCTGAAGAGACTTAATCCCTGCCTGCAGGAGGTTCATGGCCAACATAGCTAATAGGGACGCACTTACACCAAAACCAGGTCTGCAGCCTGGTGGGAACGCTTCGACTCTCCCAGGACAGCAGCGTTCGCAGGAGGTATCTGTGCGAGGATAGCACGAGACAGGGCGCCCAGCTCCCAGCTCCCCACCGCACTTTGTCTTTGCTGCCTCGGAGGCACCCACCGATGTGCACCCACCGCCCACCTGGCAGGAGGGAAGGCCAGGGCATGGAGGAAAACCAAAAGCATTAGTTAACTTACGCTGTATTGCACGGACACCTTACTGCTGGCGTATTTGCTTACATTACCATTGCCCCCGGGAGCCCTGTTAGTGCTTGCACACGTACCTTCAGCTTTAGAGACGCCTATAAAATCATGAACAGCATGGCGCGAATGAACAGGGAACGACTGCTTTATTGGTCTCACCGCGGAGGACCTGAGCTGGACTTCTTCAGCGCGTGGCACAGCAGCCCACAGCTTCATTGCAATCACACTCAGCCCGGTGCTCTAGAGAAAATACATTTCAGGGCAGTGCCCTTTGTCTGAGCAGGCTGGAGGCTGGCAGAGGGGCCGGGGCTGCCATCCTGGCCTCGGCCAGCAGCAGCGTGGGAGCAGCTATTTAATCAACGCGGAACGGCTGCCGCAAATAACTCGGCAGCCCAGGATGTACTAAAACAGGCTGCTTGGTTGCCAGCAGAGATTTTCACGTTTCCCTCTCAATCTTTATTCAAATTTGGGAAGACACAAAATTAACGAAGACCAAGATATAACTGGAAACCATTTGTTTTTCTCATGGAAATGGAACGTTTCCTAATGAAGCTCCCCTCCCCCTGTGCCGCTCGATTCGGGATGCAAATATTGCCGAGAGTTTATCAATCTGCGGCTTGTTTCACGCACTTTGCAATGCTAATGAGTAAACCAATTTTGACATATTATGTAAGCCAGTTTCTGAAACAGAGATTCTTGGCAGGCCAAATGTAAACACAGACACCCTCTCGCATCCAATTTAAATGAGCATGTTGCTGAAAGCACTAAGGGCTTGATTCTGTTGACTTATTCCCGATTTACTCCAGTGCAAAAAAAAAAAAAAAAAAAAAAAAAAAAAAAAAAAAAACACCACCCAAAAAAACCCAACCTTCAATTCACTTGCTAGTGCAGGAGCAATTTGCAAATGGATCTAATTTTATAACACGGAAATATGTTGGAATAAGCTAATGCAGGGTAGTGACTCTGGCACTGGGGAGAGGCTGTACAAGCATTATCCCAGTTTATGATGTGGAGCACACACGCTGTCCCAGACGGAGCTAATGCGGGAGACGACAGCTTCCCTCTCCTCGCCATAAAGCCAAATTTAGGTGCAACCAGTGGCCCATGGGGTGGACCAAACCCAGAGGGTGACTCCCTCCTCTTGACTGGCCCTGCAGAAGGGCAATGCCTGCCTGGGGAGCAGGTAAAGCCCAAAAGCAGCACCGGCATTGCAAGCCACAGGCTGCCCCTGCCATAGTTACGCTGGGGCCACAGGAACGGAGGGCGCGAAGGGATATCTTTCTCGGCCATGCACAAAGCCCAGCAGCTGCAAGCTTGCACCACACTGGCGTGCGGCCGGGTGCTGAGACCCCATGAGCCGCTACCTTGCCCACCCGCCCCACCACGAGGCCCCAAAACTGGCACCTGGCCCCAGTACGGAGACAGGTGGACATCCGGCATGAGTGGATTTCCTCCAAGTTCTATAGACAACGGTCTGAGCACCAGGACGACGTGCTGGAAGGCACGTGCACTGGATGGCAGATGACTGCAATGACCGGCACTGCTCTTTCCAGCTGCACAGGGACAAACCAAAGGTTGTCAGCTCAAGGTGTGGAGTCAGGGGTAGGAGAAAAGAGGAGCGATGCATTTTAAAAGCCCCTTGGGAAAGGATTTGCTGCGGAGCTGAACGGGATTTATTAAAGTGAGGACGGGCTGGACTCAAATCTCTCATTTGCACTTTTCCTCAGTACCATCTGGAGCATTTGCATCTGCCAAAAGCATGGTGTATTTCTGTCAACAAGCGGAAGCAAATGGTGTAGCAGCGTACCTGGAGGTAGCCTTTGCCCTGCTAATGGCTCTGGGCATCTCCAGAGTGTTTTAAACCTAAAACACAAGCGTGAAGCTGAACTGTGATGCTCCTGCAGAGGAAAAGAAATAAAAAGTGTGCTCTGCTGTGAGGCTGGGCGTGCTGCCGCAGAGGAGAACATTTACTGCCTGTGTCAGAGATCCCACGAGGCATTAGCAGAGCTGCAAAATGCAACCTCGCACTCGATCCCCTGTGTCTCTTCATCATGGTATCAGGACCGAGATCTCATTTATCACACCTGGCTCTTTTGCATTGCAAAACAAAGGAGAACAAGGGGAAAAACACTTCTAGCCTCCAACCAAACATCCCATCCCAAGCTTTCAAGGATGAGAGCAAACCTGCGAGCTCTTCCCTTCATGCCGCGTAGTGCTTTCACGCTATGATCACAAGCTGCTGAAGTGCCACACATCTGCTGGCTCATCAAGTTCTGCTCTGCAAGTTTGGAAATACACACTTGCTACAGTGATTCAATTTTATGGCACAAGAGAAAACTTAAAGCTGTCTACACATGAAAAAGAAAGGATGGGGCTTGGAAGGAGGGTAGCTGACAACTAAGTATCACTTGGGATGCCAACCACAGGGAGAAGGACAGCACTAGCCTGCCTACGCACTGGGGCACACCGCAGCGTGGGGGCTGCGGGGAGCGGTGACACTTGGGTAGAGAAGCGGCCCTGCAGACCTGCAGGTACCACCCAAATTCTTGTCCAAATAAGCGCAAGTCCAGCTCTCTGCCAGCTGACAAATACCTTCCAGCATGGATGCTACCGCCCCCGCACAGCCCTTCAGGCAGGAGCGAGGCCCAAAAAGTCATCACTACACAGCAGCTCAAACCCCATCGTATGATGGAGAGACCTTCCCTTCTTCCCACGAGTTTATTCATGCATGGTGCATTATAGTAAAGGGTAGGCAAAAGAATGCTCAATTTCTAACGTCAACTCATTTTTATTGTAATCTTAAATGATTTGGAATAACTCCTGTGGCACAGTTGCTGGCCGTTAATTAGGGCGAGTCAACTTGGAAAGCCCTCGTGGACCATCCAAACATCCTCTGGACTTCTGAGGCTCGGACTAGTGTTTCTGGCACCCCTTTATTCTTGTTGCCATGCTTGTTTTCCATCTTAAGTCCTGTTTCTGCATATCTTAAATACCAGACACTAAAAATATATATATAATAATAATCTGAAGGCCAAATGGACACAGACCGGATGATGGAAACAGCATAGCATAAGAGTGAATCAGGTGAATTTCCATTGTAATTTTTGTAACTATTTAACAGAAAGAAAGAAAAAACGTAATTACTGTCAACTATAAGTTTTCAGCTACCCAGCCAGCAGAACACTGTTATTAAACTACTGTATAATTGCCTCTTTTAGTCCACTTCCCACAGAAGTTGTGTTATTTCACTCATAGTTAAATTCATAATATTGCCTTCATGACTAATCCTGTCAATCGAAATCCCCAGGCTGGTGCAAGGATAAAAATAGCCAGGAGTTGTTTCACTCCCCAGCTTCCTCTCAAAGCACATTTCTGCAAATACCAGGCTTGCAGCTCAGGGAGGCCACAGTCCATTGCACCTATCACCAGCCATCTAAAAATCACTTCTTCGGCTAAAGCAAACCACACAGGGGAGAGGCAGACATGTTCGGCAGGTGACTCTGCCCATCTGCATCGCATATCTGTCTTAGGATGGGATAAATCCCATCTGTCCCTCTCTCTTGCAGCAGCAAGGTCAGGTAAGATGTTTAATGCTGCAGAGATGAACCCCACCTCTAAGCCCAAATCTTCCTGGCTGTACAGGAACTTTACGCCAACACTTGAAGTTTAGCTGGCACTTGCTACGTCTGCTCATGCATGAAAGTTATGGGCACTTTTTGCCCCCAAATCAAAGTGCTAGAGTGCTATCTCACATACCAAACCATGGCTAGCCACCCAAGTCCATATTCAGACACCAAAGAAATTCACCGAGATGAGCAGGATTCGTCTGTGCATTTACTTGGGAGACTGCATAAAGCACCAGCCTTTTACCGTCTTCTTTTTTTTGGAAGTTGAGGGTCTGTCTGAACTCCTACTTGCTCCTCACGCTTTTGACCACTCCTCCTGCTCTGCTAGTCTGCAGACCATCATCCTCCCAGGAGACAAGGTGGGCTGGCTGCAGAAGAGCCAGGCGGACCCTCCCCTCCCTGGCCCTCCATGTCCCCCTCTGCATGCAGCGCAGCTCAGCACCAGCCAGACGTGTGCAGAGCAGCTGCGGCCCAGCCCCGTGGTCCCCAGGGTACCCTGCTGCCCGCATCGCGCCCGGGACGTGGCAGGATGAAAGCCACTACCGGCGTGGGTTTGGGCCGGGTGCTACAGCGCATTGTAGGCTGGTGTGAAATGCTCACTGCCATAGCCAAGACGATGGGGCTGGAAGGGATGAGGGGAGACAGACTTGGTCTCAGACCCAGACTGACACCAGGCGAGAAGTCCCTGTCTCGCCAGAGGCACCAACCCTGTGCTGGGGTTGCTCTCTGGTGGGCACGCACAGAAACTGCTGAGAGATGAGCAAGGAAGAGATGAAAAACCAAGGCATCTTCCAAAGCCGTGTCCCCACGTGAGGGTCCAGAGGCCCTGCGTGGGAAGGGAGCCAGGAGCGACAGAGGTGGTGCACTGCTGGCAGATGCTTTCCTGGTGCGCCCAGGGCTCTGGGCTCTCCCACTAGCACATCACCTCCCTGGGATTTCTGCATGCATCCGAGTCGGCTCTTACACGTCCCAGAGGAGGCAGAAGAGAGTGCTGCCGCTGCTGCCCTCAAGGGCGGGCAGGAGCCGAGCAGGCAGGAGCAACCACCCAGCATCTCCATACATCAGGGAGCTTGTGGGACAGGGACGAGCAGACCCTCGCCAGTCCCTGAGGGAGGTACGGAGTGCTTCAGGCAGCAGGGTTTGAGGAAAACATCCCAAATGCAGCCCAGAGGCACTACAGCTGCCCTTTTCCCGGCTCAGCCCCTGCTGAAGGGCCCCTTGCACAACCCCACAGTACAAAACGTGCTAACGACAACCCCATGCTGGCTGCACCACCAGTCCATTGGGAACCATGGGGAGATGATTTCTACCACGCTACCTCTTACAGCCGCTGGCAGGTGACATTGCAAACTCCTTCACTCACGGTCCAGATGCTCAGTCCACATGCTGGGAGCACCAGGAGCCATCCCTGTGGAGGAAGGCAGCACTTTACATCAATCCATGCGTGACAAAAGCAGGGAGGCAGTTTTAGAAGCTGTGCAAAGTGCTCTTGCCCTACACCATCCTGGAGCAAGGAGGCACCAGCATCCCAACAGCACCAGCGCAGCGGGACATTTTCACAGCTGCACAGAAGCCGTCACTTCTCAAGCAAGCCTGAGACATCCTCACTGGCACTCAAGAGGGATCTCGGGGCAAAAAAGGCTGTTCACACTGCCTTGTATGCACTGGGAGAGCAGGAGTGCGCTCAGCACAACTCTCTACAGAAACACAGCAATTCCTGAGCTACATTACTTCTTCCTCCCTCCCTCGCTTTATGGTTTTGAGACAAAAGATGACAGAAAATCATTCACACCACTGCAAGGGGCTGGCAAGCAGCCCTGGGGTGCTCTCAGGCAAAGCAGGAGAATTCCCAAGAATTGCAGCCTGGAGAGCCCTGGCAGCACAAGGCGCAAGGTGCTCTGTGGAGATTTCCCCAGGAGTCTTGGCACCGCACGTGGCTGCCTCTGAGGAGCTGGGCATCACGATTTCCAGACAGCGAGACTACGAAGAGGACACCCTGGAGCCAGCAAGGCCTGTGGGGCTGTCAGGCCTGGAAATAGCTCTCAGCATGGCCTTAGAAATGTTGCCTGAAGCAGCACTGATTTTCTCATTGATGGTGTTTCCGCAAAGGAACCTGCAGGTCTAAGTACCTCCTTGCCCAGAAAGCTGCAGAGCCCAACAGAAACTTAGTGCCTACCTTGGAAAAACTTGCACCTGCTCTCTCCCCACGCCTGCCCATCCTCAGCCTTTCTGGGGTCTGAGACACCTTCGGAGCAGGTGGCTCTGCTCCTTAAGCTGCACAGCCCTGTATGGGCTTTGAGGCAGGGAAATCAGTGCTTTATCCCTCCTTTACACAGCTAATGAAGTTAACACGACTAAAGGAGGTTAAAAGCCAGTTACCTCTGCAGGTGGATCTCTTGCTAAACTGCCAGTCCCTGACCTATTTGTCAGTACATAGAGCCCCCAGCTCAGCTCTGGAAGAGGAAAGGATGAAGGAGAGAAGTGCCGAGATTCCAGGGCTGAAGCAAACCCAACATCATGACACGATGACTTTCCCTGGATGTATCTCTAACACTGCGCCCAAGTACAGGGCGAAAAGAGAAGAGTAAAGGGCAGGATAAGAAAACTGAAGCAACCAGATACCTGGGCAGCAAAAAAAACAAACAAAAAAAACCCCAAAACACACAACATGCATGGATGACTTAGAACAGATTTGGTGGCAGAGGCCAGCCTGCCTCTGAAGGAGGGTGGCTGTGCATAACTCCTCTCTGGATCCCCAACCAAGTCCTGAAGATGAGCACAGCAAAGCAATCACTCTTGTAAACCTTGGCCTTCATATCTAAGTGTACATCCCTTGGGATGGATTCTTCAAAGTCTCAGATGCTGCCAAGGGCTTCTGATCTTCCATTTCCCACAGACTCTGGTGCACACGTCCATTTAGATTCATCCTCTCATCCTTTAAGGATGAAGAGCTGACAAGAGTCCCAGGCTATCCTGTGCTCCTCCTGACATGGCACAGTGCATTTCAGCAACTTCCCACCAATCAGCAGCAGATCCATGAGGAAGAAATCTGAAAGAGGAGAGCATGGGCTGCATGAGCACTGGGGAACTCAAGGCCAGCCCAGCTTTCAGATTCACAGTGTTTTGAGCATGCATGAAAACATGCACGGTCTGACTATTCCCAGAATTAAAGTACTGAAGATAAAAGGGTGAAAATGTATTTCAACTGACTAGTTTGGGGGGGGGGGGGCAGGAAGAAAGCTTCAATAACATCTAATCAGCTGTGGGATTTCAGACGCAGAAGCAAAGCATTCATCTTGCCACCTACTTCCCATTTAACCCTGCTCAATCAAGGAGACCATCAGCCTTCCCAGATACAAGTAATTAAGGAACGTAAGGACCGTTGTGCTTGCAGTTGAGAGAGAAGCCTTTACTCTGGCACACCTTGTGCCCAAAAATGAGTCCAAAGGCCACATCCAACTATTTTAGCCAACTGCTAGCCCAGTGCTTGTTCCCAGCTGTGGGGCTCACCACCACTCCAGCAGTTAACTCTTCCCTGCTCCAGCTGCCTAAGCTCCTGCAGTCCTTCCCTGGCCATGCAACTATGTCCATGATGGGAACAAAATGCAGCTACTTCTGATGAGTGCACATGTGACAGACACGGCCCTGGGTGCAGGAGACAGGAGCTCGGTTCATGTGCCCATCTCATGATACAGGACATTAGTACTTTGGTCCTGTGATGGATGCACTTCTAGCCACATAGATACCACACCACCCAGAAATACTCCCAAAGGAGTTAGTTGTCTTGTGTGACAAGATCAGGGTCCACTGAAGAAACTCCACATGGAGAAAGAGAAGCTGGAGAAAGGTAATGGGTTGGCCATCTGGTGACAGATTAAGCCTCTCCAAATGATGCCCAGGCAGACAGGACAGTGCAAGACCCAAGAAGGTGGATATGGCATGGTGCTGGACATCTGCTTAATTCTGTCTGAGACTTGCAACCTCTGATAAGGGTACCCTGTACAGTCCCAATGCTCAGTAAAACCATCCAGGCCCCTGACAGCAAGCAATATAGCCAATGCAAAAAAGAGGTAATATCTTGCCTGAATCAGCAACAGCAGGAGTCTTCCAAGCATCAAATTCAGGAGGGTCAAGTGTCGAAATACTGTATTTCCCTTGTGAATGAAGGGAATGGTGCATTTTTCCTGCTTCAAGTTAGGGAGTTGTACATGTTCTTTAAGTGGAACTTTCCCACAGATCACAGAGGGGTTGTCCTCATCCAACCATCAGCAAGTTTCTGTGTAAATCAGCTCATTCTCCTTGGGCTTTTGGACATTTTGTACATATAAAATTCAAGTGTTTATTATTATTTCTTGATATGCAGTACCCCCAGGAGCACTTATTCGGTTTGCATGGAAAACAACACTGGAACACAGCGCACGAAAGCTCTCCTGCGTATTAGATCTCAGCCTCTCATTTCCAGTAGGGTAAAAACATTCCACAAGATTCTGAGCATCTAGCACATGCTTGCTGGGAATTTATGCAAATTTATTCTTCAAATAATCTTGACAAATAATGCTCAGAGTGAAGATAACCTGAGATTGTTTCACTGAGGTTGAAGGTGTTGGTTAGGTTATCAGACACAGCAGTTGCCATGGCAATGAGTTTACTTCTTAACCAGTGAGCATGAGTGAGAGGTTTTATCTACAACTGAAAGGTGACTAAGAAAAAGTGAATTTAGAGCACACCAGCTCTTCTTGAAGAGATGTACACGTGGACACTTGTTTTACTGAAATGCCTATATAAATATCCATGGAGCAACTGGTGCAGAGTAGTCCTGTGTATGGAGACAAGCCTGTAGAATTAGGTTTCTGGTCTGAATTTCAAAATTGACTATTTGCAATAAATCAGGTAATAGTATCTTATAAAAATCACCAAGTCCATGATTTTTTTCTGGCATTGCCTTTATCTGTGTAATGAGAGGGGAATAAGCATCAAACAGACCTGAAAGCAAGCAAAATAAACTCAGGGTATTTTCAAGAGGAGTGCTGGTCTCATAGGTAAGAAAATGCCCCAGGACTTGGAAGAATGGGTGTAGGTCCCATCTCTACCATGGTCCATTAATGACATTTGTTAACTCAGTTCATTTTTAAGTAGGTCAGTTCACAGCCTAGAAACAAGAGATAATTACCCCCAACTTCTGCTTTGTCTGTGGCGCTGCCTGTCCTTAGACAGGGACAATCTGGACAGGAGCAGGACTGAGGCCTCAGCTCACTGCAAGATGCTGCCAGGTGCCACTGCTAGTGCCAGCTCCCAGAAGGCAAGGGAGGAGTTTGTTCCTGACATGACTGATGGCCAAGCATCGGATTGACGTTCAGATCTGACAAGGCTGGAAATCAGAAGATGCCCCTTTTCCTTGAGGCCAGATGTGGTCTGTAAGCCTGGAGAACCTACGGTTAGGGACCTGCTTTTTTTTACGGCCAATATTCAAAGTTTAAAAGACTTTGTTTCTGCCCAATGTCCGAGTTTGAGACATTTGCTGGAGTCAGCAATGCAGAGAAGCATGACGTATTGCACTAGACAAAGCATTTTCTCTTACGTCATCTGATCCTTACTTTCCTGCAATTGAGCAATTACATCAAGCCATTGTTGCAGTTCTTTGTATTCTACTGTAGCTTTCTTTTACTGTAATTTTTGTTGTAGAAGAGTATGTCCCTTCCTCCTTGAAGCAATTAGAATGTCATTCACGTCGCACTTTGGATGTGAATTGAGCTGTTCCCAACAGCTACTCAAAAAAAAATACATAATCACCATAATTACTGGTGGCATTTAATTAACATTCAACTTCCTTTCCACAGCAACTACAGCTGGACAACCCATTTATTTCATGCTAAAACTAATGCTCTCCTAATTATTTTCTGTCACACTAAGCAGCCCACCTGTGTCCATCTTAGCTGCAGTTTGCTGTTTTGATTGCTGTGCCAAAAGGAAAGAGAGGCAAGCTAACCCTCTCCATGCATTACAAGTGCTCGAGCTGCAACAGGTCCTGTAACAAATGCACTGTGTGAACATGGCTGTGAACAGTTGTACAGCTGCTTGCTTTATGAGCTTCCTTGACCAGGCTTCCCCCCCACAAAAAAAGGAAAAAAGGCAGTGGAGGTGTACTGGGTTTGAATTACTTGCTGTCTACTTCAAATGTCAGATCCAGCAGATTGTAAAATAACCCCTTCTTGGCATCACTGCTGGGCCAGAAGGCTGCAGATGGGTAAGAAGTCAGCCTGGCATGGCTGCCTACGAAGGGGAAAGCTCCCTGCTGGGCCTGGCAGGGCTGCCCGAGGGAGGAGAGCTCCCGCAGTGCAGCCGATCTCTCCATGTTTCCAATGTATTTGTGTAGCAGGGCAAGGGGCAGCAATGCCTCCAGCCACGCAGAGGCACCACTGCAGAGCTGCGCTGGAAAAGACACGGCAGTCTGGGTTTGACCTCACAAGAGAGAGCAGAGGATAAGCACTTCCATAAAATGCATGTACTACTTTTGTTCCCAAGGATGCTGGGCATGATTTGCCCGTTTCCAGGTCTGTGGTCCATCCTGACCACCTGTTTTGCTGGGGTACAGCAGGCGAACAGGAGGGCTCTGGCTACGCATGCACTGGCTTCAGTTTGGGCTCCCACCAAGGCCATTTCTCAGTCCACCACCCACCACAGCCTACTCATGTGAGCCAGGAGGTGATGGGGATCAGGGTCAGGGGAGGCACATCATTCATTTGTGTGCCAACAGCCACAAACCCTGGCAAGGCTTGGTCCTGGTCTTCAGGCTGGGGCAAACCTTCTGCCGTCGCCTGTCCCATTGCCCAAGCAGTAATTCCCCACCTCTGCAGCCCCAGGTGCACCCCCAAGCCCCTTCTCCAAGGGCAGGAGCAGAAGTTAGCCCATATGGATGGCTGTCTAGCTGTCAGGGACTTTTCTCGCTCTCCCTTCACCTTTTGTTGTCAAAGGCTTTTGACCACAGGCTTCGGCTGCAGGGCGAGGGGGAGCCCGGGGACGCTGGCATGCCTGGGCTGCAGCACGAGCAAGGACAGGAGTTGAACAGGCAGCTCATGACAACAGGCGATGCCCTCACACGGGGCTAGCTGATGCTTCCCGGCCTGGTGGGTACAACAGCAGCTGCTGAGCACCCTTCGCAATGAAAAAGTAATGCCTGCTCCTGCTACCTAGAAAAGCTCCACCTCACTAGCTCTCCATTTCATTCCAAAACTTGGCTGAAAACTTATTTTCTTTCTTTTGCCTGTGCCTCTCAATTTACCTCTTTGCTGTTATCTAATTATATTATTTCACCTTGTAATGAATGCAGTGTTTGCAGGAATGATGCTCTGTGAAACTACCTTGTATTTGCATTTACATTTGAGTTTTCTTTATTATACAGAATAGCTATTTAAAGGCGAGTGAGAAAGGAACTGACAGATACCAGAAGGAAGCGCTGGCTGAACTTTTCCCAGCTTGGGAATTACTAATGCCTCTTACTTCTTCTCCCCCGCTTCCATTTATCATCCTTGGTGTGGACCTCTGCAGCAGCCTTTCCCTCTCTAGGGGCACTAACAGGTCTCTGTGCTCAACCCAGCCACCTACGGTCACCAAGCCTGCAGAGACTCAGCATCCACCCCAGTGAGATTGGGTTAAAGCAGGCTAACAAGTTCAGAAGTAACAAGGAGGAGGAGGGAGCTCACAGGCAGCATAATAACATGCACTTCGTTTGCTCAGGAAATGAAACTAGAAAAAATATGGTAGATCAAAAGTTGCCATAAGAAGCCTGGGTTTCAGAAAAAAATAAAATGGGTGCACACAGATTGGTAAGACAGTCTGCAAAAACAGCCCCACGCCTGGGCTATTTATGCAAAAGTCAAGTAGCAATGCAAACAAGAGAACCGCAAGCCCCAATTAAGCTAGAACTTCAGTACCTTTAAACTCTGCATGAAATTCTTCCTCACTACCACCAGCTGAGCAGTAAAGTACCTCTGAATTGAATCATCCAGCCTCCCAGACAAACTTCCAGCTCCACAAAGGATCAGCTCATCTCAGGAACTGATTCGTGAAACACTTCAGTCAAGACCGTGAGCAGATGATCTAACTTGATGAAAATGCCCTAGCTCTTATCAGGTCAAATCAAGCTAAGAAAGATCAGAGAAATGAAATATCAGCATTTCATAAATCAAACAGCTGGCTGCATGCTCCCGCTGACTGTCCAGGAGCACTTGTCTTTGAAGGACTAATTGGTAAGCCTTGCTATTTTTCAGAGAAGAAATTAATAGAATTGTCACAAAGATACTACTTTCCAGCCCTCAAAAGCTACCTTTCCAACATGCACATTTCAGCTGCAGTTTGCAAACACCTAGGCTTTGGGCAACCAACACGGGAGCCCTGCTCAGCACACCTGGTCCCTGGGGCTCCTGACAGGGACCGAGCTAAAAATCTCCCTCTTCATGTGGGTTTCCTTGGGAAAGACACCTGAGAGCACTGGTGGGGAAGGAGCCCTCAGCTCCACAACCATACAGGAGTAGGGCTGAAGGTGTGCAGCACAGCACCACCGCCTCGCAGCTCAAACATGCGGCACGGGGCAAAACCAGGCTGCCACCTCTCACGTTTAGCAGCTTTTGCTCCTTTGTGCACGCTCCCACGGCCAAAGTGGAGACACGGCCTGTGACCATGGTTATCGGTTGTTGCCATTAGGCCACGTGCAATTTGTTGCTCAAAGCAGCAGGCAGGCATGTTTTCGAAGGCGGGAGCTAGCAGTGCTAAGAAATTGGGGAAACGCATCAAAACAAAGCAAGAGCACGAAGCATAAGTTGCCAGCCCCTGGCCAGCACTGGCAGCTCTGCATTTCAGCCAATTAGATGCAGGTCTGCAGGGCTCCCCCAGTGAGCTCCACCAGTGCACACCAGCTCTCACCCCTTCACACACCCATTTTTATTGCCAATGAAGACGACACCAGCTCTTCCCCTTCCTCTCGCGTCACCCCAGCCACAGCACACGCCATGACGCAGCGCGCTGCTACCAAATTCTCACTTTTCTGGATGCAGTGACCTGTTTGTGAGCACTGGGACTAACAAAGCCTTACAGATCTGCCTTTTCAGTGCTCTTCATTGGGGATTCTCTGGTGCCCAAAAACATTGTGCTTACACCCCCTCAGTAAGCTCTCTGCAGTAGGTGCAGTGTGGCAATTCTCATCCATTTTTACAAAAAACTCACAGAAATGCATGCTTCAAAAACCCACCACTCTGCCTAACTGAGTTGAAGCTGGCCAGCAGGTTCAGAATATATTTCTGCACACATCAGGTGCCCACAACCAAGGGCTCACCTGCATCTGCAGTGCAGTGAGACAGGCTCCAAGACGAGGGGAGCCAGTTACCATGCTATTCAAGTCACAGCTAACTTATTTTGGCTGACGCGTAAAGACAATATGACTTACGGACAATAAAACAAACATCCCACTAGAACAAATCACCTTTTCCAAAAGCCAAGTAGGTAGCAACCCATCACTTCAAACCTCAGCTGGCTCATGCCTGGATCCCTAAATGACTCTTGTCTCTTCTTGAGGCTGTTGACACCAAACTCACCCTCTGACACCTTCACACTCCAGAGAGCTGTTCCCGTTTTACTCGCATTGGACTCTGCATTTGCACGTCAAGCTTCTGTGCTCTTAATCACTTTCTTCTGCAAGGCTTCACGTGTGTTTGTGTCGAGGCGGGCATTTTCTCACCCCAAAGGATTCATTATTTATGGGGCTGAAAGAACGAAGCTACTGAAATAGTTGTTCATCATTTTAGCCCTTCCACATACCTTTCGAAGGCATAACAAACATATTAAGAAAGCAAACAGCAGACTTGATGAGCAAAAGCGCAAAAACTAACTTGAGGCTTGGAGGGTCTGTCAGTGTGTGCCACGCTTCCCCATCTGGCATGAAGCCGAAACCCTCCTACCTGGAAATTCCCACATTCTTATTGCACAGCTGCCAGGACAGAGTTTTCCTACCCCGACGACAAATGTATCCCAACATACCCTGCCACTGGGACCCACCGCACCAGCCAACACCGTCCAAGGTAACTCCAGCAGAGGGAAGCAGTAGGGAGCTGCTTTCACGTACCCTGGTAGGACATTCAATGAGGTGTTTGGAGAAGAACAAAGAGAAAGAGGCCAACGCAATCCTAGAGCAACTAAAGATTAAAAGCTGTTTCTTAGTAACTTGGCAGCTTCAACACACTCAAGCTACAGATGCAAAAATGTGAGACATTCACATTGCTTTTCTTTAGCACACCTGTATTCACGAGGACACAGGGCAGCTCAAACCTGGGGCATTCAGGGGCCACCGGCAGTGGCGATTTGTCTCTGCAGCAAGGAGGACAGCAGGCACTGCCCAGCAGCAGCCACCCCCTGCGCCTGGTGCAGTGACAAACACGTCCACTAATGAGCCAGCTAAGACTCTGCATTTCCTCACTTTGACCACCTTCCTTATTAAAACTGGAAGACCTCCAGGGCTGGGAGTGCCTCTTGTTAACCCAGCAGTCCTGCCAGATTACTAACTACGCTGATACTCAGCTGCCTACACTTGCTGCTAAGCATCCTACAAGATGAAAAGAGGCTTCCAAACACACAAGAAGTCCCAGGCTTTATTTAGCTTTGATTTTAAGCAGACGGCCATCAGCCTATGCGACTGTTTAAGGGCATTCCCATCCCGCCTGTGATGGCATCTACATTCAAGAGAACAACTCCACCAGCTCCTGCCGCAGCTGCCAGATCTCAGCTTGCTGAGAAGAAGTAGGAGGGACCATAATTCACAGACTGACAAACTTTCACTGTGTTACATGCAAAGGCCTGGCTTACTGACATTGCACACTCGCTAACTCTTTCACTGCACTTGGCTAAAGCGCTCCTGGTGCCAACTGCCTCTGGCCTGGCTGCTCGGGGCAGACCTGCAGCCGACATCCCTCGGCAGTGCACCAGGGAAGGAGCGTTGCCAGCTTCCTTGGACAAGGACACAGGCCCTGAGAATCCTACTCAGGATCACAAATCCTTTTTTTATTATTTCCCCAGTGCACACAGTGTGCTTTTCTCTATTATTATTATAATCAGTCATCCTGCAGGTCTGCGTACCGTCAAGAAGGAAAGCAAAGAAGTCTGACATCGCAAAGTCACTGTTTGTTCCCGAACCCGAGAAACTCATTTATAAAGTACCATATTGCATTGTGCAGGAGCACCTGGCTCCACTTCGGATAATGGTACTTGGTAAGAAAGTCTCTTCCGAGACGGGGAGGAAAATGACTGCAAAACATAGCTCAGAGCAGCACACATTAACGGCTTGGGCTATAGTGTAGAATAATGGACTTCAATGCTGACTATCTTGATAGCACGAGGAAAAAAAAAAAATCTATTACTAACACTTAAAGAGAATGAAGGAAGTGATAATTATATTGGTTTCAGGTCTCAGTCATGTTTTGCCCCTTGCCAGAGCTACTTTATTCCACATCCCCTCCTCCTGGGTGCATCCTATGTCTCCTTCCTTACAGGAGAAAGGCAATGCACAAAACCAAATCAACGTAAAATTTGCTTTTAATATCACAGCAAGAAGGCTGGAAGGTGCCTCCAAGAGGTGGCCAGGCAGCCCATCCCATCCCCCTGCCTGCAGCAGGGGCAGCCACATCCCATCTGGCAGATGTTCATCTAACTTCTGACCTCCAGTGACTGGGACTCCACAGCTTTCCAGGGCAAAACTATACCAGTGCTTCTTCATCCTCATCTTAAAGTTACATTTCCCTTAATACCATTTCTTCTTGCCCCAGCCACCGTAGACAACAGGGAACTGCCGGTTCCCCTCCTTTCTGCAGCAGCCCTGGGAGAACTAAGACACCGTGACCTCATCTCCTCCCAGTTTTCTCCTCTTGCGACTGAAGGGCCTCAGTCCTACAACTTTTTTTTTCCCCTCCTCTTTTTCATCTCCTTTCCACAGCCTCTCTTCCCAGACCATTTTTGCTGTGCCTTTCTGGACCCTGCTCCACCTGATAACCTCTTCCTTGGAGAGTGAAGCCCAACATGGGGCTTCCCCATGCTCTAACCAGCACAGAGTAAAGTAGGAAGGACCGCAAGACCTTCCTGTTAGGCAGCCCTCCCTGTTTGCTCTGTCCCCATGCCTATTTAGCTGTTTTTCTATAGCACATGTTACTTTGACTCAGTCTACAAAGCACCGTGTCACAGCCAGAGCCTTTCCTCATGACTGTGCTCTGCAGTCACACCCCACGCTGAGTTTGCAAAGCTGTGCCCACACCTCCCCAACTGACACATACAGAAAATCAGATATCCAGGTATTTTCCTTAACATCTGAGTAACTCCTTAAGTTACCTTAGGAAGCAACCTATCTCTTTCCATTGGCTACATAAAGAGCTCAAACTATATGGCACAATTTAATTATTCTAAGATCACCCAATCTCTTTACTCACCAGCCATTTTGGCATATCCTACGCACTCTTTCCATCCCACGCTGCGTATCTCTGCACAGAAGCAGCTTGCTCACATGCCACAAAGGGACCAGACGCAAGGAGCAAACACAGGGCCAACTTACACAAATGCATCTCCTCTTCAGTTTGCATCTGCATAGACCACTTGCTCACGTCAGCCCCTTCTGCTCTGTCTTCCTCCCTTAAAAGCAACAGCTGAGCAAGACTCTGGAGGTTTAGTTAACAACGGTCTCTTAAACTTTCAGTTGGCTGACCTGAGCTCACCTGCACTGACTTAGGCTTTCAGGGTTCGGTGAGTTTTTTTTCACTCTCACAAATCCCCAAACTCCCCAGCAACCTGTGCTCCCAGCCACAGGTGTGACCGGTTCCTCCCGAGCTCATCAATCACCGCTCGCCCACTCGACACTCGGTGTATCCTCGCCAAGTGGGTTTGTGCAGAGCTTGAGCAAGGTTTAGATTTGCAGCTGAACTTCCATCACCCCTTACTGTGTATTAAACAATTCGGCATGCAGTTATCTTCTTGAAGTGGAGCTGGGTAGAACATTAAGATTTATGCTGCCCCTATTCCCCAAATAATTATTATGAAATTACTGCTGGAAAGGAGTATATTAGTTACATTGCTTTTACCACCTGCGTGGTCATCACTCTAACTGTGGCAACAGTGACTGTGGTTATCATGTACGGTGGTGTTGGATCGCTGTGCTGGACTCATTTAACTCACATATTATCTCTAGGTCTGCTAGACTGTTTCAAAAAAATTTCATTTCTTCATTGAGGCTGACTCTGGAATACATATCACTCAGAAAAACAAGGTTATGACAAGCAAAATTCATAAACCATGTAGACATATGATTAATAAATTCAAATGCAATCCAAAAGGATGAGCTTCCTGCCCAAGGAGAACACATAATACCAGCACCCCTGCAAAATATGAAATTAAACCACACAAGGTTTAAGCAGCATTGCAAAGATAACATCCCTCTGATGTTCATGACCAAGACTGCGCCTGATTCAAACCACCCTACAGGTTTTAGCATATAGCAGTTCTCAACTCCAGCCCAAATATAACCTGCCAAACCTGCTTTTATGCATTTGTAGCAACACATGTGGCGGTTGTGCAATGCAATATCTGATTTGCTCATACAAATTCTCATGAAAATCATAAATGCAGAATTAGCTTAGAAAATTTTTGAGTGCATGCTCAGAAACTGTGTCTGACAAGTTAATCATCCTAAGAGTAAAGCATCCTTTTTATTAGTGCAAAACTGTGGCCAGTTACAGAGTTATAAATAAAACACACAGAAATTGCTGTCCATCTGACGGGTAGGGAGCATCCAAGCCAAAGAACACCAGGGCCTGGATGGATTTAAAAACCCGGCAATGCTAGCATGAACCAGTAGCTGTAAAATAGAGCCCTCAAACCTTGTAACACACACATCTGTGTGTGTGTACGTGTGCATTTGGTTATATATAGCATCACATTAAATATGACCTGCATAATGTATGTAATATGTAATATTTAGGTATAACCGACCATTCACAAGGAGCTGCCGAGGGAGCGTGCCAATGCCATTGCAGGCGGCCAGTTTTCGGAGCAGACAGCTCCATCCTTGCCCACGCGCCGCTTTCCCCTCCCGGAGCCCGAGGGTGCAGCCGGAGGCGGGCAGCCAGGCTGGGGTGGGCAGCCGGAGCTCCCGCGCAGCCCCCGGAGCCCACCTGCGGGCATCGGACACGCTCGCCCCATGCCCGGGACTCGCTGGCTTTGTGGTCTCTCAACCTAGCACCTGCAGCTCACAGCTTCTTCCTCAGTCTGTTGCTCCTGTCAATTTTTTTTTAAAGACTGAGCTCATCGGGTGAAAAAAAAAAATCATTAAAGAATATCAGATGTGACATTTAAGGAACAAGAATCACCTTGTAGCTGCAAATCCACATAATTAACATACCATTTTCACCTCTTCCATCCTGCAAGTATTTTAAATCTAGGAATACCAATTTTAATAAAAACATGCTCCATAAGCATGAAAAAAAGCCATTTATTTGTAATACAACTGTTTGATTCTCTTCTAAAATATTTGCATACTTTCATTTAATTTCACAGAAAACCAAAATGGAGGCTGAGATCAAAGCGAGTGACTTCATTAGAGCTGATAGGTTTCATAGAGCTCTGCAAAGTTCTACCGTTGCCTGAAGACTTTTTAATGTGGGCAGGATCTTTACATTTCCAGCCTGCCAGTTGCAGTTAAAACTAATAATTACAGTCGCAAATGGACTTCTGGTTCTTACCTGAAACATGATTTTAACACCCAGATTGGAGGCAACATCTTCCTGTTAGTACTGGGAAATTCAGGGCACAATTAGAAACGTTTGTACTAACCAGGTCACTTAGAGCAGATGACACCCAGGCCCATATTTTAGATTAGCCGAAACTGCAAATACCTCTCTGTACCTTGAGATGGACCAAGCGGGAAATAAGCAAAAAAATCTCTGAAGCCCTGTGCTTATTTCAGCAAGTCACATAGTTTAACATTATTTTCTTAAAATTTTCTTTTCATTGTTTCTAACCAGAGATTATTGACCCATCCATAACAGGACTGTAAGTAACACAGTTTGATACTGCTCTGAAGTGCCTAACTCGGACACGCACAGGCTTAAATGTGGCTCGGGAGGCAGCGTTACTAAGGGTGTTAAAATGAGTGCATTCACCTGGCTTTGGGGGAACTGATACTCTTTGCGACTAAAACTAGTTGCATCAAAATCAAATAGCAGTCAGCCTCTGCCCTTACTTTTACATCCAGTAAGTGCTGGAAGGTGATGGGGGAACAGATCATTATTTGTGTAACACACGGCATCGACCAGCCCACTGACATACCCAAGGCACTGCAAAATTAATTACGGATTATTTCTTATTTAAACCATCACCAAAAAAAAACCCCCTAAAAACTGAGTGTAACGTTTACTAAGCCCACGGGTCAAGCTCTCTGGTTACAGCAAGTTCGCCACCAGCACTGGAGAGGGAAAAACAGCTCCTGCAGCAGATGCTGCACATGGAGAAACCCCAAACCCCATCCAGCTCCGGGCAATGTACTAACACACCACAAGAAATCTCACTATTCTGCAGATTTTTCCCTTGTTTCTCTGGGGAAAGGGTGAACTTCAGCTAGCATCCACTCCGCACTGGGATGGCTGTAACGGCTGCACGGATTCTTCACGATTTTGGCTAACTAAAAAAAAAAAAAAAAAAAAAAAAGTTGCTCTCTCAAGTTTTGGACCCCCGAAAGGAAAAGCAGCTTTGAAAGCTGATTCCTTCTGAGCAAGTTTTTGCTGCCCATTGCGTTTACTGTGGTGACAGCTTGCTCCTGTGCTTGCTCATTAACCCCATTTCCAATTGGGTGTTTATGAAGATAGTATCAGACCAGATGCTATCTGGTCCCCCCAAAGGGATGTCAGGTCCTTCCAGCAACCAGAGACATCACCTAACCTGCATTTTTAAACTACCTCCATGGTACTATTATCACTTTTGTGATAAATGCAGCAGATAAGGCTTTTCTCAGTGCCTGTGCTATTTCAAGGCCGAAGTCCTGTTTACAGCAGTGTACTAAGAAATGATAACGGCATGCTGGGAGCCACTCCAAATCAAAGATGCTTTGAAGCCTAAGACACTTTTGAAAGCAAAGCTCTGAGGCTACAGAAAATGCTGTGAAAGGTTGAAAGTCAGCCATGAGTAGAGGGTTGCATGAAGTCTCTGTACTCCCTAATGCACACAGAAGCTTTGAGAATAAAGCACGAGCGATTCCTGGGCTATGAAACCACAGAAATATTTGGAGTGAAGGAAGTGCTGCAAGAAGAGCGGAGATACAATATCATAAAATGAGCTGAATGGGTAAACCACAGCCTGGAGATGAACCACCCCAGCGTGGCAGCCCAGGTAGGCAGCCACGGGGCCGGGCTCCCCTCCAGGGAGCATGGCACTGCTCCGACTGTGCTCGCTGCACACCTGGGCATCTTGGAAACGCAACGGGGAGGGTGGACGTGTCACCGCGGGCACAAGCTGCGACGCTTTGGAGGTGACGGTATGCAAGAGAAAGAGCAAGGCCTGTTTCTTCCACAGAGCTTACAGAAATTAATAACATAATTCAGGTATTTAGCGATCTCGCTGTCGCTATAATCCAGGCAGAGTCACGGCTGAGTCTGTATGGTGCTTTGATTTTCCAGCCCAAGCCTTCTAAACAAGCTGGCTGAACTAAGGGCACGGGTAAAGGCAGTGGGAGCTGCTGCTGCTGCTGCTGCAGAGGGCAAAAGACAGCTTGTCTTGTGCAAAACTCATCACAACGGCAGGCCTCCATTTAAGCTCTTCCTTTCCAAAATTCTGGAATTTGGATTTTACTTCTCCTTGCACTCGACACAAAAGCAGACGTTACGTTTGGGTTAATAAGCACCAGAAGTAAAACCAATTAAAATTTCACTGTTGCTGAAGACGTAATCAGCTGGGTGTAACTCAGCCTTCACTGAGTCGATTTTCATTGATGCCGCAACGAAACACAAATATTTATGAACCCAACGCTGCCTCCACCATCAGTCAAAGCGTCCTCTCTGTGCTGCGCCAGCCAGTCGGGATTACAGCAGAGGAGGCTCATAACAGATAAGCTCTTCACCTCGCTCCTCCCTGAAAGGCTAACAACGGGGGCTGTATTTTATCACGGCGTGTATCTCTTCTGCATCACAGCGTTAGGCAAAGGCAAATGAGGACGTGAGGTGGGATAAGGTTGCTCAATAAAGAAAGGATGAAGAACCTGGAGATAACTTGGAAGTGGTGAATCAAACTACCCCACAGAAATATGCAATTTAAAGCCTTATTTGTATCATGGCAATGAGGCTGGTGTATTCTTAAGAGAAACAGCCTGGAGCTCCAGCGAGAAGAAAAGGCAATCCCCTCGCTTACAGGCGAGGCACAAGAAGAAACTGCTTGCCCAGCATCTCGCAGAAAGCTGCACCTCCGCCAAGAAGTTAACCCACCTTCGCTCAGTGTCAGTCCAGAATCATGAAAACACCCTTCCTATCAAAGCAAAACCAGTGCAAGGCCTGAAAGACCAAGAAAAATGCCCTGCAGTGGAAATCTGTACATGAAAACTAAACTGACCTCCAGCCACTGCACCAGTTGCTCCACAGCACAGTCCATGGAGCAAACAGGAATGGCCATATCGGGTCAGCCCAAAGGCCCATCCAGCTCCACGTCCTCCCTTGACGTGTTCCCCAAGCAATGACCAATTCCAGCTAATACTTAGAAAAAGAGAAAAAGAAACAGGACACGCACAGCCTGATTCTCACTTCCCCAGCTGGTAACAATGAAAAGGTCAAAGACTTGCTGAGATGAAATCATCTTACTAAATTGCCGCTGTTTTCCCATCTTCCTTTCACCTGCCTATTAGTTTTTCCTTTTTACTTCCACATCATTATCAGGCAATGATTTCTACAACTTCACTTAAGTTCCCTCAAATAAAGAATCATTTATTTATTTAGCACTCAGCTTTCTAGAGCACTACTGTTGTCTGCTATTACATATCCAGTTATGTCCAAGTCACACATTTGTATTTAGAAACTGAAGTGGTCGTTTCCTGCATAATTTGAAAACTTCTATATTGCAGCCTATAGCAACAGGCGCAGTAATACTGTTATGTAGTGGTTGTAACTGAATAATTTTATATGTACTCTATTATGCTTTTTTAATGTGCAATATAAAATGCTATTCAGCTTAGTTTATGCGAAAGCACACTATCCAAAAACTGACAGTCTTCTGCATCAAACTTCTAACTTCTTTATAGCATGTTGTCACTATGAATTACATGGAAATAAACAGTTGGGGGGAATGAAGCACTGAAATATTTTGTTTTTAGGGAGGTTATGGATTCTCCATCATGGGACATCTTGGGAATAGCTCATATAAATCCCTGTCAGGAATAGTTTAGGCTGATCCTGTCTTGAGGCAGGAGGATGGACTAAAGGAACTCTTGAGATCTAAGAGGATGAGAAATAGCTGAATCACATGGAAAAATTATTACTCATTTGATGGAAAAAATGAAGTAAGTTCTTGATTATCTCTGTATTTCTCTAAACAAGAAGAGACCGTGTAAAACCAAGCGCTGTCACACTGCTGTGGAAAGAATTGCTCATATCAAGCACCCTATTCCCAAATTCATTGTCTGAGTAATGCATCTCTTGTGCAAGGCTCACAGGGAAAGAGCAGTTACAAATCTATTAGGAAAACGACTCATTTAGTAGCTATCATAATATGATCCGCAATGCATCCCCAGAAGGCTATGGAAGAATCTAGCAGCCAGAAAGCAGAAATGTGCCAGTTATTAAATTCAAGCGACATGTTAATTAGAAGAGAAAAAAAAAATCCCAAACCCTTCGGGAAGGGAAGGGAAGGGAAGGGAAGGGAAGGAAGGAAGGAAGGAAAAGCACTGCCCCCACGTGTCACGCAGTGTTCAAGTGTCCAACAGTGGGAAATATTCTGAAACGGGAGTGAGTGCTGCATTCCTGCTCGGGGTGGTGAGACGGAGGCAGAGCTTTTCCTTCCTGTCCAGGTCATCCCCTTCTCCATACGGAAGAAGCAGGGGAAACTGCAACCTGTAGAAAACATAAGCAAGAAATCTCATCTTAAACCAACAGAGGTAGATCCCAGCTTAACCTGAAGGAAAGAGCTGAAGATCCATCGAGATGCTGAACCAAAAATCCTCACGATCTTAGTACTGCTTTTGCCAATTTGTGTTTGCAATTTTGGCAACATTCATAAAGATAAATTTGCTATCAAACATACTATTTTACATGCTTATATGAGTGATATATGAGTACAGAGGCTAAAGCATGTCACAGAGGCACAATTCAGCTATGGGGGGCTACTCAGCTCAATACTAACCCCCAGGTCACGTCACCCCCAGACGGTAACGGCACGAGCCTCCTTGGAAGGGCCAGGGCAAGTTCAGGGGGGCAGCACTCAGGAAAGGGATGGGATTTTCCGATGATCAGCAATGAGAAGGGGAGTTTTGAGACACACAACAGGACAGCAGGGAGCCACCTGAAAGGCCAGAGATTGTCACGGTTATAGAAACAAGCACACAAGAAATAAACATTTTGCTTTAAATTATACTATAAGGAAGCAGCATTTGTGTGTCCATGGAAAAAAACAAGACGGAGACTACTGAAATGAAATGGTGCTGTATGATGTCAAAACCTAGGGGGCCCAGAAAAGATATCTTCACTTCATATTCCTCTAATCTGATACAAATAAGGCTTTAAATTGCATATTTCTGTGGGGTAGTTTGATTCACCACTTCCAAGTTATCTCCAGGTTCTTCATCCTTTCTTTATTGAGCAACCTTATCCCACCTCACGTCCTCATTTGCCTTTGCCTAACGCTGTGATGCAGAAGAGATACACGCCGTGATAAAATACAGCCCCCGTTGTTAGCCTTTCAGGGAGGAGCGAGGTGAAGAGCTTATCTGTTATGAGCCTCCTCTGCTGTAATCCCGACTGGCTGGCGCAGCACAGAGAGGACGCTTTGACTGATGGTGGAGGCAGCGTTGGGTTCATAAATATTTGTGTTTCGTTGCGGCATCAATGAAAATTGACTCAGTGAAGGCTGAGTTACACCCAGCTGATTACGTCTTCAGCGACAGTGAAATTTTAATTGGTTTTACTTCTGGTGCTTATTAACCCAAACGTAACGTCTGCTTTTGTGTCGAGTGCAAGGAGAAGTAAAATCCAAATTCCAGAATTTTGGAAAGGAAGAGCTTAAATGGAGGCCTGCCCTTGTGATGAGTTTTGCACAAGACAAGCTGTCTTCTGCCCTCTGCAGCAGCAGCAGCTCCCACCGCCTTTACCCGCACCCTTAGTTCAGCCAGCTTGTTTACAAGGCTTGAGCTGGAAAAATCAAAGCACCATAAGGACTCAGCCGTGACTCTGCCTGGATTACAGTGACAGTGAGATTGCTAAATACCTGAATTATGTTATTTGCATAAGCTCTGTGGAAGAAACAGGCCTTGCTCTTTCTCTTGCATACCGTCACCTCCTAGTAGAGGTTGTTTCAACCTGGCTTAACTCCAGGCCTGCCTTAAGTTAGCTAAAGTTAAGCCAGAGCTAAACTTAAGCCAGGCCCCAGGGAGAGGGGCTCGGGCAGGACCTGGCCCGCAAAGCCACAAAGCGCCACAGCCCCCGTCCAACATCACGCACATCCCTTTCTCAGCCTACCTTTTTAACTAAATCCTGTAACTCTTTTTTCACCTTTACCAGCTCTCCAGATGCCCTCCAAGTGAGGTGCTTGCAGCACGCAGGCGCAGAGCAAACACACTGCCGTGAGGATAGTCTGCGTGCTCTGCAAGGGATCATTTGCTACACCCAGCAGTGCCGCAGAGTACCGTCCAGAGGTGTTCGCCCCTCGAAGAGGCAGCCTTCTTTGCATCATCCCTCTAGAGCTGCCTCGTAAGAAGTGGATTTGTAGACAACTGGGTAATTCAATAACTCAGAGCACCAAGAAGCCCCGAAAGTAAATCTATTAAACCCAGAGGAAGACTCCTAAGCGAGTTATAGTGCCACTGCACCGCCAGGGAAAGCTGCAGTCACCCCAGTCCCCACGAAGGAGAGCCGGTGGAGTTCGTTAAGGAGGTCTCAGCAAACACCTCTTGCGTCGGCCCAATGCTAGTGTTATCCCCCAGTCTCCACCCACGCTGGCTCTCTCCTTGGTTTTGTTAGGGATGTTTGAGAGAACATAGCTCTCCAGACAAAGTGTCACCTCTTGATTCTGCCCAGGAGAATGGAGAGGCCCAGGATGTCCAGCACATTCAACGCTGAGACTTGTGCACACGGGAAAGCACCCAGTCAGATCTCCTCTAACCTGTTGCTGCTTCAAAGTCAGCAGCAACCAATTCAGCAAATGATCCTGGTCTGTAGGCAATTTTCTGAGAACGGAGTATTTCGGATCTGGGCAGCATCGGTGAAACGTGTTGGCTCTTTTTGCATTCTCCTTCCACGAACAGAGTCTTCTCCAGGCCAGGCTTCAGGTGTGACCACTCCAAATATACGTGCATGCTCTTGCCAGGGAACGGCAGGCCACGATCCTACCTTTTACACAGAGTCGCTTATTTGTTCTCAGTCCTGGCTGCTAGAGGAGGCCAGGCTACCTCCTTGCTCACTGTGAGCTTTCTGCATTGGGCCCCATGCAACAAGCATCCTTGTGCTTGCCCCAATGGTAGGGTGGTTGAGGTTCCTCAGAAAAGCATAGCTTCTCCTCCTACAGAATTATCCCTTACGGCACAGTTTCAGTTGTGATAGGAGCAAGAGGGTCTAAATGCAGCTAGGAGCTGTATCCATGTGATATAAAGCAGAGCCTTCAATCTGTCCTATATTTCTCCTTTTGTTTTTTGCCATATCCTTTCCTCATAGACAGCATGTGTACTGGGGATGCGGAGATACACTGTGGCAGCAGGTGAACAGGCAGCAGAGCAGGGATTGAGTGATCTCTCTCATTTGGGATGACTCAGGAGAAGAGCACAGGAAACCGTGTTTCTAAAATCCTTACAACCCTGCGACCACTGCCAAGCACAGCAGCTCGACTGCAGCATGAGGAATAGGAGCCCATCATAGAGGAGACACAGCCTGCACACAACCTCCACAATCAACATCACTGCAGTAACACACGCTCATTCCACACCAGCTAAAAAAACAGTAAAATGCCATCCTTACCACACTGTACACACAAATATCCACTAACCAGCATGCCAGAATAACTGCAGCTATCTCAGATACCAAAGGTATAACCAATGGCACAGCAAAGATGACATGTGATGGGGACCATTGCTCTTCACACCATAGACTTTTTCCTGTATTCAGGTTCATCACAAATAGGTTCTTATATGCTAAACTTATGCAAACAAATGCTATTTTGGCGACTTCCTTTGTCAGCACTTTCATGACAATAGATACATACATAATGCAGTGAATCTATCCCATTGAAGAAAAAGGCAAGCATTTCTGAGGACATTAGAAAGATTTAGAGGGGAAAAAAAATCTGGTTAGGAATGACAGTCGATATCTTCAAAAATTATTCATTGGTGCCTTCACTGGTGAAATTTATTGCAAATGAAGGAAAAGCAAACAGGACGTAAGAGGAGCAGGTAAGCCTCCTAAAGGCGAGCCTCTGCAAAACACCCCTCCAATTACGCCTCGGAGCTGGCTTCCCATTTACACCACGGCGAAACACGCAGCGCTGACAGAGCTGGTTCCAGCCTGAGCTTGTATCACACGACTGTATCAGCAGCAAAGGCTCCCTCTTTGGGAGCTCTCCCAGGCCCTGATTCACCACCACAAACATCTGCAGCACATTATGCTGTGCATTTGTCATCTATAAGCTGTGAAAATAATGTCCTCTATCTGACTAAATAAATCACATTACTGCTTCAAGAGACATCACAGTAAATACTCGATACCCAGGCAGATCGTGTTAGCGGAGCTCACTAGCCCGGCACCCTCAGAAGAGAGTAATCCATTTAGTCAAGCCTCAAAAGACCATGCTGCCAGCAAAGTGCCGAGTGCTGCCACCTGGAACCTGTCTGGGGCAGAGATTTCGGGATGCTGCAGGAGCAGAGCATCCTTCCCTGCAGCTCGAATCACAGCGGTGGTCCCTAGCGCCAGCCAGTTTCCTGAACTGCAACTGCGGGCAGACGTGCGGGCTTCAGGACGCTCCCTCTCTATTTCTGATGAGGATGCAGAGCGGTTTGTTGCACAGAAAAAGCCAGATATCTGGTATGTTCAAATACCAGATGGCCTACTGATAAGTGTAATGCAGATTACAGACTCTGTGTATGTTTTAAAAAGGCTCCTTACCTGATCCAAAGGTCAGCATCACAAGGCTGTCCCAGGGCACAGGGAAGTAGGCAAAATCTTTGCTTAAAAATTTAACAAGGTACTTAAAATTAGCGACCGTCTTCAAGCTGGTGATGCTGCACTAGGTGTTCAAGCTGAGAGATGTTACCTCCAAAATATGTGCTGTATTTGGGGTTTGAAACAGCGGCTGCTGGGGTGCTCCAACTACATGGCATAGCCCCAGTGTCACAGCATTTTGAACCTGGAAAAGGACATGGATATGTCTTTTTGTTGTGCTTTTAACAACATTTTACAAGAATCAACATAAATATACCCATAGGTGCAAAACGACGAGACTACAGTTAAAAATGAACTTGATTGCTAAGATGACCCAGCTGCAATCAAACAATAAAATACAAACCCCCAGCCAGAGAAGGGAACATCAATTTTCCCTGTACTCCACTTTCCTGGCATGTGCACCTGAAAGGACATCCTCCAGACCACAAGAGAAGATGGACAATGATCAGTTATACACGGGCTTTTGTGTAATAGTGTATATGTAAATACAATATATAATATATAAAAATCATGCTGGACTTCATAAAACAAGTTTATTTGACTGTGTGCTTCCCCCCAGCCTCTGCACCAATAAAACTCCCAAGTAAGGTGTTGTACACTTAACAAACACAGTTATACTGCTGTATAGACAACAGCAGTGTATGCAAAAATGCACATAAATCTATTTTTGGCCTACCACAATAAACAAAAAGGTCTACTGAGAATGTGGATAGACTGATTTTGATATTATTGTGCCTAGGAAATCAGGGAGATAATGAGCTGTCACAGCAAGTAACAGCTCAACACCAGCGATGGGGCTCCGAACGGTCGCAGCTACCAAACAATAATGTTTACTTCAGCGTTTCTGTCGAGATCAACTTGATGCCTCAGGCAGTATTAAAAAGAACCATTTAGTCAACATACAAAATCCAAATTCAACTGGAGAAAACTAATTACACTGAGAGTATAAAAAACTTGCAAAGCATTAAATCATGTCTGAAAAGACACCTTAGTACAACTGACTGAGTGGAATTAGGGAAAGTCTCTGTTTCTCTGGTCTTAAAACGCTTGGGCTTTTTATTGTGACCAAGAAATATATTTGATAGTTAATCTCTTGCAATAAAACCATCACTGGAGAAGTACATGTGCAGCAGTGTATTCTCAGTGATCCTTTTACGTCACTTGGACGATATAATGACGCTATACTTGCTTTTATCAACTAGAAGGTATGATTATAGGGGAGGGAAAAAAACAGTTTCAAGAAGTCTTCATAAATATTTGGATTGGTTTTCATTATACACTGTTTTAGGACTGGAACTGCTTTATTTCTTGAGACACCTCGAGGATGCAGACCGCACCCAGCATCGCCATCCCTGCTCCCCGGGACGCCTTGCGCCCTGCGACCCCGCGTGTCCCAAAGATGCATTTCCCAACTTGCCCTGGCTGCCTGCAATAGCTCAGAGAGAAATAACAGCTGAGCAGGAGCAGCTGCGAGCATCCAGGGGAACGCCTTGTCTCCTCTTTCAACTATTTAAAGAAAAAGCTTGCTGAGACTGTCCCTTTGGCTCCGCAGTTTTCCCATGGAAAACAAATATGTGCAAAGGTTTGAATAAGCCAGCAAATATTCATCAGACAAATGCTTTACCTATGCATGTACTTTACATAAGTACAAAGTGTTGAGAAAGGATTTTGCACGTTGAATACCCTTAGCCATGCAGCGCAGAGCCACCGCGCGCCCCGCGACTGCCCGAGCGCCCTCCAAACCCGCAGAGTGTCCCGGCGAGGAAGCCCCATTCTGCAGTTTAATAAGCATGTCGAACACAGTGTTACCCACGCCTTGGAAATGGCGGGACTCACAAGGGACCCCTATCTTTTGGCAGCATTGAAGAAGCTCAGCCAGCCCCATGCAATGCGTGCAGATGGTCCTGCATTCGTTCAGAGGTTGCACCAGGTCTCCTGGAAAAAATTTTAGTGGGTGAATTTTTACTGGTAAAAGCGCATTAGCTTCCAGGAATACAGATTATACAAAATATATATCGTTCCGTCTCTAAATATTTTGTGGTGCCCCGTATGGCAGTGCCTGTGAGCCACACTCGGCGCGTGACAGCGGGCAGGTTTGGGGAAGACGGTGCGTGCGGCACGGAGAGTGAAAGGACGGCGAGGAGACACCAGCCTTCCAGGAAATTGTTTGCTGCCATCTAATGTCATTTCCACATGTTGTATTGGCAAAGTTTTGCTGTCTCTGCCCCGATCGTACCTGAGGACAAGTAGCAGAGCAAAAGAGGAAAAAATCTCAGTCCTTTTACAAAACCTGCTGGCCCATTCCTCCTAGACAGCAGATAGTGCCATGCCACGTGTCCTCCTGGCTTCACCACGGGTCACGTTCCCCCAAACTCCCCCAGCCAGACAGAAGCACTCTGCCAAGCTAGACACTGTTAAGTTTAGCAGGCATGGATAAATTTAAACATGTTGTTATCTTCTATTTAACTGATTCCCTCGTGACTCTATTACAGGAGCCAGATACTCACAAGCGATGCAAGACTTATGCACCCTGATAAGTAAAAATGACTTTCAGTTACTCCCATGTGTACAGGATAAAAAGTCAGCTGAGGTTAGCCTCTGCTACAGCCTATTCCTCTCCAATTTCCTCATTTTTTTTTTCAGAAAATATACTCCATGTGATTGGAGACGAGGGGATCAGCTCAGTTCAGGCAGCTAGAAAAGGCAGGACGGTCTGAGGGACGTAATCCTTCCTGTGCGCCCAGCAACCACGGCAGGGTCAGTGTGCTCTGTGCTGCACACAATTACCTACCAGGCTTTATGTCTGCAAAATCCTGAGAAACAGTAACTCTAATTCCCAGCATTTCGCCCTTGTCAGTAAACAACAGCAAATTCTGCAGAAGCACGTTTAAAGGGCAATTGTTGAATCTGGGTCAGCTAGAAAAACGCCTGTTTTTCCGATGGTTTCCCAGGCAGAGGGAGCCTGCCACCAGGTGTCACTAACTTCTCGATTAACGCAGATCAGATCCCAAAATGCTCCTTTATCTGCTGTTTCTCAGGGCTTGATATTCGCATGTACCAATCATAACCAAGGGAAGATGGCCACTTTCTCCTCCAATATCGGCAGTCATCTGTCCCTGCTCTTTCACAAAAGCTTTCATTAAATTTGCCTCTGGATAATTATTTTGTTTGCTTCGTTGGCAGTCATTACTACAGCCTGCTGCCTTTTGGAAAAAGAAAACATAACCCCACCACTGAGTTCAATTCTTGTCCCTGCGAAGGATGCTTGGGGGGTGCTGGCTCTACGCAAGGCAGGTAGAAGCCTGCCCTAAATTATGAGGAAATGAAGTATTGCTGCTTTTGCCTTACTGTGCAAAACTAACCCAAGAGAAGTTATGTCCCGATTTCCCTGAGGGGAGCTCCTTTGGGACAATTCCACAACTCTACCTGAGGGGCAGTTAGTCCACAACTCTGTAAAGCAAGGTATAAAAACACAGAGTTAAAGAGTACCTTGGAAAAAGCTCTCTGTAAGCGATAACCGCAAAAGGCACAGTTAAGTGTCCTGAAGTCTGGAGCAAAAAACGTACTGTATCAATCAGAAATAACTCAAAAGTGGGAGGCACTAAAAGAAAGAGAAGCAGCCGCGATAAGGGAAATCACCTTTCCAAATACTTTTGTGTGTTAGTGGACATGCACGGCATTCCTAAAATCAGCTCAAAGTAAGAACTAGAGAGAAAACATGAGTTACTAATTCCTTTGTATGAGTTACGAAAGTACTTAAAAAAAAAAAAGAAGAAAAAAGAAAAAAAAAGTATCCCAGGAGATGACGTACCACAGGCCCCCGGTGCAGGGTTGCACAGGGAGAGGATGGAGGAAGGGTACCCAGAAGAGGCTCCCAGCACTAAGTCTGGCACTGCTGCCCCAGTACGCAGTGCTGACAGACACTGCCACGCTTTGAAGACCATCAGTGGGGAAATATTCCTGCAGCATCTTGGCACTGCCTTGTCACATGAAAGACAAACCCGGAGGGACTCAAAACTCTCTTTTTATTCTGATCCGAGCTGCCATGGATGCAGATTTCTTTAACTGGGAACAGACCTTCCCCACTGGTCAATAGGCCCCAGGTCCTTTGGTTGAAGCAAGCAAACTCTTGCAGAATGACAAGACTTAACAGCAGACTTGAAACCTCCAGAGTCTTCTAAAGATTAAGACTTTCTTCTCTTTTTCCTCTCTCTCTCCCTGACTATCCTTGCTAGCGCTGGAGCCTTGTCAAACACCCCAAAAACTAAGGCATTCATCTGGCTGGTCCTCGTTTCACCATATTCTTGGAGGCTGCCCCTATAATGCCCACTGAAAACATCATTCCTGGTGAGCAGATCTGTTAGGTTCAGGGATGATGCTGCCCACATTTTCATGGAAGACAGTCCCTGGACTCTGAATTTTTTGCAGATGCTTTGTTAAGCCATGCTGATGCTGAATTTGAGAGACAGATGCAAGACCAGAAAGGAGGTTTTTTCCTTTCTTTTTTAAAGGCATTACTTTATATGTCATCTACCACAGGACTATTTCCACTTTGGATGGTCAAAGCTTAAACTACATCAAGCTTAAACTATGATCGTCAAGCCAAAGCTAAAAAAAAACTGCAAGAATGTCACCTGTATTTAAAAATCTTAAAGTCTTCAATTCAGTGCAATGCTGCAAGTAAAATTCCCCCAATTTGTATTGATTTTAAACATGCCATGCAAAATTTGCAGCCCAACCTTGCCTGCTAGCATTGCAAAATCTCACGGGTATTGTATGAGACATCAAAAAGAAGCTGTAATCTTGAGTAGCAAACCGCAGACTTGGCAGTTTGAACACCAAAAGTGATAACTTTTGCAGTTTCAGGACAGGCATATTAGCTGAACTGCTCTGCTAAGATCTTCAGTAGTGATCTCAGTGAGCTCAGTAAATTCATCACAATGAATTATGTATTTTGCACCTCTTTCTGGTTCTCCACAGAGCCAGAAAGACACTGTGTTTCCACAGGGAATTGCACATTATGCCTTTGAGTCCATGGCACATTTCACACTGCATATTCTGCTGCAAAAAAAAAACAGCACTGTGGCAATGCATAGTGAGTGACACAGAAACATCCCAGGTTTGGCCTTGTCCTGCAGCTGGATCAGGGCAGCACCTTCCCCACACCCAGGATCAGGTCCGTTGCATGAACGGCGCTCACAAATAAATGGCTGAGCAATCTGCCCAGTGAAAGTCTCTTCCCTACCCACAGAACCTGGCTCAAGCGAGCCGCGAGGGCTCGTGTTCTGCTTGCATTTGGCATCTCGTTATCCCACTCTCCACAACGAGCAGATGTGAGGAGGCTTTTCACTTTTTGGAGCATTGCTGGATCCAGACTAGGTGGAAAATGCTGCACAACACCAGACAACTGCCCAAATACATCCAAGTGCTGTATCCTCTTATCCCTTAACCTCCTGGTTAATCTAGAAGTAATTCCAGACTTTCTCCTTTATTAAATTCTTAGGAATAATTACTGTTTTTATTGCTGTCTAAAGATGCCCAGTTTCACCAGCAATGTGAGCAGGGGAAGAAGATTGTCCCGTCACTAAATCGATGACTGGGACTCAGGAGCCCTGGATTCACTTCCCAGCTCAGACACGGATTCCCTGCATGAGCAAACACCAGTCTCTTCTCCCCTTGCCTCCCTGGGTATTGAAGAGCGGTGGTGACACTTTGTTTCTCCATCTTTCTTGCCTATAAAAGCAGGGAGGATGTGTTGCGGCACTTACTACAAGCAACATTTCAGTACAGCATTCAAGGCAATGCAAAGGGCGAAGTGAATGACTAAACCCTACTGAAGGGTTTTAATTGTGTTTTCATCAATGGTGAGTCATTTCAAGTCAAGAGCCGTGACAATATACCCTAAATCATACAGGATTACTACATTGTGTCAAACACACACATAATTAAGCAGCTTTAATATGTTAACAGTTTGGAATCAGATTAGTGCTGTATTAGGCTAATAGAGTTGGTCCCCATTAATCCAGATCAATTTCTCAGCTCTGTTAGTTTACTTAGATTTTTCAGAAATTTAAAAACATAAATCTAACTCTCAGCACAACGGGCACATGCTGTAGGGCAGGACGGATTCATCAAGATATTTGGGCACGTGGATAACCCAAGTGCAGCTTAGCCAGTGCAACTGCACGATGCGAAACTAAACCCTCTAATCCCCTGCGATGAGATTTTCGTGCTGCATGAACACAGAGGGTACCACGAGAAGCGACGATGCAGCTGGGCAGCAATGTCCTGAAGGACCTTTCCACGTGTGAAAACGCTACTGATCCCTCTGTGGCTTCATGCATCCCGACAGGCAGTGTTAGAGCCCAGCATCACCTCCTGTGACGGACACAGGTAACTGAGGGAGTGCTGCTTTTGGGGACAAAAACGCAGACATGCAAGGTGCAGATGCACACAAAAGCTGCTGCCTGGCTTCCCAACGCTGATCAAGCTTTAAATATGGGGCTTTATGGATCGCACACATCAAGAGGGTGGTACTGGGATGTCTGTGCTTGTCCATCTGTGAACGAACCCAGACACAGGGTTGGTACCACAGCCGTTTCTCCGCGCCAGCTGAGAAAGTCTTTGCTCTCCATCCACAGAGCACTCTTAAGGACGATCATATAGACACATCCAACTGAAAGAAACTGTGAATACTGGAGTGAGAAAGGAGACCAAAGGAAATGCCCATACATACTGTAGTGACCTGTACAGCACAGGTGAGTTTTAATACAGCCTGCACAAAGCAACTGCCAAACTACTCCTGCCACATCAGACAAAGTGCAGCAGAGCGACGCGTTTGCCCAGCAAGGTTTGGCACAGGTTTCAAACTGGAAGCTGATGCTTCAAACCCTGATTGCTACAGCCACCCATGCACTCACTCGCCACTTTCTTTCCATATATTTGCATGTGTTTGTGTATGTACACATACATATTCATACCCACATACAGACATATGTGTGTTCTCCATACATATATATTTTTCTTCTGCATTCCATACATATATACACACATTCTATATCGTGGCAGTTAAATGGCAAAGTTTTACTGCTTTAGTTAAGCTGGCTAGGACAAAATCACACATTATGGATGCACTCTCTTTTAAGTCAGTTTTGTGTTGCTTTATACTTTCAAAAAACAGAGCAAGTTTAAGCAAAACCTATGTATTTTTCTATACCAGTTGAAATAATTCATTTTAGAAGTTAACTTAAGCTTATAAACTTATAACTGCAGTTCTAAAGAGACAATGTCTGAACTTACCGTCTGCATTCAAGGTAGCATTCAACCAGCTGGAAATATATTTGATTTACATTATGTGGTACAAGTGAGTCACCCAAGCACCCATAAAGCAGGCTATACGTGTATAAGAAGGTGCCAAAGAGCTAATTCATCACACTCTTTCTGAGACAAATTTAGCAGTTCTGAAGGCAGGATGCCGCAGTCACCTGACATTTTGTCACAGAGATTTTATTCATGGTGAAATGTTATTCTCAGTACAGAGTGCTAGGCCTTGAGTCACAAACATAAATCCTGGTCCACAGTGTTTATGCTACTGGGGACAAAAAGCCTGCTTGGAAATATTGCAGGGAAAATGTCACACAACGAGCTCTCCATGATGGACTGACATGGAGATGTCATGTATCTGGCTTTTTTTTTTTTATAAGGGCAGTCAGATATTTTTGTTTGCGATCAAGCACTTACCGATGCGTAGCTTGCTACGACGAAAATACTCCAGAGCAAAGACAAGAGGAAGAGAAGCTCAAGCAGCAGCGAGCATCCTTGCATGAGAAGGACACAACACTGTGCAGAAGCAATACGCTATAAATACTTCTCTTCATTTATATTGGCATTTACAATGCTCAGCAGGAAACGATACATAAAAAAGATGGCCATGGACACTTACCTTCAAGGGTAGCTTCAGTGACATGCTGTTAACACATATTTGTTGACCATTTTGAAACCAAGTAGGGAACAGTGTTGGATCAAAGCCTCCCTGGGCTCTCCACGCGTTTCAGCAGGCTTCTGCTAACCAGGGCAGATGTGGGAGATGATTTCCTAAGAGCTCTTGTGAGTGCAGTCAGGACACCAGGAGGTCCACCCTCCTCCTCCATCGACAACAAGGGACTGGCTGACTGGCGGATTCTCAAAAAAGAATTGCCGTTATTTCCCATAATACGCTATGGGTCCCTATTAGCTGTTTTCTTTTCCATTAAAATTGAAACAATGTGTTGCATAATGCAGCCGGAATTTCCCGAAGATTTTTTCTGGTGTGTTTCCCCCTTTAAAAATGTTGACTTGTCAAAAAAAATAAAAAAAAAAAGAAAGAAATTCACAGGAAGGATGACATGTTTTGCACAGATTTTTTTTTTTTTTCTCATCATAGCAGTGCTTTTTTGCACCTTTCCTTGCTATCACAAGGTGATTTAAAAACAAACACCAGAAAGGAAACCTGTCCTCAGCCAGCTCTTCTGCAACACATAGATGTGGTCCAACTGTAAACACGCAGAACCAGGGATCTTGGGTCCCATCCCCAGGCCCACCTCTTCCCTTCAGCGCCTCCATGCATATTTTAGGGATAATGAGGTTTTATATCTTTGCTTTCAGGATTTTGACACTTATTTTGGCATATCAGATAGGGCACGGTTTGCTTTTTACATTTGGGAAGGGAGGAGGTACGGCCTAAACACACAAAAAACAAAATATGATGGAATAAAACATTTACTTTTCAGTACTGGAAGCTCAGATTATCATTTTTATCTGTGTTTATATACAGTGACTATATTCAGGTGAGACTAATGACAGTACTAAGTGTCACGAGTCAAAAAGTACCATTTTCTAGGTAACAGCGCATTTATGAAGACAAATTTGTGTCACAATTTCACTCACTCAAATCTGAAGGAATGAGCTGGCATAATTGACAACTCAATCTTTTTGACATATTTTTAATTCACTTTAAAAATAAATGAAAACACAAAGTAAAAATGTTCAGTTTAGAGGATAAAGAAACACGCAGTCAACGTCTCCCACTACCCTCAGCTGGAGGTGACACTTTCCCTCAAATACAATATTTATCTTCATCTTTCCAAATTATTCGCTGTTATTACTATTTTTTCCTCAAGACATGCCAAGATATTACTTTCCAAATTACTGGTTTCTATTCTTAGTTACCTGCAATTTTCACCTCCCACTGCATGTTAGCGAAAGTCAGGGACTTTCAGTCACTTGGAGCTAGAGGCAGGAAGCCCACGGGACTATTTGCATTAAATCGGCGCCTTGGCGTTGAGCCCACGGTTGGGGTGCCACAGCTCCAGGAATCCTCCAAAAATATCCTGTGAGAGCTGCAGCCCTCAGCAAAGGGGTCAGCGTCAGAGGGAGGAGAAGGGAAACCGAGTCACAGGGCAGTCGTTTGCCGGGGATCACCAGTCCACCGGAAAACTCAACCCACGCATCAGGCAGCCCCAGCACTAACCCGTGCCCGCTTTCCAGCGCCCCTCCATGCCGGCTACCAGCCTGACCGATGCCCGCTTGCAGATCCTTCTCCCAGTCACCTTCCAGAATAGATTATATTTTGAATAAATTAGCCCGCATATGGCTAGGGCCTCTGCAGAACATATTGCTTAAACAAGTGCCAATTGTTTGGCACTTGCAACAGATTTGGCCAAACCACACGAGAAGATCCTGTTCAGAGTCGTGTTTGCATGTCAGTCTCTTGCTACGGTATTTTTAGAGCTATCCGCGAGCTCTCGTGTTTCTTCCGAGCACCGGCCCTTTCAGGTCTGGAAAACCACCTGTGTTGGCCAAGATGGGAGCGGGTCAAGGAGAAGCAGTGGTCTAAAGTACTATGGTGTTGTGTGCACTTAAGGATCACCGGTTCCCTTTCTCCGTAAGGGGCAGAGGGAGCAGAGAGCTGGAGCATTTGGATCCAGAGCTGCTTTCTTTAGGTACTACCTTTTAATACTTTGTGACAGCTAAAAGCAGCACAAGGATTCCACATTCAGTTCTGAACTTCTCTGTAACCTTTGTGGTGGCATTAGCATAAGGCAAGGAGACATATTTTGACTCCCATCTGTGCAAATCCTCCCTGTGCTGCAGAATCAACATTCTGTCAACCAATTATTTTATGCTGTATCACAGCACGGGGGGGGGGGGGGGGGGGGGAATCATCACACCTACAATCAAAAGAGCAAGGTTTTGCAACATAGCATGTACTAAAGATGTCTGTCTTAAGTCAAACTAGCAGCCATATTTTATTCAAGAAGCATGTAAACAAATCTGGCACATTCATTATAAAAAAAAAAAATTTGTGTACCTAGCATGTTCATCACATTTCAGCTATTCCATTTCTCCCTCCCCACCGAGCTCCATGGAGACAAGTCAATCACAGTTAACCATCTGGTAATCCTTAGCCCAGGCTGTGCAGCTGCTACCTACCATTTTTAATCAGGGCTATGTCTTCCATTCATGCTAAATAGGAGGCATGAACAGCTGCTTGGCCAACACTTTCAAGCAAGCTCGTGCTCGCTCTCTCTCTCTTTAGTATTCCTGGCTTCTCTTCCTTTCAGATCTACATTTTGCCCATGTTTAACAAGCTTTCACTTAAAAAGAAGAATAGCAGCGAAACAAGAGGAAAATGCTTCTGATAATTAAAACCTTTAGAGCTCTGAACAAGTTCTTGGGGACAAGGACTGCAAGCGCAGCGTCTATCTTCAGAAAGCAAAAATCAGGGTGCCTAGGGAAATACGTTGTGTTCCTACCTACAGTGCTCTGCAGGATGCCTGCCCATTGCACATTTCAGGCAGTGAAGGTTTCAGGCATATCCGAGGTTAAAATGAATTCAAATTATTAATACGGGAATTCATTTTTAAAAATAGGCACAGTAATGCCACTCCAACATGCAATGAGACTTTCCTGCAGGCTTTGCTGCATCCCAGCATCCATGCAGAAGCCAGGAGCTCACTTCCAGCTGATGACGGTCAAGGTTTATATACCAATGGCTTGTTATCACCCCGCAACACCAAACCTGGCTGTCTGGATGCTCTGCTTGCATGGAGAGAAGCAGCTTCCCCACAAACCATGCCTTAGTTTCTCCCATCTTCTAAACAACTTTGAGCTTATTTCTGCTAGGAGGTCCAACTTCTCTAGCAGCTACCTCTCCTTCCCCAGAGATGTCCATATGGATCTTGCAGACGCCGGCACAGGCCCGCGCTGGGCACATGTGCCAAGTCCTTGCTCCCTCCCCTCCCCACACAAAGACTGCAAACACCACGTTACAGCTCACCACAGCACGAGGAAGTCCACTGCTATCCAACGTGATACAACGTGCAGTCAAGACGACAGCCATGGCAATTTACAGTAACGTCATCTAGTAGAAATTTCTCAAAAAAAGAAAAAAAAAGCTACTCGCTGCATGATTTCCACCAGGATTTTGCCAATGCACACACTGAGGTATTATTTTAGCCTACTTTTTTAGGCGAGCTCCTACATCATAGGCTTCTTGTGAAAACTTTCTTTGCAATTGTTTTTTCCCCAAAACCTCCTTCAGCCGAGAGATGTGTTACTCTCAGCAGAGTGGTATCTTGGAATAAGGAATTCACCAGATCCATCACCTCTACCTCCTATGTAGCAACGAAAGTCACAACTTACACCCAACCCCCCAAAGCAGTGTTATAACATGGCAGGACATTGTTATCTGTTCAACCTAACAACAAATAAAATCAACATGAAGAGCAGTCTGAAAATAAAGAGAGACAGGATGGTATAGCCATTATAAAACACTATCTCTTCTAATGACATGGCATAGGGAGGTAAAATCTTGTATGGGCAAATCAATGTTTCCCCTAACAGAAAATGAACAAAGGACATTTTCTGTGCAAAACAGTGACATGAAGGTTAATAATCATGCATTCCTTCTGCTCCACCAGGAATTCATCATTTAACTTCTCAGAGTTTACCACAAGTAAGACAAAATTGATGACAGGTTAGTGTTTCATCTAATACAGGAAAATTACTCCAAAACGCACAATATGTCAGATCAGATATTAAGAGAAAATAAAAATGGTCTAGAAATGCGGTAGAAAGACCCTGGGAAATAAGCAGCTCCAAGATAATCAGTGCCATCAAAACGATAGAGTTTATTTCTCTTATGTATTATGCATTCACACACATAAAACTGTAACAAACATTCTGCTTTAATAGCATTTTAGTATTTTATAGGGGCTAAAGTTTTCATTGCCATATCCAAATGTGCAGATTTACTTCAATTTTTGCATGTTAGCATGGACTGGAGAATCCTTGTTTCTCTGTTACAAATTAAAGAATAACATATGAGCTCTATATTAGCCCTTTCTGGAGGTCTTGTTTGAACCACAGAAATCTTCACCTTGAGAGACGGACAAATGCCCGTACATCTCCAGGCAATATGCAGCCTGCTAGCAGTGAAAGCAGGGCGAAAGGAAAGAGTGCAAGGAATTAAAATGGATCGTGAAAAGCACAAGTATGGACAATTCTTTGGGGAAAAATGCCTAATACAACGGAACGGTTTTCCGCCTGCAAATTAACCAAACTGGAATTACATGCTGCTCATATCAAGCTCGCCCTTTCTGGAGGCCGTCTTCTGCGTGTAGGTCACTATTACAGTCTGCAAATATTTTGTGCGAGTGTTGTTTGATGACACCCTTTCCCTTGCGTGTCCCCCTGTGTTACAGGACCAAACGGCCTCTCCTTGTACGTTCAGGATACAAAACACAGCAAAAGCCAAACAAAAGATACATATGCCAAGAACAGGCAGCACCAAAAATTATCAGTATTAGGTGCACCATGAGAACCAACAGATTTTGTGGTTGTCGCCCTGATTGTGGCAGCTACTCTACCCACTCGACAGAAAACACTGAAACCATCGATGCTTTTCCAAAGGTGATAATCTCATAGAAACTCTGGTTCAGACACAGTCTGAATGACTTGGAGTAAAACTACTACATGCCAAACAAGCGCAGAAAACATCATGTGTGACTGATGCTAAGAGCAAGAGGTTTCCTCAGTCATCGTAATGCTAAAAAGCTAAGCCTTTTAGCCAGAATACTCTTACAGCTTATCCTAAGAAGCAATGACCACGTTGTCAGTGGCTGCTGTTTCTGGCAGAAAAGCTCATTCTTTGATGACACTACTGTCACACCAAAAGGGACCGTCTCTTCAGATAACAAAATGTTTCCCCGAGCCTTCAACTGCTTTGATTGAGTTAAGTGATGTTATCCCTTCCCTCAGTTAGAAGATGCTGTTATAATCAGGAAAAACTTGTGGCACCTAAAACACTTGATAGCCAGGTGAAATCAGTGACATACCGTTAATCCACAGAGCAATTAAGGCAGTGTGGAGCTAGACCTAAAAAGACACACGTCCACCGCAGAAAAGACTCAGAAGTGGCTAGATGCTTCTGTGCTGGCATAAAATGTGCAGCTCTACCTCAGATTAAAAAAAAGATCCAGTGTGAAAATATCAGATGTGCTGGGATGCTGAGCACAGAATCTATGCAATGAAGAGTTTGAAAGAATAATTTCTTTTAATAATTTTTGTCATAAAATAACACATTCCGTTTGGGCAAAATTCCACCTTTACACAATTTGACCTCAACAAAAGAATGTATTCTTCCTTATATTTACTCCTGAATAAAAAACAACTTAGCATCTCTGTTGGCTTTGAGGCATAAACAAATCGAAACCTGCCAGATGTAAATCATAACAATGGTAGTGGGGTTTTTTTTACCCCAAATATACTAGTTACGAAATATAACAGACTGAAAGGACTGAAAAAGAATGGTAACATCTTTAATAAAGAAAACAGAATGAACTGGAAATCTTGAAAAATAACTTGTGGCTAACATGCAGATTTTATCAGCTTGTGGATCAGAAGCCACACTTTCCTGGAGGTTGTATCCTTTCTGCTAATTTTCTGAGATGGAAAAGGCACTTGTCTTCTTTCTATAACTGGATGCTTTGCCTCCACGCTTTTTACAGCATATGCTCAAGTTTGCAGTTGCTATTGATAGAATGGGAAAGAATAAAAATTCTTAAGATTTTTTTTTATTCTGTTTAAGATCAAATGTTGCGGAATTGAAATTATAACTCAGACATGCACACTAAAACATCAGTGCTAGGACCTTCCCTTGCAAAGTGACTACCACAGATGGAATTTCATGTAAATAAAGACAGCAGTCATGCAGATATGATGCAAAAAGTGCATGAGGTAATACATATGGGTGCAGCCTTGACTGTGCACACAGGTGCTGTGTTTCTGCAATAAGGGTACTTCTGATCTCAAGCCCGGACAAGGCCACTATTCTCTGCAACCACGCAATAGGAGATGAGACATACACACTGCATACGCAGGTAGGGGTATTACACTGCCCACTTTCGTGTATCCTCCCTCTGCTCTGATTTCAAAATTTTGCAAGACTGCTCAGTCAGGAACAGCTAAATAGGCCATACCTGGACCATTATCAGTGTACCAAAGTATATCACTCTAAACAGGAAAACCGACTCCCCTGGGACTAGGCATGCCATAAATTAAAGACACCAAAAATAAGCGTTCCTAAAGCCAGACCTTTCCCATATTAAACTTAACGACAATGGCTAGGAATTAGATCTGGAAACAAAATTTCCATTTCCTAAACATTTTTCAAAAAACAGGGTCATATATATGAGATACAGATACAGATATACAAGCACACACAATCTCTGAGGTGAACTGACTATAGCTAGCATGAACAGGTAAGAAACATGATACTTAGTTAACAACAGGGCACTTCTCAGAGAAAGTAACACAGAAAATGTATTCCTAAGGAGTGTGAAAATATATTAACTCCTTGATGCTCTTCACAATCCATCATCAGCTACAGAAGGCCAGCCATCAAATCCAAAACCCAGGCATCAAGGATTAAAGACATGATACATAACCATAATCAATTTTAATTACATTGTTTCATCTGCAATCACTCTGTAAACAGGTTGGGAGCTAATTGGATCAATAACTGAACTCCTGTCAAGTGGAACGAGCTGCACATTCAGCAGGATAAAAGTCATCTCTGCCTATGGCTAGAGGAAAATAATTCATTCTCAGCATTATCAGGACACGATCACTCTTAAATTGGCTGAAACTGTGGATCACAGCATCACTAGTGGCTGCTTCCCAAAGACTCGTTACAAAGGGCAAGGCTTTCAGCGTGGCTGTACACAGCTTACGTACCCACCGCAGTGGCCTTCATTATATTCCATACTTGAAGCATAAAACATTGAACAACGGGATTTTTTAACTCCTAAAACCAGCCAATTACGTTTGCTGAATTAGACTGCGCAACTGAGTTGGTAAGCGCAATGAAGGAGTAGCAGTGAAACAAAAGCCCTGTTTAAAATAGGTCGCTCCTTTAGAAAATTTTATAATTACACACAGCAAATGCATTTGCATGTTCAATGAGTAATACATGTTTCTTGCGAGGAAAAAGGCTGGAAAAGCTTAATCAAAGCCTATCTTATCACAGCAAAGGCTAATTGGCTTCCATAGTGCACCATCCAGCAGAATCTAGCATTAGTGCAAGCTTCACCAACCATTAGTTTGCAGAAAATCCCAATTTATTTTGATAACAGAGGTCTTACCTCCAGGGGGTTTCCATGACCACATAATCAGGTGGTGCATCAGTAGCCCATCCCATGCCCTCCAGTCAGCATCACCACAGTTAATCAGCTCGACAGCCAAGAGAGATGGGATCCAACCATGATTCAAAGAGTAATTTGGGAATGGAGAAAGGTGCTGGGTGATACATAATGAACGGAGATCTTTTTCTTATAAGAGAGAGTGAAAAATGCAAACTAATTAATAAACTGCCATGAGTAACGCAATCCAAAAATGAAAAATAATTGATGGAATGAAGAATGTTTCCCTACAGCGAGCTGTCATCTTGGTTTGTGAACTGTAAGGCTGATTTCCCCAATGTTATGCAAAGAAATGGCCTTTTTTTAATCCAGACTTCATATCCTAGCTACTGAGTCTCCTTTACATGGAGGTGGGTTTCTAGGCAAAGAATAAACCTAACGCTTCTCTTCCCAAATTGATCTGCATGTGCAAGAATGGGGTAATACTTCAGAGACATACATCTTAGTAGCTACAGACCTAGATTTTTTCCAGGAGGACAAACTGCAAAATCTAAAGGAAATCATACTTTTTTTTTTTTTAAAAGGTAAACACATTTTGTATAATGATATATTTATTCATTTAACTTTCAATTTGAAACCCTCTTACGTCTGTGTTACAGCTTCAAGTTATTCTAGTCAACCTAATAGAAAACATTAGGAAAGTTGTTGGCTTGGTGCAAGTCAACAACAAGGAGCTGGAGCCAAAATTTACTAAACCTGAAATGTACTTTTGTCATTTCAATTCAGTAACCAATTCAAGGATGAAGAACCAACATCCCATCAGGATCACCCATAAGCATCTCATCATGGCTATTCGCATCTAGGGCGCAGCAAAATGTATCTTCTCCGAGTCTCCTATAGCTATCACAGAAGCGTGCACTGCACAGAGCGGAGGTAAAAGGGAGAGCTCACCAGCACAGCACTTCAGCACTGAGACACTGAGCTCCGTAGCAATGCCCCAGCGACAGGGTTACTTCCCGGATCCAACCCATGCCCTCCACGTGGCACTGCCTGGTGGCCAGCAGGTCCCCCAGCTCCCCCGAAGCCGACAGAGGCATCGCTGGGTTACGTGTTGTACACGCACCACTAGCCTTCGTCACTCAGCAAATCATCCAGCTACAAAACTCCAACTAAAACGTTTAAACATAAGCAAAACAATCTAATTTTGTGCTTCAGAAGACCAGCTAAGTAAGAGTCCCCTCACTGCCTGAAAATCCGAGTGCCAGGCCTGGGCGATTAGGACCGTGTGTTTCCTAGGTGATAAGCCTTTCATTTTTCTGGAAGACATCTGAAATAGAGCATAGGAAGATTAATCCTCCCCAGAGAAGGGAGAGTTCACTGGCTAATTTCTCTTGCATTTAGATGTAATAATTAGGCGTATTGATTCTTCTGCTTTGTTTCTTACCATTATAATGAAATAATTAAGAGAACTTCAAGGAAATATTTGAAAGCTCGTTTCATATCGTCTCTTCAAACATGGGCCACCTAACACTTGCGTGCACGCTCAAAGGGAAAAGCAAAGGCAGGCTCTCGCCTTATCTCAGTAACTCATCAGGCACCAACTTCAGGCAACAAAGTGCTGCCTCTGGCTCCACTCCACTTGCTGCCTATCGCGACTCCAAACAGCAACACAAATGAGACCCATCTCGTGGGACCAGGACACTCAGTTGCAAGCCCACAGCGGCTTGCTATCAAGGGGGACTGCAGAGAGGCTGATCCCCTTCCGTAATAGCTGTGAGGAACAACAAGGCAATATCTGTAACACTGTAATATTTGTAATTCACCTTGCAGAGCCCTGCGGTGGCACTCCTGCAAAATATTATGCAAATGTTACTTCTAGTTCAAATCTTTAAATTTAAAACTCTTGGAAGATACTCCTGGAAGTGCCTATACTGATTTATCGTGGAAGAGTACTCAACATCTCCATTCTCTCAGACTGCAGCACAACCAGGTTTTTGAAGTACAAGTGTGATATTATCCATGAAGAGCTCAGTCTTTGCACTGCATCCACAGGAGGAAAACATCCCTGAGAGGAGTCCCGGTGGAGGCCCCGACATTCCCCAAAGACACGCAGCTTGGGCTGCAGGGGCGAGGGTCCACACCGCGTGCACTGTGCACACCTGGACATATACACAGAGAGAGCCAAACTGTAACAACCTGAGAAGGAGGAATAAAGATACTCAAGGTGTAAGAACTTCTCAGAAAAGCCTGTCAGTCATTTAAAGTGAAGAATCCTTGCTCATGTGATTTGAGTAATTCAACAGTTTATAAGAATTCTCTGATCTCTGCTGCATGCCTCGGATTTAAATAATTCTCAGCATTTTTGTACTGAATAGCCTTTAAAATATTAATCTCTTAAAAACACAGGAAAATGCACATGCATTTTAACGCATGCTTGCTTCGAAATACATGTAGATGTTAACCCCTGAGCCTCTCCAATACAAAAGCAGTTTCCAAGTGCTGAGGGGCAAAGGGAACAAGGACTGAAAAGAAAGCAGCACCATGCTATAAGCCCACTTCCCCGAAGGCACGCAGACATGCCACCCTCCTCAGCACCAGCAGCTGAAAGATCGAGTGTAGCACCAGGTGTGTTAGGCACAGACGAGCACTTGGGTCCAAAGCAAGGACGAAGCTCTCTGAAAGTCAAGTATTTACTGCTGACTGCAATCACTGGAGCATCTTGACCCAAGTTGCAGCCTTCTCTGCTTTTTCCCATTGTACAGAGGTCAGCCAGACCCTCATGACTGCTTTAGCTCCAGCAGGGTATTAACCATTAACATTTAATAGGCATCTCCTATATGTAGTGGTCTATCTGACAACAGGGGACCGACATTTATGATTAAACACTTCAGACATCTTAGATGCTGCTACCTCTCAGGAGGAGAAAACATCTGAAGAATGTATTTTGCCGATATTTGTATTCCCTTGGGAATGAAGGGTGTTTTCTGTATGACTCACATTCATGTTTTTCACTTGTGATATTTTTAAACTCTGAGATTCAGCACCGATCAGAGTGCAAGAAGTGCAACTTCCCTCCATCCTACCCTAAGGTGCCTTTCAACCAGGTACAGGTGACAGAGGAGGGACTGGGAATGGGCCGCCTCTGCGTTTGCTACTGGGACAGGAAAGCAGCCCAGAAGAAACAGCATCAGGATTTACGAACATCAGTCACATGTGAAAGCTAAAACTTGGCAGGTTAAGCTAAAAAAAAGTACACAGCTCCATCTCCTAAGGGAACACAACGCATGCCTGAAACACAAACAAACCAACCCCAGAACCAGGGCTCCCTTCTCTCCCCTCCACCCAGGAGGATCTTCACAATCTAGATCAGAGCTAAATAAAACAATGCAATTAATTGAATAACCCATTCAACAGTTGTATTCTCATGATGTATGACAGCAACGCAGACTGTTACCCTGCATTTCCTCCCACAGCACATCCTTTCTCCAATTCACCAAGCTCACACGAGGGCATCACAGAGAAAGCTGTGCCTGCCGTGCACTACGCTGTTATCCAGCAGGCAAGGATGTCCAGGTCTGAAAGCACAAGTCTTACTGCCTGCCCCAAAGAGCCAAAAGGCCCAGAAAAGAAATATTTCAAAGTGCTTCAGAGCTTTGAAACTGCTCCCTGGAGTCCAGCTTCTCCTTCAGCTTGGAAAGGGCTGAATGCTTCTATACCAGAGCAAGGCTCACCAGGAAATCATGTTGGCTGGGCTAAATCTCTTTAACATCAGGCAAATGTAAGCATTGCTTTTCTTTAAAGGCAATTTAGTTCCTTTACAGCGTCACTGAACAGATATAAATGCAAGCCTCAAGCTCAGACAGGCACGACAAGCTGTCCAAAGGAAAAAAAAATCCCAGACAAGATTTTGCTTCTGGGGGCAGGATTTTGCTAGTGGTTTTGTGAACACGCTTCTTTCCGCAAGAGCCAGAAAGCACAGGAAGGTTGAGGTTGGAGGCAGAATAAAGATGCAACCAGTCAAAAGAATAATAAAACCTGGAAACTTGAGGAAGGGTAGGAGAGGGCTACCTGGCCAGATGGCAAGGAGAAGCGGCCGTGAATGCTGACAGGTCCCTCGCAGGGGTCAGGAGCGCACAAGGCTCTGTACTGCCCATGTGAACAATTAATTACAAGTGCATCACCAAAACATCTGAACCAACCTCTCCACTTAAAGGAGACAACCTGCAAGGCTCTCAAAATCTGGCTTAAAATTCAGACCAGAAAGGGTACCATTATCACAGAAACCCGTTTGGTCCATACAAAAACGTCTCCAGCTCTTCAAGCGAGAGGGAAATACGCCCTGTTTTCTTTGCAGTAACGCAGAACTGCGCAAGATGCAGAATTAAAATCCATTTCCATTCAGATAACTTATCTCTATCCCTCCCCACCAGCAGCTTTCAAAGGAAGCGTCTTGAACTTACAGCACTGGAGGGTTTTTTTCCTCTCAGATTTTTAATTCACTGGCATCACCAAGACCTTTGGCAACCGACAGTGTGAAGAGCCCTTCCTCTCCACGTGGCCCTGCTTTGAGCCGGTCTGTGCACTAAGGTTACTCCATCGCATTACAGGGGGGGAAGGCAGCAGCCTCTCGGACTCACTTGGTCACTGATGGACTAACAAAGCAGCGTCTTGGCCGCAGACCCCAGGGGTTTTGATTCTCTTCACACACATTTAAAGCAAAGTGCTCCCACTGCTCCCCACCCAACTCCTGACTGTGGCTTCCACGAGTCGCCCCTTTCGCCCAGGCCTTTCCCATCCCCACGTGCTACACGCTGGTTTTACACATCGCAAACCGCACAGGCTGGCTCCACCGCAGGAGACAAAACCCAAAGAGGTCCCAAGGAACGTACCTCTCTCTTCGGGGGCACCTGCACTTTCTTGGTAACACCCGGAGCTGATAAAAGGCCAGGCGGCCGGTGCACCGCGAACACAACGGCGCTATACGTGGCACTGCGAATCCAGCTTCGCCACGTACCGCCATATGGGACGGAATCGCAGCGGCATCAAACGTTTACCTAAACGCCATTAATGTCTTCTCCTAGCCAATATTTATAGCATACACACCAGTAGCTGCTGTCAGAGTGTGTATAAATGTTAAACTGAACTGTTAAAGAAACATAATGACAGATGTAGAGATGCTGAAGAGTGCAATCTATTCTAATTTATGATAATTTATTGCCATCATCTGGAGCTCTATTCAGCAGAGAAAGCTGAATGCATCCCAAAGCACGTCACAGGGTGGAGTGTAAAAATCCCCAGAAAAACTCTTTTAAACCGAGCAAGAGCACTTTCATCCTAACACACAAGGCAGGCTTGATGGTGCTTGCGTGGCAATCTCTGTGCAGGCGTAACAGAGCAGCGGGGGTGCTCAGAGCCCTGCCTCCAGCCTGCCCAGCGACACACAGCTTTTATTGTCAGCTGGGGAGAGCTGGGAACCGCTTGTCCCATGACACGGGTTTGATCATTGCTGAGTCGCTACTTTTGGGGGCCCGAGCTGCCCAAAAAGTACTTACGAGCTCTGCTAGGGCCTTTTTGGTTGCATTAACAACCGACACTACCTCCACAGGTGGCCAGTGCTAATGAGCACGTAAACAAGAAGATGGAAAACTATTTTTAGGAATGACTGAACTATTGCCAAGAGGGGGGGGAAAAAAAAAAAAAAAAGCAAAGATAGATGCTGCAAGCAGGGGGGTGCGTGTTCAGCACATGACCAAGCACAGCCGCCTTTGAGATGGACCCAGTACCAGCAGAAGACCTTCTCTATTCCACCGTATACCAACGCAAGCTGGGCTAGGTCGGCTCGGCCACGCGAGCTGAACCTCTTCTCGCCTTCTGCTTTTCTGCCACGTGGCAAGCCGAGCTTCCCCCGCATATGTCGGCCTGCCGCGACGCCAGCGTCTGGTGCCTTCCCGGGCCGCGGCAATCTGGCCGGGCAGGGATTTTGGCCGGAACGGGCACCCTCGCTGCGGAGCCGACTGCCACGAGCGACAGGCTGCCGCGGGAGCGCAGGGAGGCCAAAGAGCCAGCGCAGCAGGACGAGCCGGGCTTATTGAAGCGTTAACCGGGCTGCGCCACCTCGGAGAAACTCCCCACTTGACCAAAAAAAGCGCGTGCCCAGACCACTGTTTCCAGCAAAAATTGTAGTTTCCAGCAAAAATATTTTTTCATTCACCATTTCACTAGAATGACAATGTTTCCGGTGGGCATTTAGATAAAAATGAGTTTTCCTCCGCGAAATAAAATTCCGTTTTCCAGTCAGCTCTACCACCAACTCCCTTAACGCAGCAGTGATGGCTGCTTCCCCGAGATCTGTGCACAGCCCAACTCACACAGCACAAATATACCACATACTCCGTTCCCTCTTTCCCAAATCAGTCACCTGCCCCAAGCTATCGAGCGTGTTTGAACACCTTTCTTTGCACGCTTCTAGCTTGCTTACCTACGCCTGTCGTCAAAGGACCAGGACCAGCAGGGCAGAGGGAAGGACATATAACCATGTCTGTATTTGAAGACTTCTCCATGCATTTACAAATCAGCTACGGTGGGACTGTTTGGCTAAGCGCCGCTCGGTCCCTGGTACACACATTTTGCATTTCTGTATAGAGAAAAAGCAGGCTGCCAAACACTCTCAAACTGTGCAGTTGGCTGGGAATAATCAATAAATGTGCCCTGTGCCCAGGCAAAGCTGGCCAGTGCCGCTTCTGCGCTCTGATTGAGGGATCAAATGTTACTAATTGTCCCACTTGAAAACGATCCCGTTCCACCATAAACCAAACTCAGCTCCAGGCCTGAAACTTTTCAATGATAATTCTACAAATGAAACTTTTCTTGCAGTACCATTCACAGAAGCGGATTAAAAGAAAGGGAGAGAATACGTGCAAAAAGCAGCTCTAGCGAGACATCGCTAAAATATTCATGAATAATCTCTCTGTCCGCATGTCTCTGGTCACCAGTTCGTGATGCACTCAGTACTTGACAGCGCACATCTTCTGCACTTTGATTCATACTCTAATACATCCCTGCATCTGTGTGCAAGATTAAAGGCAAATACTGTTACAACCCAACAAAAGACACTATGCATATCAGCTCGCTGAGATGAAAGGCATGCAGCAGCAAATAATTTAATTAAAATGTTAAAATTAAACAGAAGGCTATCCATTGTTTAATTTTTTTGGCAGGCGTGTTCTTGCAAACTGGGACCTAATTCCACTCCAGCACGCTTGCTGCCCTTGTCGATGGCAACCGGGAGAGCTCTGCTGGATTTATCAGCTGCAGCATTTGGCAGCGGGGGGAATCCCACACTTGCTTTGGTTTGAGAGGGAGAGGTTTTGAAGCACAGTCTCTAAAGGGAAAAAAAATCCCACAGTGCTTGGAAAAACTGCTCAGTTCTAATGGAAAACAACATATGCACGCTGCGATAATAAGCCAATCTCCAGGATCAAACTGAACCCCGCTGGGCTGGGCAGGCTACAAATACACAGGCGTAACTCCCCCTTGCAGTCCCAAGCAGAGAGCTGCGACCTTGCCACGTCCGAACGCTCCCAGCCACCGCTCCCCTCGGACCGGTCCCTCCATGCGATGGATGCAGCAAATGGGGAACAACTGACGCACAGCAGGGCCTCTCCGTGCAACGCGGGGAGCCCCCCACATCCAGCGAGCCCCCGGCGCTGGGCTTGTCACCTCCATGCAACCGTCACTGGGGTCGGAGCTACGGCTGCCTGCAAATCCCCCTCCCCAAGGCACCCCTGAAGGCCGTGCCATCTCCTCCAGAGGAGCTCCCCTGAAAGGGGAAAATCGTCCCCTGGGCTTTGGGGAGCTGGCTAGGAAGATTTTGCTACTTCAGTAATGGTACTTGGGGTGCCACGGAGGATTTATGCCCTGCACGTGCTGCTCCGTCAAACACAGGGCCCCGATGCGGGCATCCAAGATGCAAGCGCCGAAAGATTTTGAACTGAATCCTATCATTTCAAGTCCAAGATGCTTCAAGTTTGCATCACTTGAGAAATTTTAGAGTAGGGAAGAGCATCAAGATCAGGAGAAATGACATTTCTAAGGACAGATTGAGTAAAGTCATTTTTTTCTTCTTTTTGAAATCCAAAGAGCTACTGAAGAGCTGCAACTATAGATCACCTTCTGATGTACTTGAAGATGCTCCTGAGGATGTTAGACAGTGCTTTTCTCTTTGATAGATTTTTTGGGCAGAATTTCACCTTCAGTACTTCAGGTTTTCGTGTACTTCTAAGTGAATATTCAGTCAGGCTGTTGGCAGCAGACTCCAGTATTTCTCATGGAATGAAGATCAAATTGACAGGCTGGGATCTCTGCAAGACCATCAAATCAGATTTATTTCTAACAGTGGGCCTGGGACTATACATCTCCCATCTTCTGAAAACTCACCGAGAAGCTAGCAAAATCTTCATGCTCCACAGTTTTTCTCCTGCTTCCTAGCTTAATATAGAGAAATGCCGTGCCTGCTTGGACTTCGCTCCATCTCCTCGCAACCAAATGGTCCCTCTGAATGTGACCTACAGGAGTACTCACCTCACTGGACATTTGAGCTTAGGTCTGAGCAATTTGCAAATGCATATGGCTTGTACATGCACAAGTCTTCTGGCCTGTTCGCTCACGGACGTGCATGCATGGATGCGCACAGGCTGCTAATGAGGCAACACTTAATATTGTTTGTTTATATAAAAGGTTCTTAGACAATACTTCCTTAGTTGACTGAATCCTATTATCAAACCCTATTAATGCCATAATTTGTATCACAATTATGATCACTGGAAAAAAAATTGATCTTATGCAATTTAAGCATTTCCTTAAGTACCAGGAGCTTTAAGCTGAGACAGTGAAGTATCCTGAACATGAAAACACTGCTTCTGAAAATAAACCTGAAGTTTCCACAACGGCCAGAAGATAAAACTGTGCAAACTAAACAAGGCAAAAGCTCACAGTTTGTCTATATTCGGTATTCTTTTGCTTTTGCCAAAAAGAAAGCAAGCTGTCACCTTAGCAACTATGTCACACTTTGCAGTACATACGCCACTTTGAACAAACACCTTAAAAGCAGCACCTCCACACTGTATGTTCTTTTTTTCAGTGTTCTTTAGAGCACTTTGCAGATCCCCCCTGAGAGTAAAAGCTATTAAGACCCTCCTGGCCAGTTGCCTGGCTGGACAGACAGACAGATGGCCAAGAGCTGGTTTCTGCACCGCACCCCAGGACCATAACACTACTTAACCGCCTCTACTCCGTGCCAAAGGGGAAAGCTGCACTTGCACAGGTGTGACACAGAGCGCAGCACTACCGCTCGCTGCATCACCTTTTTCCTTGCTGGAGCAGGAGGCTCCTTTTCTTTGTAGCAGAGGGCAGATTTCAATCACTGCTCAGGACTCCTGGGCCCTTCGGGATCACACACAGTACCACGATGCCCAGCTAACTCAGGAACTGCAGGTTCCACATTATAAAAGCATTTTATCACGAGCACCTCCAAGCCAGTCCTCCCCCTAACTGCAACATCTGAATCTAGACATGTCAACACGCAGGGCTTTAACCCACGGCTCAAATTATGCAGATCCTGATTTACAGGAGTGATGACTGAAACATCTCCCTCATAAAAATTGGCAAGAAGACTTTAACTGCGTATGTCTAATGGCACAGCCCTCTATCACCGTGCGTCTTCTTGCTAGTTTGAAAGTCAGATCATTTTTGTTCTCCCTTTCATAGAAACCTGGTTTGCATATATAATCAAATTTAGCATTAATGAGTCTCTCTCCTCATCTTCCATTCCTAATGCTTAGAACAGTCACATTCTGATAACGCCAGCTGATTCTCCCATCGAGAGGGTGGCTTAGCAGATTTTACCAGTTTCATTCAGGAATTTCTACAGAAGCAGCATATAACTCAAAAAGACTGCCACTTCATGGAGCACAGTTTCTTGATCACATGTGGCAATCTTACATAATTCTTTTATACCCAGTCCCACTCATCTCCGGGCTCAACCTGCCTGAGAATCATCAAGATGTGAATTAACGGTTAGCTGACCTTTTAAAATGAACGCTTTTACAATTACAACATGAGCCTATGCAAACATAAGCACATTTCAGATGAAAGATGCTTTTATTTGTAACGTGGGCAGCCATTATTGACAGCACTATTGCAGATTATTTGACTACTTCTGTTTCTCAGTGCTCCAAAAGTTAGTTACTGAAAGCAATGCTGCTTGCTGGCTATGATACATTTAAGATGCAAAGTTCAGCATTCATAAAGGCTGATCTTCTCTGATCGTGTGGCAGAACAGCTCCAGAGGGTGCTTCTGCAGACCTTAATAGCACACACAAAAAAGCAACATGCAAGTAGTCTCCGTCCATCTTTCACCAGCCTGCTGATCCTCACTTCTTCATCAAAAGCTGATGGACTTGTTCGCTTTTCTGTTGTGATCCAAACCAAACTGGCTTCCCAAGTTTCTACAGAGCAAGAAGAACAGACAACCAGTCCACCCGCCAAACTGCTTTCAGCTCCCATTTCAAGGGAAGATGCGTGCGCGCACATCCATACGCACCCCAGTTCGACAAAGGGAACTGAACCGACGTAGATTTTCCAATTTCCTCAGGAGAATGAAATCAATCCTGATCCACAGCTTCTTTTTTTTTTCTTCACACAAAACACATACCAACATTCAAACTACAATGCAGCTAAACTTGTGCTACTCAACTGGCTGAATTTCCAACCACTGAGAAAGTATTAGAAAACAATAAACCTTTTCTCCTTCCCTCCTTGCCAGCATTTGTACCAGTTTAACAGTTCTTTTCAGATGGGCCAAGATTAGGAAAATTCTCAGTTCCCCACAAGACATGCACACAGATAAACACACACGTGAACAGCAAGAAGAACGACCAGCTCTAAGCAGTCTGCATACAAACAGGAGAGCAGAAAACAGATCTGCTGCTCTTTCATTTGTCTTTTGGGTTTTCAGTCTTTAGGGCTTCCAACTTTCTTCTGCTACCATGGTCTAAAAGCACAGGCTCATCAAAGCGAAAGGTTTCAGAATCACAAGGCTCCCAGAAGCCGAGACTTTAAGGACGCAACCCAGTATCACAAGGGTAGGAAACAACATGGGCACTGTTACTGCTTCTGCTGCCTTTATCCCATGCCACTGACAGAGTCACCTACGGCTTTCACATCCATCTTCAATGTGACCATAAAAACTTTTGGGAGCTTTCCTATATGTGTACAAAAGAGCATGCATGACAGAGCCCCTCTTCTAATGGCAACATCCACCCCCCAGTTTTTCATAAAAACTTGTCCGACACAGTTTCTCGCCTGCAGATTACCCATGCCTTGATCCTCACTCACAGTCATACGGCCAGTGACGGGGACTGATAAAGCCTGCTCTTTGGGCTCAGTTCTGCACACGATGGCACAAAATCCTGTGCGCCATTCAAACCCAGTGAGGTTCACAGGGCTCAGTGGAGCACACTGGGCTTCTGCAAAAGGACCGCCGCTTCGGTCTCGTTTCTCCAGCCACTGAGGATATCACAGAGAAAATGTCACCAGTCAAAGCAGGTCAGAACAAGCTAGTTCAGCCCCAGCTCTGCCAACAAGTCCCCGTGTGGCCTCGTGACACTGCTCCGTGGTCACATACTGTTGTTTTGCAGAGGCAATTTTGGTCTGTTCAGAACTGAGGTGTATTTTGCATGCATTATGCTAAGCTGCCTATAAGAAATCATCCAATTAATGATGGCTTATGGAGAAGGGTTACTTACATGATAATTACCTTTCTAATATTAAAATACCATAGATATGGATTTACATTTATTGATTAAACAGCACGTTTTGTTGACCTGACCCTGCACATGTACGATCTTTGAGGCAGCAACCAGCGTGAGGTTTTCAAAAACACTTAGGTACCTAGATCCCAAGGAACACACACACACAAAAAAAAATCAACCTCACATTTTAATTGTGTTTGCGTATCCTACACATCAAGATGGGCCAAACACACAACACAGCATCCGATATTGGCGTTGCATACGCAACATCAGTAGGCTGAAAAAATATTACTTTTTTTAAGGCTTTTCTCTCAATATGAGGGTGGAGAAGATCAGACAGCCAGTCTTCCAGCCCTGCATCCATGTGGGGGACTAGGCTTCAGCAAGATTATCCCGCTCCACCCCCAGAGGAGCTCCTTCAGGTCGTGCTGTGCCCATCACAGCAGGCACCTGCCTTCTGAGCAGCCAAAACCAAGCAAGCACAAACAAACGTAAGGAAGAGGTTCAAGCCCTTTGCAGCATCTCAAGCCTATGTAGAGCAAACTGCTGATCACAAATGCTTCATGCAAGAGCTACCTTTTTTTTTTTTTTTAATTGTTATCATCTCAAGATATCTAGGCTTTTCTAGGACACACTTGGAAGCACTCAGCTACTTATGTCCATTCATATGCATGCAAATATAATCCAACAAAAGCACTCCATGGCCAGATGAGCAATCAGCATTAGGACAAAAAGACGAGACTTATTATCAGTCTTTCAAGATTCAGATTCCCTTTGCCTTACAAAAATACATCTGTTTGCAAGGCAAGGGGTGCTAACCCTTCCAGAGACTATACAATCAAAGCAAGCTCGACTCTTGCCAGACCGGTAACAGCCTGCCCTTCTTCCTGGCTCACATCAAACGATCATGTGAAGGCAAGGAAGCCAGGCGAGAGGGTTAGCTTGGCTCACATGCACACACGAAGCATATCCAGACACGCACACAACTTCTGAAACTGCTTTGGCAATTCAGTTGTCTAATTTCCATCAGAGATGAATGGAGATTTGTTGTCCAAATGCCCTGGACTGCTTTGGAAATCTTTGGCACGTCCCAAAAAGATGCTCATGTGCAGTGATTATCTGCAGTCATGCAAGGCCTGGAATGTAATTTTTTGCACAAAGGCAAAGAATTAAAGCAACTCTTCAGACGCATTCGGGTTCATTAAGCATCCTAATGTCCGCATCCAAATTGTCCTATCAAGAAAAGCCCCAGCAGTGTTTCTTAGACTGCCACACTACTGGCAGATCAAAACCACAGCTATAAAACCACTCCCAGACACATACATGGCAACATGAAAGCAAATCAGCAGCAGCACAGCCCTGTAAGCAGCAAGAACAGGGGGTGCACACCACTCACTTCTGTAAACGTATCCATAAGATTTGTCATGCAACATATAAGACTTGCATCTGTCCTCATACAAGCAGCACTAACAGAGCTATTCACATGGGTTTTGTGTCCAAAGCGTGCGCACACCGGCCTAGACAGGGTCCAGGCTGGCACACGGCTGTCAGCTTCTGCCCAGGGCAGGGAGTATTTTAAAACACAACCAGTCGCACATCATCACCAGCACAGTCACACTGCCTCTGAGCTCACAAAACAGCGGAGTTCCTGCATGTCTGCTCTCTGTCGAGGGTTACCGGGAACGTGTTATGGGGGGCACTGCAGCTCCTGCTATTTTACACAGGAGCCGGACAAGTGCGAGGATGTTTTGCACTGGCAGGAAAAATGTTGCTTGTGGCGAATCACTGTGAGGAAAGACCAGAAGTCCTTAAAAACCTCAGCCTAACCACAGAAATCCTCCATATTTACAAAAAGATTTTTGCAGGTCAGTGCTTGGCTATGTATACAGTATTTCACATACATGTCACACTGTATCTATACATCCTGGTTTTCAGCTGATTTCCTTCTATAGGTCTCTAGACAGGCAAAGGCTCTGTGCAACACATGCAAGACAACCAACAAACTTGCTTTTCTTAGTTTCTTTCCACGGACCCCCACAGAAGCAGTCTGAACACATCCAGAGAGCCACAGGACTGAAATTAATCCAGGCAGACAAATGACCATATTTCTTTTCCTTCTTCCTTCCTTATCCATTACTGTCAGGCACAGGTATAGGACAGTCACTTCTCAAGTGAAGCTGCAGTAGTGTTTGTGACGCTGCAACTGGTTGCGAAGGACTGTACTGCCACAGCACCTTAGCATGAGAAATGAGCCTCAGAAGTGTATCGTCTTCTCATGCAAAGATCTCGAGAAAAACAGCCAAGGGAATTAAGGGGGAAAAGGACAAAAACGGCTTTTAAACAGCCTTCCCCACCCCTCACCACTTGCCATGAAGCAGGAGTGACTCAAAACGGGAAACACCCCAGACCTATCTTGTACACTTGTGTGCAATTTTCCAAACGCAGAACTCTGACACGTATATTGTAAGTGCACAGTATTACCACGGCAGAACTCCGAATTTCCTGGAAACATAACTCTGTTGCTTAATTGTTACAAGTTTGTCCATTTTTTTAAAACATTTCCTGTGCCTGAACCAATGTTGTCTCTTAACCATTTCTAAATCCAATTACTTCGCTGAAAATAAGATTACAAAGCACATAAGAACCATAAATAAAAGCATATTACAGTTTCATGAATATTCAGAAGAAGCAGTGCTATTTCAGCATCTTCTCTCTGCGTGTTGGGTGGTCATCAAAATAAAAGACTGAAAAAGGCCGGACAAAGTCCCTGCTCTTCAAGATGTAGGTCTGTGTCTGAAGCTGGAATTTGCACACCTACGGATTGCTTCTGCAGCAGATTTATAGTTTCACACCTGAAAATCCCACAGCTATTCCAGCTGCGTCCAGACATGCGAGTATTTGCACTTGGTTCTACAATGGTACTGCTAAAATTAGGGTATAATAGGTTTACTAATAAAGGCACATTGACCCCTAAGTTGCTTTCTCTGTGGGCCTACCCAAATCGCCTGAAAGTCGAGAGTGCAAATCCAAGGCTGGACTGCCCGGAGTAGCCGAGGACATTTTCCGTCTCCTCCTTTGACTCAGAGGATGTCCCTCAGCCTGCAGGAGCTCACCACGCTCGCTGAGCGGTTCGATCCCGTGGATCACCCATCCGGCGGGATCCCAAACCATCACCACCATCGACGGCGCAAGGCCGCACGCCCGAGGGGCCCCAGGCGCAGCCGCCGCCGAGACGACGCGCGGGAGCCGCCGAAGGCACCGAAGCGGCGCGGCACCACCGGGGCCAGCAGCTCCACTTCCCCGCAGATGCCAGCCGGGATTCAAGTGGGAGGTGTTAAGAGGTGACATGAGCAGCATATGGGCTATAGTACACACACGACGAAGGGGAGAAATGTCTGCTCTCCCCTTTTCTGGGTTATACGCAAAGGGCTTTCCCCACCCCTGTGTCCTACCTCCTTGCTCCTCACACTAGAAATCCAAAACTTGGCTTTCTGGGACTCAGGCACAAAAAAGCGTAAATTTTCCAAATGCAAAAGTTAACACCTCCCTTGTGGACCACAAATAAGCCCAAAGAAGGCAATATTAAGTTTATTTGCACTCGCTTTCCCAAATCCTAAAAATCTACATAAAAGGGCCAATTTCTGTGTTATGATTCAGCTCTCACGTCTTTAACACAACACCGGTCGCACCTTCTGATAGGTTATTACTGTAAAGCTCTGAAAAAACTCATCAGCACTAACAAGAGCGGCTTTAATAAATTCCACTGTCATCAGCACTTTTTGCATAGAAAACCCGCACTCACACATCATTTAACACCCGAAACGAAACAGCTGTAAATCCAGCAATTAGCGGCGTAATTTGACTGTTCTGATCAAGTGCACCAAAGGCTGCGAGGCTGCTGCACAATTTGAAAGCTGCCGGATCTGCTGGAGCATTTGGCCTTTTTTAAAGTTTAAAACGATCGTTAGGGCTGAACAAATGGGTCCGAGGGAGAGACGGACGCTTATTTGAGACCAGAGAGGGCAGGCAGAGAAAGACAGCGGGCAGCAGACATGGTGAGAGGAGGCAGAAGACTGGAGCAACAAGACGAAGTGAGGAGAGGTGGCATTCGGGTAATCCAAAAAGCTTTTCGAGCCTGAGAAAGTGAGTCTGAGACACTCCGACCGAGGTATGACACATTAGATAGTGTTTGATCCTGCGCACACAAGCATTTAGAAAAGGGGAAGAATAACTTCCCAAGCCATCTTAAATGGTAACGTACCATGCATCCACCTTCCTCATTCCCTTACTGCAAAGGGCCCTTGGATACACCTCAGTAGCGTCAGAAGAGCTCAGTTTACATATATACACACGTATATACATACACACACACGGTGTGCGGACAAAACAGCCAGGGCAGCTCCACATGTGGCTTGCAACCACGACAAAAGCAGCTTTCACATTTGGTGGCTGGAAAAAGTTGCAGAAGTAGAAGCTCGTGAGGAGAACAGGGCCGGGCGGCGGGTCGCAGGCCGGAGCCTTGCCGGGGGGAACGCGCTCCCCACACGCCGCGCGGCGCCGCCTCGGCGGGCAGATGTTTAGGAGCCCGTGATCCCATGGATAGTCACTGCAGAAGCAGCTTTGCTACGTGTTCTTCTGCCTCGCAGCTACCGACAGCTCATGAAGGAAGCCAAAGCGGCGTGAGCCCTGGGCAAGCAGCACCGGGGAGGCTCGGCCGCCCGGCCTGGCCCCCGCCGCGCGGCAGCCGCCTGGACCACCCAGGCCATCCCAAACCTGCTTTGGTGGGACACCGTCCCCACCATCTTCGGGGCGTTCGGGCACCCCGGGACGAGGCAGGCACAGAGCAGGAGAAACACCCCTTGCAAAACCCATCCCGGCACGGGGAAATGGTGGCACTCCCCGGGCGGGCGAGCGGGTGCCGCCGCGCTCCCCGAAACACCCGGCTTACGTAACTCCCCGGCCGCTCGGCGCTCGGGGAACGTGATTAATCCTGCCTGACGTGTGCTGAACTTTCCGTTCGGAGCGGCTCTCTCCTCCCGCGGACCTACTGGCGATGGATGTCATTTGACCTGCAGACTTCGCTACGGATGAGCATCACGGCAACCGGCGGGGACACCGCCGCGCGCCCCTCACCGCCGCCCGCCCCACGGACAACTTTGCTGAACCGGGGGGATTTTCTTGAATAAACGCGATTAGGTCCAGAACGAGGATATGGGGGGGGCACAGCGCGCTCCCCCGCGCAGCCCCCTTCCCCGCGCACTTTGGGGCAAGCCTCCGCGGAAGAGGGAGGCAGGGACCCCACCACCCCACCCCCCAAAAAACCCCAAACCCTCCGCGGTGCGAGGCGCTGCCCCCCCCCGCGCCGCGCGGAGCGGCTGCGCGGCGACTCACCCACTCGAGCACCCTGAGGAAGGCCAGCGGCTCCTTCACCACGCGGAACGCGCCCGCGGAGGCCAGCTGCGGGCAGAGAGAGAGAGAGAGACACGGGCAGACACCGGCGGACGCCCCGCGCCGCTCCGCGCCCCCGCCCCGCGCCGCCCCCCGCGTACCTGGTCCACCGCCTCCATGGCGCCCCAGCCGCGCGGAGCCGCGCGCAGCCGCCCCGCGCCCTGCCCGAGCCGCCGCCGATGCGCGGCGCTGCCCCCGCGCGCGCGACGGGCGGAGCGGGGCGGAGGGGGGGGATGGGGGGGGGGGAGGCAGCGCGGCACCGCCCGCCGCCGCCGGGGCAGCGCACCGCTCCGCGCCCCCCCCCCCGCCCCCGCCCCCGCCCCGCGCAACCCCCCTCCCGGCCCGGCGGCTGCTGCGGGGCGCGGGAATTATCCACCCGCTGTTTTTCCCACCGCTCCGCCACTTCTTTTTTTTTTTTTTTTTTACTATTTTTATTTTTTTATTTCAGGGGCAACAGGGAAAAAAAAATAGCAATACAGGAGCCCCCCTGCCTCCCCCCCCACCTGCAAAGCAGCTGTTGTCAATATTTATTTCGAAGCAACAGGGACCTCCCCCCCTCCCTGATTACCCCAATTGCTCCCTCTTCCCCCCGCTGCCTCTTGGGGACCGACTCCCCCCGTGCACCGGGGACGGGGTCTCCCAGCGGCCTCCCCAGGCCTGCGTGCGGGTCTGTAATGTCACTCTACCACTTCCACAAGCATTCGCGGGTGTTTCTGTAGCATTTCCTTGACAGCAGGGCTTTTTTTTTTTTCTTTTTTATTTCTTTTTTTGCATTGACGTTGTCCTGGCATCATTTCCCAACACATCCTCAATAGCACATCGTGGTGGCCGCAGTCTTCCATGGGGAGCGTTTCCCCTTGTCCTTCCTCACACGCATCGTCCTCGCGCTGACGGTTTCCAGTCCCTCCTGGCGCCGGACCAGCACAACAAGAACTTTGCGACGGAGCTGCGTCCTGCCCCGGCAAAGGGCTGGGGGCACAAAGCCACGGCGGCATGTAATGGCACACATTCAGCAACTGGATTTCAGCCCCAGTTCTGCAAACGTTTCTGTATTCGTTTACCTACCACGCTGACAACCAGTCGTGCCACCGAAAGGGCCCCGGTGCTCAAACTAGCTGATTCCTGCACAGGCTTCGGGCCCTAAGTAGGTCAGAGACTGCGATACCTGCCTGGAAAATACCTCAAGCTTTTAGTCCCCGTAAGGAGCCAACCATCTGCAAAAGTTTAGTAAGTCACTTAATTAGGCTTGTTCAGAAGAAAGCTATATTGAAAAAAATTCCGAATGCGTCCTTGGAGCAAATAAGAGGCATGGGGGGTGAATTTCTGGAAGATTCATTGGAGCTTGCCGTAGAGGTTTTCAACTCAACGTCATGGATCTGCAATAAGCCCAGCCACGGTCCGCAGTAGCAATGCAACTGGACCCAACTTTTTTTTCGTTTGCTTATAATCTTTTTCCTCCTCTCATCAGATAACAGCTTGGGGGTCAGAGTTGCAACTTGTTCATTTTTTCAGTGAAAAATTCAGCTGTTGCATTGCATTGCCCTCCTTTCTTTCTGCCCTAGGGGGAAAAGGAGGAAAGTTAAGAACAGGAACTTCTCTTTATAAAACATTGTTAAGGACATTTTTCTCAGTAGCAACAGCCTCTGGGAAATATAAAGCATTTCTCATCGGTTCTACTGACCGCCCGGCGGTGGCCTAGCGCCGTGGGGAGCCAGGGCCCTTCACGCAGGCAGGACCCGGCAGGGCACCTCCGAGTCTTCGAGAGCAGGCAAGGAGGTGCGAGTTGCCTCCTCCCTTTAGCCACTGTTCCCACACCAGCAGAGCTCCAGCAAGCCACCCAGCTTTGGTCTCCTACAGGCAGCCTTTGCACCCAAAGAAGAAATTGGTGGAGTGCCCCACGCAGCAGGGCAACCACACTCCTTCCTGCAGAGACTTCCAGGTTGGGTCTCTCATGTGTCACCTGCAGGTCATTTGCACCCACACAAGCAAGTGCTAAAATTGCAGAAACCTGCTGCAGAAGGTTTCATTGCTTGCTATTCACCACAACTCTCATGTGCCCTTTCCTTTAATAGCTATCTTTCATATTAGAGCAGACTTTCAGCTGTGGATGTACTGAAACAGCTCAGAAAGACTCCCAAAAGATTCAAAAAAATTCCAGAACATTTTTGTAGAGGCATAACTAAACGGTAGATTAAACACCAGGGAAAATGTGGGGAGCTTTTTTTTTTTTTTTTAATTTTATTAGTAAGTACATTTGGGAAGGAACAAATGCCCAGTCTCCCTTGACCACTATGGAGAACTGGAGACTTATTTCACTCAGCCTTTTATTAATTATCATTTAGTATAACCCTGAGATTTTTAGTAGCACCAGAATTTCAGTTTTCAGAAATTGTCAGACACAAAAACAAAAGCACATATTATTGAAAATTAATATTTTGAGTGTTATTGAAAGCCCCACATTTGCAGGTTGGGCGCTCTTGCAGACTGGCATGGTTTTCCCTGCTCGCTTCACACGCCTGAGCTCTGCACAAGTTTTCCACTGCGGTTTTCACTCCCTTCCCACCGTCCCAGGTGGGTTTTCAGTACCCAGCCATCCCCATCTCAGCTCTCTTTGGTTTGAAATCCTTGCAGAATCGTGGCATCAACCCGATTTTACAGTCAGCACTTGGTGCCTCTTCTAGCCTTTATTAAGTCTTCCAGATGGCTATTAGCATTTGTACTTCAATATAGCAGAATGTGCCTTTTTGGCTTTCACAGCTGCTCTCTTTACACACAGTCCCTGCTAGCTGAGAAGCGAGAGCATCTCCTGGCTACTTCCGAGCCTCCCTGAGGTAGCACAAACCTTGCTCTACAAATGACATGGTAGGGATCCAAGCATTTTTGATACTATGCAATAAAAAACACTCCCAAACATATGTTCAAACTAGCAGGCATGACAGATCTGCAGTTACTGGAGACAGCAAGAAGGTACACACTAAAATTAAGTTTTATACTAAATTATAGTCATTGCTTTCACACCTGGATGATGCCTGTGCTTGGCATACATCAATCAAAAAATGCCAGAGGTGCAATGCCACGATGCTGAAACGATGAATAGACTGGAGGGGACCAGGAGTGTTTTATAGGGACAGGACCTCACATCCCCAGCACACACCTCCTGGAGACGGCATTCGCAGCAGGAGACTTCTGCACCATCCTTTAACCGATGAAGCAACAACAGCGCAGTAAAAGCAGCAGCCTAAGTCTCCCACAGGACACTGTCGCATCAGAAAAATAAATTTAATGGGCACAAATCCTCATACAACAAGTTTAAAAGCTCAGAAACTTTTGGAATCGGCACCTTTTAGCTAGGCAAACCTTCCCCATTTCTGGGAATCATGCAGCCTGGTTTTGTTTGGCACACCGAAGGTGGAAAGCTCCCTCATTAATGGCTGGTATTGAATAATTGCTTCTGTTAGAAGTCATATTGGTGGAAAAAGCACCATGAGGTGCCTGCCTCTCTTCCCATGGAGAGGTTTTCTCCCAGGGCTTTACCAAGAGGTACCTGCTAGACCTCCTAACTCCCTCCTCCTGACCTGCCCAAAGGCATAGTCTGGCAAATCCCTTCCGATGGCCCCCCAAGCTCCAGGCCAGCTAAGTTAGGCATTTTGCCCCATACACGTATGGACCACAGAGTGCAGCTGGGCTGGAAAGTGTTCCTCAGGATGGACACAAGTGCATCTAGACCAGACATTAAATGTAGGCCAGATACATATACATACATACCCAAATCTATATACACACATACACCCACTGTAAAAGCATTAAATAGTTGAAAATGTGTTTCTCCTTATATCTAAGAGAACACAAAGTTTGTGACCAACGGGCCCCATCCGGGCTGCTGCAACCAAGGCCAGACGGTGGGGTAGCCGGGTTCAAAGCGCGTTTAAGGCAACTGGTGATAACACCAGTGCTATTTTTTCGTGAGCAGTTGGGTGTGGAAAGGAGGTCTCGCACACGCTCTAGGAGGACCATATGGCGCTTCGCACACCAGATTTCCCAGCTACAGCCAGGCCTCAGTCTCACACCCTACCTGTCACTCTTCGAGACGCGCGCTGCCGAGGGTCATTTCATCCTCTCAGGGGCTCCATCAAATTTGTTCACAGTACATTATCTCCCGAAAGGGAGAGCTTAGTGTCATGTCTTGGAGCTTTCTGCTGTTTTTAAAGCTACCAGTCTTTTCGATGGGGTTACAATATCTTTCTCCACAGCGGTATTCTGCACCAGGGATCTTTGAACCTTTTCCTAGCACTGGGGAGTTTGCCCTCCCATCCTAATGCCAATTGCCAGTCATTGCATGGCTTTGATTCATTTGTTTGATGTCTTCACTCAAATTTTAACAGATAAACAGTAAAATGAGGCCATGGGACAGCCAAGAATTCCCTCTCAAGTAACTAAAACCCATGCATGGGGGGGTCTGTGGGAGCTCCAGAGGCCTCAGCCGGCTCCATGCATCCCATTTTCCAGTATCCATGGGCCTCCCTCCTCATTCTGTTTCTGAATTTTAAGCCCACACCTCTTCATATAAATAATTCTTGATTAAAAGCAGCTTGTTTTGCAGTAGAGTGCTTTCTGTCCCTAGGACAGGGCCAGCTGGGAACATCCCCCTGCATGTTAAAGTCAGTGAACTCAAAGACCCCAGTATTGTAGAATATTCCACCCTCAGAAGCTGAAAGAAGTTTGAACACAGAAAACCTTGTATGTGCTCATTTCAGAGCAGAATAATTTGGAGGAGGGAAAAAAGCAGGCCTTAGTATGTTCCCGGGTACATAAGTTTTTTTTGAATTCAAAGGAGTTGAATTACAATTGTTTCAGAAGTCAGAAGGAAAATGTCTTCATCTGTATTTATAGTTCTGGAATGCCTTGCACATTTTAACATTTTATTTTCCTAGCTGCACTGAGTAGTTTTTTTCCCCTGGTCGTTTTGCAGCACCGTTAGCTTTTATCAGGTTATGTCATTAGTCTGCTTCAAGGTATAAATTCAAAGAAATGTGAATATTACAGAATATCGAGGGATGCCCAAAGCTTTTTAAGATTAGGTAGAGGCCATTGCTCACTATTAAGCTAAAAGTACAGGAGTAATTTGTTTTAAAAGGAGCTTTGTTGAATCAGTAATTGTTTTTCAAGTAACATGCAGTTTCTTTAAACAAGTAGCAGGATCATTTTCAGTGTGGTATGAAAATAATTATGGACCACTTTCTAAAAGTTCAGTGATTAAGGCAAGCAACCTTGGCTGCATGTTTGGCTGCATGGGTGATGACCAAAAGGTGTTATGCATAGAAGTCAAACTATCTTAATGAAATTTCTAGTTTTCATGCAAGACTTACCATTATTTCTCTCCTGATATTTAAGAACAGCTGTAGAAATCCTCTTTCGGGTCTCTTTTTAAAACTCAGTAATGTGCAAGTGAAATGAAATTGAAAGTCATTGTTGAAAGTCAAGTTTTTCCCGAGTCCAAAAAACTTGCCTGACTTCACGGAAATCTTTGTTCGGTGTACAAAGAGTGATACCGTTTTGATTTAAAAAATTAATCAGTCATTTTTCTTTTCCTTCTTAATCCTTCACTGACATCAAGTCTTGTTGCTTTTGATTCTAGCTTCTAGAGCTGACTTTAATCAAAAGCCTTCTGTAATTAGGTTCCAGCTAATTCAGCTTAGACTATTTAAAAGCAAAAAATAACTCTGCTTCTAGCAAAACCCAACTAAAGTTTCAAAAGAGATATACAGGGGTAGTTTCATTTCATAAATAAAATATATTGCTAGCAACAAAATCCTTTCCTTGAAAGCGTGGGAATGTATTTTGGCCCAGGCGTACTCTGGGTGGTTTCGTAGCGATGAACGCGAGAACCACCGCTGCAGTCAGATCCTGTCTCTCTCTGCAAACCTGGCACTGGCACTCTAACAGGGATGCTGTCAGGGCTGAGATCCTTCAAATACGACCTACTTTTCTATTTCATCCTTTACAAAAGCAAATGTTTAAATGCTATGTGTATATTTTTTTTCCTTAAAGGAAGAGGCAAATGTCAGTGCACAGGCTCCTAGGTACAACTCCAGAAACCGGAGCTGCTTTTGGGTCCCTATAGAGGCGACCACCTCTGCCTGGCCCCGTGCAGGGATGATGCCCTGGGCTGCCTGGCACTGTGACACATGGCCACATGTCCCTGCCAGGCACCAGCCTGGCCTGCCATCCCCAACTACAGAGCCCCAGCAGGAGCTGAGGAGCCCTGAGCCCACCTTGCAGCTTTTTAAGGTGAGAAAAGCTCTTTTCAGGGTAAGGGATTTGAGGGTGAGGGCTGGCCCAGTGGCTGAGGGGTTTCAACTTGCCATTTCCAGGACTGGTGCTCAAATAAGAAATATCACCATTGCAATCTTTGCCCCCAGGCCCCAGTAAAGGGCACACACGCCTGCTGGAGTGTTAGCAAGGGGATGAGGTACCTGTGCAGTGTGCATCTCTCCATATCCCAGGGTGTATTTCCCACATACTTCCCTTGCTAAGGCAGCATCTGTTTGCCTCCCTCAGCCTGTGATTTTAAACCCTGCAATCTGGCAGCACAGTAGGTGCAAATTTCCCAAAACAAGCAGAAAAATGAAAAAAAGAAACCAAACTCACCAAATTTCCCAGCACAAAGCCAGCTAATTCACAGCAGCACAGCCCCACCAGCTCCCCTGCGCTTCTCTGCCTGCAAAGAAGAGATCAAACAGCTCAGTGCCCAGGGGCTGTCCTGCAAGGTGAGATGCGAGACCCCAGATGAATTTTCACTCCAGCCTATAGCTGCAAAAGGGTGTCAACATTTTGGCACTGAGCTGGCGCCTGGCCCCAGAGCAGGGCCCCCGGCACTGGGGGAGGCACCTCTTCTCCCAGCCATGCCCGGGAGCATGGGCATGGCCAGAGAGGACTTTTCACAGCCAGCTAAGATAGATAATCCAAAATGCAAAGAACAGAAAACATCGAGGCCAGGAGGAGGGATGAAGCAGGGATTGCAGTGGAGCCAGCTGCTCCAAGCCACACAGCCCTGGCAAGGCCACAGCAGCAAGAGGGACACCCCCAAATAAGCCTGAAGTACCAGCAGGGTTTCACTGGTGAAAGCCTGGCCATGCTAGGCACAGACTGATACACTTGGATTTTCTAGTAAAAGGAGTCATATTAGTACTTGGTGGGTAGATAGAAGAGCTTAGCATGATGCTGCTTCCCATAACATGCAGTAGAATATCAAGAAGCTCCCGGGAAAAGAGCTCTGTACATTCAGCTCTTCGGGGTCAGACCTGGAAAAATGGAGTGGACCAGGAAGAGTGTGAATTTTGGGGACGCAAGAACCTGGAAGCAACAAGAGTGTCAGCAATATCCATTCCTCTTGTGATCCTTGCAGCCAGCAACGCACACGTTACCTTCGCCTTTCTCATACTGACTGACATTTTCCAGCAGCCTTCTCAAGCTTCAGTGTTTAGCAAGTAGCACAGTGCTGTAAACCTTTGGGTTTTAGTAAGCAGCTTAGCTGGATTTAATCTGAAATGTTGTTAACAATATCAATAATTTGTTAGCACACCCCAAGGGGGCAGATTATCAGTAGTACCTCAGAACAGAAGATTTATTGCCTGCCATAAGAGTTATTTAAAACAATAGGTAACTATTAAAAGAATACTTTGAGAGATGGTCCTTTCCCTAACAATTAACATCCATTCCTCATGCAAAACTTTACCTGAATTTCCTTCAGATCTGCAAAGGATAAAGCTGTTACAAGCACAGCACTTCCCATTCTCCCACCAGCATTTGCCAACACCTACCTGAATCCAGCCTGGCTTCAGCAGGGTTCATCACCTTTGGGCTGCAGCCCAGCTGGTATCACTGAAAGCCACACATGCTTTCCTGATTGCATCGAAGAAGTTTGTTTCTTGCTTTTGGGAAAGGAAGGAAATAACACACATGGCAAGACAGGGCAAAGGCAGCTGCCGAGCCTCAAGGATGGACACAAAGGTGGAACCAAACCTGGATTCCCATACCAAGACACAGCTCCTACCATTAGGTTCCCCTTTGCAGCAGGAGCAGGGTGAAAGGAGAAAATCCTTCCTTCGAAGTTGTTTCTGGAGCCCAAAGCTCAAGGAACCTAATTAATGCTTCCAAAATTATTACTTAGCCACTATAAACCAAAGAGCACCAACCAGCACATTACCCCCTAGCTACAAAGCAGCATCCAGTTTTCATTTACCAGATTAGCCAGGCAGTTATTGAGTAGTTAACATGAGTTCACAGAGCTGTCATACAAAGTTTTTCTAGACACTCAGTAAGTTGAGCCATCCCCCTATACAGCCCAAGCCAGCTGCTGAAATGCTATCTGCCACTGAAATGACTCATCAGATACAGTTAGCTTTCTAAACTAGTTAAATATTCTCTTAGAATTGTCTGAACACTCCCTATCCATGACATTCCAGAGAAAAGGGTCACCTTTCTTTCTGAAAAACCATGAACATCCCCACATCCCACCCCTGATGTGGGAAATACCAGGAGACATAGCAGGACAGAGACCGCTAACACAACAGCCGCAGCAAAGAGGTACACAAGAAAAAGCACAAAAGCCAAAGTAATAAAGGCAAAGGAAGAGCTAAAACAGACCTAAAAATATAGATCTGAAAGAGCAACCAGGAGGAGGAAAGACAGAGCTCAGAAAAGGCAATACCCCAGGTAGCTGCCATTAAGAAACACCTAGGGCTTTGCTGGAGGGTGGGATTATATTGAATTAGCTCCTCCCAGAGGCATCGTTAAGTTAATTAGCAATGGCTGGGGAAGGCTATGTATAGCCTTTGGGAGTAGCTCTGCTTGGTCTTTTTGAGGGAGAAGAGGAGAAAGGGGTGTGCAAGGCTTTGCACTAGGATAAAGTACAGCAAAGAGTAGTGTACTGGGCTGGATCTGCAAAGTGTCTGTTGTTTTAATTTTTTTTTATAGCTATATCTGCCCTTAGCATCTTCTTTTTCTTGCTGAAGATCATTTTCTTAGAAATGAGAGAGACTTTGAGCATTTATACCTTAAAAGAAGATAATAACACAACTAGAAGGCAATTCTGTAACATCTTTCTTTCTTCCTCCCTGAATTTTATCACCTCCCTTTCTCTGGCTTTGGCTCTTGGCTCTGCTTCCTGCCCTAGTGCTCAGAAGCTCTTGCAGCCCTGAAAGGACGTCTCTTCAGGTGCAGGAGGAGCTGGGGGCTATGGCAGCTCTCACAGAATCAGGCTGGGAGACAGAAAACAGAGGTTTGAGTCTCTGTAATAACTTACTGGGGAGAAATGATAAGAGTAGACTGTCCAAGAGCATTTGATAGGCCTGAGGAAGGATGGGAGGATGGAGAACAAAATAAGGCTTCTTTCCCCAGGCTGTTGTCAGCAGAAGGCAACAGAGTGACATTGCACTGCTTTGCTCAAAATCTGCCATGGCAGAAACAACTTCTAGAGTAGCCTGATTTTATAAAGTCCATATAGTTTATTCCAGTTACCAGCGTGCACCAAAGCTTCCCTGTGAGCATGGTGATCTATAGAGACGCCCAGTGTATATATTCATACCTTACTGGTTGATTGTCCCTGCAGTTCTAAGGGAGTAGTAACATCATTGGCAACATGTGCCCACAGAAACACAAGCTATAGGGACATGCATGCAAGCAAAGGACCAAATCCAGCCATTTTGGCCTTAAATGAGGAGCTCAGTGAGTGTAAATGAGAAGGAAGGGTTTAGGTACTCAGGGGTCAGGGATGCCTATGAGTCACAGGTATGATGCAGCCATGGAAAACGCAAACACAACTGTAGACCCTCTTGGGGGAGGTATTTCCAATGGAGATGGAGGAGTGTGTACCACTGTGCAATTTGGGATATTGTGTGGCATTTTGGTTGAGGAGAAGAAAGGTGAAATCACAGGGAAAGGTGCAAAGAGGAGAGTAAAAGAGCTTAGCTTCTTATTCTAGCAAAATGATAGCAGAAAGGGAAGGGCTTTGCTCTTTAAATGTATCACGTGAGCAAACATCACTGGAGGCTTGAGTCTCAAACTTGCTTTCCCTTGCAAGGAGAAGTTGTTTCCAAGTGCCTATTACTGGCCCCTGGGGCGAGACTCTCAGAAGTAGTCCTTGCCGCGTAGGATAGTACCAGGGATGGTAGCCTAGGGACTACGACGTGGGAACTGTTGTCCTAGGAAGCAATGGGGTTTCAGCAGGCAAATCTCGGTGCTTCCCAGCCTGGGAGTTCACGATGCCTCGCTTCACTTCTCCACCAGCTTTCTCCCAGGCTGGCCATCACGGGTGCAGGAGTGAGCCCTGCAAAACACCAGTCGAACTGTGAGAATTTGCCACCGGGGTTTCAGCACTGACTTTTTCAAACTCGAAGCTCCGTCTGGCCGTAAGCAGTTTCTGTCAGACAGGTGCCTTGGGGGCGATTTGGGGGTTTTTGTTAAAATTCTCCGTTGAAGCTTAGGCTGTTGCATGGTTTCTCTCTGTGGGCAGATCTGACAGCAGCACGCAGCACTGTTAGTGTTTAGACTGAAAACTCGATTGTGTTTTGACAGCCTCTCTTCCACGCACGGTAGAGAGAAGCGCATCCCAAAATCTGGTTTGCCCAGGCCGACGTCTCAGTGGTACTTAATAGTCTAGATTTTGATGCTATATAAATAAAGCAAAAGGCTCCACTAGGCAAAGTCTCCCCCCTCTCCTCCTGAATTTAACAGAGGTCACCTGAAAACCTGAGCTCCTAATGTGTGTGAGAAGACACAAGTGTTGCACCGGGAGCTCTGTGCTCCATGTCCCACCGCTGCCCTGCAGGAGAGCTGGGGCTCGGCCGGGGACAGCGGGGACCGACGTGGCCGGGCTCGTTCTGTATTCATCACGGGAGCGAAGTGGAAATCAGCCTAAAACCTGAACAATATTTTGTTAAATCAATGCATTTTTAATCCTAACGTATTATAGAGGTCTTAGGCAAAGAAGCGGATGTGTATGGATAAGTACGTGACCTGGCACAGGGAAAAGATTTAAAAGAGAAATCCATCCAGGGCAGGGAGCGGATCCCAGGAGCAAGGGAAGGACTCACCCAGGCGAGGTCCTGCTCTCCCACGCATTCACTATTCACCACCCAAGCCATCAGGCCTAGACCCACAGGGGCTGCTTCACCTCAGGAGTACAAAAAATCATGGCAAATGATGTGAAAATGTTGAGATTAAATACCTTCTTATTGGGATTTATTGATTTAAAAGAAAGACAATATCCAAGATCAGAAGAGAGCCTTTACAGTATCTGTATTAAACTTTCTATCAATTTAAACAATTGGATTCATTTAGAAAGATACAGTTCAGGCAATTAAAATGCTTTTGAAAAATGATTTCAAAACATGTTCCTTTCCTTTGATGTGAAAAACAACGACAGCTTGTTTTGTTTTAAAACAAAATCTCTATTGCCACGGACAACCATGTCACTAAAAGAAGAAAGCAATTGAGCCACTGAGGGAACAAAAATAGAACAATGTTCTTTGTGTTGTTAAAGGAGACATTATTTCTTTGATACAACTCCTACCAATAATGAAAATTGCGTGCATATAACAAGAAGTAAATTCCTAGGAGAATTTTCACTACTCTCGGGCAGGACATCTAGTGCAAATCCTGCCCCGTGCTGCTCAGTGCAAATATGAATGCAGCAGGGTTTGGGGTTGTTTAATTGTCTTTCCTCTACTTCTTTTAGAGCAACTGAGTTAATTATGAGGAAATCCATGTTCTTGCTTTTTTTTTTTTTTTTTTTTTTTTTTTTTTTTTAATCAAAAAAGCACATGGATCACGGAAAAAGGCGTTAATTGGGGAATACTGATAATCTATAAACATTTCAGTAATGAAGTTTAGTATTAGAGATCATAGGATTTGTATTTTCATGTGTCACTTCTCCAGTATTTGAGCTATTTTTTCTACCCTTCATAATCTGGATGAAGTATAATCCTGTTTCACCGATCAACAGTCCGTTCCCAACCCTCATCTGTACAAAAGGCTTTTTACACCTCTCTGGTAACCAAGAAGGGCCTAAAAATAGGAATAATTTGCCTGCACAGCATAGAGACTTCAGCTTGAATAAGAATCAGACCCCTTTCCTCAAACCTGGCAGAAAATAACTACTTGTATCCAATGATGACAGGAATAATTTTTGCAAATAAATGCCTGATTATATGCATATTTACATGTTAATCTGAGCTTGCAAAAAAAAAATCTGATGTTCAAAGTGAAAATCAGAGAAGCCTAAAAATTTTATAAATATTAATTTGGTGGGTTTTTTTTTTTTTTTTTTTTTTGAAATTCTACAGTTTGTCACGGTGGGTATTTTTAGTCAGACTTCCTCTACATTGACATCATACTGCCTTGACGTGCCTGGCAACACGGAGTAATTACCATGTCCGTTTCTCTGCAGCACGGTGACACCCAGCAGGGCTGGAGGACTGGATTTTTCACCTCTAGGTTCGAAATTCTTAGTGAGGTTGGGATGGCGGCACTTGCAAATAAAAGCAAATGAGAAGACCAGTGTCCAGATGCCGATGGAGGGATTGGGGCAAGGAAGACGCTTTGCAGCAGTGATGGCAGCTCCAGAAAAATGATTTTCAAACTGCTGCTCTTAAATTGAGCGCTGAGATTGAGCGATTAATTCATCACCTTTCCCACAGGCTGTTTTGGGGCTCGTCACTGCCGGAGGACTGGGACATGTGTCAAACAGTTGGAGCCAGCCAAATTTCTGCCCAGGGACGGGGGTGCCTTGTTTAACCACCAGAAAGTCCTTTCCTGGCCGCATCTGTTTAAATGCAGTGTAACGCACCAAAGGTGGCCAACTCCATCAGGTTCCCACGGTGCCTCAGAGGAACTTCGGACCAGTCTGATTTGTTGCATATTTACTAAATATGACCCTTCCCACGTGCTCCCACCATGCCAAGCACAGAGCCACCCCGGTTTCGGTTTGATACCTCTAAGGACGCAGTCTCGCTCTGATCCCGCGTGATGCTAAATCTGGAGCAAGTCCTTGGAGATCCATGGCGAAACCCTTGTACGCGAGGGCGGATTATCGCAGGCCAGATGTCGTTCTGCGTAGCCGCTGACGGCTCCCGCGCGGCGGGGATGTGACTGCCTGCGCCTTCACTCAGCGTTTTACTGGGCTCTTGCACTTAGCTTCGGAGAGAGGACCTGGGACGGTTTGCTGTCTTTTCTTGTTCTTCTCTCTCATTTTCCAGGATCTCCGTTTCATCAAATTCAAAACCATAGGTCAGGCACCTTAATGGTTTGCTAAAATGAAGTTGGCATTATTTACAGACACACAGGGATCAATGCTTTTGACAGACTTGAGGGCTGGAAACTTTTGTTTCACCCAACAAAAGCCTGAAATTGTTCCTCGAGCCACCACTGCTCTAGGAAAATCCTCAAGTATTGCAAGACTTGTGATAAAATCATGACATCTGTCAGCGCTGCAGCACACAAAGCTCGTCCCCCAGTCTTTGAGACATACACGGGTATTGCAGTTAAGAATAATTCAGCTCTCATAGCTAGCTCTGGCACTGGCCACTGTCTAGCCGCAGCAGCACACGGTGGTTTTCGCCCATTGAATGGCCCCTCCGGCTGCAGCAGCCCCCTGCGAGGTTGGGACTCTCTCCCCAAGAGCTGCTCTGGGTGAGGGAGGAGAGGCCACGCTCAGACATTCAGCCCTTCACACAGCGCAGCCCTTCCTCTTCCCCTCTTCTCTAATTCTTACTCTTTTTAACCCAGGAAATGCTAGCGAGAAATAGCAGTGGAGAGAATATCCAGACGACTCCTCTTTCCTTCCCGAATAAAGCAAAATCTTGCCTGGCTCTGCATGGGGATATGAGTTTCAAAGCTGGCTCTGTTTAACTCCGAGTGGAACAATGGTGGGATTTATTACTTGTGTTGGAGCAGTAATTCGCAGCTCTGGTCATGGACGAAGAGCTGTAGAAATGCCTTAAAGCCTTTGCCAAGAAAATCAAGTAGATACTGGACGTTTAGCAGATTTGGTATTAGATTTTCTGCAGTTATGTTTGCCATATGTAATTGTGTAGTTGCTGAGACCAACAAAAATGGTTCTGCAGGAACTTCTGGCACAAATCAGCATCCACTCCTTTGTGAACGTGTCCTTGAATTTGCACAGATAAAAGCTTCTTGCTAAACATCTGTGCAGTCAAACCCCGTCACACATTTTTGTGAAAAAAGCGAGAGAGAAGGTGATCCAAACATGGCTAGATACCATCAAGATTCAGAGATTACAAACATATTTGCATGTCATTTCCACACTCCTGGTCCCTCTCTAATCAGCAATGTAACATCTGGACCTGTATTCTTTGGAGGCTCTGAAGAGCAAAGCACTTGTTTTTCAAATGAACTTCCCCTTTTGCTTCAGTTTCAGACATAGAAAGATAGCAAAAAAACACCATGGTTAATACACGGCTAAAGTATATGTTATTTTTCATTGTATAGACTCTCTAATCCTACTATGCATATGCTTTCTCTGAAACATTTTGTAGCTATGACCCTGATATATTTTACAGCTATGACCTGAAAGCCTCTCTTTAGAGCTGTTTTATGTAGCTAGAGTTTGATTTTGAGAGGAGAGAACTGGAGCAGAGGTCTGTGCTCTGTTACATAGCTAGAGTTTAATTTTGGGGAGAAAAAACAGAGGTCTAAGCAATGGATTTTCCCTAAAAGTTCATACTCACTGGTGCCAGCTGAGAGGCAGGCAACCTTTACCCATTTTCCTTCAATCTTCAGTGCTGTATCTTGGCCATCTCTAACCTCAAGGGGAAAGGAGTAGGAGTACCTGATATTCTTCTAGGGCACATATCATATTTCACAACATGAGTTTAATGCCTAGCCATAATATTTTTCTATAACCCAGCATGTGAGTCTAAATTCCTAGTGCTTTCAATTACTGGAAACCTGAGTGGAGAAAATGCTGCTGATAGGATTAACCACCGTGCAGGGTAAGTGGCCGGCTGCGACCCGTGGAGGACCCCGGAGCAACCCCAGGAGCTAAATCCTGAAGCAGGAGGCAGGACCATGTGGTCGGTGCCGATGGTCCTGCCCATCACACCAAAACGAACGGGGCGGTTTCCCTTGCCGAATCCCGCAGCAGCGTGGGAAAGGCAAGCGCTGGTTCTGGGAACCGCAGCGCGTCCCCATATGTAAGTAAGCAGCTCCATCACAGAGCATAAGTGTCAGGCGGTGACAGTCGTAGCTTTCCTGAGGAGTGATTTGGTATGCCGCGGTATGGGTGTACAAACAACACCCAATTATCAGTCAGCCAAGATAAATGGCATGATTGCAGCGATCATGGGTAACGCACAGGAGCTATCGAAGGGCTGCACGTAACATGGCAAACACGGGTCGGGCTCACCGGCTTCACTGCTTGGGTTCTTGTTGGGGTGGGGAGTTACCTACGTGTAACCATGCACGGGGCACTGTAAAAAGATCTTTCAGGTGGGCTGATACCTTTGTACACTGGATTTAAGAAAGAGGACTCATAGTGCAAATGAATATACCCCTGAAACATTTCTGTCCCAAGGAGAACAGCTTGTCAATACTCCCCTGAGGCATAAAGGAAGACGGGATTGCTACCAGCCACCTCCATGGGGGAGATCTCTACCAGTCACCTCATGCTCTTTGAGGCTGTGGATAATCTACCAGGTATCAGACCCAAGAACAGCTTCTTGTGCCAACTTGTAGGCCAGGAATATTTGAGCATGTCTTTAATGCAGAATGTATATGATACCTGGCACAGTGGGTTCACAAGGGGGGTCCAGTGAAGGCTCCAGTGTGGGGTATGTGCGGGAGGGAGAGAAGGGGAGCTGCAAACCACCTACTTCATCTTTCCGGGTGTGTAAATGGCAGAGGTTAAACCAGCAGAGATGAGAAGCCTCCGCAACCCAGTCCTTTTTTAGTCAGAAAGACTCAAAAAGAAGTCAAAATACCATAGGAAATTTAAAAAAAGTATTAACTTGACAGGTGAAACACAATAACTGGAATCCAACTGATAACCTCACCTGTTACAGAGTTTTCAACTATCACCATCAAACAAAACCAGCAGATATCACAAGCACCTGACCAATAATTACCTTTTAGTAGCTGCTTGTGCTGAGGGCAGAGCCCAGCCATGCCAGCCCAGAGCAGGCTGTGTCCCATGCGCAGAGACAGCAAAACTGCCCAGCATCAGCATCTTCTTGCCAAAACTCCTTAGTGCATGTAAAACTACTTGCTTAACTTGTTGATCAGCCACACCTTTAGGTCTTTAAATGCTTTTAGGGGTTAAATTGTGATGACTCGTCTAAAAGCTGTGCTCAGTAAAGCTGTGCATATACTAAGTCTGTAAACCTTCCTAATTCCTTAGCCCTGCATTAGGCTGTATCAAGCAGCTTGCGTGGCATGTTACATTTACAGGCATTCCCAGGCTGCTTTTCAAGGCTTCTTTTGCACTTTTTATTTCAATTTTTCTCCTGCAAAATATAAACTTTTCATGAGTAACAGTCTGAGGCACAGTAATTCACATTTGTTTCATTGCAGGATAGTCTGTGCTTATAACTTCGTATCAGGGAGAGCTGTAGCCTGGTGTTTAATACGTGGGACATTATACGAGTCCTTGATACAAGTCGATGGGCAGAAGTATCCTTTCAGAAGCAAAATTTGTATTCCTTTGCAACAATATTCAGCAATCAAGAGTTTGACTGTAGCTCTTAATGTTTCCAAAATGGCTGGTATAATTAAGTGATTTAAAGCCTGCTCTAATCAGGAGTGCACAGTCAATGAATATTCAAGCTGTTCTCATTGTTAGGGATGATAAAGAGACGTCTTCTCTTTAGGTGGGTTATTTTTTATTGTCTGAGGAGTCATCCAGAAGATGGTGCCACAGTTCTGCCTGTAAAATGAATAACGGACCATAAGACAGTGCTTGCACAGAAAATAATACATAACAGAAATTTAAGAGTAAACTTATATTCAAGGGCAGTCCAGAGCTCAGAAAACTGACATTTAGTCTGTGTTAAGGCTCTTACTGAAAACTAGGGCAATGTATCCTTATTGCTTTTGCTCTGTGTCACTCCAGGCAAGGTCAGCCAGCATGACAAGGAAGAAAAAAATCCCACCCCGTCTTTGCATTCCCTTCTGAAAAACAGACAAATCTTTGGGTATTTGTTATGCTACTCTTTCTGGGTAGCAGAAAGCCATCAAAAACAATAAGCAAGATGAGCACAAAACAAACCTCCCTCTCGACGCTTTGCGAGGCTGCAGTGGATGTGGGAAGTGCAGTCTGGAGTGTCTAGCTGTTTCCTTTGGTTAAGGCGGGGAGGCATTTCTAAGGTTTTGTGTCACTGAAGAAAACGACAGTGTCGTGCCTGTAGATCCTTGTAATCAGATTAAATAATCTGATTTCCTTTTCACAAGTCTTTGCACTAACACAGAGAGAAAAAATGAAAATTGAGATAGCTACAAAACAAAATCTTTGCTTCTACCAAAACCATGTCTTTAATTTTTTCTTCCATTACAATTTTCTGTTGTCTGAGGTCTCTTCTCTGTAGCTCAAGCAATTTGTCATCCGATTAGTCTGATGAAGCATAGAGAAGTCATTTGAACTGTAAATTTTCTGCAGGCAAAATAAAATGCAAACAAGAAGAGCTTCCTGTGCCTGCCAAAGTGATGATACTCAGAATACAAATAAGAAAAAGCCATGCTGACAGCATAAGCTATTTTTATATTCTGTCACTGGCTCCCGGGCATGACAGTTTGAACAGGACTGCATCTGTATTCCCAAACCCAAATAAACCATGTAGTCTTAAGTGAAGTTCATGTCTTACAGAATAGCTGTTTAATCACAGTGAAAGGATACATTTCAGGAAAGATGAATCATGATGTCGATTCACACTCCAGCTATACGTTTACTGCTCGGATCAACCCGGACAGAAAAGCTCAAGAGAGGAGGGTTTCCAGCCGTTGCATGGGGAGTGCTCCCACCACGCAGGAGCAGCCAGCGGGGAGTTTCTCCGTGGCTGCCGAGCTGAGGGCACTTCGGCATCAGCCCTGGGGCTTTCCGAAACCCAAGCCCAGTCCCTCTGCATCCTGGCCGTTGGGCACTGTCACTTAGCCGTGTTTGGGATACAGCCTTCAACGTCCTAAATGCCCCAGGGCAGCTGATTTCATCGCCTAAAAGTCATTTGCAGAGAATAAGCTGGGTCTTTCACTTGGTCCTCACTGCATGACAGGCTTTACTTCGGCGGTCTAAATGTAAAGGGTGTTAAATGACTTCAGATGAATGAGGATACAAAACTAACAGATCTGCCTGGTCCTGCAGCTTTAGCATCTCTCAGCCTCCTTCTCACATGGCTCCTTAGCAAAAAGGCAGCTGTGCTTCATTCACTTCTTAAAACCTAAGGCTGTTAGAAAATGGAAACTCTTTTTCAATGCTCTTAAGCTGCTGAATTATTTTACAGATAAGTGTTGTTCCTGTACTTGTTACCTGCCAGGACGTGCCTGACAAGTTTGGCTAATCCCCATAACATCTCGCTTTTCCACGCGGTTTGCCATCGCTGGATCTCAAAGCCTGTCAGAGGTCAGCAGCATTAGCCACAGGCAAGGTTTCCTGCCGAAGCAGAGCCGACAGCAGCACTGCTAGGACTGCGCCTAGCAAACAGACCAAGCGATCACATGGAGGCCTTGATCCTGCAAGATGTTCCAAAAGAACCCTTGGAAAATGTTATTGGGGCAACATTTATTATTGGGGAAATAGGAGACTTTTGTGCTACAAAGGAGCTGCTGCACATGGATTTCTGGGAAGTAATTCTTCCCCTAGATGAGTGCAAGGAGGGGAGCTGCGGCAAGCCAGGAAGCGTTTTACTATCCAGGCGCTCTTAATTTACCACTATGTAATATTATTTAACTAATGCCATTAATTCTCACCTCCTGAATTAGAGGAAGAGGCTGATCTCTACAACAAATCCCTTTGAAAAGCCATGACCTTGCCTGCTTTTGCACATACAGTCATACTGGAAGCACTTCAAGAAATGTTTCTCTGTCGCAGCAGCTCAGCTCCCAGCTGCTGGGGGGGCTTCCAGGTTGGTCCGAATCCGGTTTAACACCTCGCCTTCAAGGAGTGGTGCTCCGATCCAAGGGGTGCAACGCTGCCCGCCGGACACGCCACAAGCCTTGTTCCCAGAGACCACTGCCGGCCCCAGGGAAACCCCCGGAAACGGGGCTGTGCATCGGTGTCACCGGTTTGGTGTGGGCCCTGGCCCTGCAGGGACCATGGGCAACCTGGGAAGCGTCTCCCAGGATGAAGCACGGCTCAACAGGGATCCAACCAGGTTGAAGCCTTCTAGTCAATTAAACTGGGGACAACAACTGAGCCTAACATCAAATTAAAATTCAGTCCTTCCCTTAATCAGTGCTATATGGAAAGGTGGCTGAAGGCTTTGGCCTTCCACCCCGCCGTCCCCGCCGTTGGCTTGGCCGACTGCTCCGCGTCTGCTTGGCCATGTGGTGCCCTGGCAGGCGCAGGACGCTCAGCCAAGCAGCGCCTGGAGTGGCACCACCAGCCACGTCGCGAAGGGATGATTGATAACCTGATCAGACGCCACCGCTTTGTTCCCACCCACACTCGCTGCCAGACCCTTTCAAGACGAGACGCTCTGCTTTGCTTTTGATGAGCAAATACAGCAAAACACGCAGCAAGAGAAGTCCTTCGGGCTGTTTACGGCTTTGGACAAGCCTGACCCCTATTTTACCCCATTTTTGCTTCTGAAGAGTGTGGATGCACTCAGCTCATCACAGAGCCACAAATTCTCCCCCGTGAGACCTGGAGCATATGTGCTGCGGGGCTGGAGCACCCCGGACACGGTTTTGCTGTGCCTCAGCTGCCCCTTTGCTCTTGCAGCCACCACTGGCCTTCCCGTCCCCTCCTCTAAGCATGGGGAAGGGAGATGCGGGCTGGATGCCCAGGTCTATCAATCTGAATGTAAAAGACTGACATTCAAATCTTGGCTCTGCCAGGATGGGAAAGGGGCAGGCTGTGTGTCCTATGCCCCAGGTGAGCACTGCAAACTGGGGACCTCTGAAATGAGTGCTCTCCCAGCCCCGAGAAACCTTGTAAACGGTAACCAAAGTGGATTATTCCCATAAAATCCTTCCATTTTGAGCAACTCGGTAGAAAAGATATTAATCCATTGATTTTATTATTATTATTATTATTATTATTTTTACCAGCCATTTCTCTGTGGGAGGAGGTGAGAAGTTGGGAGTTAGGCAGAACCTCGCTGAAGCTGGGAACTGGGAAGACCTTGAAGTTAGAAGATGCCAATGTCTTCATGATTTAGCCAGCAGCCTTAAATAACATGAGTGCAGGAGAGCTCTGAACTATAAATCCATTCTTGCTGAAATTCACCTCACTCAGGTTTGAAAGAAAGGAGGCGAAAAATAATGCCCAGATTATTAGCAGTGACTTTTGCCTTTTTCATTAGGACGTTACCCTGCAGGAGAAAAGAGAGAAGGCAGAACTAACGTCATGGATAAAATTGAAGCCCAAACCTGATTTTCATGCTCTATTTATTACAGTAGATCAGAGGTCTTGTCTGAGATCCTTGGGAATGTAAAGAATAACAGGGAGTATGTTAGAGCAAAGAAGCAGTTGCACATTTTCTCCTGCCTCAACACAAAACTCAGTGTTTTTTTCCAAACTGAAATGGTTACTTGTTCAAAAACTGACCTCAGGTGTGAAGACCCTTGATGCTGGCTGACAATCTGACCCAAAACAGCTTACAGGCGTACCGTCTGCTCCAGCTGCGCTGGGAGAGCATCTCCTTCCCCCCAGCTGGAGGATGCACCACCAGCGAGTGCTGCAAGAGGCAGCAGACTTGGGTGCTGGGTGTCGGGTGGTGTTGGTGCCAGTGCTCAGCTTCCAGGATGCTGGGGTATGGCCTAGGTCACCAGAGGACCCCCATCACAGCGATGACGCCTCTGGCTATTTGGGCTGCAGGAGGACCTCGCTGCACTGGAGAGATCGCCCACCGCAGTGCAGGACTGCGCAGAAATATCCCCTCCGGCACCCTCTGTGCCGCAGGGTGCCAGCAATGCTGGAAGTGCTGCGAAAGGTGGCTTTCACACGGATAAGTCTGTGCGTCTCACAGGATCCCCCAGGCAGCGAGGCAATTTTACAGTTCCTCGGGGCTGCAAACCCAGACACTGCACCACGGCCGTGACCTGCTAGGAGAGCGCGAAACCGAGATGGGCCTGGCGGGAGGCAGGAGGATGCAGGCAGCGTGGGCGCGAGGAAGGGATGAGTTTGGTGGCAGCATCCTCTGACCACCTTCCCCTTTCTTTCCCCAAATGTGCCCAGAAACACAGTCTCCATTTTTGCTGTTCAGACAATTGATTTCTCCAGTGATGCTCATGTTTTTTTGGCTGCTATTTCAGACAAGTGGCAACTTACTGGCCCGGCGGCAAGGCCTACGCATCCATTGGTTTTCTCTTTCCAGGATCCAGCTGGGTTGCCTTGGGGGAGTTAGAAATTGTCTATCAGGAAATTAAACCCAAAATCCCAGCTCACAGTGAGAGGGCTGCTTCTAGCCCAAGCTCTGTCTTTCAGGGAAAATGGCCTCGCTTAGCAAGTCAGCTGTGAGAGCGCGTGGGCTGCCTGCCAGTAATGCTATCATCTTGCTATCGGCTGCACGCTGAATTACTCACTCTTTTGTGACCTTTTAACAGATTATTGGAAGTATATTGAATTTCACTGGGGGGATGCTGCTCTTCCTGCCTCCGTTTCCTCTCCAAGCTAGACAGAGCCTGCTGCTGGGGTCAAGACATCCCGAAATGTGCTTATAGCTGGGCGACTTGCATCACGGTCTCATTTGGTGAATTCCCTTGTGTGTGATCCATCATTAAAGTTGTGCCCTGAATCCAAAAACTCCAGGACCCTCACTGTCGAAATTCAACACATGTGAGATTTTTACTTTTCGGTAGTCAAGCTGCATTTTTTTCCTCGGGGAATGCCTCGTGCTGAGGTGGAGGCAAATCAGCTGATCTTTTCTTTAGGTGTCCGCATTCATTTGCATAGAAGAAGTAGTTTTTAGATTGGTTTTTCCTTAAATGAACATAACAGAAGGTGAGGAGGAGAGAAAATAATTAACAGATTCAATCACAGAATTGCTTTCAAAGCTCTTCGCAGGTACTTGACAAGGAAAGCACCTAACTGGTGGGAAGATTTTGATTGTGCTGGTATTAATCGCAAATAATCTCGGGTTGGCTCAGCCTAAACACCTGTCATGATGTCATTCTTTTTCGCAATATGTTAAATTGCATCACTACCAAACAGAGTATTCCTACTCCTGGAAGGAGAAAAGTCCTTGCAAAGAGGGAAGTGCCACTAAAACCTCCAGTGGTTTTGGTCCCTGAGGGGCAGAGGTGGCAGGCTCAGCCCATGGGAAGGGAAGCTCCTCAGATGATGGTTTCCCTCATCTGAGCTGCAGCTCCGAGTGGCCTCAGAAACGGGAAGAGCTGGATGTTTCCTTCTTCTCTTCTTGCCTCAGAAAGGCCGGGACTACGGTGTCCCACCACTGCAGGGCTCATGCAGGTTCAGGCGAGGAACCCCTAGAGGAGGTCAGCGCCTGGGGGCTCACTGGCCAAGGAAGAAGCCACTTTCCCAGCTGGAGGGGAAAAAAAAATCTCTCCTTCTACCACGCCAAGGAGCCTTTTCATTGCGTGTTGACACACTGGCACATGGAGGAAGGAGAAGGGCTTGTGAGCCACAGAAAGACCTTCTGGAAAATTTTCTCCTGTGCAAGAGTCTCATAGACTCTTGAGTTTCTGGTGGATGAGGATTTCTAGGTGTACTTGAATACAGCTGAGCTGGGAGGCAAGGGCTTGCTAACCTCAGAGCCGTTCCCTGCTCTTCCCTACCTGTGTAGGCAGCATTATAAATCAGGACATCAAGGACCTCAACTGTTTGTTGATTCATTACAAGCTGTATTATTCATAACCCTGGCCGACACTTCAAAGCTAGGAACAGAACCATTTCATACTGATTTACTGCAGTGACAGTGTTAAAGTGCTGAAATATGCACGCGGGGTTTCTAGGCTTGTAGTTCGTGCTATGGGTACTGCATCTCGTAATCAGCAATTCATTCTGGACCAAGCTCCCAATAGCAGTAAACTGTGTTTGCAAGGTTAGGCTTGCACGCCCGCCTGGAGCCCTCCCCAGGTCGTGCTGGGACGGGCATCTGCAGACAGCAGCCGTGGGGCCCAGCGAATGCGGCACTTTGCACCCTGAGCTGGAGCTAAAACCAACCATTGCATGTTATGTGGCCTTTTATCAAAACTGTATCATTCATAACCCACTTAGGCTGCATGCTGCAGTGTGTGAGCCGCAGACACGTACTCTGATCTTAGCCAAATTTCTAGGCTAAATAAATTAATAAATAAAAAAACTAAATAATTGCACATATATTATACTAGAACCTTACGAGCCTGACAGCAGTGCTTACACTTTCGGTGCAGAACAGTTGTTATGAATAGTGCTACTCGGACAAGCCAATTTAGTCCTTTTTAAATTAATTGAGTTTAATGTTGCAAAGAAAATTAACATTTCTAAGCTTCACCCTTAGCAAGCCATACATTTAAAACTGTGCTGTGAAAAATGGCCATCATGCTTTTTGTTTGCAAAAGAGCGCAACACTAGTCACTCTCTGATTGTTGCAATGCCATAGGCTTGGGAAAATGAAATGCGTAAATATCTAAACTTGCTCCTAAAGTACAGTTAAATTAGTTGTGTTTTGCTGCAATTCACTGAGCGGCCACTTGATGGGGCCGAATGTCTCCTTTTGCAAGAGCCGTTTCTGCCGTTTTCCCACGCCGGGGTGCCAGGGAGGCAAAGCAGTGCAGTGCAGGGGATCTGGCTTTCCCTGGAAGACAGTATTTCAGAGGCGATATTTCATCCGCCCTCTGTTCTTTTGAATCCCTCGCTGTATTCTGGGTCTGTGATTCCTTTCTGATCCCTGATGTACTTTCTTTGTTTCTTCCCACACTAATTCATGGCTGCATACAAAATTGCTCTCTAAACCCCTTTGCTGTGCCTGAGGAAAAAGGCAGTGGTACCACTGAGGCAACTAATGATGAAGGGCTGGTTCCAAACATCTAGCTCTCTTGGATGGGTCACAGGGCTTCCCAAAATGCACGTACATGGAGCTGACTTCCCCGAAGAAGCCAGGGGAATTTGTTTTCCTAACTTTGCTTACTAAGCTGTGGCTAAGTATGTGTTTAAAAGTGTGGATGAAAGAACGGCCAGCACATCAAGAGAAGTTACCTCCTCCTTCCCCTTAGGGCACCTGGAGGACATTATTCAGTTTTAGGTCCCCCAGTTCAAGAGGGGTGTGGAAAAAGTGGAGAGGGCCCACTGGAGAGCTACAATGATGGGCAGGAGCCTGGGGCACCTGGCTAGGGAGAGAGGTGAAGGGCACTGGGCTGGTGTGCTCTGGGGAGGCGAGGGGAAGGGAGGCTCTGCTAGCTCCTAAAGCTGTTGAAGGAGGATGGCAAATGGTGAAGCCAAACGCTTCTGGGTAGTGGCAGATGGTAAAATGTACAGCAGCCACAAGCTGCAGCTTGGGATTTCAAAAAGACCATCAAGGAGAAACTTCTTCTCCAGGAGGATAGCACAGCACTGGGACAGGTCACCTGGGAGGCAGTGAAACCTCTCTCCAGGGAGGGTGTGGAGACTCAGCTGGACCAAGATGCGGCTGGCCTGGCCCAGTGCTGGCAATAGTCCTGCTGCAGGCAGGAGGTTGGATGAGAGATCTCCAGAGACAGCCCTCACCAAAGGGACTTGTGATTCTACAACATTACGAGTAAGGGTTTGGTAAACCACCAACGCAGCAACTGTATTGGAAAATCGTAACTTGTAAACACCTCCCTTGGGGCTGCCACCAAAAGGAGCCGTTGTGCTCTCCTCCCCCTCTCGTCAGATCGAAGGGCTGTGAGGCCTCAAGATATCAACCGATCTGACCAAAAGCCACCCATATTTTTATGGCCTTTCTGCCAGATCAGCAAGCTGAACTGCCTCACCATGCAGGCCGTATGCTTGCTAGACCTAACGCAAAGAAAGCTAGAGTGGAAAGCAGCAGAGCAGAGCAACCTCAGGCCTTGTACTCTGGGAGACCCAAAAAAGACACATATTTGGAGAATGCTGCTCCCACTTTGCTCTGACTGCTCCCAGAGGTGCTGCAGCTTCCTCACCTTCATTCAGCATTTGAAATTGTCCCCTTGGAGGCTGAACTCCTGCCCCTTGCCCAGCTGCAGGCTGAGACCTGGTGGCTAACCAAGTCGCGGGCTGCAGTTTCCCATCCCTGCCTGTCCGATTACTTCCCCTCGAAAGTTGTTCATTTGACTTTGAAATCTGCTTCCTGTGAGCATTTGTGCCAGTGAAAGGCAGCCGTGCAGGCGCTCGCTCATTAGCGTGTTTATAAGGCTGCCAGTCGCAGCAGGCCCTTCCATTACAACCTCTCAGTGCTGGTATCAAGGGGGCTGGGCAGAGGGATATTTTCTCAATTCAGAAGCAGCTTGAATTCTTTCAGTCCTGTGTTTTCTGCTGAAGGAGACAAACCGAATGGAGAAAAGGTGTAAAAGCGCTGGGGAATAACTCTGAGCTGGTGGCCGGGTCTCTGAGGCTCAAGCATACTCAGTAAAAAACTAGTATCTCATTACTCTACCCTATTATCTTCCTGGATGAACTGGCAAGTTATGAAAATCATATGATGCATTAATGAAGGCTAACCACATGAGGACCTCGTGGAAAAAATGGCATTAAACAAGTATCTGCGGGCAAGTGGGTGTATATAGACTTTGGGAGAGGGATTTTGCAGTCTATTCCAGCATTTCCATGGTCCTGAATTTTGAAGCTTTGCAACGTTCACGGTCTGGTTGAGGGTGAGGTCTTGAAACTTCCCGTTTATTACTTGGAGTTGCTCTTGGAACGCGCCACCCAACAGGGCCAACACTGCAATCTTAATAGTTTGCTGTCTGTAAAGAAACTCCCTTAAATTGTGCAAACATTCCTTATGCTGGCAGGCAAAGAAGTGGTGCTAAATAGCATCAACTCCGAATATGAGCTTAAACATATAGATCTTTTTATAACATCAGAACCATCTTCATATGATGAATATGGGGAGCGTAGCTCATTACCAGCCGATGGGAGGAACGAGGCAGGAAGGCAAATACACCAGAGCATGAGCACCCTTGGGCCAGGGAGTGGGACTAAACGTAAGCTTTTTCCTCCCTTATGTGATCACTACTACTTGCAGCGAACCGCTTCTAATTGCTTCCATCCAAGTCTATTACCTTGAACTGCTTAACAGTGAATTGCACTGAAATCTCCAAGGAACAGGGAAAAAGAGGTATTATTGAGGTTGTCATTTTTGTCAGTCAAACACATTAGCTGATTTGTGAACAAAGAGAATTATGGCAGGTTTAACAGGCTTGGACATCAGCAAATCACTTGCTGTGGTGTCCCGAAGGGAAATCACTAGTTATGACAGCTAAGAAAAGAATCATGTGAAAACTGGGAGGTGATTTTAAAAAATTGGATAAAGGCAAGAAATCAGCACCTTTTCAGCATAACATCAGGCCAAAGTGATATTAAAAGGGGATTTCCTTGAGGACCGGTTGAGGATTGAACTTATTTCATGTATTCGTTAACTGCCCTTGCAAATGGTGTGTGCTAATCAAGTTTACCAAGGAAACAAAGCTGGAGGTATTATCGCCACAGGGAAGAATCTGACGACTGGAGAATATATCTGAGATGTAATTTAATAGAATCGGAGCGCAAGGTAACGCATTTAACAAGCACTTCTGCAGTAAGATGAGGGCTCATTATTTGGAAACGATTGCTCTCAATGTATCAGTTGCTAACAGAGTGAGTGACGTGAAGTATGGACGGGGAAATGTGATCCAAGGATGTATTAGAAGAGAGAGCTTCTTCTGACATTAACGTTGATCTAAATGCACACTGGTGAGCCCTCATCTGAAACACTAGCTACACATATGAAAATATTAGCCCGATGGATGTTGAAAAAGAGGAGCCAAATGGGAAATATTAGGGTACTGAGGGAATATGAGAGACAGACTTGCTGGTGGCACAGTGTCTTGTGTTGTCCCGTGGTGGCTCAGTAACTCAGCTGGTGCAGGTAGGACCTGCGATCTGAAGGCTTCGCTGGCCAAGGGACTTAGTGTCCAAAAAGGAGTTTCCTGACAGCTTTCCAGCACTAGGGAGGGAAATTAGACTAATTGGCCAAAATAAGTATTTATAGAGTTAGTACAGAAGAACAAGATTAGGTTGATTAGCTTTCTGGGGCAGTGAGAGTGAGTGCCTCTGCCAGGCCTCTCGATCCATCCCAGGCTGCAGGAAGGTGCCGTCGGGCCACCCAACTGCTCCACATCGGACAGGCCGGGTCACATCGCGGGGGAAGCCCATGTCAGTCCCCCACAGCGAGGGAGGACCACCACGCAAGGTGGCCTCCCAGGGGGGTTTGTTCAAGTAGAGGTGGCGTATCCCCGGTTGCACCCTGGGCACCTCTCCCGGCCCGTGTCCCACATGCTGAGGAGGGAAATCAGCTGATCAGGAGTGAGTCTCCTGAGCCAAGATGGTCAGGAGAGGTTGAAAAGAGAATGAAAGGAGGAAAATCCAAGGAGTGCAGACAGGCTGAAGGGAGAAACCAAGGAAGCACAAGAAAATAATGGAAAAGGGGATGGAAAATGCATAATGCAGACCCGAAGGAGTGATGTCCCTCCGGTCGTGGTCTGAGGCAGAACATCCTCTCAGACAGCCTTGGTTTGCTCCAGCACTCTTAAACCTAATCTGTATCTGCAGCAGAGACATCTGCTTTGTTCTGCTGGTCCCTGTCTGCACCTCGGCGCTGCAGCCGGCTCTGGCAGCCTGGGCAGGGATGTCCCCGAGACAAGTGGCTCAGGCGGTTTGGGCTAAAACTGAGGGGACCCCCTCAGCCCCCTTCAAACCGTGGGTCTTAGAGGAAAGTCACCACTAAGCACAGTTGTGGTTATATTGTGTATTTGCATCTACCCTGTAAAAGTAGCGCATGTGGGACTCAGAAGATGAAGCCCCCCGCAATGCTGCTGCTGGGTCTGCTCCTTCCTCCTCACCCTCCTCCTCACACCACGGGGTGGCTTTCGTCTGATGGCTGCTGGCTCGGGGAACAGGAGGGGTGCAGGGAGCCAAGAGTGAGGACGGACGGCTCTGCCAGCAGCACTGGAGATGCTCTTATCAGCACAGCACAGCACAGCACCCATCCATCCATATTCATTTCAGCCCCAATCATTTCAATTTTCTCTAAGTTTGAGAGAGCTAGCAAAGGGCTCCTCCTCATAAAGAAAGCCTTAATCATTTTTTCTATTTCCTCATCTGAAATTGCTTCAGAAACAAGGGATTTTCTTAGATGTTTTGGTATCCATATAGATTTTCTTGGCACCATTTTCCAGCCTGGCATGGCAATTAAGCTATTTTGAAAGGTAAATGTTCTTAACAACATTATTCTAGGGAATGGCAGCTGGATGCCTGGTGCCTGAATGGGCCTTAGGTCTCTGAATGGTTTATAATGCTTTGCAGGCAGCATGTCCAGATTAGGGGGGCGTCTGTAGGGGAAGACTTTAATAAGAACAAATCTCAGCCTCCTCTGTAGTGCCTGCCATCAGAGGAACTCAGGGGGATTGAGAGTATTTAACAAAAGAGGTTAATATTATCACCCCTATCTTAATTATATACATGTAGAAGCCTGGAAAAAAAATTATGTAACATTTCGAAGAAGTGTCTGTGAGCCTCCCGACCACCGACTCCTGCCGTGTTGGTGGGCTCCCTTATTTGCCTGCAAACTCTTCTCCTCCAAAACATGCCTAAAAGGCCCATCAGTCACTATGTCCACAGAAAGATCAAGAAATTTCAGACCAAATCACTGTATAGCAAGATTGGAAAGCAAAAGAGAAGAGCACTAAGCTTCACTATTTCTCCCAATGTCTCAGTAGAGGTCAGCTCTCGGGATAGTCTCTGTCCTCCTTATCACTGCAGACCGATGTTCAGCTGGAGAAGACCACTCTTGCAAATGGGAAGGGCATACCATTTTGTTGGGTGCTTTGTAGGGACAGAAAATGACAGCGCAAGATGGCATAATCCCCAAGTGCCTGGCGTTGTGTGTAACTTGGCTTTGAAAGACTTGGCGCTGCGCTCAAGGAGATATTAATTATGGTCAGTGTTGCTAGAGCATGCACCACCTGCACCAAGCGATGGGCAGGGCGCCACGCCAAATGTTGCTGAGTGACACGGTATGGCTGATGACAATTTTGGGATTATCGTCAGCTTGACCTGGGGCTCTTCTTTGGGTGTGCCCATGCTAATTGTTTGAATATTAAAGCCTATGTTTTAGGGTGCATTTACCATAATGTAGCTGTTGGGTATTTGTTAAGTACCCGGCTGCATACAGTCCTACCGCATCATTTTCAACAGCAATTGAGCACAGATTAACACTTAAAATCAGTGAAATATTTTTAGAACTTTCAATATAAATATTATGCAAATATTTGATATGTCCAACTATTTGTAGTGATGTCGTGCTGCATTTTAATAAAACAGTAGGTTAATGCACTAAATGTACTAGTAGTATGCACAGACTTTCCCAGCCCAAAACTTGGAGCTGTGGACCAGGGAAGTTGCTTCAGACTCTTCTTGGCCATGCTTCATGGCTTTAAGAGTTTCATAAGGGCATGCCTTTTTTTTTTTCCTGACTGTTTTAATGAATCATCACTAAAAAGTCAAGGAAATATAAGCACATACCTAGTTTCAACACTGAGTTTGTAGGTTAAACAATATTATGCTTACAGAAATAGAAGCAGCATGCCTTTTTTCCTTACTCCTCTGTTTTGTGTTTCTTTGTGCTCCCTCATCTGCCAGGATCCATTTCTTGACAATTGTCAGCTCTTTGGAGTAGGGACTTGTTTGCTATGTATGTTTGTGAGCACAGTTCAGTGAGATCCTACTTGTGCTGAGAGAGCAAAAATGCTCTTTTTGCATAGAAAATTGTAAAAATTTCATGGAAAACACTCTTATCCAGTCCAGGTTCAAGCCTTCACTCAGGGAAGGCAGCTTAATTTCAAGACTGTTTGTTAAATTTGCACCTCTTGAGTGCAGTAACCAGCTCATGCTCTTGTGCCACAGATGCCAAGAGCAAGTTTGCTGCACAGATCAGCTGCAGCAGGCCCTTAATTTTGCAGTTATTTCAATTTACCAGCAGTCTTTTGAAATCCCTTGGTGGGCAGCAGGTCAGTAGGTGGGAAATGCCCAGTTCAGTGTAAACAGCTGCCGAGCCTGGGAACGTTGCTTAGACCTGGTGACTCCGGAGCAGCCACAGCTGTGCCAGGCTGGGGAGAAGCCCTCCAGCCCGGGAACGCTGCTGAGGATGTGGGAACAGCTCGGTGTCCCAGCACCGTGAGAGGTTTGCCTGAGCCATGCATTCAGGGAAGTCCCTTCTCCGCGCCTGAGCATTTCATGTAAGGCTGCTGCCTTTAGGAGAACCTTGTGGCCAGACAGCTTCTCTTTGCCTGAAACAGGCTGAAATCACCTTAAAAGACCTCTCAGTTACAGAGATTTGAGGAACACTGGACTTGTGGGAGGTTGTTGTGATGCCTCTCTCTCTGAAGCTGAGCAAATCATGAAACTAAAGGGTAAGTTTTTTGACTGCAAGAAAACTGCATTCATTTTAAATACACTCATCTGTTAGTAAGAAATAGAAAGAGTCTGATGCTGGGAGGTGAGGGAGTCTCTCTATCTTATGTCTGGGAACTAATTATTTTTTTTTTCCTTATCAAAAAGAGGATGCAACAGGAAGGCAACAGGAAATGTGGATTTGGTTCAGTTATGCCCTCTGCTGCTACAGGGCTGAAACAGGGTCCAGCATAATTTCGAGTAACAGCATGCGGTATGTGATTTGAAAGCTCTCCTTTGGCTCAGAAGCTTGGAGAGCTAATTAAAATCCTTTTTGCTTAGAAGATTTTTCTGGCTCTCTTCCTCTCTCCGCTCCCCATCTAAAAAGTAATGATCCTTCATTAGGCCAACATTATGCAAGAGGTATCATTTGACTACCTTGCACAGCCTGAGAGTGATTGCTGCTGCCATCAATATTGGCAGAGAGACTAATCCAAGCCATGATGTATTAGTGAAGGACCAACAGAAAAATCTTTGAGTGATTTATTTGAAAAAGTGCAGGAGGGCAGTTGGGGAGAAGAGGAAAAGAGGAGAGGAAGAGGCAAAAAAACGAAGCAGCCAAGACCTGGTCATGGAGGTGTCTTTATCTGAAAGTGGTCCTCCTTTGCCCTGCGTGGCAAGTGAAGGAATGACTCTGCTTCGAGCTGGGATTTCTGTGGCCCTTTCTTTGACTTGTCGTATCCTACAGGCTCTCCAGACTTTTGGCTCTTCATGTGCCGTCATCGCTCTCTTGTTTGCTTGAAGTTGTTTAACTTGTCTCTCTCCCTTCGTGGATCTCAATGACAGCAAATTTCCTTATGAAATTTTGCTGTGCAAAAAAGAGGTAAGTCAGCAGTAATGAAATACCACCCCTAAAAACTGCAGGGATTTAAGAGGATGGGTAGGGACTGTACACGGCCGTACAATGAACCCCAGCCGTATGAGGTGTGACATGTGAAAGAGAACTGACAGGAAAATCGGGGAGATGCATTAAAAATACACCAAAAATGAAGACTTTCAAGATAGTGAAAGTCTCTTGGGAAGGAAAAGGTGAGTATCTAAGGTAAATTTGATAATGGAAAGCAGAGGAGGATAGTCAGAAGCTGTCTGCAGCTGGCACCTCTGTGGCGTTAGACACCGAGACACGTTCTCCGAGCGTGTGCGAGGCTCGGGCGTGCTGCGCGGTTACGAGATGACGATCGAGGGTGCATATCAGGGCAGAACTTTATATAATGCAGGAGCACGCAGCCTAGATTTTCCAACCTAAGGGCAGTTTTGTAGCCTGGCTTTAGTGTCTAGGAGAAACGGTCCCCTTTGACTGGGTGACTGCATTTAACATGACGTGGATGAGACAGCTTCATGTGTGGAACAGCATAGGCTTAGCTGAATCTTTGAAAGGCTAATGCAGCGAGTGTGGTTCGGATCATAGCTGAGCAGCAAAGCAGAAAAGACTATTGTGTCATTAAGTCGTCTCAGTATTTCACACTTAGCAAACATCTCAAAAGGTTCCTGCTTTTAGAAGTTCTCAGTTCACCTGGAGGAAATGTCATGAGGGGAAGGACAGATCAAATATGACTATAGCTTTCTCTGGTGATGATTTATCACTGTGAAAAGCCTCTTGCAGACTGGATGTGTTAAGAGATGCAGAGGGAGGTACCCTTGCTCATGACGATGCCCACAAGAAGCCCTGTGTACACGGATGCACCACACAGGCATCACCCCTGGAGCGAACATAGGGGCACACGGGTCACGCAGGTGGCAGTGGCTGCTCAGCAGGGTGGTGAGAGGCAGCGAGCATCCATCACTTGGTGTTCATCATCAGCTGAGGAGCTGTGTGTTATAAAAAGTACTCAAATTTCCTTTAGTAGTTTTTTTCTTGCATTACTGTGCTTTTTTCCCTAAAGTACATCCTTTCATACTTAACACTCCTGGAAGTTCTAATGGGTGGACAGCTGCTATTTGGTGAATAGATAGTTTTGTTGAATTACTTAAAAAAATTGCTTAGGTTCATGGTATTTGAAGAATTCTGCTGTTATATCAGGCATTTTAAAATGCACAGGCCTCTCCTCAGACTCGCTCTGTTTCCCATGGTCTACAAAAGAGCAAAGTCAGTCTGCAGCATCTCTAGAAAGGTGGTGTAGCCCCTTTGAACGTCTGCAGGTGAAAGGGCGCAGATTGCATCTGAAAGCCTGCGAGTCCGGGAGCGGCCACGGCCCTGGCAGCTGGGCATTGCTAATGGATGCATTACCCTCATTCGCAAACAACGATATCCAATGTTAGCAGCGTCTCAGAAAACCAGAATACAGCAGATGCCTCATAATCTGCAGGAGAAGACGAACACTCTTCCAGACACTGATTTTCTTCCCTCCAAGTCTGCATCTTCCTGGGAATCTGCATCTCCCCGGCTGCTGCCGCTGCTGCCCAAGAGTACTCTTCCGGGATGCTTATCAGCTCTGCCTTAAACACTCTGTGACATTAGTGACATTAGTAATATCCATTAGCCCAGATGTCTCCCAGCCGCTACCCCCGCTCCCAAAGCCTGGCTATACTGGGTGTGATCTTACGGAGAGAGGGAACAAGCCGTTTTACACAGCAAACGCCCAGGCTGGAGGCTGCTGAAGCCCATGCAAACGCGGGTCTGACTGGCAGTAATCTTTGGCTGGGGCTGTAAGTGCAGTAATTACTGAAAAATGGAGATTCAGCTCCAGAACCAGCACACTGTGCGTGTAATACAGACTTTCTGAACCAGTTCATATTTAATTAACTTGTCTGAAAGAGGAAAGCTTCGAAAGGAGAGCCTGCGAGGGTGGGTAGTGGGGAGACAGCGGGGCACTAGTCTGCGTGCTGGAGATTGCCTGGAGCTGCTTCCCCGACGGCAGCAGGGACATGCCACAGCCCCTCTCCCAGGCACCGTGTCTGTCTGAGCAGCCACACGCCTTTCTGTCTATTCGGGGAAATGCAGCAAGTCTCGCAGAAGGGCAAATACGAGCAGATGGAGAATCTTGCATCATCTGAAGAGCAGGAGAAATGTAAGGTTAGAGATGCCTGACACCATGCAAACTCTTCAGTCTTTCTAATCTCACAGATAGCACTTGTGAACAAGAGATACTTTGGCAGCAAGCTGGATTCAACTGAAAAGCTCTTCGTTGTCACACTTAGCTTTGGGAAGCGCTTGGCTTTAATTTCTGTTTAGATGTACAGTTTGCAAACTATTTTATCAAAGAACTGACATGCTCTGGAGCAGTTGCATCACTAGATACATTCATTTTGCCAGTGCAGATCCCTGAGCATAGAAATTTTCCAGTCACTCGTAGAAACTGTGAAGCACAGCTCTGCCTTCTGAAGATGTGACCTGCTTGTTAGGTCTTCCCTGGTGGGTATCTCTTCTGCAGGCTGGTGAAGGCCCTTAGCTTGCAGGAGTGTCTTTACGTTTTACTTATGGGTTATAGATGTTTATAGTTGTTTCCAGTTTCTCTGATGGACTTTCATTTCTATCAACATACTTGTCAGAAGAGCGGCTTTCAGAACATCCTGTTCTGCATATTGTTTAGGCCTTTCTTTTTATTGCGTTAGTTCAGTTTGGTCGAAGTCTCTGATCTCGTATTTTAAGTTCTCTTTCTCACAAAGCTATTAAAGCTGCAGTTAACATCTGAACCGCCTTCATGTCATTCCAGTGGCCGTCTGTCTGTCTCTCTTTGCTGTGCCTCTAAAACGCTGCTGTCAGACTGCTACAAGTCTGCAGAAAACAGAACATTTTCCTAACTGACGGTTGACATCTCCCTTCCTGTGACATGCCGTCGCTTTGCTTTGGATCAGTTTCTTCATTCGTTTTATCTTTATAGCTAATTATCTTATAAGCACTCCTGATAGCTGAGGCCTTAGTTCTGACAGGATTTCTTGGCAATAAGAAGACACCTTCGCCTGACGCGCTGTTGATAAAACCCTGACTTCCCGTCGTACCTGTCACTGCTGGATCCACCGCCAGGGCTGGCGCTGGCTGTGCAGGAGCCTTGCTGCACTGCTGGATCTGCTGCTCTACCCGGGGCAGAATCAGGTGCACCACCCCTAAACCCAGCTTGCCCCGCGGTCGTGGGGTTTCGGGGAAGGGGGTGGTTTCAGAGGGAAGAGAAAGCCACATTCTATGAGGAGGGACCACCTATTTTTGGAAGGACCATCATTTACAGTCCCCAAAACATCGCACATGGGAAAAACATCGCGAAAACACTGGAAAACACACAACACATCCAAAACTCTCAGTTTTTTTTAAATGTTTGCATTTAGACATTTCTCTGAGTGGCCTGTCTTAAGATTTTTATTTTTCTATGACCTGTGCAAAAATGCATAAAAGACTGAAGAAGAAGAAAAAAAAGGACTGTAGAGACTTTAGGTAAAGGTTCTTCCAACTCTGTTTCCAGCAGCTCAGACCACTCTGACATGAAGCTGCTCATTCAGCATAAGAAATCCATCAGAGAGGAGGCTCCTGCCCCATTTAGCAGCCAGCAAATGCTTCGAGGCCGGGCACAGCCGGGCACCGCGGCGGCGGCACGGCAGGACGCGGCACCTCGCAGGCGAGGTGGTGCAGCTGGCGCTGCTGCTGCTCCTCGTCCCAGCCCACCCTCCAGACGGGCCTTCAGGAATCTTCTTGTAGTGCCGGGAAGCGTGCACCACATTTCCCGGAGTTGTCTAGCTCTGCAAACAAATAACACAATTGCAAGCATTTATTTCCCAGACTTTATTAACCAGTTTCTTACAATTTGTCTGCAGCATCCCATCATTAGATGTAATTAATGAGCGGGCTGTGGACAGGGGTAACCTCTCAGCTCAAAGCTGCAGCAATTTATTTTTTGCTGCTGATGTTGTTCTGGTGCAAACAGCAACAATAGCCAGAGCTCCCTCGAGTCGCTCCATCTTTATTAAAGAGGCAGGGCCTCTGCTGCTAAGATTCGATAAATCGAGGGCCAACGTGTGGGCCGCGGTGCAGTGTGTATCATCTCCAAACATTCAATCAAGCACCAATATCATAAAAGTAGGGGTGATAATTATGGAAATCTAGCACATTAACTGGCAGAACATTAATGGCAAAGAGCAACATTAAAGCTTGTATTCCCTCTGGCTGAGAAGGTAAATTGCATTTTCAAGTTATGACAAAGCTGACATTTATTATTACCTATTATTATATTATTTATCTCCTTTCAGGTATTGTTTAGAGACCTCAGCTGTGGTCAGAGTCTGACTGTGCTCTGAAAAGGTTATATTTTAAGTCCCTGACACGAAGGATAATATTTCCTGCTGTCTTGGTTCTTCCAGCTTTAGCAGAAGTTGTGCTAATTGGGAATATATCCGATATACCCGAGTGAAGGGAGGAGTGGGAAAGGGGAACGAGAAAGGCTCTGGGCATATGCTAGGCAGCGTCCTGCGCGCTGCGGTGTCCCCCGCCCGCCGGCACACTCACACACGGGTACGCTTGGATGAGGACGGAAAAAGCGAGGTGCCCTCACCGCACACCGTGTGCGCCCAACAGCCAGGCCCCGAGCCGCCTGGGCCTGGGGCGAGTGGGCTGCCCTTCGAGGTGGGACGAAGGGCTAAATCCTCCAAGGGTTCAGATCCAAAGTCACAGCTTTTATAAGATGACCTGTCGTCTAATGGCCTGGGCTGAGTGACGGGACCGAGGTGAGACGGGAGGTTTGGTGTAACGGGGGACCGATCCCAGGACTCCCAGGTCCTGAAGCTGTATCCTGGTAATCCCTAATGAAAAGGAGAAGAAGATATTCCTGCTTTTTGGCAGATGTTTTAGATTCATGAACTCTGTTGCTTTGGATTAGCCACTGGAGAAACAGGGTGGTTTCTTCTCTCTGTCCCACAACTCTAACAGTTGTAAAAATGGCATATTCCTGTGTTTCTCCCAGTGAGCCAGCCGTCAAAGGGAAGCTTAACCTCTCCCCGGGCTCTGCTCTGTCCTCTCCTCCGTCTCCTCAGCTCCCTGCCTGGAAGTGTCTCACCACGTGCCAGACCAGCCAGTCTCGAAATGGTTACTCCTCCGCAGCATGTACCATGATCATTAGCAAACATGACTACGAAGTGCAGATGTGCTGGCGTTGCACCTTGTCACTATGGCAGCATTTGCCTTTCTCACTTGGTGTTATGAGCTAATAATTAAAGCTTCATATTTTTAGCAACTTCATGTAATTTATGGCCAATTTGTTGTGACATTCCCTAATGCTCACTTCATCCTCATGGTATCTAACCCAGGCTGCTGCCGCACCAATCAGTAGTGATTTTTCTTAATTGCTGCATCTTGAAATGACAATTAAGTTAAAGTTATATTTGATAAAAACAAATTTATTTATATTGCACATACCTTTCAGGCTATTAGGAATGGATGAACTATAAGTCTACCTTAGTCACTCTGGGTTTTATGAGTTTCTTTGTAAGTTCTTTTTTTTCATGCCAATCATAAACCAAAGAGCCTCTGACCTGTGGCAGTGTTTTGGTTTGCAAAGAGTGCGTGCATATATGAATAAAAATGCTTTAAAAATTATTCACAGGGATGAATAATCTGAGGTCCTACTTGACTGAGTAGCTGTAAATAAGAACTCAGAATAGGAATTGCAAAGCACTTTTGTGCTCTTACTTGACATATAGATTGGAGGAGACTCTACTGAAGTAAAAGAAAATAGGAATCGGTACCAAACAGCTCCAGAAAGTTGCCTCAGCTGAGCTGGTAAAATATCATGATTATTGCACTGGCCGGGCCATGCTGGGCTGCAGAAATGGAGTATCTCATCGCTGGGAAAGGAATCAGTTGGCTCGGATGCAGTATAACGTTTCAGCCTAACTTGTTTGCATAGAGGTACACTTGTGGACAAGAGTTTTCGAAGGCCAGAGCAAAGCATGTGTGGAAGCCTTCCAGACTCCAGAAATCAGCTTTCCTCGGCTGCAGAGAAGATGCACCTACACTCGCATCTCAGCTTGGGTGTGACAGTGCACTTGAGGCCGTCCTGCCATGTTTCAAGGTAGGTCAGGGTAGGTCCGGTGCACGGCTAATGCATCTGTCCTGCTCCTCAGCCTGCGCTTGTCCCTCTCACCACTAGTTTGGGCAGAGAGATTTGATCCAGGCACTCAAGTGTCTGCTGCGACTTAGACTGAACTTAATGAGTCATCAGCAACATCTTCCTTGTCTCTCACTTCAGATGTTTAATACAGAAATGCAGTCCTTAATTAGCTGTCTTTACTGAGTCTGTGAGCATGCCGTAGCGCCCAGAGGAGCCAGCGACCTTTCCTCCATCCAGATCTCTGCTCTGGGTGGCAGACATGGGGAAAGACACAGGGCCAGGGTCAGGCTGGGCAGACAGATGCCGGTGCTGCGGTGCTCCTCATGAGGGAGCATGGCATTTTTTCTGTGGTTTCTGCCATTCCAGCTGTTGCTGTTTCTGAGGAAAAAGCCAAGCAGCCCTTATGACATGAGAGCTAGGGAGGGGTCATGCAGCCTTACGGATGGAGGATTAGGGTAACAGTTCCCTTTCCCTTCAAGTGTGTCCCATTTAAAATCCTGGATGAACTGGAACGCTCTATTCTACCCAGTTTTAAATCATGCCATCAGCATCTGGCTCATTTTATGGAGGGGCAAAGGGTGGTTGCACCATTCAGATTAGTGAAAGCCTCCATTTATTATCGTTACCTCGGTGATTTACCTTATCCTAACTCTTTGCTAATAGCTCCATTGATAATATCATGAGGAGCTACTTCCATAGGACAAAATTCATGAACCTTTGGGTCTCCTGTGCCACCAGGGGGGCCACAGCATAAGCAGTGGAGAGAGGCTTGATCAGCAAAGCTAATCGTGGCTTGTTCACATGCAAACAACTTGTGTATTGGCATGTACAATGCAATAAATTGAAATACTATATAAGCTTGTGTATTAGCATAGCTGCACCTACACTGGAAATATAGCTGATGACATGCAGGAGGGTGGTTTTGGTTTGGTTGTTCCTTTTCCCTATGTGTGTGCTTCCACTTTATTGTGTCACGAAGGAAGTTTTGGGTTGCGGTTTGTTTTTGTCATGCCCCATAGCCAGGATAATGCTGGGTTCACCTCAAGGGAGGCTGTTCCTCACATACCCTCCCTTAGCACACATAACGCTCTCCTCTCACCATGGCTCGCCAGGTCTCTCCCAGCTAAGAAACGCATGTAAACAAAACGAGAACATCCTGCGTGGATTAACTGTGTTGCTAGTGCATTTAATAAACTGGATTTTAGATGAAAGCGAGCTGGCTTTCCATTCAGCCCCATTTATCAGAACTCAATTCTTTTATGTGAAAAAGTAATAATATAAGACATAATGAAATGCATTTGCAATGCTATAGCTTCTCTGAACTAGGAGCTGCATCTCGCTCTCTCTTGGTCCCTCAATATCCTGTCTGTCTCTGATTTACATGCAATAGCTTATTCCTGAAATAATCATTCTGTGAATGTGTCACCAATGTTCCCTCTAAGCAGGAGGGACAGAAGAGAGGGGAGAAACAGATGGAGGAGGAAAAAAAGCAGTTTGTCATGTCTACATCTGAGATTCATAGACTAGTCAGCCGGAAATGCAGTCCTGATGAGAAACCACTCTTCTCCCCGGCTGACAGCCGTGAAGACAGGAGAGTAAAACGGGAGGTCAGATGAGGCCCTGGAGCCTCCTGGCTCTCCTGCTCCAGGAGCTGGGGCTTCCCAACCCACGGGGCCTGTTGGGTTTGGGACACCCACACTTCTCTCCTTAGGAAGCGGTGGCCACCAATGGCTATCTTCTAAGAGCACCTACATTAGCAGCTGTGTCTGAGCACAAGCACACATGCGGTACAAGCCATCTTCCAAACCATCTTCCAAAGGAAGGGAGCAAATCCGAGTGTTAACGGGTTCTGGTGGCACCGCTCAGCCAGTCCTGCTGAAGGAGCCATGACTAAGTACTCAGCCTGAAGTCTTTATAAATGCAGCTGAACCCTTCACCCTACTCTACAGAGCCAGAAATCAGCCAAAAAGTACATCAGCTTGGGCTTCAGGGCTTTCCTCTCCTCCCTAGAAGGGCACAGAACCAAAAGACCTGTGATGTCCATCATGGCCTTTGAAAACTGCTGGGACACAAGACTATTGGGATTCGTTGGATAGCTGGGACAAGGCAGCGCTCTGACGACAGCTGAACCAAGCTCACTCCGCAGGCTGGCTCCTGATGAACCTGCCAGGTGATCTGGGCTTGCAGTAGTGATTGCACCATACCCATTAAAAAAAGGTCTAATTCTTGGTCTTATTCTGTCACTTGAGACTGCTAGTGCTTTGTTCTCGGCTAACATTGTTTTAAGAGCTGTGTTCTTCAGGGGCTTTTTCTGGAACTCCTTCAGTGACCTACTTTGAGTTTAAAATAACCTTATTAGTAACACAGTAATGATAGTTGGCCTTCCTACATATGATTTGTCTTCAAGGCATTGCACCACCTTTAAGTAATCTTCACAGCGAATCTGAGAGGCAGGTACTTAATGCAGTATTTTGAGACAATTCTGTTAAAATTGGAGGGGATGTAGCAAAAGTGTTTGCTCCTTAGCTCTTTTTTCCACCTGATTTTTTGAAGTCTAGTACTAATTTCCCATTCTGTTGGACAAATCAGGTCATTAGGAGACATGGAGGTAATGGCTGTCCAGCTTTTACCCAGGACAAACCTCCACCTATGAGCAGATAGAGTTAGGATAAAAGCTTCTGTTCAGTCTTTACTGGCATCAAGACCATTCCTTGCATTTCAATCCATTAGTGGCTCTTCCGGATAATGTGACAAAATGAAGTAGGCAAGGAACGCAGCTGGAGGCCCAGGAGAGCATTTCCAAGTTCCTATTGGTACCAAAATATTTGCGAACCTGGGCTAAGTCTTGAACGGATGAAAAATCTGAGGGTTATAGTTTGGCTACTCATTCCTCGCAAGGTCTCTTGCTAAATCCTAAACTAAGCCAAGTCCCTTGCTTACACGGCATAATCAGATCTGTTGCACATTGATGCTCCCAGACCACCCCTGAGATGAATGCTAACCCCTATCAGCCTCCATGCTCTTTGGAAAAAGTTAGAGAGTATCCAGAGAAAAGCAACTGCTGTATTTTGCTGCTGTGCCATCACCTGCAATTAGATCTGAGTAATCCCCTGAACAGCCAAAAAGCCTTTTGCTGCTCCATTTCTGGGCCATATTAAACCATTTGATATGCTACTATATGTTCTGGCATAGTCACTGGATTGAATGTCAAGCACAATGGGATTCTATATGTAATTTAATGTTTTCTGTGAATAGACATCATATTGGTATGTTTTAAACAGCTGTAGGACCTGATCCTACATTTCAGTCCTCACTGAGGGATACTTGAGAGGAGAAAAAGCCAGAGGAGCAGCTCTCCTGAGTGCTGGTTGATTGGACACTCTAATTTTAAGCAACAGTCATCTGTTAATCAAAAATAGGTTTTTTATGCCTCTGTCGCAAGGAAAGAAATCTTGGTTTTGTATATTTTCTGAACGCCCTGCCTTAGGACATGGATTGATTTTAGGAAAGACTTAAAACTGAGGGAGTAGATCTTTCCAAATTGAAGCTAAGGTATTGACATACTCCCACAGCAATAAGCCAGCTTTCCTCCCCGCCTGTATTTCATATGAATTCCCTGGAGGTGACACTTAGGTAAGAAATAATATGCTTTGTGATTCATTGTTGCTTGTGTGTGGAGGAGAAAATACCTATGAGAAAGGCAGTGCACAGCACAGTGTGCCTGTTCTCAGGGCCAGCAGGTAAGCAGTGCACTCAGGAGTGCTGCTTCTCCCTGAATTAGCTGTGACGGGAAGGACAGGCTGATCTTATTTCATTTCCTCGGCAAAGACACTGTAATGACTTCTCACTAACAAACGAACATGCTTACTATGTCTTTAAAAGCTTCTTTGGGAGGTTGGTATATTTATCATGGGAGCAGCCGGTACCTGTAATTGCTTTTCACGGAAAAGTCAGGAAAAATTGGTAAAAACAGACACACATCAAGGGAAAGCTGGAACGTGATTCCTGCAGCTAGGGTGGGGAGAGACGGGGGCTCTGGATCCTTCTCAGGAGCTCTCAGGACACAAAAGCAGGAACATTTGGAATTTTCCTACCTTCTAGTTGATGACTTCATATCCCACTTTATTTCTCTTACTCTTTTCCTAGTCCTCTGTTGCCGGCCATGGTTGGAGACGGACCTCGGTCTGACTCACCCTGCACTTAAGAGGAAGGACGTTGATGGATGAAATCATTCCCATTTCAGAGAGAGGGGAAGCTGTTCTCCATCTGATGGCAGTGTTCAAGTTCTCATCCAAATGAAAATAATTTTAGCTTGCCAAACTGAAATCAGAAATCAGTTCAGAGCAGCTGAATTATTTCATTTTCATTAAAAAGAAATCCTTTTGGAAAGATCTCCCTATGGAGAGGACTAAGGTGAAAAATTATGTTACATTACAGAATGAAAATTGTTTCAAAATGAAAATCAAGGCTGCACTTTGAATATCCAAATATAACGTTGCAGCAACTACAAAACCTTTTCTATTGTTTTAGTTGGAAAAGCTTTTTACTGCAAGTTTCAGTTTTGGTTAGTCAGTTGAAACAATCCCGCGATGATTTAGTTGGTCTTTGTCTTGTTAAGTTTAACAGGAGGCTGAATAAATGGACAAATTGAGAGGGGAGATGTGCAGAGGAGTCTTGCCCGGGCCCCTGAGAGCTTGGCCCTCGTGCACTTCCAAAACTGACTGTTTCACTACACGGCATCTGTGATGAATTGAAAGGCAATCTTGGAAAAAGGGAACTTGGTGCTTTGCAGTTCTGCGGTTTGAAGATCTCCGCGGCTGCAGGATTCCCCCTTGTAGCTAGATAGAGATGCCCGAGCTCCGCAAAGAGCCGCGGCTGCCCTTGCGCCCCGTCTGTGAGCACCGGGAGTGCCCCAGCCCCGTCCCTCACCGACTGCTGCTTGTTTCGAGGGAGGAGGCAACCTGTGCGTCTAGCAGACAGGCAAAAACATAAGTGACCACCCTTCAGGCCTGGTTTCTTGAGGCAAGTCCTATGTTATCACCTTAGAAAAGAAGAATTAGGCTGGCTGCGTGTCACTAAACACAGAATATGGCACCTTGACTCATCACATGTGAATCTGTTTATCCTAAAGCACAAGAAAACACTTAAAAATGTTTGCCAGAAAGTTTGTGCTCTGTTCATAGAGCTGAAACAAATAGCATGGTACCATAAAACCCTTCTACTGTTCTGTGCATTCAGTTTTTTTCCCCACTTTGTGTTGCCAGTAACCTAAAATGTGAATTACCTGCAGGAGACTCTGTATTTTCAGTTGTGCCATAGAGCATCAAGTGCATTGCGATCTCAGTACAGGGGATTATTTCAGAGCTGATCTCTGTGACTTTCAGCAGTATTAATAAATTGTCCCTCTTTGGAAGCTGTATTAGCTCTAGATTCTCATCCTTGAAGAGCTGAGTGGTTTCTACATAATGAAAATTACAGCACCACATGGGGTTTTAATGAAAACACCTGGTGCCTGCATGTAACTGCTTTCAGCTATACATCTCAAAGTGCATTTACAAAGACGGGCTAGCACCAGGATTTGCTTTGATGGGAAATTGTCACAGAGTGAAGGTAAGTTGTATAAAGCCAGGCTCTACTTTCTGTTCATTAAAAGCTACAGATGTTTCTTTAATCAAGGAGAGTTAGAACACACCCATGCATCTTGAGACACTCATCCAAGCAACAACTTATTCCAAAATGATTTAGGGACCGTCTGTCACCCTGCCTTCCCTAGTGGCACTTGGGAACCTATTGAAAACGTACCCAAGGGATCTCTATAGTACAGTCTCAGTTTCCAAACAAGAAACCTGCTCGCACTGGCAGGAAGAGAACCAAGAGGAGCAGTGCTGCGTGGACGGGAGGGAGGGAGATGCCTGTCACCTTCACGCTTTCTGCTCACAGCATTGCCCAAGGAACGAGCGTCCAAGGAAGCCGAAAGGTACAGAGACGCCCGTAGCCTGCTCCCAGCAGAAATCCCAGAGAGCTTTTATGGGAGAGAGATCGCTCTGAGACAAGCACAGAGAAAACAACATTAATTTAAGCGGAGAATGAAATTAAACATAAAATTCGAAATGAGGGAGATTGTTGGCTGTCTCATCAGGAAATTACTGTCCTTTAATGAAGTTAGGCAGACTGGCCGCGAGGCAGTTGTGCAGCTCACCTAGACGCCCAGAGCACTAGCGGATTTGTGGTGGAGGGGTCCTCAAGACTAGCCCAAACACTTCCGAAGAGGCAACATAAGCAGGCACAGTTCACTAGCGAATTATCAAAATGCTCAGAAGTGACAGACACCTCCAAAGCATCAGATCGGTCTCCTTCCATTCATTGCGTTTTGTTTGTATGAGACAGACAGGAGAGGGTTAACGATCCAGCATCAGGTGGCAACAGTCCCCAAAAAGCACCAGGAGCCCCTGATGTCCCAGTCTCCTGTCTCATGGAGCAGAGGTGGCATCTTCCCCTTTGGGAAGGTTATATCTGAGTTATTTCTGAGCCTCAAGGACAGTCCTGGGACATGTTTAGAGCAGAACAAGCTCTCCTCTGCCAAGCTGTCTCAGCAGCACCCATCCTTCAGTTCATGTGCCCTGCTTCTTTCCAAAGCACGGTCTCCCCTACCTGGTTCTTGCTCACACTGGCACTCTTGGGATGATTGACCGGCAGTCAATGCATGTTCTTTCTTCTGCGCCATCTCTCCAGGGAGAGGGCTGCTGAAGGAGGCTTTCTCAACCCCAAAAGAGAAGGAGCTGGGATAAGGAAGCTGATCTAGCATGTTGCCAAGCATGTCCTGCTTCGTCTCCCCACAGCAGCAAGTGTGATCTAACCCAAACCTGGTACTGCCCTCCCCGCAAGACTGAGGGTCTCTCCAGTCCTTCAATTTTTCAGCAGTTTTGGCTTTAAAATCATGCAGTGGAAAACAACTGCTGAAACGGATGGTGCTGTCCCTCACTCTTTCCTGGGAAATCTGAGAAAGTTGTGGTACTGAAAGGCAATGGAGAGAGGGCATGAAAAGGCCCCTTGGTGGGAATAAGCATGGAGAGAAAGAAAATGGGTATAAAAAAGGAGTAGCTTTGTTCATCCAAACTTGCAGCACAGCCCAAGCTCAGAAATTCTCCAAGGACAGAGTAGACTCATGATAACCCTCTCGAACAGAGAATAGTAATTGAAAACACAGTGTCATCATCACAGTCAGAGAACAGAGCAGAGTTAACTCAGCTGGTAAAAATGTCAGCTAAAATATCTCCTCCTTTTCAACAGCAGGTCAATGTTTAATGTATATTTCATATTAGAAATAGTAGCAAAGTTGGAAAAGGTCTCTTCGCAAGTTCCAAGGCTTCCGTAATGTCTGAACAAATTTCACTGAATCAGAGCAATGTTCATATGTATGTTAATAATCTCTCTTAAATACCAATTTAAACACAAGCTCCTGAAGATGAAATCCATTAGGTGTTTCTGTAGATCAGTGCCAAAGGTCTGAGAACTCGCACAGCACATACGTGCTGTAGTACGAGAAACAGCAGCAACCTAATAATACCAACTGCTTCGTAAAAATAATGGAAATGAGCAGAGAGCCTTGAATACCTAATGCAGCTCCTTTGGAAGTGTTAAGGACCGCCTTAAAACTGTGGGTAAGGAGGTGAGGGCTTGCCAGCTTCTTTTAAATGAGGTAAAACAGAAGATGTTAAATTATGCATCTCAAGATCTGGAGAAGTCAGTGAAAACATCTTCAAAAGAAAGACTTAACTGTCAAGACTCCCCATTTGCTGCCTTCTGCCTATATGCACGCAAATATGTAATCTTCATCCCAGCCTTATGCTTGGTGGAAATGCGGATTTATCATACCTTTTGCTGAGTTCATGTTGGAAGGCAATTAGTGAAAGAGCTCAAGCACAGGCCATCAATATTGCTCTGCTTGATTAAAAAACCCATCTGGAGCTGGCAGTAAACTAGCCTGCTATTGGCAGGGGTTATTTAGTGCATCACTGTTCCTCTGCAAAACTCTGTATATCCTCCATTATCACAGGGCGAGATGCCTGTGGGCAGAAGCCTGGGAGATGGCTTACAAAGTGCCTCTGAAATGGAGTGAGACTGTGTCACTTGTCAAAGAGATCAGCCCCAGAGGCTGCCAGCTCTCTGCTTTTTGGTACAACAGATCCGGATGAGGGGCTGCGGATGGATTTTCTTCCTGTGGCTGCCTGAGTCATGTTGGCATGGAGTGAGAGAACCGTTTCTGGCGATCAGAGGACTCCTAGGTTAAATAACCTACCGCTAGCCTGCCTGCTCAGACTGCCGGCTGCGGCCCTGGACTTCACTCCAAAGCTGGCTGACGTGAATGGGAAAAGTCACTTCACTTAACTATATACCTTAACTTAAAAGGCTCTGGCACAGATTCTCTTCAGGGCTTAATCTTTGCTGGGTGCACAAAGAAAACCACCTACTGGTACGATCCAGCCCCAGGAGCCCGAGGGTAGCTCCAGCTGTTATAACCAGCTTGCTCCCAAAGCTGCTGTGCCTCAGCTGGAGGCGGAGGGAACACACCGCACAAGCAAACTCCTTCGGGGAAGTTTCAGGGAATGAGACCCACAAGAGACAAGGCAAAATGCAAGCAGCACAGAGTCATGCCAGACAAGTAGATCTGTGTCTTTGCAAATTAGGAGGGGTTGCCTGTCTGAAGTCATGTCTGTTTATTCCATCTGTGTCAACTGCTCTAATAAAGGTATTGCCTCTCCCTACAGGCTTTCTCTTGATCACAGCTTTGCTTGTATGCAGAAATCAGTCTGAAATCACTTCTCCCACTCCTCTGACTGGGAATTTCATACTCAGAGAAAGGGAAGCTGACTTATGCATGAAGAGCACGGGAACCTCTTGCTTGCAATGGCAGAATCTGAGCATCTCAAACATGGGGGTCCCAGATGTACCTCCTTGCCACCCTCCCAGACGTTCCCACAGATCTCCTTGCTTGTTCCTGTCGTAGCTGTGGGAGAAACGTCACAGTGAAACTGCCCAGGCTGCAATTTCTTTCACCAGTTTGTTTGCACGACACAAGACTGGGGCATTGCTTCAGCTCTACGTTTTCCAGCCAAAGGAGGGAGAGTGGAGGTGGAGGTGGTCAGCATGTAAAATGGTCAGTCAAGAGCCAAAGGTCTGTACTCCCTGGCAGGGTGCTATGGTGACTGGGGAGATCTGTGGTGGAGGAGAAGAAAAAGGGAAAAACATGATGAAGTAAAGAAGTTAGACATAGTGGATACAGCCTCCCCAGTACTGGTTTCAGATGCACTACCATTTTCACTCAAAACAATGGATTCGAAAGAAAACTGCTCCCAAGAGCGGAATCATTCAAAGCTGAAATGCTTTTTGTTGGGTGAATCACCGAGTCATTAACAAAGGAAACCAGCTTGATTGCTTATTTTTAAACCTGTTTTTCTCAGATTCCTCTGGAAGTGGAATTTCACAGCTCTCGTGGCCCAGCCATTCTCTACTGCCTGCAGCCAACTGACTAACAGAGTGGTGGAGCAGCATCTCAATCACCTTCCTATGCACAGACATTCAGAAAGGGCTGCATTACCTTTCACTGCAATATATGGGCTGTTTTTCATCAGTGCCAGGTGTTATTAAGTCCTTTCAGCTGGTACATTTCCTTCCGAGGTTCAGAGCCTGAAGATAAAGAATCAGGAAAAATCCCCTTTCAGTCATCCTGGGACAAAACCCTTAAAGTTGTTCAAACATTTGGAATGAAATTTAGATCTGGCATAACAGGACATGACTGCTGTTCAGGCCACTCAGTTTGAACACAGGATGTCATTCAATCCTAAGGACTTCAGACTATATTCTCTTTCTTTGGCCTGTGAGGTGGGACCATGAGGACAGATGGATCTCCTGCATATTGTTAGTTGCCATGGTGCTTGCTGTACTATTACCTGTATTTTAATGTGATTTTTAATGTGTATGTTAATGGGCAGTATTTTAATGCGAATAATTATTCACAGTAGAGTTTAGGCTGTCTTGTAAGTCTGTCTCAAGGCTGCAAGAGCTGAGAAAGTGTGCTGTGAAGAAAAGAGACTATTTGCTTCCCGGGGCATCTGTAATTTAGCATACTCTGGTTGCTGCTCACTTTCAGTGTTTGCCCTTAGCTATTTTAAGTTCAAATGCCTTGATAAAGGCTTGGGATTTCAGGGTGATTCTTGCACGGAGCAGAGATGAAAGCCCTTGAGGTGCCCCGGCACAGATGCTGCTCCCTGCACCCAGCGCCAGGACCGTCTCTCTCCCCAGCCAGCGCTTGCTTGCGAACGTGGCAGACGTGGTGTTGCACCGCTACAAGAACTTTCTTTTCAAATTCAGGATTTGGGATTTTTTTACTCTCTCAGTTTACAGAACTCGGAGTTGTAAGGGTCACGCTGCGGCATAAAGCTTCTACCCGGAGAAACAGTGTCACTGTCATTCCTCTGCTGTCCTCCTTTTCCTCGGTGTTAGTTTTCACTACACGCTGATAAAGAGAGAAGAACGCCGGTGCCACCAAGGAGCCTGCGTCACGGAGCGGTTTGGTCTTAGAGGAGCGCAGACAGAATAGCTGTGGGGCCTGGCACTCCGTGACTGTGTCTCTGTGTGGTTTTGGGTTGGGCCTTCGGCTGCGTTAGGGAGGAGTGAAGTGTTCCCACCTTGCCAGCCCGGCAGAGGTGGGGTGGCTTAGCTGGACACCCAGCGCATGAATCCGAGGGCTGGAGCTGGATCCCCTCCACCAGACCACGCACATGGTCTCGAGGGAGGGTTTCGAGCACACATTGCAAGGGGCACTTAATAACAGATCTGACAAGACTGTGCGGGATGTCATGTGGAGGGATCTTCTGCACCGGAGAATGATGGAAAGAAAACTGGCTAAGCCTTTCCTCCACCATCTGTTATTAAAGCGTCTCAGTTCTGCCAAGATCCTTCAGTTATCTGCAGAAGCCTCCCCACAACGCCACTCTTCTCTCGTTGAGGGTCCTGAGGGTCCTGCCAGGCTTTAAATCTGTCTGGGCTCTTCCTAAAGAGTGTTCGGAAATGTGTGTAACGTGGGCTTTGTACCGAGCTGGGGACTCAGTCCTGCTGCCCGAGGATGCTGGAAACACGTCGCATCTGGTGGCACAGGGAAGGGCACTCGGCGATTCGGGGATTGCAGAAAGTGATTTAAAAAAGGATTAGAGTTAACTCTTTTACAAGCAAATGCTACCTGGAAAATAAATATTTGCTATTCCCCTTTAAACAAGGGGAATCCCCCCTTAATCTCCCTTTAAATGGAATAAAAGGATTCCCGGGGGATAGTTTACATCTCATGCTGGTTTGTGAATTCAGATGTCAAATCATTTCCTTGGTAACAAATTGGTTCAGATTTCATCTTAGCTGGCAATTCTAGTAGCAGAATTTGACAGCTGAAGGAAGGACACAATTGGTAGAGCGTATTCATACGGTTTTTACTCCTAGATGGAAGTAATTCTGGTCTTCTACTTTACCTTTGTAGATCAGGCCAAGTTCCTCCCATGTAAGAGCAACAATACAAACAGACATATTACAATGATTTTCACCTGAAGATTAGCACTTTAAGTGTTTAATCGACTTGTTAAACACTGGGAGAATTCAGGGACATTCTGTTAATAGAAATTGGATTTTTCCTTCAAACTACCAGAGGAGAAGTACCTAATGCTTGGGTAATTCTCCCCCAATACTTCTTATGCTCCCATCAGCTTCCATGTTCTTTTTTCTTCCGTCTTCTCTGACTCTCTCCATGCTTTTCCCTAGCGGCAGCTGGCCCTGTTTTCACCCTTCAAAGGCTCCATCAGATTTGGTTAACAGCCTCTGAGGTACCAGCACAGAGAAATGCAGGACGTGCAGGGCGCATCGTGTAACCGCTGCAGAGCAGGCCCTCGCCGCTGGAATGAAGCCACCTCTCACCAGGCAAGAACTTCATCCTTGCAAAAGAAAATGCGTCTAAATAACACCGTATCACAGTAAAGGTCGATCGGCTGAATATGAAAAGGGGGAAATTATTGCAAGTTGTTGCCAGACAGAGCTGGCAATGGAAATTGCTTCCCTGGGTATACTTACGAGCAAAATCAACCGAAAGGCATTGGTCACACTGGATTTTAATTAGTCTAATGGCCGTGCCTAAAATGCAGTCAGGTTTATCAATTAAAAATCCCTTAAGCTGTCCATATTTTGTGAAGAATTAATGCTAGAAGACCATTCCAAAACAAAAAGCCATTATTCATACGGTGTATGATTTAAATAGCAATTACAGTATATATGATTTAAATAGAAATTACTTCAGCTCTTCAGGTACAAAGAAATTAGTGAGCTAATTTCAGAAGTGTTAGCTGACTGATTCATTTTTATTAAAAGATTTTTTTTTTTAATTAACAATCTGTTTAGGCAGGAAGCACTAAGGCCCGTAGTGCACTTCGAGCAGTGAGGGCACCTCCCAAAAGCTCCCAGGGACCATTCCCAGGCAATTTTCAGGGAGAGTAGCCCTGCTTTTTCCTTTTCGGCGTCATTGACTCTGTGTAGTTTTCTTCATTCACGTATTCTAAAAGGCACCGTACCTCCCCCTAACTCTCCTTTTCCTCACTATTTTCAAACAAATTGGGTATCCATACTATTCATACAGGTAACCAAAACTTTTATTCCTTAATATAACAAGCCTAACTGTGTGTAAAGAGTTTTTTTAATTTGACACCATTTTTCTCTACTGGTTTTTCATTTTTTTTCCTCTACCAAATTTTTTGCTTGTACTATATGCAGATCATGCAATCAAGGAGATGAGACACAGAATATCATAAATTAATGAAGAACACTGACCAGTTTCAATTTGTTCCCTGGGTAAAGGTCCCCAAAGGCCAGCTTTAGACTTAGACATCAGAGCTTGGCAAGCCATTCTATTTGGCAGCCTAAAAAAATGAGAATTTCTCCGTAAACATGGATTTTGGTTTTGTTTGGTTTGGGAAAGTGGGAGTGTTTCATTCCACTAATACTGGTTCATGTCATTCTGAGACAGCACAAACTTCTGGTTTTGATAACATGAAAATGTCTATAATCTCTAGCACTTACCTATTATTACAGCTAATATTCTAATGTATCAAAGTTCAGGTGAAACAGCTTGAAGCTATTATAAAGCCAAGTATTTTGACATTGTAGAGAAATGAGTAAGTCAACATGATTCACTTCAGATTTCAAAAAACTTCATCCACATCCACACTTCTTTACAAGTGCACTTCTAAAGCAGAAAACTGCTGCTTTGGAAATGTGTTTGCTCCTTATTTATTAGCGCAAAACCACAGCCTGCGTTTGCAAGCACAGCCTTGGGGAGGGAGCCAGCTTTTCCAAACTCGTTCCTCTCCTGCACCTGCCACGGCAAAACCCGGCCTTGAGTTGAGTAAGCCAAAAAGCGCTTGTTTGGCGATGTGGCGACCTCGGCTCGAGCACCACGACGGGGCTGCTGGCCCGCGGGACCACGCAAGCGCTGCCGGCCGTTCCCGCGGGCCCAGGCTACGCGCTGACACCGGCACGCGCCATTTCCAGGACCGCGGCGTGGGAAGGAGGTGAGACGACTTGGAAAGTAATAATGAAGTTTAAGCTAATTGAAAAGACTTTCTTTGCCTTTGGAAAGGTTCAGGTCCCAGCTCAGCTGATGACCTTCAAGATCTATTGTGGAAATTTCAACACTGCTGACATTCATTACATAAATTATCCTCCCCGAATAAAGAATAATCACCTCGGTTAATACAGTTCACTAGTTAAATTTACTTTATTGTATTTCACATAGCCCTATTTACACTTTAAGACCCAATTTGTTCCTGTCTATTGGAATACGTATTGATTTTTTTCAGCTTTAGCATGCCGCAAAGCAGTACTGAGGTGAAATTCTTCAGATTTAGCCTCTTGCAAGAGTATTTACATCTGAGAGTAAGCCCTTAAGAGGGTAAGAGTTTTTCGGAGGAGATGAGAAATATGTGTGAGGACACTTATGGCTGGGACCCGAAGGATGGAAGCATCCAATCCCCACTGAGAGCCAATTTTATGGTGGTTAATAATAGCCAAAATAACATGAAAAATGGCAAGTAAAGAGACAGCAGCCACCTGCCAGTCTGCCACATGACCTTGCTTTTTCTGAGCGTTCTTGTAAGGAATGCATTATTTTTTTTTAATATGGGAGAAGGCTAAGGGGTGCTCCCCTGGTTTTGACCCCCGAACGGCGATGTGGCAGTGTGAATGTGGATGCATTAAGACACAGTGACTTTGCTGCTGCGATTCTGGGGAGCTTTAACATGCTGTGCTCATTCACTGCCATTCGTTATTAACACTGCCCGCAAACTGGAGACAGGTGGAACCGGAACACTACCAGAAAATCAAGCTTTTTTAACTACAACATGAGTTTGACGCAGAAGGAAAGTAAATTTTTAAAAATAAGTAAACTTGGCCCCAAATCTTATCTAAACTCGTAAAGCCAAGGCTGCCTGCTCTCCAGTACGCCGCGTGCCGCTCACTTCTACCCTCCCCGTGTTCCCGACGGGGTTGATGATTAAATGCTTGGAAGTACTATTACAGTTATTAGCAAACAGCGCCCGCGTATAACCACCTGGCGTCAGCAGGGACCGGCTCCGGGTGCTGCCGCGTCTCGGCGCGGGTGCTGCGGGCGGGCGGCGAGGCTCCGCCGCGGAGCCGACTCTAGAGGGAGACGCGAGACCCGCGCCGGAGCGACGCGCTCGCCCGCAGGCGCTGCTCCAGCCTAAAGATGCTCTGCACGGTGCCTTTATCTGCACGGATTTTTTTTTTCCCCCCGACGTAATAAAGCTGAGGAAACGCAAAGCAGAGATACAGCCGTTATCTGCAGAGAATTTATCTGACTGAGGGGGAGGCAGGGAAATCACAGCCTGCCTTCCCTCTGGTTTATGTTAGCATTTTAACATTGTGCGTGCGGCAAAGATCATTTTTTCGAAAATGATCTTACTCACCGCAATAACTAACCAAACCTTTGCACCATGGGCATTTCAGAGGGATGACGCTATTCCCATACGTGAAACTTTCAGCTGAAAAGGACTGGAGGGGAACAAAATACAGCAAAATACTGCATTTTCTCAGTTTTTTAAATACGAAGCTTTGAGATACATTAAGCGTTTTGATTCAACATTTCCAAATGGGCATTGGACTCTTCATTGGAAAGAATAGCTTTTTTCTTTTAAAATGTGACCAGAATTTCTAACAAAAGAAAAAAGTTAAATTGTTTACAAGGAATCCAAGATTTTCATTCCAAGCTGAGCCAGATGTTTCAGGTGCACTCAAACAATTTTTTTCCTTAATTATTTCATCTAATGGTTTTCATTCTCATTTTGGTTCAGCCAGAACTATTTTGTTTGCCCCCGGACTGAAGATTACATTGAATCACCCAGCTCCATCTGTAGTGTTTCGGACAGGGCCCACGGCAATCTGACTTGCTCTATAATGGAAAAGAAAAAACATATGATGATGATTTAAAATTAGAGCTCTGCCTTGGAGTAGCAGAGACAACAGACTGCATTACAACAGACAGCATTTCTAGTTCCTCCCCTTATTTATATATTTGTTGTGTAATTCTGTGATGATTAGCAGTTGCACAGTGACATCCCTTTTTAAATGTTTTGATTTTAGGCAGCCAGGTTTCTTGGGGCGCGTGTGGGGCCACGGCTGTGCTGGATCCATGTCTCCTCCCTGGCAGCCCTTTAGCCCAGCGAAGTCACTTAGAAGTTGCTGAGTCCTGCGCAGAGGTAGAAATAATAGGTATCATACAGACATTGGCTTTTATGTGACCAACGGGTATATATATCAGCACGTCACCCAGTTTTTCTTTAGACTATAGTAACACAGCCTCGCTTGACTATACGAGAAGATCCATTTGCATACTTAAGGGCAGTATTCGGCAGCACATCACAGTTTCTATGGAAATACTTGTTTTTGTTTGATTGGTATAAAAAATACGAGGGCAGACGTTGCAAGATCCCCACCAGGGGCTGGGTGCTATAAATGGCGTGGTGACTGGGTAATCCCATGCCCGCCGAAGGCTTTCTTGTGTGAAATAAGGACTCGTTGGCATTCCCCATTCAGTATGACTCCAGGGAAGCACGGAGGAAGTTTGATGAGCCCACGTGGAGCTGGGTACGTACAGGTGCTATTACACAGCTATTCCTTCCCCAAAATGCAAAGCTTTACACTTTAACATAAATTCTAATCAAAACTGGTTTGTAACGTTGCTAAGAAAACATGATGCCCCAAGTTATCTACACTTTTAAACTAAGATATTGAAAATGAGCAAAAAAAGAACAAAAATGACCAGAAAGAAGATAAGAGCAGATGATGTTTTATCAGCTGAAGGAAGTTTTTGGTCAAGTAATCCGTGAACCTGATGCTTCAGATAAAACCTCCTTGTCGTGCACGGCTCAGATCTCTGCGGAGGCCGACGCTGGCAGCGACCAAGGCAAACTCCTTATTGAAATCACCAACACTAATATGGATTTAAAATAATCCCATTGAAATGCACAGAAGACGGCAATTCATTTCCAGCCTCAGCAAAGCAGCTCAGCTTTCTGGAGTATATAAAACTGCCTGCGTGAGGACAACCCACAGAAGCTACTCGGCTAAATGAAAATGGAATTGAAAAAAAAGAAATGTTATGAAGGATCCTGGCCGTAAAAATAAATCCAGTGTAGGAAGCTGCACTGACAGAAAAAAAAATTGTCACGGATGACTCTTCCGCACTATCAACACTAAAAACGAAGCATTTGAAAAAAGGAAACCTCATCTCAGCGCCCAGCCCCTCTCTGGAAATAGCGCTGACAGTAAATTTTAATCTCAGTCCTGATTGCAGGGGAGAAAGCAAAAATAAAAACCCTTCCCAAGGCTGTTACAAAGCCTGGAAAAGCAACGAGGTCCTCGGACAGCCGCCGAGAGGCCGGCGGAGGCTTTCTGCGGGCCACCTCCACGGCGGGGGGCTTCCCGTGCCGGTCCCGATCCTGCAGACTCCCGCTGTGCCCTGAGCAGGAGCTGCTCGCACGATCGGACCATGCAAAAGATGTAGAAATAAATCCCAGTGTACGTGTGCCGATAGCCCTTAAAATACATCCTCGGAGCTGCAGCTGCAGGGAGTCGGAAGAAGCCACCACGCGGTGCCGGAGAACGGCCGCCCTGTCCAAAATCCAGCCTCGTGCATTCGCCCCCGACACAACAACGTGCCGGCGAGCTTTTAACTTCAAGCAGACACTTCAGTCTTGTATTTGTTTCAGCAGGACATAGGCAGCTGCTTAGACACTTTGTGGAACAGGAGTAGGCTTTCGCAGGCACTTTTACACACTCTGCTCCACCAAGACGTAAACTAGTTCTGAAGCAAATCAATGAATTTTCCCTTTCTATAGGCACATGCATAAAACATACAGCAGAGCTGAACGCTAAATCAGACTGTGGTACCTTCTCCTTACGTCTAAGTGAATTCTTGTTTGCTCCAGACTCAGTTCCCGACAGATATTTTTCAGTTTGGCTGCGCTAAGAGGCACGACAGGCTCAGCTGCAGTATTTTTAACCGAATTCCTTGGATGGATGCAGAGAATGCATCCTGCATGCGCTGTATAGAGAAACAGGTCTGCAGGACCTGGTAGCAACACCAATGCCAGTTTGCTGTAGCAAGCCTAATAAAATAGCACAGATGGAGGAATCATAATCATTAATCTGTAAATCCAGACTCTGACCAGTCTGAGAAGGAAGCTCTCTAGGTTGCAATACTTTAAGAAATGCACCTAGCTAATAGCAATAAATTAGCTCTCACCATATCTGTTTTTCCGTCCAGCCGTCTGCTAAGTATACACAGAGGCACCTGCTCGCTTGGCTGTGGCTGAGGCTTTGTCAGCATTACCGTTATTAAATCCTGTTTTCAGAGTTTTATAACTTGGCTGTGAAAATTTACTCCAGGCTCAGAGTTGACATTTAAAGTGTCAGCTAAGAAGAGATTAATTTTTGAAGTTTATTTTTAAATGTGTATGGCTGGGGGGTGGTTTTAAAGTTGCATGAAAATAAAGTGAATTGAAAGTTAACAGGTTGGGATGCTTTTCCAAGTAATAAATATTTGCAGGCCCCTAGGGAACTTTCTAGTTTTGTTTTATTTAAGGCAGAGACCTTGTTCTCACTCCCACGGGGCTAAACCAAAACCAGCTCATTCAGCTCAGATGAGCCACTCCTGTTTCGCAGTGCTGAGAGGGCAGAAATTGGCCCCACGCACCAGGTTTCGAGAGGGAATTGCTCCACGCACAGCGTTAGCTAAATAATCTTGCACTACAGCCCCCATGCAGAAAACACTCCACGCAAGTGGCAGAGACACGGCAGCTCCCGTACGCACTGCCCATCTCCTTCCTCGGTGGGATGGCGACCCAGGCCCCACTGCCGGACTTTGCCGGGTGGTTTCAACCAAGGATTTGTGCCCTTATAGGGGCAGAGGAGCAAAGAGCACCTGCACGCAAGCTGGGCCTTTTGCACATCTGTGTAGGCAAGCTCGGCTCCAGCATGAAACCTAACCCTGCTCAGCACACGTGCGAATGCGTCCTGCCACGGCTCTCAGGACCCTGTCTACACTTTCGCCCTCACCAAAGCAGTGCAAGCATAAAATCGTTAAACCTTTGAGGAGCTGAAATACAACTGTTTATGAAGCCCCATCAGTTAACGTTTCCAGTGTGTGCAGGAAGGTCCTTTAAACATCTGACCAATCCTATAGGCTGCAACAGAAATACACCCTTTTTCTATACCTCCCTAATAAAGCCTCAGATTGCCAAGCCTACTCCTGCTCCCACAAGCAGGTTAGACCCCAGCACCCCTAAATCAAGGTGGAGGTTCCTCTGAGAGCTTCAGGAGGAGCTGGCTGGAGTTCGTGGAGATGCAGGTGTCCGCGGTGGGCTGGGGGCAGCCTGCAGCAGGGCTTCGTTGGGTTTCAGGTTCAGCCCCTGGCCTCGGGCTTTTGCCCATTTGAATGTTTTTGAGATCACTGTGAGGCTCAGACACACATTCTTTACTCTTTGGGCAACTTCACAAGAGCCCAGTGCTGATGCAGCACCTTGGGGGAGCCACCAGCTGGAAATGGTCCTACCACCCTCAGCAAACCCAAGATTTCATCCCTCCCTCGTGCACTGATACCACCCTCTGTCTCTCACTGCTCATTGTCCTTGCAATACAGCCTGGACTCTCGTGATGCCCCTGCTGCGGCTGGATATATATCTGTTTTGCTGCATTATCTTCCTGCTCATATTCTTCTTTAATGTTTTTCCCTGATGTAAATTTAAATCCATCCTCCTTATGTGGAGCGCCCTTCCATTGCTGATTACTGTACTTGTTTTGCATGTTATGGTTCCTCAGGAATGAACTAATTTAGCCAAGGCCAATATAAATGACAAACTAAGTTTTTCTCTAGTGGGCATTTAAACTTTTTAAAAAGTGGCATGATTGTAAAGGCAGTATAGAGCCAAGCGTCTGGCAGGCATTGCATTTGTCACTAGGGAGACAAGGGCCATCAATCTAACTAAATTGCTGTGTCTATATGAAATACTTGGCAATTATCAGTCAGTGGAAAAAAACAGAAAACAAGCACAAATTGTAGGCTTTGCACCCCAGCCTTGCAAGAGCAAAAATGGGATTCTTTTGTTGCTGTTGTTTTGTTTTTACCTCTGCCATTTTGGGTTGCGCACCGCAACAGGAGCCCACACCAAGGCAAGGAGCATCTCTCCTGCCCAGCCAAACACTCATGAGTGGACGAGCCCACGTCAGATGGTTTTTTTGCAAAATGCAGGCATCCTGCCCATGTGTCAGGGAACGTGCACAGGTCCTGGAGCTCAGATGTCCAGATATCCTTCAGCCACCACGGTCACACCAGAGACCGTTAGATACTCTGGCAAAGCATGTCTGGAACAAGGTTTCCATACCCACCTGTCAGTAATCCAGTGCTAGATTATTTTGCAACACCAATATACGCTCTGTTCGCATTTCCCTGTCAGCCTGCTCCCAGCAGGGCTGGGCAGTCCTGTCCCTAATGCAAAATGGCCAGCGACTCCCGTGGGAGTCTGCGATGATGAGTTGCCTTCCAAATTACGTTTTGTTGTTGCCTTGTAGAATACGGTTCCTGATTGCTTTTGCCTCCTAGATGTATTGCCTTGCCACGTTGGATATTGGACTGCAATTTCATTTCAGGCAAGCTTGCTCTGCTGCTGCACATTTGCTTTCTTTTTTCCCTGGTCCCAAGTACTCAGTGTGATTAGATTAGGCTTACTTTGAGTATTTTCCAGAGAAATCCAGCCTTTGTCCAGCCTTCCCCTTCCACTGTATGTCCCTGCCCTCTCTTCTCTTTCCAACTGCCAATCTGATTTGCAAGTGATATCAATAGTTTCCTTATACCGTTTTTGTCTTACTTTGTAAATCATTTTCCCTTTGTAGCACAGTGTCAAACGCTTCCCTGAAATCATGATGGATGATGTCTTCTATTACATATTTATCTAGCAATGCCCCGATGTACTCAGAATTCAAACACATTTGTCAGGCGCAAGCCTCCCCGCACGAACACAGCAGTCACTCAGCAAGCCCTGGTGGTATCTGCTCTAAGCTGGGAGACCATCAGTTGTGCTCCAGGTTTGCTTTGCTCTTGGTGTCCACTGTGTACAATTTCATGGGGCTCCATCTTGCAGAAGGTGAGAAAACAAACGGGGAGAGGTATCTGGAGGGCCAGAATTCTTTAAAAAAGAAATAAGGACAAATTCCCAGGCTCCAGATGCTGTTGTCTCATATTCCCAGAAAATTCTTGAGAAATGGGGGAAGGGAATCTAGGATTAATCTGTGACTTTGAATTTGTCTATGGTGAAATTTTTTATATGGAAAGAAGCTTCAGATAGAGAGACTTGAAAACCTTTCTACCTGAGAGTGTCAAAACTAAATCTTGTTGCCTCTTTTAATTTTGTGTTTCCACTTTTTAACATGAGCAATTTGGCAAAACTGAGACAATTCGCCATTTCTGCCACCTAAATCTGTCTTCTTCACCTGTAATAATTTTATCTGCACATGTTGTCTGTGCTGTTGGCAATGGGTTTCCCAGAAAGTGAGCAACACCTGCAACCTGGAAGCATTAGCAATTCAGCGTGGAAAGGCACATCTGGTCGCTTGGCAGAGGCCCACCGCAGCGCTCTGGGCTGGACCTCAGCCCGTTGGGAGATCCTGCTGCCGAGGAGCCTCCTGGAAGACCAGGAGGGAAGTGGTTAAGGCAGAACATCTCTAAGATGACAAACAGCAGAGCTGGAAAACCTCAAAAGCCCTGCAATACGTAGGCTGGCATATGTTGGCTTCTAGTGTGGTTGGGTAGGTTACGTTGTGAGTGATGATGCATTTGCATGTAAAAGTCACTGTAGAGACTAGAAGTGCCATCTGTATCCTGGCATGACAACTGTCCCTTGCTGAAGTCTCTCCCACATGTACTTTCTGAAACTAGCCATGCCACTTAGGTAACTGCTGCTCCCTAGAAATGCTTACCAAAACGGCTCTGAAAATTTGAGCAGAAATTTACTCTTGCAGCATTCTTCTGTTCCTTTTCTGTTAGAAGAAGGAGGTGTGACCACTTGCTTGGATCCAGAATATTTTACAGTGGTCAGATCCCAAAGTATACGAAACAACAACTGCCAATGTCCCACTCCCCACCTGCCAGGCCCACTGTTATTTCTTCGGCAAGCGGAGTTAGCTGATAAGGTAGCCCAGAGGTCAAAGACAAAGCAGGATATCCAGCATGGCTTTCCAGGAGATCTCAGCTGATGCTTAGCAGGAGAAAGGACTGCACGTGGGAGCGGTGATGACTTCTTACCAACTGCATTGGTGTTATAACCTGGGAGAAGGGAAGGCGCCCCGGCGTCTGGACACACGGACGGGTGCTCCCGCTCTGCTCCCAGCACCTCTCGGTCGCAGACACGCTGCCGGTTGCTGACTTCCCCACTGCATACAGCTTCCTCCATATGGTTCCCAGACATCCAAGGTGGCACACAAATTAATTTACTGAACTGGCAGTTTCACGTAGCTTCTGGGAGCAGCTGGTTTGGGAACAGAAGAGTATTTTAACGACAGACTACTAATTGAATTTTAACGGCAAACTAATGGTGAGCTTTTGTCTCTGCCTCAGTAGTTTCACAAACAGACTCTTGACGCTATAAGTAAATATGGGTTGATCCTCTACAGTGAACAGGCTAATCGCCAAGGTGCAATTCTGCGTTTTATACCCCCTCCCCACACAAAGCATTTTGGCATCCCTGTGGCTTCATTGTGCCATGTCAAAGAGGAGCACCAGCAACCCTTCGCCGTAGCTGGGGCTTTTGCTCCCTTCACCGCCCTGGGGGTTGCACCATGAATACTGAGCAACCCGCGCTGGCTGGGAGCCCTCGGCGAGCCACCACATGCCGTGGGCAGGCAGCCGCGTGAGCTGAGCTGGAGAGAGGAGGCACGGCCCCGTGGTGGGTCTGGGTGGGCTCATGCTTCTCTGACGGGCAGGTTATCCTTGGATCAGCACACCAAGGATCACTTAAGCACTCTTGAAGTGACAGAGACAATAAAAGCAATTAAACAAAGAGGTCCAACAGGAGCGTTCATCTTCTCTCTTCTAAATGATGATGGATGTCAGTGAAGGATGCATGGGAGAGAATATTTGAACAAGCTCCCTGTGCTGTGTCTATCATTACCAATATTAATGTGTTCATGGAAAGCTTCTCTGCTAAAAATAAAACTCAGTACTTGGCAGTCCTAACTAACAAGATCAAGCTTGTCTCAGACTTTTCACTAGTTGCGGTGAAAAGGTTTTACCTCATCTTTCTGTGTTGGATCGGTGTCCTTTCCTCTGGTATTTGTCTGAAGTGTTTACAATACAGGGAAAAGCAATATTAGGAAATGGTTTCATTAGCTGTGTCCAGTGCCATATTGAGAGGAGATTTTCCAATGGACTTGTTGACTTAGGTGGGTTCTTACTGAAGTCGCTTGGATGTAGGATTTTGAAATTAGAAATTGAACTTTCTATGTAGAAAGTTATTTGCCTCCTCCTTGACAGAAGACATTCACTTCCATAAACTTGTTAATGTTTACAAAACTTCTTTTCATTTGAAGTCAGTAGTTTATGGCATGCAAAGTGATATACACCCACCTCTGGATCAGAGGCCCGGGGACACATCCTGGTGACAACCTAATCACCTCATTCCTCACCTCATTCTGGCAACCTCGCAAAAATCAAATGCAAGACTCCCCCTTTCCTCTAAGAAAAATTCCAGCCCATCATTCTCTGGTGGCCCAGTAACAACGGAGGAAAGCACTGGTAAGGAAGACATTGCGGATATTGCTGTGGGAGAAAGACTAAGCTAAGCAAGACACTGCAATAAGGCTAAAGTTCAGGTCCAAAGTTAATGGCGGAGTTGATTATTTACAGAGAAAATCTATGCAGGAACCTGCAATCAATTAAAATAAATTCAGAACATGAAATGTAGACTGTCTGTTCCTAAAGTGGCCTGAAAATATTATATTAAAAGTGACAGAGTAAAGGCAACACAGTTGTAAAGGCAACACACCCAAACAGAAACCTAAATAGCAGAAATGGCTCTAGTTCAAAGAAAAGCAAAGATGAGAACAAAATAATTGACTCTATCAAAAGAAAACAATGTAAAACAATGTAAAATGACTGTCAAAGGGTTTGACAGAACTGCAATACATACCAGAAAGCTCCTTACATGAGGAATTAGCCCACTTAGAGTCAATCTGTTTGAAGAATCCTCAAATTGCTAGTTCTGGGTTTGGGAGTAGGGTAGTTTAAATGGGTTTGTGAGGCTATGTACTATGATAACAACTGTACGCCCTCCGCAGAAATCACAGAGACCTTGGCAAAGACAGATAAGACGTTGCACCAAGATGCATATAACTTAGCCACATTTGTGTCAGATCAGGACAGACTGCAGCCTGGTTTTTATTTGAATTGGTCAGAAGATCTTCACTTTTCAGTGATTTATCAAAAACCCTTTAGATAGCTACAAAATATTAAACTTTAAACAATTTTTGCTTTAACTGCAGTCATTAGTACAGAAAACTTAAAGCAAAGGTTAGCCTATCACTCAGACGTGGTACATGGTGTGGAAAAGGGATCACCATCAGCTGAGATTTCCTGAGCCAAGGTATGGCCTTCGGGACTTTTTTCTACTTCAGTAAAATCCAAAAAAGGTGACCATGCACAGGGATTGGGACAGCAAGGGAGTTTAGGTGCCAAAAATGCCTGTCACACCTGGGGTTGTGGCCTGGCATGCCGGTGTGGGTTTCAGCACACACGAGCAGGGACAAGAACGTGAAAGAGTGACTTATTCCAAGTGAAAATACTAGAGCAATAATGCTCAAAAAAAGTCCTAGAGGAATGGGGCATTCTGGAAATAGCAGGTTGCGTTCAGTAATACGAATCCCATCTTTCATTCGTATTCTCGGGAGGGATCTTGCCATCCAACACTGTGCAAAGTCATCGTCCTTACCTCCCAGCTCGCTGTTCCCAGGTGTTCACCCCAGCATACTGCCCCCCATATTTCTTTCCATGGAGCTCCAAACCCCACCAGAATCAACAACAAAGTTTCAATCCACATCAGTGGGTTTTCCATCAGTTACTTTATGGCTTATTTAACCCAAAAGCCTCCACTATCCCCTTGAAAGTTTGCCTTCAGGGGAACAGCTGCTTCTGGTATGACTCACATCAAAAACAACTTATTTGATTTCTGCCCTCCTGATTCAGCGGTGCCCCTGCAGCGCTGCCGTCGCCAGCCCTGGGCAGGCGTGATGGATGGGCTCATGCCACCTCCCCACGGTCCGGCCCGCGAGACGGCTCTCGGTCCCACGGCGTGACAGGCTCTGCCGGGAGCCTGGAGAGCTCCTCTCCATCGCACGTCGCCGGAGCAGCTTCTTCCTTAAGCACGCTCCCCTGGTGACATGCTATGACAATTGTGTGCTAAATAGTGCATACACCAAGTTTAATAACCTCAGAACAGCTCATAGAAATTTAAACAACTCGTGAGCTGGCGGTGGGATAGCTGTGGCTGGATTTAATACCTCGGCCTGAGAAAGCTCGTTTGTAATTATCTAAAACACGCATGTGGCCCAGCTTTCCACAGGGGCTGGGCATGTCACTATTTTCAGTGTCTGCTCAAAACACCCCTGCGCCCTGATTTTGTGCTGACGTCCCCATTTTGCCAAAGCTGCCTCTGGGCCCAGTCTACCAATGCCAACAAACAGCCACCTGTGACCAGGTGCCACGGGAGGGGGCCAGGGAGGGACCATGACCTGCAGCAGCTCGGATGCACTCATTCCAGCCAGGAGCCCTTTTCCCAGGCCTCAACTCCACCGCACGAGACGACAAGGTCAGAAACTCCTCCTTGTACAAAGTAAGGTGGAAAAAGTTGAGTCTGAAGAGGAATTCAGCTGAGCTTTAAGATGTTTCAGCGTGGGTGACAGAAGAAGTCCTGGGTTTGCAGAGCCCTGGCCCCAAACCTGAATCTTCTACCTGAGAGGGGAAAGGAATACAAGAGAACTGCCTTTTTTATGTGCTCCTCGTGTATATTTTTCAATTGCTCAGGAGAAATCCTCCAAGGTCATATTTAAAATCTCAAAGAACATAGCCAATGACTGGGAGGGGTTGACAAAGAAATGGGCTGGTCTTTAAGGTCTTAGTGATACTGAATGGGTTAACAGCAATATTTATAAAGGCTTTTAATCCTCCTTTATCTTGTGACATAGATCATAAGCACCTTTATGGTAGGTCCTACTGCCTTTGTGTTTGTAAAGCACCAAAGTAATTTTAATAGTGATATGACTAATCATTTGCTAATCACTACTCTTGGCAAACTCGTAGTGACACAGAAAGAGTTACACACGCCTGTGCCCCATGAACGCTGGTACTAACTAAGTCTTGTAAAGGACTTTTTTTTCATTTTTCCAGACATATTATATAAGATTTCCATAGGGGAACAAAAACATTCCTAACAGTCTGTGAAGCGAGGCAATTTACTTGCAAATGTGCCACAAAAAACAGGATGCGGGGAAGACAGGGAAGGAAGAAAGGAATTGCTCGAGGAGTATATTTGCCTATTTACTTCTTTTCAAGCCTGCAGTACAGAAATAAACTAGTAACCTCATCCAAAACTGACTCTGGCTTGATGGCAAGATATATAATGGTATTTGAATGCTTAAATGGCTCTGATTTCAGAGGGATTTGAGTAGCCAAGGGCACAGATAGCCCATGCACAGAGACCCCCTCGCACATCTGTGTGCACACGTTGGTGGTGATGATTCTCCAGGGCTCGACACAGGATCTGGTGGAGCCAGCCTTTCCTTTTTTTTTAATTTTGGAAGAGCGTTGATTCCCTCAGGAAGAGGCACAACAGGAACACAGACAAAAAAGGAGACATGTCCAATTGTTCATTCAGTAGATTTTGTGTAGGGGGGTTGTGATAAACAAAATGTGTTCTTTGGAGTCTCTTTTCTTTTTATACTGAATAATGGTGTAGCAGCACCACATTCTTCCCAGAAAAGCGCTATTGACAGTTCTATTTTAAGCATCAGAACAAAAGGACAGTAGACTACTATGAGCAGTGTATACCTTCACGGGGAAATCAAACCACTGAGATGTACACCGAGCTACCTAAACATGTCAGCTGAATGCAGAGAAGCACAAGATTTTAGAAGGATATTAGTAGATGGTCAATAAATTCTTAAGATTTCATGAAAAATGCTATTTCATTCTAACCTCACAGCCGTGGTGTTCTTCGTGTCATGGTATGGCAGGAAGAGAGTGGCAGAGGACAAACCAGAATTACTTTTGATTTATGGTGGATCATAAAGGGAGGAGTGGGGAGCTCTCAAAGTCCTTTATGCAGCTGGCAGAAACCCCTGCTCCTTGCAAGCCAGCTTTGGGTCTTGGGACAAAAGGGGGTTGCTGTCACCCACGGGAGAAGGAGCCTTGCAGATAATTTCTGAGCAATTCCACATGAATTTACAGAGATGTTGTAAATGCTTAGTTTTATTTGTAAAGGTAGGCAGGTACTATTTGCATTTCATACTCCACGTTCCTGTAAATGAGACTGCAAAAATGATGCCTGCAGTGCATAATGCCTTTGCTTCCAAAGTGAAGCAAGGGTGGGTATCAGGAGCATTATTAAACAAAATTGTTTCCAAAATTGCTAGTTTAAATTCGCGATAAATTACCAGAGCTGAAAAGATCATTTAGAAGGAAGGCACGCACCTGGCTTTTGCCAAGTCAGGTACTGAAAGGGAAATCTTAGGAAGGGCAGCATTCCCAAGGAGGGGCAGAGAACTCAGGCCTTGTGGGCAAAGCTGCCGCTGAAGCCCACTGGAATTCAATATTTTGCTTTTATGGCACCAGCATTAGGACATCGCTGAGTGTTTCCCAGATCGCCCCAGACCAGTCCTCGGAGATACCCCTTAGGACACGTTTTATGCTGGAAGCAGGAAGGGTGGGCAGTGCTCAGAGAACTAGCTATTTCTATTATTCTGCTGTTTCTATTGCTATATACTGTTGTTGCTATTTCTGCCTTTGATTTTCTACGTCTCCAGTAGCTTTCCAACCCTGTGCACCCAAATGGCAGCACTGCGCCCCTGAAAGCCCTCCTACCTCCTCTTGCCCTTCCATCCCGCACTGCTCTTCCCCGGCCCTGCCTGCAGCCGCTGCAGCCAGCCAGAAACCCAGGGCAGCAATTGCTCCAGCCCAGGACACCAACCGCTGTGGGTTCGCCACAGCCGCTGCCCAATCAGTCGCCACATCACGCGTTAACAAAATAGCACATGATGGCAATCAGTCATTCTGCCGCCTGGTATTTCTGCGTTTTGCTAGCCGAAGCGGCAGTGGGAATTACATCCCTGGGAATATTATGTTGGCTGAGTCATTCCCCAAGTTATTGAAGGAAAGGTCAGCTGCACTCCGGCTCTCCCTCGGCAGAGTCTCGGGAACTATTGATCAAGTGAAATCTACTGCACATCATACAGAGCAGCCAGTCACTTTTGGGTTATTTGCTGTAAAATGGCCCTGGTCTTGCAACTCAATTTAAAATAGGTTAAAAATGCATGTGTCCGCAGGTGCTCAATGAGATCAATAATACAGATTTGACATGTCTGTACGTTCCTGACAGGAGTCTTTTCATCATCACATAGTGCTGGGGGTGTCACCCTTCATAAACCTTTTCACGCTTGCAGAAATGCTGGCAATGGGCTCCCTATCCCCTATTCGCTTACAGTCCAAAAAGACGATGTTTAAACAATGAGGATAAATAGGAGGCAATTGCATCTTGTTTATTTTAAATACATCCAGATTTGTAGTTTATCTTACTTCTCGCTTTATCTTTTGTTAGGTGGCGGATCACAACTGAAGAGCTTGCCCAGGCCAAAATTTCTTCTCTACTGCAACAAGTGTGTTGCAGTTTAGCTGAAGACCCAGAGCATCCAGATCTTTTTGGAAAGCAGTTTTCCCCTTTCTCCCACCTAACTCGGAATGATTTTGAGTTTCTTCCATCGCTGGTTAATAGTATAAATCCAAAGGTGCCTTGTCTTGGAAAAGTAATACGAGAAGTTTGGGATGCTTAGAGAAGTGAGCAGCTGTTTAAGTAACTAAAGACAGGTTTCTCCTAAAAATTAAGTTTTACAGCTGTGTGTCAAAAGCACATTATAGTGATTCTTGGACAATCTAATTCCCACAGCTGTCAGGGAAAGTCTTTCGGCTGAGTTCAAAGGCGTCGGGTCCAGCCAGCCCACGGAGGAGCAGCACGTTCCTCCCGGCCGACTTCCAGGTTCAATTTTAGGCGACTCCTTTGGAGCTTTCTGCCCCAAGTTATCAAGAAACGCCTCTTGCCTGCAGCTGTGGCAGAGGGGACCATCGCTTGCCTCTTTCCACTGAAACCTCCTCCTGCTCGTGAAAAAAACAGGGACAGAGAAATGGAGTTTGGGAACTGCAAGCCTTGCTAAGTCATGCTGCTGTCTCTAGATCTCCCCTCCTCTTGCACACAGTATTTTTTAAAGGGGGGGATTACAGGATAATGCAATGGGATAATTCAAATAATTACTGAAGTGAGCATCAAGACAAGTCAGTGATCAAGGCGAAACAAGTGCTCTTGCATAAAGGCAATGTCTAAATGCAATATGAAAGGGGCACTTATCCCCGGCCTATTTAAATGTTTCTGGCCTTGGGCAGCAAAGATTCAGATTAGATGAAATGCATAACAATACCCAAGTGAAATTCACCTCTGCAATGCTCAATATGCTTCAGAGCTGGAATTATATTTATTTTAACTCTAATATAATCACATAATCTTAAGTGTACGGTTTATTAAAAAAAAAAAAACACGATTTTATTATACGTACCAGTAGCAGAACATGTTAGGAGAAGAATCCACGTATACATACACATATGAATCATTGCATTACTGATGTTTTTCTGAGTTGTATCTTTTTTCACCTTATTGCTGAGACACAGCAGCTTGGGAATATATTGTACTTCCTGAATAATCCTAAACATAAATGACCGATTTCAGACCAAAGGAAAAAATAAATTTGAAGATAACATGCAATTCAGCCCACCAATACAAGATGCTATTAGTCTGAAAATCTGCAAGTGGGGCTTTTGCCTCTTCCAGCAGCCACAGCACCCTCAGCATTGGTAATACAACAAGCAGCACAATGACTTTTCCATGCAAAGAGTTAGAAGAATATTTTAAAAACCAACAGCTAAATTTTGGCCCCTAAAATGACATCTAGGCATCTGGCTAAGACTCGCAATGGGAATGAAAGTGTTCGTCGCAATGCTGCCTTTTAAATCTCAGGCTCATTTTGCATCCGATTCTGCTATTCTTAGACCACCGGCGCTCGCAGCCCACAGCTGTTCCCCGTCCGGGGAGGCCCGGGCTGCGCCGGTTCAGACGGGGCAGTTTTCGCCACCAGAAGACCAGATACTGTGCGGCTCCAGCAGCACTAGCGCGCGGTGCACGGCCTCACGGACATCCCACATCTCAGAGTCTGAATAGCAAATAATAACAGGGAATGTGAGCCCCAATAAACAGAGCAGATTTTCCCTGGCAGACTGATTACAGCCCCGTAAGTCAAGGTCTTTAAACTTAAGGTGCTTAAAATACATATTTGATGTAAATGAAAGGGTGAATTTGTGTGTGTGTGTTGTACCCACTGTGCTCAGGACCTAGACTTGCTATGTGTTACACCACCGCTCCTGAGCCGCAATAACTGCCCATGCACTCTTAGCTCAGAGAAAATGCGAGATAAAAGGCATTACCTTAAGCTCTGTGAAAGAGGTCTCATACTGACTTGCCAAAGAAGGTATTTTAGACTGCACATTTTTTAAAGTCTTGTAGTGTTTCATCTCAGTGCCACAAAGCGGAGCAGGCATTGATGCAGAGTAGGATAAACAACGTTTTTGAATATTGGCGAGGATGCAGGGACGTTTTCTCACCGTGGTCTGCACCGTCCTCATTCCAGATGATGAAGAGAGAAGTCCCCGCATCAGAATAACTTCTCCTGCTCCAAATATTCAGTTTCTGATCCCAGAATTACTCAACTCTGCAGGGCACAGATGAGTCAGCCGTTGTTTCAGTATCAGAATGAATGTGCCTTTCTTTATGCACCAATGATGTTCAGAAAATTACCTATATTTATTCGCATTATCACTTCTGGGTCAGGACATCCAGTGAGAAAAACTTTTTTTAGTAGATTTCCTACTGGAAAGTGCAGGAGAAATCTTGGTTGAGACTGAATTCAGATTAGCATTAGAGCTGAGCATGAGTTTTGTGCTTTGAATAAGCATATATTCCCTGGAAATAGTATGTCTTCACAACCAAAACTGTTCATGGGAATGGACTGGTTTTGCTGGATTCCTTAGCTCAAAAATAGAGGTAAAAGTCTTTGAAATTGTCAGAATGATTTGGCACTCGTGTTTATCAAGTGGAAAGCTTCATTTTCCAAGCAGTGCTAACGTAGACGGTGAAGCTGGTTATAGAAGCAGAAATTTAAAAATGATTGATATTGAGATGGAGTGCTTTCAATAATCTGAATTAATAACCAACACAGTTTGGCTGCCTTTGCCCATAATCATTTCCAGGTTTTGACATTTAGTCCTGAAGTTTTCAAGTAGGTTTTGTATAAATATATGATATACAGATACATGCTCTAGAATCAGATGTGGTCTCCTGCAGAAAGGCCGGGATGTACATCTGGGTGCTGACACCACGCAGCCGTCCGACACGGTGCAGCTGCAGAGGCGTGGGGACGATCGCTGCTGCTGCCCCACGGAGTTACTCCTGTTCAGACTAGCTGGGACCTTGCCTCCAGGTTTGGACTAGCATACACATTTCTGGGATATTTAACTTGGAGTATATGGTCTACAAAGGCTGCATCACTAGGGTATACACAGGAAATAAAATGGTATTGAAACAATGCACTTCTGTTAAATAAAAAAGCTAGCACTAAATGAGCCTGATCTTATTCTGTGAGCTAGGATCGGAGGAACCGGAGCAGTATGTTTATCATGCTGAAGGCATTACAGGCTTTGACAGGAATGGAAATGAGAGGAAGGAAGGAAAAAGGGATGGAGGTAGGGGAACAATATTCAGAATAGGGAACAGCTTGCCAGCTTCCTCAGAGGGATAGTAGGGGAAGAGAGAGATTTTCATTAATAGATAACTGGCATTCCTCTACTTTTCAATTTTAACAAACCTTCTAATGATAATTACAGACTTTCCGTATTTATAGCGACCCAGTGTGTGTGCAGACAATAGCGTCATCTACCAAGCCCTTTCTTCTGCTGCTATACAAATTCAGTCATTATCTTTCATGCCCTTCATTAAAATATGAAAGGAGATAACCAACATATAGCTATGTCATTTCGCAGTAGGAGGGGAGGATCAGAATTAGCTCTGGCTAAGGAGAGACAGAAGAAAATGAGAAGAAAGTGTTAAAAAGAAAGGTAGGCAGAGCTGTGCTCACTCAAATTCCTGCTATCCACACTGGCTAATGCTTACAGGAATGATCAAAGGTGAAAGAAATCAAAGACTATAAAACCACAAGGTTAATGCTGCAGAGTCATGGAGACAACGACCCTGGGGATCGTGGGGAGTCTCCTCTGTGCTGGGCAGTGCCCAGCCAGGCAAAACTCCTGTGTAATCCTTTTCCTTGATTTTCTTGACTCTATTCCCTCTCCCTTCATTGTCTTGAATAACTTTTATCAAATTTTTCTGTCCTTTTTACAGAACAGTTTTCTAGAGGCCACAAATGTGCCCACTTCTGTCAATATAACGGTACGTTTTAATAGACATGAATGATAACATTTAACAGCCTTCTTCACAGGGGACTTGTGGGACCTCACAGTCTGAAAATCAAAGCACTATTGTAGGATAAAAAGCTGGAAATTTTAAACCTCCTGCTCATACTAGAATTAGTCAAGTACCTTCTGTATGGATTTATGGAGGAAGAGAGGACCTAAATTCCAGATTTCGGCCCAAAGGACTGTGGTGGGTGCCCGGCGTAGCACAGACCCCCACCACTCTTGCACAGAGGCCTGAACTGGATGGGCTTTGGTGAAGTGCACATTTCTGCTTGTATCTATGTTTTTTGGACTTTTATTAAAAGAGACAAGTGAAACACTATTTTTTTCCATTTTGTTATTGGATCCTTTCCTAATTTTCCTTGGTGCCTTGGTATTAGAGGAATTAAAGAAAAGAAGAAAAGTGATCTTAAGGAATTTCTCCCAACAACACGCATCTTCATGGTTTTCAGATGCCACAGACTCATGAAGCCATTGGGATTCATAGATAGCCTAGGTCTTATTCCTGAAGCATCGTTCAGTCTTGAATCTCTACTAGTCCCCCTGAAAATTTTCCATGGAGCCCAGGCACACAGTCCAAAGCTCTGGCTCCTGGCTGTCTCCAAGCTGTAAACCAGAGCAGTCATCATTAAAAGGCACTTTAATCTTGGCTGTAATTTTATACTGCAAAAAGCACTTGGATGATCAATTCGCATTAAAACAAATCATCCAAAATACGGCACCTGCAGCCTCTGAGTTATGTGGGAAATTCACTGCAGCAGATGAGCGCTGCGAGGTGCTCCTCAGGTTTGGGTGGTTCGCCCTATCCCCTGCTGCCGTAAGAGCCCGCTGGCATTTTTCTTAGGTTTTAATTCTTTTACTATCCCATTACAAAACCATATCGTTTCTTTGTTCCAGCCAGCTCTCAGAATTCTCCTCCAATAGCCTCTTTCTAATTACCTAAAATGGGTTTCCAACTACCTCCCTTTCTGAATGGAAGCTTTTGTGATTTAAAATCATCCTTCTGGGTAGAACACCCCCCCCCAAAATTCACCATAGTGTTTGAATCATCACATACCTCACTTGTTTTATAAAGTCTGTGAAAATAAAGGGAAATAGCTCACTATCAACTTTCTATGTCCTTCTAGACTATCTACAGTATTTTTCAGAAGCAGGTAAGGCCCAGGAGCATCTTCTCTCTCTGGAAAGTAGAAATACGAATAAATTCATACAGATGATGTACTACAACATTGAAACTGCTTTTCTGGCTCCAACATGTAAATATTTTCATGTTCCCCAAGTGATCCTAGACAAGTATGAGTGTTTCTTTTGGAGCGCTGAGTATTTATTGCTGATGCGTTGGAAGGACGACAGAGTGACAAGGAGAAGACCCCCTTCGCTGGTGGGGGAACGGGAGCAGGAGGGAAAATTGCTCTTGTTTGCTGATGAGTCTCCAGACTGATGACAACAGACACACGTCAGCAGAGACGAGGCAGAGCCTCGTGTCCTCCCCACGCACGGTGGCAGTTGCTTTGCAGTCAGCCACCGTGTCCCTTGTCCCGGTGACGTCATTTGTCACCTGCAGAATCCATCTGCAAGGTCATCTAATGATAGTGCTCCTAACGGTTGCAGAAAAGGACGTTTTGCGGCAATTCTTCAAGAATCTGTTAAAAATAGCAGCAGCTCTACCAGGCTGAGAGGGAAGGCTTTAGGAATCGTACAGGGAATTGCTAACCCATGACTGCAAACAGTTTCATTTCTTGGGCCTTGGCTGCTGAAGGGTCGTTTACTTTTCATGCCTTTATAAGCACCTCCACAGCAAAAAAGTGTGATGTTTAACTTAATGATGCCATGGCCCAAGAGGTAACCGAGACTTTGAAAATGAGCATGTATTTTCTGCATATTGCTTTCTGTGACCAATACTATAAGCATTTCCAGAATTACTTTTTTATTTAATTTTGCCTTTCTTGACAGCTTTAGATGCTTCCAAGAGAACTGGCACTTTCATTTTTATTTTGCATTTGTCCACTTCACCGTTCTTCGGTCTGCATTTTAATACCATTACCAGCAGAGGCTATTTAAAATGAAAAGTAACTCCTGTTCTTTCCTCGCCAAGATTAAAGCATTAAAGGAACCTGAGCACAGAAAGTGAATGCGGTATTAGGGGATGACATTTCTGGGCAGCGGATAATAATCATTGTGTCAGTAGCTTGCTGTAGTCGGTGGATTCAACAGGAGGAAAGCTGTGGTTGCCAGTGTAGTTGCTGTAATCTGAAATTTCATGGCCACATGGACCGCTCAGCCAACACGTACTGCTGCTGCTTGCCCTGTCTGGAGGGGGGATGCTTTGTCACGTTACACAAGCGAAAATAAATAGTGAAGGACAGACAGTCTAGACACAGTCTAGAAGGACTTAAGATGAAAACTCTGATTAGCAGGTGAAAAGAAAAACAAGCTCTAGAATAAGATGGCCAGACATACAGATCAGTCAGTAAGTGTAAAAATACATTGAAATGCACATCTCTCCCAAATGGTTTACTTAAAAATATATGGTGCAAACCAGCGTGTTTCCCGCACTGCTTTTGTGCAGCGCTGCCCTGCGGTACCCAGGATGGAGAGCAGCAGCGTGGATAACAAGGAATTGCCCTGTGTGGCCTGTCTATAAGTGCTCACATGGCATGGAAAGAGCAGAACTGGTTTCGAGGGTGAAAGAGGGTAACACAGAAATCACTGTTCCTGAGCCTGTGAGGGGCTGGGGGAGGCAGCAGGGATGATTTCCCTCCCCACACGGCCAACCTCAGCCCGGGAAACTTCAGGCAGGAGATTTCGGCCCTGGCTTTGTTTAGTTGCTAAACAGTTTGATTCTTTTTCCCATGTATTTTTCTTCCTTTGCTCCTTTGTGCCTGGCACCGGGCTGTTGAGATACGATTTTATACAGCCCGAGCCAGCCGTCTGCCTGGGGAAGGCTCACCGTAACCCAGATGTGTCACACGAGAGGAGAAGCTGCTCTTACGACAGCTGGAAATGCTTTTGCCGACTTCTTAAAAAACCTTCCCAGGCTCATCCCAGTAGTGGAGCTCAGAGTAATCCCTGGCACAGTGCTCTGAGCTGGTGAATGAAAAGAACTCCCAGTGCTGTTTTATCTTGTTTTTTTCAAATATATTTGGGTAATTAAGCAGGAAGATGAAAAATGGAGCCCTTCAAAAGGTGAACTCGTCACCTCCCGGTGGCAATCGTCAGGACTTCGGCTGTTAAATTGCCTGAAATCATTGATCTAAACTGTTTTCAGTTGGCTTCTCCCCACAAAGTCCCTATCGAAATATTCACAGGGCTCGTTCTGTCTTTTCCCATACGAGAGAGGACTCTGCTTGTGCCACTGAGAACACAACCCATCCTCGTGTCCAGAGCAAAGCAGGAATGCCACTAAGAAAATACCACGTAAAGATACCGTCATTCTGACACGTATATCTCAAGGCATTTTGCACTTTAGGCCCTAGATAGTACAATGAATGATCCAGGAAGATATGATCCTTGAAGTATGATGCAGAAGCAAAACAAATATTAGAACAAATTGCCACACGAGCCAATAAAATTAAAAGTCAGACCCAAGCTTATTTGAAATCAATGAGTCTTCTCACTGATTCACTGAATAGGCTTTGAATCAGACCATAAATGAATCTCCATAGCCATCCTGATGGATATCAGAAATAAGTCTACTAATGAGCACATTAGAAGAAAAATAAATCCAGCTTGAAAATATCTTCCCGTGATTAACTCACCCATGCCACTGTATAATGCAAACAAGTTCTTTTGCTGTTAGTAAGTCTCTGGTATAGTTAAAGGTACAAGATGACCTTTAGGAAAGTTACGTTATCACCAGCTCCAGTTCTTCACTCTCATTGTAAGCTATTTCTCATCCTAAATGATGACTTATGATACTGTTAGCCTGTGAGTTGAACAGACAGCCCATACCCTTAGGATAGATTGCCTTTAAAAATAAACAAATAAATAAAGTCTGGGTCTGTCATGTGGAAGGGAAATTCATACGTGCATAACAAAAACTTTTTGTTTAAATGGCTGGACATTGTACTACAATTCGGATCATATTCAGGTCTGTTAGCTGGTGGCGCTCTCGGTGCAGAAGAGAGCGACTGGCAATTATTGCTTTTGCATGATTGGATTACCAGCAAATATATTCTTTCAGCTTCTTGTTTTCTGATATCACAATAAATGGTGTCACTGTAAATTTGCATGCACAGAAACACTTTCAACTGTTCTGTTTCTTGAACAGAAAAAAACCCCTGAGCTTCTCAAGCTGCCTGTGAATGGGAAAGCTTTAGGCATGGCCTCCTACTTTCTACCCTATAAAAAGTAAGTCACAGCACTATTGCTGTTCCTCAAGGATCCTGGCAAGGGGACTCCCAGCTGACCGGGGAGAGGAAAGCTCTGACACCCCCAGGGACCAAAGTGATGCACGGGTTGTGCCTTTGGCCTGGCGTTTTGCAAACGTCCATCTTTCAGTCTACTATGAAATTCCTCCAATTCAGCTTTCTCTCAGGACAGGGGGACAGGGCGCACATGACAGAAATAAATGGGAGCTTGATTTCTGCCGGGGCATGGAGCTCCAGCGGCAGCCCTGCAGGCCTGCGCTTTTAAAAAATAGCTTGGACAGATGAGATAAGCATCCTTCAAGCTTTTCAGCCTCTGGCTTGTTGCTTGGCTACTCTGCAAGAGGAAGGAAAAATAACCAGTGTGTGAAAAGTGCCTCTCAACAACATTTATATTCCTAGAAGGGGATTTCAAGAAGAATTTGTGAGTAGCTTGTCTGGAATCACCTCCAAATCCACTTGAAGTGCCACGGGGACCCAGCCAACCTGCGGTAACTCATGAAGCCAAAATAACTCCATCACGCATCTGGCTGCGGAGCAAGCAGCTCTGGAAGAAAAGCAGAAAAGCTAGCCGACAGGAATGGAAAGACGTCAACACCCGTGCCTGGCGCTTGCATTTCAGGGCGAGGAGGGGAGGGCTGCAGAGCCGCGCGGGGTGGCTCCGGCAGCTGGGGGCCGACAGCGGAGGTTGCGGCTAGACCTTGGGCGCGGGAAGGTGACGCACAAGGGCGGCAAGAAGCCGTGAGCGCTGCCGCTGCCAGCAGCTCCGCAACCGCTGCACCAAGCCAAGGACCCAGCCCAGGAGCTTGGGGAACCTGCAAATCAGCCAGAGGCATTTGTGAAACGTTATCCCTGGCAATAACTCAGCTGCATCGTTTTCACTCTGCACCATCAGTTCTCAAGGCCTCTTTCTTTTTTTTCCTTCAAAAGCTAGAAAACTGTGTTTCATTCTGTCACTGGGGAGTTCAGGGAAACCTGGTGTATTAATTAGACTTCCTTGCAGTTTAATCAATCATTGCTCCAGGCTTGGGATGGAAATACAGCAATTAATCTTTTTTTCCTTGTTTTCTCATCAAAAGATAGCCATTTGAGTATCCCTCGTTAGCAGGAGAATAATCTCACATTCAAATACCAAAATTATTACCATTATTTATTGCTTTACAATGCGCCTTGCGAGTGACTGACAAGCCCTGACAACAAAACAAGGCAGTGCGATTAGGCCGACTAAGGAATGGCTGCGATGAAATATCAGCTTTAATTTTAGTCTTACAACCAAAGCTATGTGAGTGAGGTGAGAAGATAGCATTGTTTGACTTTACAAGTGAGAAAATTCATGACTTACTGCAGTCTCACTGAATCTACATTTTCTAACTAGAGTAGTGCTAAACAAAAACCTTGCTCCAGCAAAGAACACATAAAGAACCCAAGCTTTAGTGTGAGGTATTGGCTGGCACGTAGACTTAATCTCCACTCCTGCAACTTCAGCCCCATGGGGAGCCCTTCATCTCAATATTGATTTCTTGGAAAAATCATGTTTTGTGTTGTTTTTTAACATTCTTCTTCCACGTTTTCCCTGAGGAGCTGCTGGGCATAATCTTTTCCACATTGGCCTTAAGGGCTGGTGAGTCTGAAATGCGTTGGGAAGAGCTGAGGACTATGGTAAAGTTTTACACCTTTCCTTACAATATGAAAGAGGGAATCACTCTACGCTGCATCCTTGACGGATCTGCAGCCACACACAAAGTCCAGTAGGTACCTTATTCATGCCACTATGTCAATGCATTGTCTTGACACCACCACAATACGCTTTTAATTGCTTCTATGGAATTGGTAGAGTGACTGATAATTCCAGGAAGGAATCATTTTAAGTTTGACACCTTCCATCCCTGCAATTTCCAGCTGCTCAGCAGATTAATAATTTGCATTTTAACCTTCACATCCATCTTTAGATGCCATTGTATCCAAAAGAAAATGCTTTGAAAGAAATTGCAAACCTAAGCTTGCTGAAAGATCTTGAATAATGTACAGCTCTTCAAGAACAAGGAGTTCATTATGTAAGTTTAAAACTGTTCATTTATTTGTAACCTGGTCTTTAAGGAAAAATCTGTCAAACTACACCCAAATACATCGCTGCCTGAGTAGCCCTAGCAAGGAGGTTTGGTTCCATTTCAGCATCACGTCAAGAAAGCAGTCTTTTGCAACCAGCAAAGCATTTTTGCACCAAGATTCCTGAATATCCTCAACACACTGAAATTAGGAAATGAAAATCACTGATGAAAATGAGGAATAGAAGTACTGTAATCCATATTTTAAATTTTTTTGAGGACATTGTGTTTGGGATAAGCAGCATATTTCAGCTATTTAATAATGATGTAAAGATTTATGAACTGGAAGCTTGTGAACTGGGCTGATGTTATTGCTCCATCTTTAACATCAGCTTATTTCAAGTGATGTTTTGTACTAGGTACGAAGCAATGACGAGGTTCATATTCTACCAGTCTGCCTGCTCACCTACCCGTCCAGCTGCCTAATCCTAGTTTTTGCTGTAGCACCCATTTCTGCAGTGCGACAAGGCCCAACCCAACCTACAGCTCTGGAGAGCTGTGACAAAGTTTGCTGAATTACTGAAGGCAGAAGTCACTCCTCACAGAGAGGAGCTACCCGTTCCCATCTGAGCCTGGAAATGTGGCATGCTGGGGAGCTGTAATGTCAATATTTACCTGGAGGGTCCTGTGCTCTCGTCCACATACAGCTTGTTGCATTCGGGGCCACATCTCTCTCATTTGCAGTGACGGGTTTATGACACGTTTATTCAATGGAAGTTAAACACATGAACAAAACATTGGTCAGAATCTACTTATGGCCACAAACTTCTGGAAAGATAAGGTATGACCAGATTTCAGAACTTAAATTATAGCTTGATGGAGACATTGCCTCAAGCGTCCTTCAGGCTGTGCTCACTGTCACAGTGGTCAGGTCCCCCTGCCCTCCCCACTGAGGCTTTGAGGCGGCTCCGTCGCTGACTCTGAGGAACTAGGACTTCTGTTGGGTTCAGCCAGTATTTAAATCCAAAATACTACTGAAAAAAGAAGAAAACAGATCCAAGAGTAGATTGTTGGCTTCTTTAGCCTGAGAAATGTGTTTTTTTTTTTCTATAGTTCTGGTATTCCCCAGCATGAAAAGTCTTGACAGACATCAAAGCTTTGAAAGATAACAGATGCTGAGAGTTGAGTACGGTTAATAAATTCAGTGATCTTGCCACGGTGTGCACAACGGGGACATAATTGAGACTGGGATGATTCAGCTGGTGGCTTCAGTGGCCCCACGGTCCCCAGGGAGTGCAGCTCCAGAGACAGCACAGATTGGGCTCTAAAAGGTTGTAATTTTATTACTGCAAGAAGCTATTAGTTGTGCATTAGGTTACCCAATATCTTTGCAATTCCGTCATTTGGTAGGTACTCCTCTGGATTAATATTTATTGTTATTGCTGCGTTTATTAGCATTGTAGTGGCTATTGATACTGTCGTGTTTATTTTGTGGGCAAGGAACTCCAGTATATCAGCGTCTGTGGCAGGACTAGCCAAGGGCTGGCGTGGAACGGACTGCGGGTCGCAGAGGTGGCACGGCAGCTGTTTCAGGCTCCAGCCTCCCCGTGCTTTGCCTCGCGAAGCCCCCGGCGAGGTGCCGAAGGAGCACTGACGCCCGCCGCCGGGCTGGGTGCTGGCCTTACGCCGGCCCCGGGGTCAGGCTCCTGTCCAGCAGCGCTTCCCCGGCTCGGCGATGGAGCTGCAGCAAGGCGATGCCCGTTCGGGGTTTTATTGTGCAGAGCACCCTGCATTCCCGCCCGCCCGCGAACGTCCGAGCTGTAAGACATCGCCTCCAGATTGCTGGTCAATTAGCTGTCCATAATTGATTCTTGGCTCTTCTGCTTTTTGCTGTCTCAGCCAAACCCGCCGCAGAGCCCGAGCGGCTGGACTAAACGAACGCCGGATGTCGACGCGGTGGCACTTTGCGGCTGCGACACTGCAGCTGGCAACAGACCCAGCTGACAAGGAATTTTATTTTGCAATTACTTTTCAGACTCAAACTTAATCCACACTGTAATCTCATCTGAGCCCAACTTTTCAGCCCGGTTTCTGAGCATCTCAGGCTGACGGTGACTCCTGGCCTAGGAGGTCCAGGACATGTGACCGGACTGGGGTCGGATCCCCTGTGGCTGATGATCGCAGCCAGCTCGCTGTGCACGCTCCAGGCCTTGCCACTGGTGTTGCCCGGGGCAGTGGGAAGGCAAGAATGATGGAGAACATGTTAAAAAACGTGAAAATATGCAATGCATTCATTTATCTCTTTGGCTGCAAAGTCCCAAACTTACACATTGCTTTTCCTATGTTCAAAGTTCTCTAAAATTATTCATCCACTTTTGAGCTTGACACTGCCATCTGACATTTTATTGCAGGGTTTCATTAGTTTTCCCTATGAAAAGGAACACCAGCTTGTAATTCTTCATGGTGGATTCCAGATTAATTGCTATGGCTGTTGGTATGAGCGAACTCTAACAACGAAAGAAGCCCTGACCCCTCAGGCCAGTATCTTACTTAAGTGTCAGTCTTCCTTGTAGCTTGACTTATTTTTTCTTATTTGCAATATATAAGCAAGAAATAGGAAAATCTCAGAAAGGAGAGATAGGAAATCAATTTTCCTGGGTGTTAATAGCTCCATAAAAGCATCTTTCTAGTTTAAGTATTCGCTAATGTGGAAAGCTTGTTTCTTTTGATATATCCTGCTGTAAAATATCAAGGCAATACCATAAAGATAATTCCTTATTACCTGTCTGTGTTTTCTAAAAATTTAGAAGTATGTGCATTCATAATGATCCTAAAGGAAAAGTTGACAGGGAGATATTTTATAAATACTGAGTTCTTATTACAATCCATCAACACCAAGGAAAGTTCTGCTTGGAAGAGGAAAGGATGAACTAGCTCCCTAGTTTTAAATTACAAAGAAGGTGTTTGATAACTTTTGACTGTAATGATTTTCCGGTCTTCACTGCTATAAATGATCTTGACAGTGTCACTCAAACTTATTGAAAGCTAGGTCAAGCAAAACATATTAAACCTGCAAATTAAATTTCCTTATGAAGAGACTGACAGAATTAAGCTCTGCCATTTGTCCTCCTTTTCCCGTCTTTGCTATCCAATGGCAGGAGTTGGCTTTTTGTGGTCGTTGCTGGCTGCTTCACTGGGATGTCTGCGGTGCGTTGCCGGGGGGAGCAGCCACTGGACGCCTGGGTGGGTTTCACCTTTTACTTTTTTCCACGGTGGATATTGTCTAAGGTAAAAAATAGCTTGAAAAACTTCAGGTCAGAACATGAGGTCAGGGTCCTCGGATTTTCTAGCACAGTCACCGTTCAGGGAAAATGTTCTGTTTTGCTTGTTTTTATGACTAAACCAAGCAAAATCTCCAATATTCACGTAATGGCCTGTCTCGTCCCCAGTGTGGACAAACTCACTAAAGAGCATATGGACTTCCCCGAGTCTTGAGTTTCACAGGAGGTTTCTGATTCTGCTGTGCGTATTTTAAAAGCTGCAATTTAAAAACATTGATGAATAAATTCCCCAGACAGTGTAATTACAAGAGCAAGTGACCCCGGACTCCCACAGCCCCAGCTCCACGCCGCAGGGGGACCACGGGAGAAGACCATAATTAGATGACTCAGGTCTTCACAATATCAGCTTTGTATCTTTTCTGTGATCAAAATACGGAAGACTATGTAGGTCTGTCAGTTAATTTTAGCACGGAAAACATTTTTTTTTCTTCCTTAAGGCGGTTGGACTGGTGATTCTATATTATTTTTATTCAGTGCTTGAGGTTACAGGACAAATTAAAATAACTCTGTGTACCAAATGTGATAGCTATATATATATTGGGTTTCTTTCATTTGATTTCTTAGACTGGAATATTAAATTCAATTGACTGCTCACATATTTCACAGGGCAGTGAATTATTCAAAGGGAAGCTTGAACCGCGGTTGATTTAGCCTCCTGCAAATTCCAGTTAAACCGTCATTTCCCTGGCCTGTGCCTCGGGCTCTGGAGAGCTGCAGCTTTGGACCTGTCTGGTGGGACGTGGGGGAAGCTGAGCGCCCAGGGGCCGGACTCGGGCTTGTTGCAGGGACAGAGACCCGCGGCATTGCTGAGAACGGGGTATTCCCTCAGGGCGGGCCAAATCCATCCTGCTCCTCATCTGATACATCCTGGTTTGGATTTATTCTGCACTATGGGCATGGTCAGACCCTCCATTTCTGTCCTGTACATAAGCACTTAAAAAATAAAGCAGTTAATTTCTGCGGCAGTAATTTTAGCAGGATTTTCACAGCTGCTGTCGTGCCAGAACTCGGCGTGACACTAAGAATTCTAGTGGGTCAGCAGCCTGAAAATAAAGTCTAATTTTATATTTAGGCAAGTTACATAAGCATTTGCTAATTAAGAAAAGTGTTTGCCTGTATTCTCCCAGAAGGGAAAAACACAGACAGGGCTTGAAATGTCCCTTAAAGTTAAAACCAGAATTGCCCTTTCCGTAAAAGATTTGTAAGAGATGCTCGCAGGCCGCATCAATATTTAAAAATAAAATCAAGTGTCGTGTTTGAAAACACGGTGAGAAATGTGTTGGGTTTTAAGTAGCACAAGATGATAATGTTAGCACCTCTGCTAACAAAATCTCTGAAGCACATTAAAGGACCCAGTTAAATTAACAGGGACTTTTTGTTTTCTGCTTTTAATGCTGTGAAAGTAATTTGGCTGTCTTTGGCTGGTGATTTCAATGGAGCTGAACCACTAACCAATTCGCCAGCGAGAAAGAGGAAGTAAAAATTGCAAAGGTCTCCGGTTTTCAATCTACATGAATAATTAGTGGAATTGCTTTTGGAAAATAAGGCTAAATTTTGTGATGTGTCTTCAGTCAACGGGGAAAAATACGGCTTACGGCAGCAACATAAGCTGCTCCTGGCTAGGGGAGACCACCAGACTTTGTGCTTCTCTGCACGGCGGTGTTTGAAAAGCGCTAGTCAGAAATCTTTTCTTTGCAAGCGGTCACTCCCAGGCAGAGGCGCTGGGGGATGATAGCGGGATTAATGAGCAGAAGGGACTCCTTTTTTGTACACTTTGGTGTGCATGTTGTGGCAAACGGCATCTCCCAGCATACTTAACAGTAAAGGTAAATTTATAGGTTATAAAGAATCAGCAGCAACTTGGTAAATGATTAACCAATCGATTTTACAGATGGCTATAGTTATACAGCTCCAAACATTTTTTTAAGTCATTGCTAATTGTCACCTATATTGCACCCTCTTGATGAGCTCTAACAACCCTCAACGACGCACACTCGCTGCCTGGCCGGGCATCCAGCATCCAGGATTTAGCTCCAGGCATCCTGGTCCGTCCTACAGGAGTGAGTAACGTGCCGAGTGAGCCGCCTTTCGTCTGATATTAGTGTCTTCTTTGACTGGAGATCTTCATTAGCTGTCTGCTCATCGCAAAATATTGGCAGAGGTTGTTGAATGTTTTCTTTCAAAATGGATGGCCCTGTTGGATCAGCACAGGTTGTCTTTCCAGTTCAATAATTTCCCTTCCCTGTAGGCTTGGCTGAGCAAAAACATTGTTTTCTTCTTCTCTTTTCAAGACTACTGTTGTTAGGGTCTTCCAAACACTTGCACCACTACTGACAAATCTGGCCATCTTTGTACATTTTATAGTTTTTTTCTCTCCTCAAGGTTTCTGGGTTCATTTAATTAATCATCTTTGTTCCAGTTCATGCTGCTTGATAATTAACTCCATTTATTCTAACCAGCTTTATTCAAACACAGAAAATTCATATGCATGAAGGATAGCTCTCAGCAGTGAAGAAAACAAGCTGCTCAGTGCTTCAGCCACATTGCCAGCAGTGAAAAATATCGTTTTAGATTGGCTTGCAGATACCCTTCAGGAGTCATCAATTAGGTGAAAACCGTGCCATAGAAAACAGCAAACAAAATCCTTCTCAGTCCTTTCTTTTGACTCTCTCAAGTCTTTTGTTTAGAGATGATTTTGCTAGAAATAACATTATTAAACCTTTACTTTCTTCAGAAAGCAAAACTGCCTTTCCTGGAATATCTTGGATTTTCTTATCTTTATGGTCTGTTTGGCCTTCTCCTCTCTGAGACCTCCTCAGTCTCTGCCACCGCATGTCCGTGGACCTGCTTCTCGCCTCCCGAGCTCTGTGGTCCCTCACTTGTCTGAGACTACCTGTAAAAATGAAATTTGCATAGTAAGATGCTCACCATAAGCAAATCTCAGTATCTAAAAGGATGTTACTGCTAACTCTCTCCTGCTGCTCTGTTATCACTGTTATAGTCCATCAACAATTTCATGGGGAATCATTCTTTAATGCAGCTCTTTTCCATATTTTACTGGCTGGATAAGGCTTTAAAATGAGTATAAGCTACAGCTAATCTCCCCCTAAGGTTTGCAGGCCTGCTCCCGCACTCCTCATCTGAATGCGCCCGGCGTAGATCAGTTAATTTCCTAACCAGATGAAGCACGATGCTTTCTGGCCCGCCTGGCTCTGCAGCTCTCATCACAATAGCAGCCTGGGTATTAAAAAAAGACAAATACCTCCGAGATCCTTGTCAGTCTAATACATTCGTACTAGAACTAATAAAACACAAGTAGTTTAATAGATGAAGACTTACTCATTCTCTGAAAAATATCTTGGTGGGAGTGATGATAAAACTATTCACATTCTTCCATTTCATGCTTAGTTTTATTTGTATAGCTGTGAATCACTGCCTCCGACGAGCACAAGAGCAAATCCAGCCAGGCTCCTGAAGGAAAAGACTTTAGCTGCATTTGTAGAAGGTTCTCTGTGTTTTATGGCTTTCTGGGAAGCATTTGTATTGCTGTCATTTTTACCAATGCTGAGTACATGAAGAACTTGAGATATGAGAGAAGCACATCAGATTTGCAAAAAGTGAATTTCGATTAGTGCCTCTTGCAGTTGACAAAAAATATATAATTATAAAGAAAACCTCTGATTTATAGTTAGAAGTCCAGGGCAATTCTGTCCTTGGGAAAGTGAAGAAATAATATTTGAAGAAATTCTGATATACTGATATATATCACCAGAGGTGATGTATATCAGTAGACAGGACTGCGTGTTCTGTAGACACGCTGCCTGTTCCACCTGCAGTGGTGAAGAGGGGAAGACCTGAAGCAAAGAAGCAGCTCAGATAGCCATAGAGGATATCCTGCCAGTAGCCACACCCAAATCTAGCGGGGTTTGTGAATCAGAGCAGGCTTGTGACCCCAACCCTATAGGAATATCCCTAAAGACAGCTGGAATGTGGTGAGTGAATCCGTGCATTCCTGATCTCTTGCCATGGGAAGTATATTGGGTTAGCCTAAAATGAAGACTGAAGATATGACACCAGGCCTTGACGAGGAAAGCAGGCACGCTAGGAAGTAACTCAGATATGTTCTTCTGCAAGCCATATCTCTTGTTTTTCTTTTTCCTTCTTGATCTTTTCTCTTTCTTCCTTCCTTTTTCCTGCTTTAATGTTGCACTTCATTAAATAGATATAAAATCCTGCTCTTTGAAAAAAAACCTCAACACCTCTTCTTACAATCTGTGCTATTTTTTTATCCCTGAAGATGAAAAGCTCATGTTCTGTGCTTCGCAATGCTTTGTAATGACAACCTGGCTTTACGAATCTGAGTGCCACAGAGCAGAAGTAAAGTAAAAATACACTGGAATTAGGAAATTACATGTAGTGAAAATATCATTCCTTAGCAGGCTTTCAGTAAACTACTCCTCGTAGTGTGCATTTTTCCTGGGACACCTCGGTGAGCAGCATCCCCGTGCACAGAGCACGCCGGCACCATGCGGCAGACGCGGCGGGGATGCGGTTGAACCCGGTGCTGATCAGGGAGCAGGAGGCCGGCGCCGGCGGCTGCTTGGGGAGGTCGGGACAGGGGCACTGAGCAGCGGTGGCCACGGCGGGGACACACCGTCCTTCGCACCCCTGCGCTGGATGTGGCATGACACCGATGATGGGAATGGAGGGACGAGCCCTTTGCTGTGCTCCGGCCGTGCACAGTCCGGTTTGTGAGTGAGGAAGGGGGCAACATTTCCCCCCTGGTCAGCACTGCCTTCTTGGGCAGTCCCGAGCAGCAGAAAACCCAAGTGGATCATACAAGAACTCTTCTACATCTAAAGCAAAACCACCTGATGTTTGCCCTTGGAAAGCCAGAGAGCAAAGAACTTTTTATTTCAACAGGGAAGCTAAGTTTGCATTTACACATTTGAATGGTAAAAATATTTCATCATGTAATACACAGAAATTTTGATTTATGAAGCTCTCACTTCTCCATTTTTATCATTTCTTTTTCCTCTTTTCATAATTCAAGCTTTCATCTCACATTTGTCTGGGAAGTGGGTTTTTCCTTAAATAGGAAAACCTCTTTAAAAACCATTCTGCCTTCTTTGACTCTTACCTGTATATGATATAAATAGAGGTTTAATTACACATTAAAAAGTCAACACATTAAGCTTCTTAATTAATTATGATTAGCCTATTGAGTTAATGTTCTTGTAAATCATTCTGCAGTAGATGTGATTGCCTTCCCCAGAACTAATTGCATTGTTTATCCTATAGAGGTTTTCCATAGAGTTCTTTAAAGCTGAAAGCTATTGCTCATTGTAACAACCACGCCAGCACAAAGCAGCCACTTGCGTTGTCCTTTCTTGCTCAAAACTTCTGGATACCCAAGTGTTTTGCAAAATCCCACAAAGTGCCTGTCTACATCTCAAGCACGTATTTTTTCTAAAATCTAGGCATAAATATCTTAAAATCAGGTATGCAGACTTATGTGTCACAAACTGTAATTAATGCTCATTGTATCTCAGATTTTTGGGCCCAATATTTGAGGTCCAATGCTTTTATAAATCAGGCCATAAGGCTAGAAAGCTACTATACAGCCACCCATAACTCTGTAAAAGCAGCACCACTGGATTTCAAGCTCTCTCCCAAGGACTCCTAGTTATCAGGCCACATGTTGTTGGTACCTGATGCTACACAGAGCTTTTCAATGAGTGACTGATTTCAAATGCCTTGACAATCATGAGCAAATTAGGAAGGGGTGGAACCAGGAGGTAGGAGCCAATAAAAGGTTAGGTAGCCTTCCTTTTTCCCTTCTTCCTGCCTGGTGGTGTGATCTTCTATAGGTGATCTCTGTGACTGGCTGTGCCGTGCTTGCAGGGAGGTGGGAGAAGACCGCAGGCAAGGTGGCAGCAGTCTTGGAGATGCTGAGGAGTTTGGACTGTCCCTTCTAGTTTCTTGCTTTGGATGAACACTGGTGCTTTCCTCTGTGAAAGGAGTTGGTGCCCTGCAGGTGAGGACACCAAACCTCTGCTGACTGCTTGTGTGCTGACCTTGGTTAAAGGCATAATTAACAATCAGCTAACCTGGGGGCAAAGCTCAAAAGGCCACAGACTGCATTAACAGCTCCCAGGGAAAAAAAAGTAGTTAGCACTGCCTGCCCTCCAGCAGTGCAGGAATGGGGCCCTCCTGGTATTGAGCTGGGTGGCCACAAGCTGCCTCCATGTGGACCTGGTGCCCCTGTGGGGTCTTTCCATGCAGTGTCACTGGGGGTCAGATCTGGAAGGGGTTACAGCAAGTGGCTGCTCATGGATGCATGAGCTACAGCTATTGCTGTGTTCTTGCAGTTGTGGCTAAATGCAGTGTACAGTTTGGCTCTCCCCAAAACCTGTTTTTGTGGGATAACTGTGAAAGAGTGACTTGTGCATCTTTGGAGAGCAGGAGGTGGGATGACTTCTACAAGGTGAAATCACTTCAGTGTTGTTAGGCCCTTTTTCAGGTTTTGTCCTTGTTTTTATAACTTTGTCAGTTTAAAACTATTACTTTGCTATTTAAGGATGCAGCACCTGTTCCACATCCTGGCTCAAATGCTGGCTCACTATATCAGTGATGTTGCCAAAAGATTTCTTTTGTGTGCTATCAGAGTTTCCTGACAGGACAGTCACTCAGTGGGTAGGAAGTTCCCTAAACTTGCAAAACATCTTTTTTAAAAAAATGAGTGATCAACAAAAATCAAACCTTAAAGCTTTGTATAGAAGCCAATATGCAGCTGACAACCTATTTCACATGTGGATGCTTGCAAGACAGTGCATTGCAGCACTATCACTACTACTATTAAGTAAGCATCTTTAACCTCAAGAAGCTTTCAGGGAAAGGGTTAAAACTCTCCCTCATGTCCATCCAAGCACTTGGTAGTAAAGTTGACTTGAGCACTGTAAGCAGAATTGCAGACCTTAGTGGTGTCTTATTGGACCTGTGATCCAGAGTAGGTGATGACTCCAAATTATAGGAATTGCTCCAAGGAAAAGCTTGTGTCTCATGCTGGACTGCTTAGGTTAAGCAATAAAATATTTATCAAAGCAGACCAGCTGTTGATAGGCATTTAAGTGCATGTGAAACTGAGTATTTATTTTGTTAGTTATGTGAGCTTGCAGTGATTTAGATCCCTCTTTTAGCCTTCATCCTATAAAGGCAGTGGAGATACGAACTGGCTCACAAACCATCCTTGGAAAGCTCCTCCTTTTATTCCTGCATAGTCGGTGTTGCTCTGCACAATGGTTGCGCTGTTAGGAATTACAGCTGCAAGGGGATAAAAACTAGTGTCTGCATGTGGGTCATCCAGAGTATTCAGGAGAGACTTGGCTTTAATCCAGGTGTTTGGAAGTCTTTGGCAGGTCTTTGCATCCCTCCTGGGGAAGGAAGCTCCCTCCTGTGCTGGACTCTGACTCAGGTGGTGCTGTGAAACTCAGTGATTGCTTTCCTGTAAATTAGGCTCCACCTCAAAGGCAGGGTGTAAAGTTAGACCCATAACATTGATCTGGGTGAGTGCAAGGACTACAGTTTAAGGCTTATTATACTTAAATGTCCTCTTTATGCTTTTTCTTTCTCTTAAGAGCTAGCCTATGTGGTGTTCAGTGATGAGAAACTTTAGAAAACTTCTTGTCCAAATTCTCATCTCTTTTCTTCATCTGTTCTCCTCCCCATTTCCAAGATGGGTCAGAGCTGCTGAACCCTTTGCTTCTCCAGCTGATCCCTTCTCCTGCCTCCTTCTACTGCTCTCTTAGAAGAAAAATCCTCCCCCTCTCTTTGCAATGCTCAGAGACCAGTCATGGGTAGGAGGACTGTGTGTGGTGGGTGCTTTCTGTGGTCAAAGCTATTTCTGAAACTAATTAGCTTATTGGCTCTTCTTGACAAGATTTTTGCTTTTTTAAAAAAAAGGCAAAAGCTTTGAATCTTAAAGATGTCAGCCTGGGAGCTCCAGCCCTGGTAACTGCTCTTCTGTGTTTGGGGAAACCTCTGTGCAGACCAGCCCTTCCTTTGGCACAGTGTTGTCTGACTGCTGTGCAAGATGTGAAAATGTTGTTTTCCTTTCTGCTGTCAGCTCGTTTCTCCACATCATTTACTTCAAATAATGCTTTGAAAAGGGAACTCGGATGTCTGCTTTCAGATGAAGAATGACAATTCCTGGGTAACCTGTTCAAGTGCATTGACAGGAAAACTGTAATTTCAGGATGCCATCTTTCCCTTTACAGCCACGAGACTTATTGTAGATGAGTGGAACAACTGAGAAATAATTTCTTAGTCACAAGTTTCAACAGATACATGAGGAAATGCCCTGACAGTCCACAGAGGAGCTGCATTACATGTAACCTGTGGAAGTGCTTTCTTAGTGTGCCTACCTTCCTCCTAGCCTGAAAAGATGCCTTTGGAAGCATATTTTTCTGGGAAACCCCAAAGGGTTTTTTGGTTATTTCAGTTTGTAAAATTTTCATTTCAAATATTTTTCTTTTAGGTTAAACTACTGTGCTTAGAACCAGAAATCCTTTATTAGTCTGTCTATGTAGCTATATGTGTATGACTACAGACATACTTGTGCAAAGCAGAGGTTGCAATTTTTACTGCATTCCTATTGCAGGGCATTTGAGGGAAATAAAAAAAATAGAAATAAAGCATGAATGTGTCATGGGGAGGAAAAGTGGTTGATAGGCAACAGGACAACTTCTCAAGAAGCTTCTGCACCCAACCACTTGCAACCCTCAGCCCCTGCTGAGGTAACTGTGCTGTGGCACACATGCACCTTTGCTCCTGAGCAGGGGGGAGGCCTGGCCCCAGCCTTCCCAAGCTGCTGTGAGCCCATGTGCATGCCCAAGGGCTGCTTGTGTAACAAGTCCAGCTAGCAGCAAGTGCAGGGAGAGATTCTGGTTCAAACCTTGAGGATTTCCCTCATTTTGCAGCTGGGCCTGCATCCTTTCAACTGAGTGGAAACAAGTCTTTGACATAACCCAAAACTTATGTGGCTTTTTGGCCCTATATATATGCTTAAAAATATGAATTATCGCTTTTCTTGAAAGGTAGTGTTCAGCTGATTGTCAGAGTGATGTAAAATGCTGTTGTGCACACAGGACATGCAATGGAAGTGTTGTCAGCCCATGAACGTGGTGCTGATTATGCCAGAGTTACGATAAACACTCTGAAAAGCACTTCCAGTTATTTTAAATTGCTTTATTCTCTGCATCCCTGAACTCTGATCACTTGCAAATTGAAGTGCTCTTAAAAACTTTAAGTACTCCATTAATTTTAAATTGCTCTAAACTGCACAAGCCCAGAAATCCAAAGCACTCTTGAAAATCTGAAGCGCTACAATTACTTTGAATCACTCCAAAAATGTGGGTTCAAAATCTGTTTTGTCTGTTTATTTTTCTGGTTCATACTTTCCCTTGCAGCACAATAAACAAGGGGGAAATGTAACATCTTCAGCCCACTGGAAAGAAAAAGAACACATCCTAAGATCAAGTCTCTATCCAAATTCTTAAAAGAAAGGAGCAACTTTGAAAGTTATTAATAGTTCTTAGACTGCTAGAAAATGTGTGCCTTCACCCTGTACACCCCAAGTCTTAGACCAGACAGACATAGTCTGTGCTGTTTCCCTGTTATTGACAACTGTATTAACTTCTCAAAGAAGCAGTGCTGCTTCCTCCTGCCTGCCGGCACCGCGCTGGGTCTGTGGGTGCAATATCTGGTAGTAACGCTCCTCTGGGGCTGGCTGCTGCCTGAGAGTGCAGAAACGTTTCCGATTTTGGGTTGACAATGTGGTTCATCCCTAAAAAATGGCACAGATTCTGATAAATATTTTAATAAACTCTATGAGAAGAAAGGCAGGATCCATAAGGACATGAAGATACCATCAGGCTGTGTCCACAGAGTGCAGTGGCAAGGGCAGCAAAACTGTAATGTTTCTTGCTCTTGGCAGTTGTTGGCTCCTAATATGCTGCTGGCAGAGCGTCCTGCTGAGGCTGCGATACGCAATCTCCGTTCCCATCGCATCTCTGCTGAGTGAGCCCCGTTGGCCAGAGCCCCTGAACGAGATGCCCGCTGCAGAGGCACCAGAGCTGGCTGCGGCCACGTGGGCGTCCTGAGGCGTGGACCCAGTGGGGACTTTCAGCAGCGGTAAGGCTGGTGGAGGCTTTCAAATTTCATAGACTTTAACCCTGGGAAACCCCTGCTTGTGTCTCTGCCATCCTGACAATAACCTGCCAGAACATGGCTCTGACTTCCCCACTGGAGACACCTGACTATGGAGGAGAAAAGGATTCCTAAAACTGTTTTATAAAGCGGGGGCAGGCACTTTGAAATAACTTCATGTGAATATTGCCCTTTTCCTGAACTTTCTATTCCTTAAGCAGGTTACAGGGCCATTGTGTCAGAAGCAGGTTTAGTCAGCAATTCAGCTACTGAAATACAAGTGCTTAAATTGCCTCATTGACTTCATGGTGCTATTCCCATGCTGACGTGTCTGCCTAGGAGCTCTAGTGTGCTAAAGTTGTGGGCTTAACCCCACTAGATGCAGAATCCACTGCCAGCTACGACCCTTGCTGAATTGCTCTGGGTTAATATTGCCATAGTGCCAATTAAATCCTGGCACTTAGGCTGTATTTGAGATAGCCCAAGCACTGGGGCTGATCCCCATGAGCCATTCAAACTCAGCTGAGTGTATGTATTTCTGTATGCTACAAACATTTTATACTTTTCCATCAAATATGTAAATTATTCTCTCCTATAGGCATTTCCAGCTCTGCTCTTACTTAGAGTGGGAAGAAAACTGTGGATGCTGGGTGCTACCTGGCTTCTGTGCAGCTTGCGTTTTCTGAGCATCTTCCCCTGGGAACAAAGGACGCAGCAAGAGGTACTGATGTGTTTCTGAATGTCTGTCCCCAGCTGTAATGGGTAGGTTCAGGATTCAGTGAACAAAATGTCATCCCATTTAATTGCAGGGTTGCTACAGATGAGAAACAGCGGGAGTAAATGAGCTCCAAGGTATATCAGTGGCAGGTCCCTGGCATATGCTTGGAGCCCCTTCCAGCAAAAGGGAGAACATGAGAAGACATGTAGCAACTTGGCTGCATCTGAATTAGGAGGACTAAACACTGTCCTGCCTTGCTTTGTGCCCACGGTCGGACTGTGTAAACACCATGGTGGGGAACTTGTGGAGGCTGGAAGATAAAAAGGAAACCCCATGCCAAGACTTTGCATCCCAAAAAGCCCAACGCCCCCTCCAGCTCACCTGGATACTAGTTATCTGTGCATGGCTTCTCGTGTGAAGCCTCTTCCCCAGCTCCGGGGCTGGGATGCTTGTCCTGGGATGGAGGGGAGCAGAGGTATCTCCAGGCCAGCTCAGGGGCAGGGGCCATCTTTGGGGAGGGAACAAGAGCAGAAGGTTGTCTTTATTTTGCCTGTAATTGCGTGGCATAAAAGTGTGTGCACTAAGTGAAATAACAGAAGTCGAGCTGGAAAGTTGAAGTGATGCCTTGCACTCACTAGCTTCCAGTTTGTGCCATCCTTACCTACCAGCCCAAGGGAGCAGTGCCCCTGCCAGGGCACGCGGTGCTGGCGGAGGGCTCTGGGCCCCGCTCTCCTAGTAAGTCAGCGGAGTAACTCTGCTCTTCATCCTAGCAAGAGCAGAGAAAACTAAACCAAGATAAAAACCTGGGTGTAAAAATTGCATCTCTTTCAGTTGTGCATGATTTTCTGCTTGCTAGATTTTCTTCCCTTAAATAAAGGCAGGGTTGCATGGGACCTGCTCCCAGCTGATAGTTTAATTTCAGATCTCTGTATTGCTGCCAGCAAACTAGATTCATTATCATTAACGTACAAAACTGCTGCATGCAGGGAGAGAGCAGAGCAAGGTGGCACGTGCATGCGGAGATATATTGGCAGCACAAGCTTTCCCCACTTAAGCAAGGGGCAGAACTTGTTTCTGCTTGCTGGGATCTGAAGTCTGATCCCAAGTTCACCTGAGTGTTGTTCTTTTGAGTGGCTCTGGAGAGGCTTGGGGCTTCAGATGCATGTTGTCTTTACCTTGTGTTGCGTCAGCCACAGGTGCCTTTGCGCAGGTGAACTTCTCCACCCTGAGTTGCTGAAATGTTTCCATTTGGCATTGTGGATGCTGAAGTGACAGTTGTTCACATACAAATGCTTGACAGCAGAAACCTTTAAAAAGAAGAGAAGAGCAGCATCAAGAGAAGATGACCAGCACCCCAAGAGACAGCTTGGGATCTCAACAGGAGAAGATGGATGAGAACCCATCACCGAGGAACAACTGCGTTGCCAGAGGAGCTGTATGCTCCTGCAAACTCCTGCTCCATCACCCTGTGAGGACAGCGCTTGGGAGGATCACGCAGGTGAGCTGCTTTCAGCTAGTGTCTGATTGAAAAGGAAATACCCCTTTGGAAAGAGTTGGGAGGAGCAGTATGGTGCTGAATCATGCTCAGGAGAAGTCGTGCTGTGACTGTAGGCTGCTGGAGGAGAATTAGGGATGACTAGTACATAATATTGCAGCACAGGTCTGGCCCTTGGTAAAGACTTGGATATCAGTGGCAAATGATGTTTCCCATATTCAGAGACAGCTGCCTGAATACTATCATAAATAAAAATTTAAAACAGACCTTTCTCTGCAAAGAGGATGAAAAATAACTATGTGAGAAAGCTTTTGGGGAGCTCTGTCTGCTAAGTCATTTGTTTTGCATTTGTTTTCCCAGTATTTTTAAAGCAATATTTATTGCAAAATAAATAATTCAGCATCTTAAAAAACAAAATCTCTGATCTTGACTTTCAAGCAACAATATCAAATATTTAGGTTTTCCTCCTTTCTCAAGTAACTGCTTCAATCACAGGATTGTGGCCCCCTATATGGTTTGGCGATGCAACACGTTAATTTTCAGTCAAAACAACCACCAAACACTCCTGCAACCCCCTGTCATCGGGAAATCTATTTAAAGGCTCCCTATACCTTTAGGCTCTGATCTTTCTGCTACATTCAGCTATGGAATAAAAATTAAAATGAAAAACAATTTTTCATCTCTCTGGGGAGATTATCACTCTGGGAGTTGGCATCTTCATTTTCCTTTTGTATGGCACTAATCCCATGAATGCACAAAGGTCTGACTTCAGTGTCCCCATCTCTGGGCTGCACTGCACTGGCACGGGGAAGGAGATGCCCTCTGAGGCTCCTCTCCAGGTCCTTGTGGGACACCCTGCACAGGACACTGAGGTGTTTCTCAGGAGGCCTCAGCAGCAGGGCATGAGCACAGCAGCCCTGGCTTTTGATCACGACTCCCTCCTTATTAATGCCATGTAATCAGACAGTCTGCAAGTGATTAATAAAGTCTCTAATTGCCTTTCTTCATCTCCACCCTCCAGCTGGCAGATGGATCTGTGCAGGCCTACCTTTGCCAAAATCAGCACATCTGCTCCTGGTTGGTGTGTGTCACCTTTTCATGGGTCTTGTCCCCTTGCCATGTTTGTGCCTGGTGTGCCATGGGGAAGGGATGTGAGCACCTTGTTTTCTTTCAGAGCTGTAGGTCATTGCCAAGGAGTGATTTGGCCAGCTTGTCAGTGCTGGTGCAGGTTGATTTACTTTTTAATTCAATTTTAATTACCAGGCCCCCACCCTAAAAAGCTATTTGTTGCTATTAAGGCTGTGTGTATGCCCTAGGAATGTAATAACATCTGCACTTGAACATTTTTGCTCCTTAAAGATGCAACCAAGGAGGCTGGTTGATAGGTTTCCTGTGTAGCAAGAGGAGCAGAAAGCATTAGCAGTGCAGCTGGGAGTCCTGCCTTGAAGTGTAACCACAGTTACCACAGTGAAATCACCTCCCCTTGGTGCAGCAGTGTGCACAGGGCATCCACCAGGGACCATCAGCTCTGCCCTGGCTGGGACTGCAGAGACAGGAGAGGACACGCATGTAGCCACAGGAGGGCCAGCCCTGTTGCCTGGAGTCCTGTAGCTCCCTGTCTGCTGGAGCGCGGGGTTTCAAGCCAAGGCAGTCTTGGGATCACTTCTGATGAGTCCATGGGCAGGAATGAAGACAAGCCAGCTGTTCATCAGCAGCCTTGCACATGCTCTGCCAGGCTCCACCTCGCCACAAGAAAATGTTCCGGGTTTTGCAAATCTGAAAAGGTTGAAAACCACTGAACTGGAGCACGTTTTGGGAGAAACGCAGAACCTGGTTCCATAGGTAGAGTCATGACAGCAAAGGCTGCAGCTTCCAGTTATGCCATCGTTCTAATAAAAGTGTTTCACTGCAAAACCTGATGAAAACACTTCCACTGCAAGGTGATCCACCTCAGCATTTATGAGCATGCTGCTGTGGCCAGCAGCCCTCCTGGCACCGTACTTCAAAAATAATTGCATCAGAACCCCTCCTGCAGGAGCCCTTCAGCTGTTCTGTATGTAATTACCTGTCATCACACCCAAATCTCTTTCAGAGCTGGATCTCCAGGGTATACTCCACCACATCACCTCTTCTTGCAAGCAAAACTGCCACAATCTGCTTCAGCGTGTGACCTATAGCTGGAAAGCACGTACTGTTTCATTGTGTTCAGCTAAGCAATGCACCCATCCCTTCCTCTGCATCGGGAACCTCTCCTCTTCCCTGGTCAATGCTCCATCCCCAACATGGTTCAGCCACGAGCTGGATCCCATTGGATTTCATGGTTTTTTCCCAGGTAAGCAGTGAAATATTGACTGGCTTGGGTCCAAGGAGTCATTTCTGTAGAGACACCACTTGAAACATGCCCACATCATCTGGTCTTCAACAGCTAATTCTTTTAGTCAGTATTTAATCCACTTTGTGTGCTGTGTTGATTTTGTACTGATCTGGCTTCTTGAACATTACATTGTGGGATACCAAGTCAAATATTTTACAGAAGCTTAAATCAACACTATTTCCTTTATTAAGCAAAATTGTAATCTCATTATAAAAATCCAGTTAGCTTTAGAAGACCTATTCCTCATCAGCCCTTGTTGATAGGCATTAATGATATTATGCCTTACTATTTTTTAATTTCTAAAGTTGTTTCTCACTGCTCAGGATCCATTATTTCCCTAGGACCAAAGCTCAGCAGGCCTATCAATATTCAAATCATTCAACTTACCCTTAAATAGCAGTTTTTCTTCTCCTGCTGTAATTTTGCCTGTGCTCCACAATCTACTCAAAACCAGTATTAGCAGTCCATGAAAGACAGCAAGTTCTCTTAAAAATCGTTGTACGCAAATTATTTAGGCTGCTGATTTAGAGCTGTTTCGCTGTTATAACTATTGCTCACTAGCCTGAACTTCTGCTGCTATGCATAGTGTTGTATCATTATCGTCTGATATGAATGCATCATTTGCAGTTGTTTTTCTCCCCAGGTTCAGAACAGGAATATTAGTTCATTAAAAACATTTGCCTTTGCATAATTATTGTCATTTCTATAATTTCAATTTGGTAATAGTCCAAAGACATTGTTTGGCTTCTCTTCTTTCCTAATATGTTTAAAGACTTTTTCTTATTGCTCTTTTTCTCTGTAGCCATAGCCTGTCTCTTGTATTCTTTTGCTTCCTTTATCTAATTTATCCAATCTCTAGTTTCCAAGTTACATTAATTGCAGCCTTCTCCTTTTCTGTTTGTTGCCTATTTGGATGCAAACATTGCTCCTTTCACCGCTCCTCTGAAACACGTCAGATTTTTGTAACCATTTTAACCATCCTTTGCCAACAGAGGGACTGGGGCTTTCAAAGACATCAGTGCAATGCTCTATAAACATATTGTCCATATTTTCTGAGTTCCGCTTCACAGTTTGCTCTGGGATGTAATTGTTCTGTGTTGTAAAACTGGCTTTTTCAAGGCACCAAATGGATGTGTGACTAGCTGAGATTTTTCTTCTACTTTCCATGAGTTATCAAGACTTGATGACCCATTCCTGGAGGAACAGCTACATCTTTGTCCTGGAATTGGTTCCACTCTTCTCGTCAAGGTGAGGTTGAAGAGAAAACACTACCTTGCTAGATGCCACTTGTTTTTGCATAAAGTGAAAAAGCCTCTAGAGCTTCATTGGTGTGCTGATATGCATGCGGCAATGTGAAATGCTATAGCAATGATGATGGCAACATAGAAACAGTTATGCTTTATGTGACAGGCCTATGGGCCCATGGTCATCTATGCCATCCATATGCAAAGCTTACGGGTTTGCTCCAGAGAACCTCCAGGGCCATCAAGCCCAGTCCCTGCTGTCTTGCTGAAAACATTTTACAATGATATCTGGTGAATTTAATGAGGAAATACTGCATCAATGTAATATATTTCACCTAAAAGGTTTCTGACCATGTTCAGACCAATATTGTCTATCCCATGCTGGAAACACCGATACTTCAAGGCTGAGGACATTTCCTATCAGCCATTTCATGAAAACACAGGACTGGTCCATGCTGCCAGGGGTTTTGACTCATCTCTTCCTAGTCAGATCTGTCTGCACATTGCTGACGGGGCTGAGCCATCGGAGACTGCAGCTGCTGGAAGAGCTACATGATGAAATGTCTGGCAGCATCTTGAGCTTGCTGGAAATGCATCAGAAGGATGTTGAGGGCAGAAGTACCTGTTTCTCGGGATGATGAGGGTGATGCTGCAGGGGTGTGCTGAGGGCCAGCAAGGGCAGCAGCTGGCCGGCACACCGCAGCCCGCCTCTGCCCCATGTCCCAGGAGGCAGTGTGTCCCTCCATCCTGGCAGTGTGACAAATTGCAGTCATCCACAAGTGCCCTCGGAGGCCTCAGGGCAAATGCAGAGCCCCAAGGATGCCCCAAATCCCGTTCAGTTTGGTTCAGCAAAATGTGGGCCTTAGCCTATTCTCAAGATGCAGCAGCAGCAGTTTCTGCCAGCATCTCCCATTAACTTCCCAGGAAACTCCTACCAAAACAAATTAGATTAATCACTCCTGGCAATTAGCAACTGGCAATATTCCAGCTGTCCAATAATCCTAGTTTTCTCTTTGTCTTGTTTCTTCTTTACCCCCTTCCAGGCAGGCATTGCCCAGCACTGCCTGCTTTAGGCCAGCCTCCGTAGCTGCTGCTTTCTCAGGTTTCCATCTCCAGCTTTCTCCTCTGTCAGAGAAGCACCCAGAGCTGCACAGGTCTTCTTGCCTTGAGCAGCAGCTTATTTCTGAAAAAATGAAGCCCCAAAAATGCAGAGACTGTTTCTCACTGCTGGAATAATCAGGCCTGGGCTTTTTAACTTTGGCTTCTTCTGCATGGAGTTAATTTGCCACTTGATGGACTTTCTCTGCTGGACAGGCAGCATGTTTTCTCATTTCTGTCTCTGCACTCAGGTAACACCTGGCCATCAGAGGTCATCTTATGGGCATTTATCAGGATGGGATGCTGGCCCAGCTGCTGCTGTCAAAGCCATACTGCTATGTTCTTAACTGTAGCATTTTGAAAAAGAAGGAAGAGGGTTGACAGGAACCTCTTGATATAGAAGACGATTTGGTGGTGTTTCTTGGCACATCTCCCCAGTGGGACACCAGCTCTCCTGCTGCATCTCAGCCAGACGCCAGGGCTGTGCACTCCACATGCAGAACCAGCCTCACAGAAAAACCCTCTTTAACCACCTCCCCAAATATCAGCACTCCAAGTTGTCTGTGCATTTCTCAAATGAGAGATCCCAATGCAAAGTTGAGCATGCCTAGATAGCGTGCGATTTGGTTACACACCCTGCAGGTGATTTCATCAATAAACAAAGGCCAGCAAGCTCTGAAGACACCACTCCTCTCTGATGGAGACACTTCTCTTTGTACCTTGCTTAGATTGTTTAAAACAAATTGCATCAATTTCCTTCACACTGGACAATCTAAAACCTTAAAGAAAACACCTCATGGTATGAATAAAAGGAGAATAAAATGTTCCTGAGAAGCTGTAGCCATGTAGGATCTGGCTACCCTCTTTGATAACTGCATGTTCCACAAAGGAGCCAAATAAGTAGTTCTCAGCTAATTTATATCACTAGGTTGTAATTAGTTTCTAGTAATTCTCTTGTACAAGGCTCTGTATAAATACAGAAGACAAAAATAGCCCCTGTGTTAGGAACTTACAGCTCAAATGACAAAGAAAGTAGTGCTGTATGGATAAATATAGGACAATAATGGGTGTTAGCTATCCATAGTTAGCAATCAAATCAGACTGATATTAGATAAAGTTCAGTCATTCACTACTTGGTACCTTCACAATTTTCAACTCTGATGGCTCACACTAAAATTAATATAGAATGTCACATATTTACTTCAATAGAAACTCAGAGTCTGTGTTGACTTTATGTTATTGCTAAATACAAAAAAAGACCCAAACATTCTATTAAAGCAAAACCTTGCTAGCTTCTTCCTCTCCTTTTATGCCAAGCCATGTACTTCCTGACCACTGAGCTTCTCAGGAAACCTGCTCTTCTCTATCTACATCAAAAACTTTGATATGGCCAACCATAGCCTGTTTTGCAGCCAGTGGTGTTAAGTGGGCTCTTCCCAGCCACCATCTGCCACAGGAAAGGATGTTCATCATATTCGGAGAGCAGGGAAGCAGCCACATTCCCAAAGTACTGGGTGCTGTGTGCAGCATCAAGGCTCTTCCGGCTCTTCAAAGTACATTATACCCCTCAACTGAGGCCTCTTGGCACTTACTCCAAGGCTGTAATCGCTGCAGCAAAGGAGATTGTTGTCAACCTAATCCATTGGGGAATATTTTTCCTTGCTGTCTTCTAGTGCTCTGCTCTTCCCTGCTCAGGGCAGGCTCCTGCTGTCCTCTCAGAAATGCCACAGAGGACAGTTTGCCTTCTTCAGATGCTCTTGGGATCTAAAGTCTGCTCTTCTACAGAGAGAAGTAACTGTGAGTAGCATCTCCCGGAGTCCACTCACAGTGGTGACCTCTAAGTTAGGCAGTGGGATTGATTAAATGTATATTTACTTCCCTGCAGCTTCAGCAAGGCCAGCAGGTCAATCACATTAATATCAGATACTCTGTTTTATTGGAGATTTCTCACAGAAATGAATGTCAGCATGGCTGCAGTCCAGAAATGTAAAGATTCGCTGGAGAAGTTGCACAGAAATGGATCATACCTTGCTCTTCAACAAAGCAGTTTGCACTGATGTCTCTCCCTAGACACCCAGAGCAATGTGCGCAATATAGCACGCACTCTGTGACCAGGAGGAATGTTTTGTCACATAAAGTGCTTTAGCACAACAGAAGCAAGTGAGATGCAGCAGCTTTTGGGATACAATCCATTTCCCTTAATGTTAGACGCATTATGAATATCTCCATCTGTGATAGGGGCATGGGCTCCTTTTATAGCCAAGGAGAGAAGTCGGCACTCTAAGGCATGAGCTAGCAGACACATTTTAGACACCCACCATAAAACACGATGGACCATAACCTGAAAGCGCCTGTTGTGCTGAGTTCTCTGTAAAAGATGGTCCTTGTCCTTAAGGAATCAACGGTTGAGGTGATAGACGGCCCCGAGGGTGCTTGCTGCAGTGCTAACAGGACGGCTGTGGCCCCATCAGCCCTTTTTCTCTTTCTCCTGTCGCAGGCTCCTGGCTGCATCCCGCAGGCAGTGTGAGGCAGAGATGTCTGCAACTCACCCAAAATCTCAGCTGTGTATTGAAACCAGTGACACGACTGAGATATGAAGCTACCAGCACAGGGATGTTCACGTGACCAGGCAAATGCCTGCTAAATTTCATGTCTTTTTTACTTATATTCATCCTTACCCGGTTGAATTATGTATGGCTTGAAAATTCTTTTAAAAGGTTGGACAAATCCATTACATCATTAAGGGCAGATTTATTATGTGTGTAGCATTATTAAACTTATATCTTAGACATTTCTTAGCATCAGTGTTTCATAAGTTAATTAGTACAAGCTTTTCTGTACCAAGAACATTAATGAAACCTCTAATAGGCTGCAATCATGCACGAGGGAAGACTTTTGTTAACGCAGAGAAGCGCTTGGATTTATATGTTTGCAGAAAAAATGAAGGGTAGTGCCAGCTTTTGAAGAATATGCGTTGTGTTTGCATTTGCAGAGGTTGGCCCCTGCCTTGATTACTGTGTTACTTGATTACTTTTGCAGATTGGGTGAATGTACCCGTACGAAGAGAGCGGCTTGTGAAGGCCCCCTTGGCACCCGTAAATCAAGGTCAGCAACAATTGCTTTTTTCCCTCATGGCTCACAAAAATGCTTGTGGTCTCAGCTGTTCCCATGATTTGTTAAGTGCCTGTCGCCATTTCGATGTCCTGTGCCCAGTCCCATGTGGCTGAGCCAGCTGTCTCAGGCACGGCAAGGCTGCCTCCATTACAATTCATGGGCTAAAAGTGAACAAATGAAAAAACACAAGTGAAAAATGACCAAATGCAATGAATTAGCAGCTTCAGAGACTTTAGGGCTTTAAGCACTTCAGGCTACTGGAGGTGGTCTGCTTGCAGATGCTGTGACTTGAACACCAAAAGCACTTGCACAACTGGAGCAGTATTGACCTAGTCACCCACTTTCTGCTGCAGAGGAGAAAAGGACAACTAACATTAAGGCAAGTGGTTTTGCGAGAGCTGCCTTTCTCTCATTTACCTAAAATTGTAAGAGTTTTATAAGATGGGGGACACTATGTAGGCTAGAATTAAATAGGACACCTTTACTGGTTTATATATATTTTAGACAGAGAAAATGCAGGTGCAGGAAAAATTATATAAAAGGCATATTTGCAGGGTTGTAGTGCTTTGCATAAAAGAGTGCAAGGAAGCCAGGCAAGCATTCAATGAACAATCTCAAACTTAGTTTCTTTGGTACTTTGGTATAATTTATTGCCTCTTAAGACGTTGCTTGATCAGAGCCTACGAGAGTCTATGCAGGGAATAGATGATGCTGTCAACAAGCAGGAAACTGTGCGATGAAATGAGAGTCGAACCCAGGCAAAAGGCTGAAAACAAGGCACAAAATGTTCAGTAGAGAAAGTAACTTATGCAGGCACACCAGCTTTCCCTGTGCTGCAGGGCTCTGGTACAGGCCTGGTGGTCCTCAACCGAGGAAATGCTGGCGTGCAAGCAGGTCGAATCAGGAATTGCTAGGGGAGATTCAGGGTAAGGCAGCCTAGATAATCCATACCCATCACCAGGGGCCAAAAATACTCGATTACATCCTTCGGTTTCAGCTCTGGCAGTGTCAGCATGGAGTGGGGAATGTCAGAGGTCTTCCTGCCCCTGCCCGGTGAGGTGTCCTGCCTGTCTGCCCCTGCTTTTCTGCCCACTGCAAGGGAGCACGGAGCAGCCCTGTGTGGTTCGGTGCTGTCGTCTGCGGTGACTGACGCTTTAATGCACTCGTGAGACAGCGCTGAACGTCGGTGGGAAGATGCACAGCGCAGAGCCTGCTCGCAGACAGCTCGCTTGGGTAACACAAAGTGCTGGCTCCATCGATGGCTGTGTAGCCTGTTGGCATATTTTCGTAGTTACAGTAATTCCCAATGAAGTGCTATTTACCTCCCCCCCGCACTTCCAGCCGCAGGACTTTAGCTGATATTAGTCTTTTCCAGCTGCTTAAACTCCAGCAGGCGATGCCACATCTCTTCTTCCTTCTGCCAGTGCCAGCCAATTTGGGGGGCATATTTTGGCTGTTTTTCCATCTGAAGATGGTTTTGGACATTCGGATGAAGCCAGGGAGCAAATTCGCTCCTTCATTCTCACGATAAACACCTCCAGCGTTATTGGGCTTTGCATAGTTATTTCCATCTCCACATAATAGTGGTAAAACACTGCTCTGCCCTCACCGCCTCCTATGACTGTCTCATTAGGATGAGCTGTTGCTTGTGGTTTTGCCTGCGAGTCTCTCTCCTGAACTCAGTTTCAATGAAGGCAACTCCCTCACATCCAGCCCTTCCCCGCTATTGATAAATGACATTGAAAAACATACGTGTTTTGCAGTGGAGACTTGCCTACAGTCTGCAGATTATGGATTTCTTGTCTTGTCTCTTGGGGTCAGAGAGTCACCAGGGCAGGAAAGAGAAGAGAGTAGGTTTTGTCCTGAAAGATCACTGTCCTTCCCGGGAACATGAGACACTTTGCACATGTAATTAATTAAGTTGCTTTTCTCCCTGGGGAGGCAGATGTTTTTCCAGTTTTACTAATGAGGAGAAGGGAGGGAGTCAAGGCAGAGGCTGTTGACTGTGCTGGGAGCCACCCTAACTTGCAAGGCATCCCCTCTTGCCACTGGTGCCACGCTGCCAGCTCTTTGCCTCCATGATCCTAGTGCCACAAATATTTTTCTTCAAATTTCTTAAAATCCAGGCACCACTGCATCTTCACTAGCATAAAACTGAAGCGATGCAATGGAGAACAAGCTATTGGGTGAATAGCAAGAAAACCCCAAACTAGTGTTGTCAGTACAAAAATCTTAGAGGAATTTGCATGCATAATTTCCATCTTGTGTGTGCAGCACATTTCCCTCTTATTTGTCCTGGATATGTTTGGACAGTGGCTGCTGCAAGGGAGTTGAGCCATTACCGTCTGCCACATTTGATATCATTCCTTCCAGCAACCTAGAAATCATCTCATGCCAAAGTGAATATTTAAATGTTTTTCTCCAACTCTGGTTTCTTCAGCAGCACATCTTTGTAGACCTTGGCAGCAGAGAAAAAATAATTACAATTTGATAACTGCATAGAAAATATCTCTCTACACAAATCTATTCTCTTCTGCATAGCTTTAAATTGACAGCTGTTCCTTATTCTCAGGAAAACCAGCCAAAGCAGCTGAGATGTGTCTGGAGGAGACAGTTGGTACCATTGCTGTGGGGCTGGCAAAGAGCTATGGATTGCACTTGCCTTTTGTCCTCGATTCAGAGCATATTTTCTGTCTATATTGTTTTAGAACCGCAGACAGACAGCAAAATACCCAGTCCGTCTGGGGAGGCTGCGAGGACACACATACTCTGCGCCAGCTCCACAGGTCCAGGATTACAGGCTAGGTTGCAAAGTCTGTTTTGGATCAACTTGCAAAAATGAAAACTTTAGTGCTTCTCCTCAATGTAGCTTTTGCATAAATCTCAGCATGGTCCAAAATCCAGACTGCTTCTTTTTGATTACAGAGGCAGAGGCAGCTGGGGTGTGTTCAGAGGCAGAAAAACAGGAATAAATCACATTAAAAAACTCTCTGCCATTACTCAGCAAGTACAAGGATCCTCTAGATAATGTCATTTATTCATTTAGGGGAAAAAAATAAGTTCAACTGTACATACATGTTATAAAAGCAGAAATCAACAAATAGGCAGATCAGTTCACAGTGGGGTTAATTTAGAATTGGTGACAGGAGCGCAAACATTTAGCTTGACGATTTCCACGGAAATGCCACGTAAAGGGTTTGGAGCTTTTTGTTGCACTCGTGCATCCTGCGCGTGCAGCTGGCTGCCGCCTCTCGCCCCGTCCCAGAGCAGGCGCCCTGGAAGGGCATCGCTTTCCGTTCAGCCTCGCTGGGGCAGGCTGGGCTGCCAGGGCCGAGGAGCTGCTGCCGGCTGCAGAGCCGGGGCCCGGAGCAGCATTAATATCGGGCGCCGCAGGAGCCCACGCTCCTCGCAGCCGGGCAGCTGGCAGCAGGCACTGCCGGCACCGCTGCCACAGCTGGAGCAGGATGTGCCCAACGCAGCCCTGCAGAGAGGAGGGTGCTGGGCAGAAAATGAGTTGTAGAAGTGAAATAAATGAGTTAGATGAGGTAGAATACCAAAGGAAGCCAGCAAAACACATTAATGCAATTAAGAAGTACAAAGGCAGTCTGGGGCAAGAGGGTGCACTTCGGTAACTGTTTGCAGGATGGCTCTGACGGGAAGAGCCAGGGCCCGGCCACCTCCAACCGCAGCCCGGCTGGATGCTGGCTTCCCACTGCACGTGCCTGACGGGGGGGCGAGGACGAGCATCGCCCCTGCCCGCGAGGACATCCCCCCGCCCAGGGCAGTGGGTACGAATGGGGCTGCTGCACACCCATATCCAGGGCACGCACTTATGGCCTGCTTTTCCGGCAAACCCCGTGCGCAGAGGCTGCCAGGCACGCCAGCGCACAATGTAGTCTGCAAATCTTCTACCAGCGAGGATGGAGGTGCAGCGAGGATGAACCCACAGATAAGCACTTCTGCAGGCTTGAGGCCCCAGCACGTGGGGCATCTCTTCCAGCCACCCCACACTCCCCAGGCTTTTGGGAGCCCAGCCTTTTTCCAGGCAGTCTCTAGCTCCTCCGAAGCACAGGGAGGTTTCTGCCCAGCCCTCCCGCCTCCTGAGTACACACATTTTGTGCTGCTCTCCTGCCTCGACGCCCTGCAGCTATCCTGCGCCAGCGCAGAGGCTGGCTGGCCCACACGGTGCTGCCTAGGCATGGGCGGCTGCGGCACAGCGTGGCACAGCGTGGTGCCTGTACAGCACAGCGCACACGCCGCAGGGAGCGTGTACAACCGTGCGCGTACAGCGCAGTGCCTGTACAGCATGGTGCACCTAAAGCAGGGAGCATGAACAGCATGGTGCACGTACAGCACGGTGTGTTTACAGCCAGGTGCACAGCGCTGTGCCTCCTCCTTGCAGCATCGACTGGGTGCTGCAAATCACCCGCTGAAACGGGCTTTTTCCGCAGGACAAGCCATGCCCCGGCTGAGGGCAGTGGCAGCAAATCCGAAACCCGAGAAATTATGTGCCGTGATGCTGCCTACCTGTTGCAGCTTGACTTGCTGGGATCTTTTTAGGAACAGGATCTTTTCTGCTCCTGCATAATACCTCTGCAAGCGGTGCTCAATCCTGGGATTGAACTGGGAGCACCGCTGGGATGGAGGCAGTGAGGTGCTCCCATGAAGCACAGGCACTGTGGTACAGGAGTGTGGCTTTGTTAAGTGATTGAAAATTGAAATTTAAATTATTTAAAATTATTATATAAAATTATTGAAATTATTTAAAAGTAGGATGTAAGTTATTTAAAATTAGTAGTGTCCTAGGATCATTGCAAAGAACATAATCTTTTTAAGTAATAGGTTGAGACAGTTCTGCAGCAATTTTGTTGCTATTATTATCCTCTTAACCACCAGTTACATGTAGAAATATTCATTCATGTGTATATATATATGATGTACACATACAGTTCTTATCGATGTAAAATTCAGCAGTTCCACTGTTAGAAAATTACAGTGCTTGGTATCATCCCATCAAGGTGCATCAAGGGTTTTAGTGAAGGAGAAAATTTTGCGTCTAACCTGAAAGATACTGCTTGCAACAAAAATATTTGGGAGGCAATGGGAAGTGCTAACACTGCACAAAGGCTTGGAAGAGCTCCAAACCAATGCTTTTAAAACACGCATCAAAACACCCAGCTCTGTTGCTGCTGCTTGGTGATATCGTGTACAGAGATGTCAAATTATTTAGAAGGCTGAAATCTGTGCAGCTCAGCACCTTTCCTGCCAGTAAATTAGAAAATCAAAGTTGAATCAAACTATTAAAGGAGGTTTCCATGGGGTAGAGGAAAGAGGAGTATTTCCCCACATTAATATGCTTCAAAGGGACAGATTCACCCAGCTTTACAGGCTCATAAAACATGCAGAGCGAGCGCAGCCTGTGCACACAAAAGCACAGACCCATACTTCTCTCTGCACATGAAAATCGCTTTCCCTGTGCAAACATCAGCAGCTTTATCAGCACACGGTTTTACAGGGACCGTGTGCTGCTTTGGGCGTGATTTGTGAGTGAGCATTTCTCAGCTGCATCTCCTCCCGGCAGGCACATCCCCGACCCAGCACGGGTGACTGCCAAGGGGTACTCGATAGCGCCGAGCTTTCTCGTAGCCCTCGCTGAGCCAGGGGGCTGTAGCAGGAGGGGTGAAATCTCGGAAGAGAATTGGGGTGTAGGAAAAGTCCAACTGAAGGGTTGTGCCTGCAGGCACAAGCTGGGTCCCCCCACTGCAGCCCTCCTATGCTAGCTGGTGGCCTGTAACAAATGCAGAAGAAAAAGTCAAATATCGTTTGTCACCGAATCTCCAAAGTCACCCCAGGTCCCCTGAACGCAGCAGTCGGATCGTCGCCAAGGGCTTATTCAGATTTACATTTTAATTCCCTGGTGCTGTGTTTCTCCCTCATCCATAAAGATGCGCTTGTAGCTGCGACTCGCGGTGGAAACGTATCACCGGGAGGTTTGAGCAGGGACCGCGGGGCCTTTGCTTGGCCCAGGTGTGAGCAGGCACAGTGCAGGGCTGCCGGCCAGCTGCGGGCTGGGGCAAGGCTGCCGCCCGCTCACTCTGCCTGTCTGCAAACACACCGAAAACAGGACACGGGGACGGACAGCGCGATGCAAAGGGACAAAAGCCACGATGAAAGCCACAGCTGGGGTAGCACATATCAGAGCAAACAGATGCTGCACAACCATCATTGAAATATCCAGGCAATTCTCAGTGAAAGGCAGCGAGCTGAATTTCATTTTCATCAGGCTGGAGCCTTCCTTTTTTGGTGAACTTCTAAGAGGATTGGTTAAAGACAGCTTTCCGCCTCTTTGAATGTGTGGGAGCCTAAAAATTTTCCAGGGGATGTCCCCAGAAATTTCACAGAGCATGTAGAAGCCCAGGGCCTTTGCGGACACCTTGGCGAGCGCCGTGGGAGCAGCCCGCAGCCCCGGAGCCGCGCTGCCACGGTCCCGGTGTCAAGGACAACCCTCAGGGGACCCATTTTCATTTCAAGCAAGTCCTGTCTTGAAAGGAAGCATTTAAACAGAGAAGCGAGGCAGTAACTTTGCTTTGTTCACCTCACACGTTCACATAATAATAACCAAAAAATGATCGTCTGGAGTTGCCAGAGAGGAACATCTTTGAGAAGAAGACCCCCCTTGGCAATTCCCAAACCGCTCTGGAGGGGAGCCAAGCGGTCTCCTCCAAAAGGGCCTTGGGATGTCAATCTGTTCACCACCACTTCCAAAATATCCGTAGGAGAAACAGCCCCTGTCTAGGTGTGCAAGCCGTCAGTAGGAGCAAATCCACCATCCCGCACCTCTGCAGACCCTTCTGCTCTTGCCAGCCCTGGACAAGCTCCTCGATGGGGCATGCGATGAGCTGGGTCTTGTTTGGGTCCTGTCCGACAGCAACAGCGAGGTCCTTGCAAGCAGAATCAAGCCTGTTCCCCAAGGAGGGGCAAGTCCTTTGCCGAATTACTAGTGGAGGAACTTCCACGTGCCGTGAGCCCCCGGCGGGCCCCCAGCACGCATCCTCCGCAGCACCAGCGCCGTGTCTCCGGGAAGCGCGCGAGCAGCCGGCTGGTATTTGTGTCGAATTGTTGATATGTAAGCAGGGAGCATGCTGTGCATTTAAATCACTTTCACACTAAATTTGGAACAGGAATCATTAAATATTTATTCTGTGCCTAAAATACTGCTCAAGTGTCCTACTTACTGATATTACATATTAATTCACATAGATTTTGCAGTACTGGTAATGCGTTTATTTAAAATGGTGACTCCGAAGCGTTCGTTGTGACTGTGCTGTTTAATAGAGAGGTGAGATTTGCGTCCCCAGAGAAATCCCGTCTAGTCAGTCCTCTAAACCTGAGCAAGTGGCTTGTGCAAAGAGCAGTTCGAGAGTTGATAATCACCAGGAGAAAAGCCCTGGGTGGAAGTTTCTAGTGATCTGCCAAAGTTCAGTAGACTCAGATCTGCCCGGATAGAGGCAATTCAAAGCCTAGCAGGAATTGCTAGTTATTTCCCTCGCAGTGGGAATACTGTACATTCATAGAAGCAATCACTCAGCCGGAGCTTAATTGCTACAAACTGATTAGCACCTTCTCCAGGTGCTTTCTGGAAATGTGAGGAGCAGCAGAAAAACTATTGCAAGAGACCTAAAAATAAGTAAATACGTGCACCTTGACAGCAGTGACCCCCCGGATTGCAATCGGGCACTGAACTGCAGCAGCAATCCAGCCCAGGTTTTATGCGAGACCTGTGCAGGCTGGACTAGATCATCTGCAATTATTTCCAGGCTTTGGGCTGGCAGAGTAGGGTGTGTTTAATACAGCTCCGTGTTCCTCCTATCTGCAATAAACCTCGGTCATTTTTAATTATAGACGCCTTGAAAGCTGGGAGCCAGTGCTGATTGGGCAGCAAAATATTGCAGCCATCCTCTCACTAATGTTTGGAAGAGGATCTCAATGCCAAACCTGACATGGATGTGATGCTGCCCATCTGGCCAGGAAGCAGAGCCGAACAGCTCATTCGTGGGTTTTGCTGAGTAGCCACAAACATTAGGTCTGCCCTGGTTCAGGGCCTGCTGGGGTGAGGCTAATGTGGTGGTTATTTAGCTTAACACCTGGCATAACAAATCCAACGAAGGGGCTGCGAAGATCGGAGGCAGATCCATGGCTAAACGCCTGGGACCTGTGGCTGGTGTCGAAGCCGAAGGAGGGTGGGAGTGAGGCCGATGCACACAGCACCTCCCCCTGTGTGCAGCACGTCCCCACCTCCCACTCCGTCATGTCGGAGAAGGAAATTCGGCCTCTCCTGTGCCCTGATGTGACTCTCACCACGCTTCACCCTGTTTCTCCTGCCAGGGTTTGCACTCCCCCATTGCCCTGGAGCAGCATCAGGTGCCTTGGAGGAGCACGGACCACCTCGAGCATCTGCTGCAGGTCGCAGCGGGAGGCACTGAAGCCACCCAGCACTGCCTTTCACATGGGCAAGGGTGCCGGGGTGCCTTCCTCCCCTACAGAGCCCCCCGGCTGCGGCCGCACGTCTAAATCCCGTTATCCGGGGGAATAAGCACTCCTACCTTAGCGCACACAGCTATTTCTGACTGTGGATCCGGGCTGCTGCCGGAGCGCTAATCTCCTTGCAGGGGCCGGTCAGCTCTCGCTGGGGCACCCGGCACCTGCAAGGGCCGAGAGGCCTCGGAGGGGAGAGGCGGCTTGCGGACTTCTTGGAGGGACTGGCATTTTTCCCAAAGCAGCCTCAAACACGCTAACCATAAATAGGCTGGGAGGTGACCTCATTGCAAGCCCCAGTTTTCCAGTTTTTTTCGGCACCAGGCGCTCCCCTTTTCCTCGCAGGAGCACGCAGCCAGCCTCCGGCGGGCAGCTGCCGCCGCGGAGGAGGCAGATAACCTTTCCCGCTTCGTTATCTGAGGAAATAATGCTGCCAGACCGTGCTGCTGCCCGGCCTCGCGTCCCAGAGATAGGCAGCTCTGCGGCAGTGGTTTACAACGGCGCTCAAACGCTTTCGAGCCGGGGTATGTTGCAGCAGATTGAGGCCGTTCAGCCTCGAATGGACCAGAAATCAGTTGTATCACTGTACTATGGGCAAACTGCTCAGTCTGAGGCCGTCACGCTCATGGCACGCAGGCTGTCACCATCGGGTGACAGCACCTGTGGCCTTCTCCAACGCTGGCCAGCTGGTCCCACCACGGAGGAGATGGTAGTCACTCAGAGCTGCCCTTTGAGAGGGGGGTTTGCTGAAGAAAGCAAACTTTACTGCCTAGGTTGTAACTCAGGGAGCCCTTTGCTGTGAACACGCTGTAGGCAGGGCAGGCGAGAGGCTACAGCGCCGGCAGAAGCAGCACTGCTGAACTGCAGCATCGGCACCGCCGGCTCCGGCGCCCTGCACAGCAGCAGCGGCTGGGGCTCCGCTGCCTGCGCCTCCCTGGGTGCCGCGGTGCTGAGCAAGGCCGGCCGCCCTCCCGCCCCGCTGCTGCCCGCCCTCGCGCAGCCCCGCTGCTGCTGGGATCCCAGTGGAAGCGCTAGCTGAGCCGCGCGTGAACGGGTGAAAAGAGCCCTGTTTTAAGCCATTCGGTCTGGAAGGCACAGCAATCTATATAATGCTGTTACCAAGAAACCAGGATTGTTTTCCATTCTATTTTAGGAGGCCGTGATACAAACAGAGTCTAGGACACACCAGGATTTCAATTTCCCTGCTATAAATTGGTGTCATTACCAAGGGGCAATGTTTCATGGCGGCACTCTGCAGCCGCAGACAGGACTCTGCTCATGCCTAAAAGAAATGACATGTTGCCTGAGCCTGCCCACTCCCATGCTCCGGCTCATCGCTCTCCTAACTGCTGTTTTTTAATCTACCCAGATGCAGCAGCAAACTGCCCAGTCCCTCACAGTGCATGTCCAAGGACATCACAGCGAGTCCTCAGGAGCAGGTACCATTTGCTCTGTACTACTTACAGCACAGCCTGAGCAAGGCTGGCCCTCAGCAGCTCCTCCTGCTTCTTCTTCCAGTTTGCAGCCGAAATTTCCTTTTGCCTCTCATTGTTATGAACTGGAAGGGTTTTTTTAAGTAAACTGTTTGCCACTTATTTCGGCTGTTTTTTTTTCCTTTCTGTGTCGCCTGCTGTTACACGAAAGCTGGACTTTTATTGCACAACCCCATTTTGAAAACAAGCAGCACAGCTGAGCAAACACTCTATTTCGCAGCTTGAGCACACGTCGCCGAAGGGCCGGGGTGGCGGTGAGTACCGGCCTGCCGAGCAAACGATCCCAGCTGCCTGATCGCGGCAGCCAGCTGGCGAGGTGCAGGACCGGGGCTGCACCTCCACCAGCCAAAATCAGGAGCTGCTCCTCCAGTCTGTGTCCCAAAGCGAGGGTGAATCCCAGCAGCACCCACCCCTGCACACTCCTCCAGCATTTTCAAGCAAGTCCCCAACTTACTTCAAGGCATAAGGCAAATCTTCCCCAGCAGTTTCTAGCCAGAAAACAAGAGCTGGGCTAAGGACACGAGTTAGCTGGTGCATTACAGGATGGAGCTAGGACAAGCAGTGAGCACATCCAGCACAAGCAGCCTGAAGGCCCCCCTTGCTCTTCAAACCTCACTTACATTTAGCGCATGTGGCTTGACGTGACCTAGTAGGACCTCAGGTGAGGCTAAGCAGCCCAAGAGACACCCCTGCACGTCTCTTTTCCCTGCTAGACCACCTCCAATCTGTCATTGACATGTCAGATTTTTACAAAGGCGTTAATCGTTTCCAGCTTTCATAAATATTCTGTTTTAGGTCTTTAACCATGATTAATAAAAGGAATGAGGGTTTGTTTGTTTTTCATGCAAATGTGAGCCTCCCTACGGGAGCTATTCAGTCAAGCTCTCCCAAATGGCTGCTTGAAGTGGAGTTTCCTCTTTCGGAGGGTTTTTTCCAAACCTTACAGTGCTGCCGGCCTGCTCACGACGGCATCCACAGCACTGCAGCACCTAGTGCCTCGTACGCTGGCGCTTTCTTTCCCAAACAACGGGCCCAGCCCTACCTCCACTTCTCTTTACAGTCTTTGCCATATATCATTATCTACACCGATTTCCTCCATCTAATGGGAACAAACAGGGAGGGACACAAACGTTGCAGCAGTGTTTTTTTTCTAGTATCAGCAGGTTCTTCCATTTCACAGCTTGCAGGATGGAAACAAATCCGAAGCATTTCACCAAATATTTTTAATACCCTTCAACCTACTCTACTTATAAGATCTCGCTCCAGCTGAGATCTCTTTTCTGCAGCTGCAGCGGCTCCCGCCAGGAGAGGCAAGGAGCGTTACGCCCTCCTCCGGGACGGCGCGGGCTCTCCTGTACGTGTGCGTTCTCACTGCTGCTTGTTTGCCGTGTAAATACACGCAGGCACCGAGGTTGAGTGTTCCCACACAGCGTGCGTTCGCTGTTACTGTAGCAAGGCAGCGAGCTGGGAATGCAGACCCTTTGGATCTCATTAGGCAATTGTTCTAGAAAATGTTTTAAAAGAGGCAATTAATTTGCGATGCCGGGAACAAATAGTTAGGGGCGGATTTTTTGAAACCTCCTGGAGCCTGCTCCCAAGTGATATACTAGAAAGGGCTGTGGACCTTGCAGTTATGTTTTATCTTGAAAATGAACTGCCCAACATTACGCATCATTTTAACCTAAACAGCCTCCATTTCAGCATCCTGAGCAAACAGAAATATATACCAATATAATATCAAAAATGACTTGGCTAATGTTCTCATTTGTCTGCATTTACCCAGTCATAATGGGTAATTACACAATTACCCACCGTGATATATTACCACTGGAAGTTACACACGCATTATTATCATGATAGCGCCAGTCACGCTGCTTCCCTTCCTGCCTGATGCAGGACAGTTGTGCCTCTTGCTAGGCTGCTTTGCTGGCTCACCCACCCGTATTTCAGACTGCATTTCTTGGTGGAAAGAGAAAGCAAGAGACCTGCGACTTTTGCACTTTGTTTTTCTCCATGCTCATGAAAAAGCATTAATGTTGTAGCTGTGCATTTGGACATAACAACAGGATAGCAGGGCTGTGTGAACTAGGGGAAGGGAAAGCTGTCCAGGCCCCCCAGGGTGACAGGTTCCTGCTTCTCTGGACCGGCAGTGCTTCTGCATGAGCCTTGGTTAATCCGTGCCTGGATGCCTGGTCAGGGCCTTTCAAGCATATCCAATTTCAAAACTTCTCAGTGAGCAAAATCTCACGCACTGAAGGATAAATATAATTCTGAAAGGTTCTAAAGAAGAGCATGCTTTTCTGGTGATTGTATGTGTCTATTCTGCACCAATTAATTAAAGAACTCATCTCTGACAAGAAGTCAATCTGCCTCTATAGATAGATACGTGATGTCTGTCATGTTCCTACCAGCAAAAGTTGTTTCTATCATCCCCAGCTGCTTTCTTGCAGCTAATCCACGTGGGGTTATCTTTAGCATTTCCATCCACTGAACCAGTTCACAGCAATCACTACTGAAACAAAACCATTCACAAAAACCAGCCCAATTTTTCTCTGATTGTCTCAGAAAGTTTCATTGCTGTGATGTCTGGGACAGGGAAGACAGAGAGCTATGGCTTTTGAACCTCTGCCTCCTAAACCATGAGGGAGAATATGTGCAGCCATACATCATAGAAAGAAAGGAAATTTCTCTGTTCTCTAGTAAGATAAACAGCATTTCTTTCTAGTCCAGAAAACGCCAAAGACAAAGGCATCTGCTTTGCTGTGTGATTACATATATATAACATTATTATAGGCACTGTAATTAATTCCGGTTTTTTTTGTCTTCACAGTCTGCACAAGTGGTCTCAGGGCAATGAGTTTTTTTGATGGATAGTGTAAAACACACATCAGTTTTAACAACCTCAAAAGACACTTTAAAAAATAAAAGAGAACTTAGCTGGGGAAAAGATTCTTGTGATGTTCACACCATCTTTTTGATGTTCATGACCTCTTTAGTCGTGTTAGGGCCCATGTGCAGGACAAAATGGGGGTTTGGCATTACGAGGTGCTGCTCAACTCGCCCCCATCGCAAGGGGCTGGCAGCCCCTTTACATGACATGGCCCTTGGACGGGGAGGGTCAGCCACATCACAGCAACGGTACCACAGTCCCGTTGTTTGTTTGCTCAGCGAGACAATAAACAGGGAGGCACGACGCCAAATGGAGAGAGAGCTGATACTGAGGAGGCTGACTGGGGCTGAAAAGCCTGGATCCTAACCCGGATCGGCACCCCCAGCAGCAGCTCCCAAGGAACTGGGCACTAGAGGACCATCTCTGGAGGTGATCTCAGATGCAAGCACTAGACTCAGGAGACGCTTGTACCATGGCCCGCACCGCCGCAGGGCTGCAGCCGGCCACAGCAAAAGCCCCTGTGCTGTTTGGCATCGCTTGGGAGGGAAAAGGGCTCCCAGGGCCGTGGGGAGGAGGGGGATAGCCCAGCAACCGGGGGCTGTGCTGCTGCGCTCAGCTCCTTGGAGGATGCAACGCCACAGAGCTCCAGCAGATAAGGCTAATGAAAAAAACAGAAATCCGTTTTCCATCTCCACCAATTTTTCAAGCTCTTCTCCCAGTTTTCAGAAATGCAGAGCCCTAGAATGGCTACAGGAGGTTTTTTCCAGACTCATCCGTTACGTTGAGCTTTTAATTAGAAGTAGGCAAGGAGCTTAGGAAGCCCAGCTGATGTGAAAATCCCACTGCACTGTGCAAACACGTGGTCTGGAGCAGCACCCGTTCCCCCTCCCATGACCTAATCTAATATCCCCATTACCAGGACTCAATGTTTACCTAGGCTGTTAAAAAGTGAAACAAACAATTATTAACGTGTATCACAGGTGACAGGTATTTTGACATTTACAGAAGAAGCACTAGTAATTAAGTAGGGAAAAGTAAACCTTGAAAACACCCACCCACCACAAATACACAGACACTCGCAAACGAAACCTCAATCAGACCTGAAAAATCACTGAAAATTAAAACATTTAATACACACAGTGTCTTCACTGATTCATCTCTAAGGGCTGCTTCTGAAATCCTTGTCTCGCTCCGGGTAATCTTCAAAGCAAAACACCATGATATCATTACACATGTAATAATTAGTGACTAAGGTGAAATATTTATTATCAGGATAGCTTTTCAATTGAGATTCTTAGTTGCTCTCTGGAAAGAGGATGGAGCATGTTTCTTGACACGCTTTACACTTAAGCTCATGCTTAACGCCGTTGCTGATGGGGGGCTGGCAGAGGGGAGGGGAGGCTGGCACGGCCGGGAGCTCACGGAGCCGGGGCGCGACATGGACCTGCAGCCAGCGGGGTTGCCGCCGGTGGGGCCTGGGTGTCCTGAGCCCAACCTGCACATCCAAACCTCCCGGCACCGAAAAGCCCAACTGGCAGGCAGCCGATTTCGGAGAGCCACCGGAGGCCAGCTCACGGGAGAGGGGCTCTGCGGGCGTCCCCTCCTGTGGGCACGCCAGCTGCCCCACGTCGGGCCCATGGCCACCCCGTGTGGGGCCAGGGTCGCGCCGTGCAGCCCCGTGGCCGCCCCAGAGCCTGCTGCTGCCAGGAGGGTGTGGGACACGGCAACACCTGTGGGACACCACAACACGTGGGACACCGCAGCAGGGTATGGGGACACGACATGTAGGAACACTGCAGGAAGGTGTGGGGACACCACAGCAGGGTGTGGGACACCACTACACGTGTGGGGACACTGCAGCAGGGTGTGGGGACACCACAGCACTTGTAGGAACACCACAGGAAGGTGTGGGGACACCACAGCGGTGCGTGGGGACACTGCAACAGGGCGCGGGGCCACCCGCTGGGCCTGTGGCTGCAGCCTGCCTGCAGCAGTGGCTCCCGGCTGAGGGGGACACTTGGGGCGCAGCCACGTCTGTCAGCAGGACGGGGACACCCGGGGCTCAGCAGTGCCTGTGACAAGGACGGGGACACTCCCGGCGCAGCGCGTGCCCCGGCTCTGGGGGGCGCTCTGGGCGCGGCGCTGCCGGCGCCACACCGGGTCACGCAGCGCCGGCGGCGACCGTTGGCGGGGGCCCAGGCGGGGCCTTGCCCCTCCCCCGCCCGGCGGCGGGCCGCGCCTTCGCGGCTGCCAGGGCGCATGCGCGGCGGGCGCCTCCCCTCCCCTCCCTCCCTCCCCCCAGCCCCCCCGCCTCGCCGGGCGGCGCGCGCCGCCGCCGTGCAGCACCGCGGCCAGCGCCGCGCGCGCACGGCGAGGCCCAGGCGGGGCGGGGCGCGCGGGGCGGGGCGGGGCGCGGCGGGGCGGGGCGGCGGCGGCGCGCGGGGCGCGGCGGCGAGCGGAGCCGGGCAGAGCCGCGCCGCGCCGGGCAGAGCCGGGCAGGGCAGAGCCGCGCCGCAGCCGCCGCCGCGATGTTGGACCCGTCGTCCAGCGAGGAGGAGTCGGAGGAGCTGGTGGAGGAGGAGAGCGGGAAGGAGGCGCTGGCGCCCGCGGCCGCGCGGCTCTCGCCCAGCCGCCCCGGCGAGGGCCCGGGCCCCGGCCCCGGCGGCGGCCCCGGCGGCGGCGGGCTGCAGCCGGGCGGGCGCGGCGGCGGCGCGGCGCGGCCCGCCAGCCCCAGCCCCTCGGTGGCCAGCGAGAAGGAGAAGGACGAGCTGGAGCGGCTGCAGCGCGAGGAGGAGGAGAGGAAGAGGAAGCTGCAGCTCTACGTCTTCGTCATGCGCTGCATCGCCTACCCCTTCAACGCCAAGCAGCCCACCGACATGGCCCGCCGGCAGCAGAAGGTACGGCCGCCGCCCGGCCCCGCCCGGCCTCGCCCTGCCTGCCCACCTGCCCCACTGCCCCCTGCCTGCCCCCTGCCTGCTCCCCTGCCTGCCCCCCGACCCCCCTACCTGCCCCTCCTGCGTCTCCGCCTGCTCCCCTACCTGTCCCTCTGCCCCACTATCGCCTGCTTGCCCCCCCTGCCCGCCCCCTCTGCCCCCTTCCTGCTCCCCTACCTCCCCCTCCTGCACCTCTGCCTGCTCTCCTACCTGCCCCACTACCCTCTGCCTGCTCTCCTACCTGCCCCTTTTGCCCCTCACTACCCTCTGCCTGCTCTCCTACCTGCCCCTTTTGCCCCCCTCTGCCCCTGCCTGCCCCCCTGCCTGCCCCCTGACCCCCCTACCTGTGTCTCCTGCACCTTTGCCTGCTCCCCTACCTGCCCCACTACTCTCTGCCTGCCCCCTCTGTCCCTCTGCCCGCTCCCCTGCCTGCCCCTCTGATCTCTCTATTTGCCCCTCCTGCACCTCTGCCTGCTCCCCTACCTGCCCCACTATGCCCTGCCTGCTCCCCGCCTGCTCCCCTACCTGCCCCACTACCACCTGCCTGCCCCCTAACCCCCCTACCTGCCCCTCCTGCACCTCTGCCTGCTCCCCTGCCTGCCCCCTAACCCCCCTGCCTGCCCACCCCTGTCATGCCCTTCCTGCACCAGCTCGGCCCCAGGCCCGCAGCCGTGCGGGCACCCCAAGGGCGATCCCGGTGCAGGGCACCTTGGCCCCGCACGGGGAGGGTTCGTGGGCAGCCGTGCCATCCCGATGCGCGGTGAAGCGCCCTGCCGCCTTCCCGCCCCGCCGTGTGCTCCCCGTGGTGCTCCTGCCCGGGCAGCCTCCCAGGCACAGCCAGCGTGTTGGCCTATGGCGTGTCGTAGTTGTATGGTATGGGAATTCAGAAAATCTGGGATTTTGGCTGTCTAAAGGTTGTCTAGAGGAGGAAAATAGGTCACGTTGCTGGAAATCACTAGCTGTATACTCTTCGTGCTCACTGCAAAGTACACTTAATGGGGAGAGCAAGCGCCAGCTTAGGGAGTTGCAAAGTCTGGTTTGAACTTCTTGCAAATGCTTGTGTGCAGCGTGCTGCGTGACAGCAGCGTGTTGGCCAGGTGTGGCAACAGGGCTTTGCGAGGAAGTCGTGGACACAGTGCTGCCTATTCCTCCCCAAATGCGTCACCGCAGCGGTCACTGTCCAGACGGCGGCCGGGTGGGAGCACCTCACCTGGCCCCCACGGTCAGAGCCGGGGTGCGGCGGTGAGTGCGGAGAAGTGATGTTGGCTCCGCCGGTTGTCGGCTCCCTTTCCTCCAAGGTGTTACCTTCCAGGCCAGAGCAGAAATCAAGTTCCTCCGGGATGCAGACGTGGGTACACTTCAGTCCAACCCAGCCGACTTTCTTCCTGTGGCAGTCTGAGTAGGTCCGCAATGGGACGTAGCTTTCTGGAATGGCTGGCTGTTTTTTCCCATTTTTGGTTAAGTTTCTTAGCCTGCAGTTTTAATCCCGATACCATTCTGTGTTCACAAATGACCTTTATAAATCAGGAAGACTCCTGGATGTATTGATGCAAATGACATTCACTCAGTTCTGTTGCACTACAGAACTATTATTAGTCATTGCAACATAAGGAGGTAGGAAAGTGTATCAGTACTGCACATAGTTTAAAGGCAATATAGGACAATCTGTTGTTGCTGGAAGGTTGAATGATCTGCTTTTGTCTGCTGAGAGAAATGCATAGATGAAGATAAAGCTAGGTTTGGGGATGTTTTTTTTCATGTGCTGTCTTTTGAGACCCTTTTCAGCAGATTGTGGACTTTGAAAGACTTCTTGGCTTTTGCTTCCTATATAACTTCTTCAAATCAGAAAAAGAAAATGAAATTTAAGTAATTGCTAGTTTTGCAGCAGTTAAAACAAGCAAACAAACCCAGCAGCTGTTTCTCATGTAACAGTGACCTGAGAATGGAAAGGAGTTTTTCCAAAGGAGCAGGCAGAGTCTTAGTTGTCTGGAGCTGAGTGGCTGGAAAGGGCAAATCATAGTCTGTGAAATCAAAATACAGCACTGTGAAGAGATGGAAAGGGGAGGGGAGAGAAAGAGAAAAGGGGGCAATAAAGTGCAAGTGGAACAGAAATAAGGAGTAATGAGAAAAATGATAAACTAGCAGGAATATGTGAGGGAATGGGGAGGTTAAACAGGAACTTGGGAGAAAATAGTCTGTTCTATGTGAAATGAACAGTGTAGGAGAAGAAGTTTTGCTTATTTATGCAAAGAACTAAAATAGGTGTCTTTCTGGGGCTTACCGTCTCCCCTCAAACTTAGCAGTGAAATGGGATTTGGAAAGCTAAATGTAACTTGACAACACATGTCAAGTTGAATTCACTCTTTTAAAGGCGAATTCATTCTGGGTTTTCTTCTGTATATTCCTATGTTCATTTGTCATGGCGGTTTCTGGGAGTGAATCCTTGTCCTTTTCCTTAGCTAAGACTCCTATTAAGGTCAGTTAAAGCGCTGCTGGAGCAAGGGTTTGTTATTGGGCTCCATGTGAGCCCAGTACTGCTCCCCTCACAGATTACTCTGGGAAAAACCTACCCTTCCTTTTCTAGCTTGCTTAGCCATAGTATATTTTCAGTGGGAGATGAAAAAGCGAAGCGTGTTGGACTGCTTCCCTCTCGGGCACAGAATTTTTGTCACAGTTCTGCTGGATTTAATAATCTCTATGGGAACTATGTTTATTTGTAGGCCTTCTGTGGTGGCTAAAATACCAGATGCTTGAAGGGTCACCAGGGTGGAGCAAATGCGTTTTCCTCCCGAGGGGAAAAAGTGGGAGAGAAAGAGGTTTTGGCCCTGCTCTGGTGGGAGCTGTTGCCTCAGTTTCTCCATCAGCAGCGGGCTGATAAACTGCTTCCTTCTCTGCATGTGATTTGCTTCTGCCACCTCACAGCCTCCTGCTTAAAAGGGAAGGGTTTTGTCCTGGGAGAACCGTAAAGAAACGAAAAGAACTTGGGGCCGGCGCGGCTTCTCCCGGGAAGCGTGGAGGCGAGCCAGGCTTGGCGCAGGGCCGCTCTCACCCCACGGCACGCACGGGTGCTTTGGCTGAGCTGGGAAGCGGCGAGGGCTGGTGAGCCGTGCATGGTGCCCGTCCCCAGCATGGCTTGAAGGTCCTGCCCGCCTCCATGAGGAGGAGGTCTGGCCTCACCGCTGGTCCGCACCTCTTGCCCCTAGTGCAGGAGGTCCTCTGCTAGCTCGAGCACATTCCAAGCAGGGTTACCATGGCTTCGCAGGGAGGCCCTGGCCCTGCAGCGTGGCACAATCCAGCTTCTCTGGGCTACCTGATAAGAGCCGGTTGATCTCCATGGGAGGAGCCCACAGCCTGGGATGGGCTGTCTTGCACACAGTCCCCACCAAGCTCCCCGAGCTGCCGAGCCTGGGCTTCTATCGCAGTTTCTATTCCTCACAATTACCTTAGAAATGAAAAACAGAGGAATTGCTTTTGCTGCAGTCGCAGCATTCACGTTCTCGCCTGTGCTGAAGATCCCGTGGTACCTCCCCTGAGATGCATGATCCTCCTCCGTGATCCCGCAGGGTTGCACTCGCAGCTGGTTGCTACCCTGAGCGCAGAGGTGGCTGCCCGTTACGGTGGTGTAATGCCCAGGCACTGCTGTTTACGTAGCAGCACGCCTGTGTGTAGTGCTCTGGGGCTGGAAAATACAGTTTTGCATAGCTCGTGAATCGCTTTGGGTTCCCTCTCAATACAAGGAAGCATATATTTAAGGTACTGTTACAACAGAAAGATAATTACATGTGGTTTGATTAAATTATAACGTATATGAGAGCAAAGAGAACGGTAAAAATGTGTGAACGGACAGCTTAGCTGAGTATGTACTGCACGTGGGCACAATATCATTGCTTATTTATACCAGTATCAAACGCTGTTTCAAATTCCAAGCAGAATTCAAGCACATGCTGCCCAGAGCTGGTATTTTCCTGATCTTGACACCTCAGAAATTTCAGAAACATGGTAAAAAGTGTTTTCAGGTCAGCATGTTCAAACTTACACCTCTGCTTCAAATTTATCGTGATGTTTCTGTGTTAAGGCTTCGCTTAAGTAAATAACACTTGTCATTTTATACCTGTAAATTATTTTTATTTACATTTTACCGGCTTGGTTTCCTAAGGAAAAAAGGCTTATTAGATACCTGCTTCTGCTGTCTTCCTTCCTTCTTAGATGACTGTTTTAAGCCACTTATGAATTAGAGATACCTCTGACAGGGAGACAGTGGCCTGCAAGATATTAGTGCCTTAAAAGTTCTGTGGAAATAGGGAGATCGGTCAAGAAGTACCCCAGCTGAGAGGAAGGTGGCAGTGTGAGGTCAGCCCTTACTAGACACTAGAGAATCTGGGAAAAAGCCCTTACAAATATGAGGCCCAGGAGGAAAAGCTCCAGTCAGAGCTTGCACCTCACTAGACACCAAAGCCTCCAGCCTCGAGACGCAAATCGACAAGAAATGAGGCTTTGTTAGCTCTCTTGCTCTCAGAACAATGTGTTTTAATGCCACAGATGGTACTTAGCTTGCTAATTGCTTGCCCAGGATGTAGTTAGCCTTTTTTCTAGCTCATGCTGACTTGCTGGAAGTAGAGTTGAGACAACCAACAGTGGGTCTGTGCATCTTCCCACTTGAGCCCAGTTGTCTAAAGCCTTCGAGAGGAGAGCTTTGCCGGTAGCCTGGGGAACTTGGGCAATGCATATGTCTTTTTTTACTGAAGCAGTCTTCATGCCCCTCTTAGTCTCTTGTATTTTCTTTCTCCCTATGAAAGCCCTGACTCCTGGTCTGCTGCAAAGCAGACACAGGCTCCTGCTTGGATGCTGCTGGGAGGATGTGGATTACATCTCTTTCCAAATACAGTCATGGCTCCTTCAAAACACAGCAGACAAAATGTACAGTGCAGCAGAGGATTCAGTGTTTGTTCATTCCAGATAGCGTAAACAGGAAGATCATCTTCAGATGAGCAACATCCCCTTGAAAACGCATGTTCAGAAAGGGGCAACATGAAGAACTCTTTAGAAAATAATGTGGTGAACGCATTAGGCCAGGCATTAAAGCAGTCATGATTGTGTTCAATCACTTTCCAACAGCGCTTTTCTCCTTTGCAGAGCTGGGGAGCAGGCAGTTGGTGCACACGAGATTAACATCAGCTCCCAACGGGGTAACCGAGGAACGGAAAAGTTCAGCTCAGTCAGGTGCAGATTCCCAGAGCTACTCCTGCTGGAGATGGGTTGTGACTTGGATTCCTGTCTGAGCCTGTGGGATGACACAGGGTGTGTTATGAAAATTTTCATTCAGATTCAGCAAAGCACTGAAGCTTGTGCTTTGCTGAATGGTGATTAATCTAAGCACCATGCTTAATGCTGAACAGGTGTGAGGGATCAGAAACTCTGTTAAATCAGTTACAACACATCTTAAAATACCAAATTGCTGCCATTTTGGCATGCATGTGAAGCTACAACAGTTAGGAACATAGTAAAACGAGTGCAGCCTTCCAAATAATCACATATTTTTTCACTATCATTAGTTGGATAAACTGTTACTCTCATGCCATACTTGAATGAGTTGTCTCTTAAAAATACTGGCACATCGTGCTCCTGGGACAGACTGTGACTCAGGTGGTATTGGGACTTGTCTTAGCAGCTTTCTCCTGAAGCAGTCGTGATTTACAGTCAGATTCTGCCCTGCTGGACTCAAGAAACCCTTGGAAGAGTGATTTTTCTCAGTTCTACAGGCCAGGAGAGGAGAGGTACAGACTACACACTGCTTGTTTGTTTTTGTTTTGTCTTTTCCCCATCCTCAGTTGCTCTCCAGTGCTGTGCAAGAAGTAGATGCGAGGTTCAGGCAGACCTAAAGCATGAGTTAGGCCCCATGCATAGCTCTGTAGTTGCAGCAGAGCTCATCATAACCTAGTGAGCTCTGCAAGACTGCTGTTAGTGCTCGGCCCACAGAAACGCTGGAAGAATATTTGGGGGCTGTGTCTTTGCTGCTTGGCTTGCTCAGTGTGGGCATTGGCCACCACCATGGTCAGATGAGAGAGCCGTGTGTGTGGCTGGGATCTCAGGGCTGTTCTCAGGTCAGATCTGTGCTAATCCTGAAATGAAGACAGGCCTGCCACGTTTCCCTGCTGCTGGGGAAACATTTACGTAGAGAAGTAGTACAGCACGTTTGAGAAGTGACATTCTTTTGCAGTGCAGAAAACGGCATGATCGCTGTACTCAACTAATTGCCTGGAATCTACAGAAAATGGTTATTTTCAGTTAAAACACTTATCATTCATTTTGTCAGTGCCTTATCTTAATTTAATTCTAGCAGATATTAAATTTTTGTCATGCTTTGGCTATTTATATACTTGCAGCTTATTGAATTGGGAAGCAGGTAATTAAATAGGCTGTAAGCTTGGTTTTTGGCTGTTGTAAAACTTTGCAGTTGCTGATCTGTAGTCCAACGATTCAATTATTGTGGGTGGTACCTCTCAGGCCGGAGATGTGAACTAACAGTGGAGGAGACTCATCAGATAATGCAGCTCCAACCCCTGCTAAAGCCCATCATTTACAAAAAGTATTATTTATGGCCTTGCTTTGCATAGTCTAGACGCTCTCCCTGAAGCACTTTGCCTTTTGCATAACTTGTAATTCCTTTTGCTGAGTTATGAGTCACTCATTCTCAGTTCACCTAAGCGGGAAGCAGTCAGCAAGTCATTTCCCTATGTAATTTTTTGTTAGCTGAAGCAGTCTTTTATTTTTTTAGGGTCATTTAGCAGCAGGATCCCAGCCATCACACTACTGGTACTAGAAATGTATATATACAAACCCTTTATAGCTACTGCAAATACTTTAGCCCAGAGGTGTACCTGGTAAACATCATACTACTGCTTAATTATGTAAGCCCAAGTAATGTGGTACGTCCAGTGAGTACAGTATAATCAGTAAAGCTAAAGAGGAGAATTTGTCTTAGGGGGTATCAACTTTGGCAGAGCCAGGATTTTGCCCATTGAATGATATCTGGGGACCATATATATTTTAGTATGGTTTTTGAAAATTAAGACTTATTAAAACAGTACAGAATCTTTAAAAACAAAAGGAGAAGGGACCTTCCTTGGTGGTGAGCAGGGTCTTTCCGTTTGTCTCTCAGAGGGATGGCCAACCCTCAAAGGTGAGGTTTGTTTCCAGCTCTTTCTCCTAATGCATCCCTGGAAATGGAGCAGCACAAGGTGCAAGGGAAGATGGCATCTCTCTTCCCAGCTCTCAGAGGGATTGATACAGAAACAGGAGGAAAAGATGAACTTGCCAGAATTGCTTTTCTGGTTCTCCCCCCACCACCGATGTGCAGCTTGGAAGTAGCACTACCAAGTCTCGTCGGGTCAGCAGTGGGTCACCCTTCACATTGGACACACTCTGAGGAGCAGCAGCAGGGTCCAACCGTGTCTTCATGAGGATGGACTTCAGAGATGGCAAGTTGGAGGTGTTGCCTTCCCTACTTGCCTCTGAGCTTGGCTCCTGGGGAGTTTCCTTGTGTCACTGGCCTGTAGCTGCTGAAAAAATATATGGAGCAGCCTAATGTGGTACTTGTTTTGGAAGAAATTTTTTGTGGGTTTTGGATGCTCAGGGTGCTTTGACTGGGTTTTCTTTTAGATTGCATGGGCCTAATTCTTAAAACTGAGTGTATGTGCAGTCACTGAATGTTTGGTATGAGCATGTGTAATTGTTCTTTGAATATGCTCTTTTAGTGATAATATTTTGTATTGTTTGTCTGGGGTTCATGCTGATAGACTCATTTTCTAGAATTTAAACACCAGAGTCAAGATGTCATTTACGTGTTTATACAACCTAGGGGTAAGCTATATAATGTTCATTATTCTCGTAGTTCAAAACCTACATGCATGTCTCAGAGTAAGGTTGGCAGTTTGGATTTTCGGGAGTGCCAGGTAGTCTGAGATGTGTAATGACCTTTGTGAGAGGACATTAGTACAGGCCATCTCCAGTGCAGCCATCACCAGCCTTTACAGGATGCACCATGGACTGTGTATTTTAGATGAAACAAAAGGGCATGGAAAGCTGCCCCATTCACACAACTCATGACTTGAGCCACGTGCTTCGAGAGAGTCGTGTGGCCATGACTACTCAAGTGCTGAGAATCTGCCCTTGCCCAGGAGTTGTGTGTTTGAGGAAGAAAATAAGTTAGATATGGTCAAGTTTCACGATTTTCTTTTTCTATCCCAAAGAGTTCTTTTTAGTGATGGTGCTGCAGTATTTACCTTAGTGAGCTGAAGATGAGGCGTGCAGCTCTTGAAGAGACTCCACTGATTTTAGTAGGACTTTGGTCTGATGCCACAATGCACTTGTACAAATGCTCTGGCAGAGTAAGGTTGCACACTAGTGTTCCAGTCATAGACTTTCATGGTCTTGTTGGTTTAATTAGGGTGACATTCACCCAAGGACAGGGTACTCCTTTGTCTTTAGAGTAAGATGAAACAGTCTTCAGGTCTAGCTTTATCTGTAGTTGGATTCCCTGTTTCTGTCTCAGGCTCCCTTTTCTGGTGGGATTTACAGTCACATGCTTCATGATTTAGAGTGAGTACCTGTGGGCATCGGGTATGAATTGGACCCAGTTCTGCACAAGTGTGGAGCAGAATAACCTCTGTCCCTGCAAGCCTGTCACCTGCCACGTCTTCTGCCCGGGGAGGGAGCTTGGGGAAAGACTCACTTTGGGCAGCAGGAAAGAAGCACTTGTCTTGGATGTTTTCATTGCCTAACCTACTTCTGCAGGAGGAAGAAACCGTGTGTTCAGAGTAGCAGCCGCAGCACTGCAGCGTGTGCAGGCTGAACTACATCCCGCTGGGCTGGGCTGTAAGGGGACATTTTTGGGTCCCAGTCACCTGGCTGGCATAGGAGAGGAAAGTAATAGGAGGGGAAGGCCAGCTTGCAGGGTGTGGGTGAGAAAATTCAAGTTGAATGGCCCTTTTATGTTGTCTCCTGCCACTTTGTGGGAGGCTGCTTAGGTGTAGCTCATACCCTGAGGAACTGCTGGTAGAAGCAGCTACTTATTAAGAAATAATTTAGTGGGATCTACTCGTTCTTATACTTCTGGACTGCTGCCTTGTGAATTGCATCAGTTTTGCCTGCTGTAGCTTCTGAATTTGACTCTGTGCTGAGCTGGAGAGGACAGCACAGTAAATTTGCAGATACTGTAAGTTTGCAGTAATCACAGATGCTTATTAGTTGCGATGGTTGCTTGCGATTGATCGGGTGTGCAGGGCATGCTGACTGTTGCAGGAAGCAGTTCTCCCTTCCCCAGGGAATTTGCTGTGTAGAAGTGCAAGTGATGCTAGCTGGGCATTACCGAGCTAGATAAGGCGACGGGGAAGGCTGTGTGTTGGACTGCCCAATTTTACCATGCTGGGCCCCCCTGAGCATGCTGCGGGCTGGCGAAGGGAGCAGCCCCTTGCTGCCTCGGAGCTGCTCAGAGAAGGGCAGCAGTTGCCTTTTTGAGGGTGCAGGGATTACGAAGGCAGTCGGCCCTGCGGGAGGGATGCAGGAGCGGCTGCTCGCCCGCGGACGTACCCGCGCGAAGGCTGCTTCCGAGTCCGGCTCCCCGTGGCAGGCGCGGGGGGGGGCTGGACGGGGCCGTGAGTCAGCAGCGCCCCGTGGCCGGCTGTGCCTACCTGCTGGTCCCGGCTCTGACTCACGGGGATGAATGAAGGCAGAGAGTGAATGAAGGCGGAGGCTGTGGGAGTGGGTGGAAAGCAGGGCTCCATCTGGGAGCGGGAAGGACAGGCTGTGTCTGTGCTCCTTGCCTCGCTGGTGGCACAGCGCTGAGATAGAGGGAGCTGACTGTTAGGTATTCTGCCGTCTGAGAGAATATTAACCGGTGTTCATAAATACGGCACCTTGCTGACTAAAGTGATATATGGCGTTAAACATGTTAGTTCAATAACGAGGCAGATTTGGGGTCTAAAACATTTTTCTTCTTGTAAAGTGAGTGGATTTTCCTGTAAGTGTCCTCAGTGCTCCTTCCACCACCCATCTCATACCCAGCAAGACTGGTGCTTTGCTTGGAAATAAACTCTAATCCCAAGGAGAGACTCACAGAGGTGCTGTCCAGCCAGGTGGCCAAGTACAACACAGTAACGCAAAGGCACTTTGGCAGGAGGTTTCTGAGCTTGCGCTGGCTGGCCTTGGCGTTTGGCCGGTGCAGATGGCTGTGGAAGGGAGAAGTTTTACCGTGAGCAGCTGGCCAGATGTGGCCTGGTTTCCGTGGCTGAGGCTCAGTGCTCCTGCCAGATGTCATTGACTGGTGGGGGGGAGGGAGAGGAGGATTTCAGATGTTATGTTTTAGACACGAAAAAAAAAATCAGATGATTTGGGAGCAGTTAATTAAATTAAGCTGTTCAGGATTGCTACTGGGATTTCTGTTAGGAAAGGAGAGCTAGCTTTTGCAAGACAGGTTTCACCTTGGTTGCCTGGTGTGCTATGAAGAGGTGACTGGTGATGAGGGATAGATGCTCTTTCACCTCGGTAGCAGAGAGTTTAGGCAGCTGGGAAGTGGTACGGGCCTCACACAAGCAGAATATCAAGCAAAAGTGGCTGTGCTCTACAATGCTAATATCTCTTCCCGGTCCAGCAAAAGGGCACGCATGCTTTGCATAGTGCCAGTGTAAAGTTTGCTTTTATTATCTAGACTTGTAGATTTACCTCTCATCCCAGCAGACTGCTCCCACCCTTCTTGTAATCAGAGATTAAAGACTCATCACTGCCTTAGAAGGAAGCTAATGGGGTGACGCAGCAGGAGCCAGCTGCTTTGTTACCTGCATGGTGACAATGCAAGGATGAAGGAAGGACACAGCAAGCGCTTCCTCAGCCACAGGCGAGGCTGCGTGACCCGCGAGCAATACTTACTCCCTGGTGCAAAACCCAGCATTGGCGTCCCCCCCAGCACCATAGACCACCCTTTGCAAGGAAGACCTCTAGGCAGAAACCATCTGCTGCTGTTATCTGGGGACGTGCAGCTGTCTGAGCTGCATGGATTTTTTTTTGATGGGTAGCCAAGAAATAGCTGGAGTTAGGACTGCAGAGACTTTGTGTGCGCTCAGTCATTCGTGAGGGCAAAGCAGCTCCCGAGTGCGAGTCAATGCTGGCGCTCTGCGGGAAGGAGAGGGGAGCTGGGAAGGGTTCCGAGCATGACAGGGAATTTGGAGCTGAGATGTCACAGCTTTTCTCCCTGCCTTTCTCTGTCACTTTGCAAGTACTGACCTTTGGTGCTCAGGTCTGTGAATGACTTTTCGCTCTTCAGGAGGGTGACTCCTAAGAGAGGCTAAGAGAGCAGGGTGACATTGTTCCCGGTTCTTAGGTAAAGCTGCTTTTCTGCTTCCTTTGTGCTCTGCAGCTGACTTGGTCTGTGGTCCTGCAATCCCAGGGTTCTGGTGCCCCCGCAAAAGTCAAGCAGAAGAGTTGATGCCTGCCCTGAGGTGTGGGTCTACGCACCTCTTCTGCAAGGTCTGAGCCACTGAACCAGAATGTGGAGAGCAACTCAAATGTTAGTTGAGCTCATGAAAAAACCTGGGGTCTCAGTTGTCGCTGAATCCAGTGCTTAGTTCTGCCTTTGACTCCAGGATGCTATTTTTCTTTTCTAGCTTCTAGCTACCTCAAGAGAGAAAGGGAGAAGGTTAAATGCTTCTCCCATCCCCCAAACCAAACTGCTGTCCTAAAGAAACTCAGATACTTCAATGATGGCTTATATTGGCCGAGGATCTGTCTAGTACAATTTCTGGTCAGCAGCAAGTTCTCCACATCTCAGTGATGCCTTTCTGCTCTTAAAAATGTTGGTTTTGCTGCTGCAAAGAATCTGCCTGTACCATCAGCGGGTGTCTCTTGGGGTAGACCTGCTCTCAGAGGGCTCCTTGGTCCCCAGGGCCTGCCTTGGCCTGTTACCTCCGCAGCCTGAGCTGTGTGCGTGGCAACGAGCACCTCACAGCAGTCAGGGCATTTGCTCCAGCCTGGCTGGCGTAGGGAGGAGAGGCCGGGCAGTGAGCAGCATCAAAGAGGTGGTTGTTCAAACAGTGAACTGCCTGCTTGCACAAGCTACTGTGATCCCGTATGGGCTATGCTGAAATGTGGGCATCCGCCTGAGGGGTTACACCAGCCGTCTCAGGGATGGAATTGTGTGGCTGTGGAGCAAGCACACCGGAGGCACAGGTAGTCAGGGCACCAACAGGCTGACAGCAGCTTCGAAAGCATGCTTATGGATGGTGGAGAATGGGATTGGCATTTGAATTTCACTTTTAAGCCTCTCTTTTTGCTTGCTGTTAAATGCTACTGCAGATACCTGTGTGCACGTGTTCATGTGAGGACAGTGAGCTGGGTAGGGCAGGATTTCCTGGGTGCTGGAGAGCAGCATGGTTAGCAGTGTGGTTAAAGGATCTCTCCATCAATCAGAGCCACTGAACTGTCCAGACCCCAGTGAGGTACTTGCTGCTGGCTGGCGTAAAAAGGATGGCCTTTTCTAGGGTTGTTTTATATCTCTGCTGCTGAACTTTTGTTTTGCATTCCTCAAACTAAGACCTCCAAAGCCTCCATTGCAAAGCCCTTGCTTACTGCATTTTTCTTGCAGAAAGATGTATGGTGGAAATTCTTTCTGTAATCTCTCTTCTCAGCTGTATCACACCAGAATATTCCTGTCTGTGCAGAAGTAACCCCAAAAGTGAATCAGATCCTACTGAGTGGGACAGTCTTCCCACCACCTATTTATAGTGCATGCAATTATCTTCCATGCATCTTGGAACTCTAATTGCCTTTTTATTGCTGTTTAGCAGTGTGTTAAAGGTTTTTGAATACTCGTGAATACTTGTTTTCTCATTAGCTCTATTTATTCCTCCTTTGGCTCCCTTCCTCAACCTCATCAAATTTAGTATCTTTTCCTTGCCTGCAGGGCCTTTCACAACTCTGCCGCTTCTTATTTATTCTCCTGTGTCCTTTCTCATGTTGCTGCTCCAGATGCTGCGTGTTCCTGGATCTCACTAGCAAACCGTCGGGGCCCATCTCCTGCTCGTGGCTCTGTCTGGTGTGATGCCCTGCCTGCGGTCCCCTTGCTGGGCAGGCTGGCTCTGGCAAGATGCCGCGGTGGTTCCTCGGGAAGCTGCCTTGAATCAGGCAGAGCTCGTTAGCATGGCGAGGCTGCCCAAGCAATTAAGGGCAGGTACATGATGCAGGAATCGGGCGCAATGGTTGAGAGTCTGGAAACAAGCTGATAGTAGAGATTCATAACTGAGAGTTGGTAAGCAGGGTGGGAGGCAGGTGCTGCGGTTTGAGGTCACCCATGTGGATTTGGTTTGCCAAGGTAGTCCAGGAGCTGGCCCACTCCCAGAGCAGGTTGTGTCTGTACAGGCTGGAAGACAGCAGAAGCCACAGAGGTTAATCTGGATACAAATCCCTCCACACTTTGAGCCATGCAGTGAGGCTGCCTCTGCTACCCAGGCTCTGGTGGGAGATGTCATTATTTTGGACTCCTTTGCACTGGGCTCTGGGAGTTTGACAGCCCTCTTAGGACTCTGCAGAGGCTGGGCAGAGGTCACGGCTTTATGGGAAACAACTTAGGAGCCTGCCCAGAGCTGCTCTGGCTCTGCAGCAGCACTGACGTTGTCTCACGCCTTACAACTTGCTGGAGGATGTAGTTCAGACACTGGCTTGGTCCCGCTGGGGCTTATTTGCTCATGCTGCAGGCCCTGTAAAAGCAGCTGCACTGTTCTGGGAGCCCAGAGGTTTGTAACTGCATGTACCCAGTGCTGCTCCAGGACTAACAGCCCCCCTCTAAAGCCACAGTGTGGGGTCTGTTGGGTTGGGGGCATGTACAACCAAAGTCACTGGAATTACATTTTTACCACTTTGCATGGGTCCTGTACCTTTTTTCACCTAGCTGTTCTCTCTGAAGGCTGCAGCAAAGTGGCTTTTGTGTTTGTGCAGCACCTGGCGCGCTGCATGGACCTAATTAGGACTGCTCCTAACTAGCCAAACAGCCTGGATTTGTCTCATGTAGTCGTCGAGTGCAAAGTCCTTTTCAATGTTATTTGCTTTATGTTTTAGCCTTGTTATATGGCATTTCCATAGCTTGAATTAATTTAATTATCCCCTGAGGTGCCTGCTTGCTCACAGTTGTCCAGGACTTTTTTGCCCTCCTCCTGTGTGTTGAGGAGCCCACACAACTCTGAATCATCAGTAAATGTAATCATGGTGTGTGTTTGTTCTTCCAGATCCATGATATACACAAGAAATGAGAACGTTCTTAATACCAATCTATGTGCCTCCCCTTTAGGAACTTGTTTTATTCCGAAATGCTTCCTAGCTTCATACATCCCGGCCACTCAGTCCTAATAGCACTCATATTGACAAGAGGGATTCATATTTTATGTGAAATTGTATCAAAAGCTTTCTCAGCCTGTAGGTAATTTATCTCCAGAACTTGCCCCCAACAGCCTTAGCACACCTATTAGGTGTGATGCCAGCTCTGTGAAGACTTGGTGACCGGGCTTAGTTAAATAGCCTTCAGCTTTCTCAAGATGGCCAGTTCAGAGGTGGGTGAGTACGCTGTGATTCCAGCCTTCCTCCGCCCGAAGCCAGCAGCAGCCTGTGACCTGGCTGTAGTCACAACCTGGGCTGCGCCGGGTTTCTCCAGGCTAGGATCCTCCTGAATATGCTCCAGCCGAGTGCTGTGGTTAATCAGTCAAAGTACAAATTACGGAGTTGGAACAGTGACTGGAGCTCCCTTGTCTTGCAGGACGTTTGCCACTCCAGCTCTCCCCTGCCTCTCCCTTGCTGTCCAGCGCAGCGTTCTCTGCTTGCACTAGCAGAAGGCACATGCAATGTGTGTTGGCTGGTACCCAGCTGGGAGCGTTTTGCACCAGCTGAACACTAGGACAGGTGACTGCACAGCTAGGAGCCCACCTGGCTGGCTTTACACTGGACTGGCCAGTTGCTCTAATAGCTACGCTACCATTTGTCTGTGTTTGCTGGATTCGGAGGGGGGGTTGGTATTTCTGAGGTGGCAAATTGGCTTGGCATGCACAGCTGGGATGCCACGCAGTAGGTTGATGGGCCCTGTTCTGGTGCTTGCAACATACCCTGACAAGAGGTTCGTTGAGCTCGGTGAGTTATGGCTGGGTGAAAGCGGAGGCAGAGTTCAGCAGTTTGGATGATGACGGGGGACTTGGGTTTCAGCTGGATTACAGGTTCAGCTCCCTGCCAGCTCTTTCATAAGCTCGCACAATTCTCTGGATCTTTCTCAAGCTGCCATCAACGAAAAGGTGATAAAAATACTTCTTTTTCTCTGTAGAGTGCTGGAAGGTAGTGAGGGCTTACGAGATGCTCAGTTAATTGTTTTGCATAGGATGTGTAGGTCCCCAAGAGCACTGGAACTGGACCCAGAAAGAAAGGACATGTTGTAGTTCAGAGACGCGCAGACACTGAACACCCGTGGGTTGCCCCTTCTGCGCCTTGCTGGGTCCTCCGAGCAGCCTCTGCAGCTGCTCCCTCTTATAATAAGACGGTTAATAGACTTGCATAATTCATGGTTACAAGTTGTACACACTTGATGATAAAAGGAGCCAATGTTTAATTTACACATATGGGGCTTCATATAGATCTTACAACTATATAAACAATAGCCGAGATAAAAGCGAGTGAAAAGGGAAACAGCAGTGAGGTGTGAAAGCCGGGGGCCTGGGTTGCCGCCTCGCTGCTCGCACGCAGTTCCCAGCCCAAAAGCTGTTCCCTGTGGGAGGACAAATCCTGCCAGCCTCCGTGGGTGGTTTCAGTGCAGTGGGGCCTGCTCCCTCCAGCCGCCGTGCACGGACGGGTTTGTGCGGATATCCAGGGATTGTGGCCGTGTAGCTCCTGTGGACAAGCAGCAACTGTCCCCGGAGGCTCGGTGCCCGTGCTCGGAGATGATCTGTGGCACAGTTCATGGGAGGAGGAGGACAGGGAAGGAGAACCAGCCATCCCACAGCCCTCCAGCTGTTTTGGGCCCCAGTTTGTACTGGATCCCTTCCTGGCTGTCCCAGCTCTTCGGCCCCGCGGCCGCTCGCTCTGCTACTGCTCCAAGCCACTGCAGGCGCCCTCGAGAGCTGCACCTTGTACGGGGCTGCTCTCCCAAGGGGTCCGAGGACGACAGCCTAGATGGCATAAATTACCTGGCACACGCTTTCCTACGGTCCCTTTGCGTTTGGGAAGCTGGCAGCGCAGGCCAGCAGTGGGCTGCCCATCATGCCTGCTGTTTCAGTACGCAAGGTGCCTGGCTTACCCGCAACTTGCTTCTCCGTCATCGCACAGCCTCTCGAGAAGCTCTGCAGCACTGGCTGTGCGTTATCGAGAGGCAACGCTGTTTTCACCCCGCAGGCCAGGCCAAGGGAAGTGTCGTTCCCCGTGGAAACGGTTCACTCTGCTTGCTGCTGCTGGGGACTGGCATGCAGCAGCCCCGCGAAAGCTGACGGCAGTCCCTGCTTTGTTTCCGGGGTGAATGCTGGAGGCCACCAACTCAGCCACGAGAAGTTTGTCACAGGTGCTTCCAAAATGTAGGACACCTATTGGGTATGCAGCAAAGAGAATTATGCTGTAATGCAGAAACAAGCCAGGAAAATCTCCAGCCTTATTGCTCAGCTTTGCTCTTTCCTGTAATATTCTCAAAACCCAACTGCTTTATGAAAGGAATTCAGCCCAGAGCACCAAATCTGACTGCATTGCTGGGAGCCTGCACAGGAGGCTGCTGCTCCAGCAAGGCGCTTGCTATATGCATATGCATGTGCTCAATCTGTCTGTCCTTGCTTAAGGCAGCCAGAGCGAACTGCAGCCAAGTCGGAGACCTCCAGATGTTTGTCCTGTAGTGATGGTTAAGGCACGCAGGTCAGCTGGCTTTGGGACAACCAAAATGGGACCAACAACAGGAGGGCTCTTGAACCCATTTTAAACTAGCATAACAGCTCAGCTACGCTGAGTTTAAACTTGTATGGGCAGGAGAAGAGTAAGGCCCCCTGCTCTTCTCTGTCAGCCGAGAGTGCAAGATTCAGTGGCCGACGGGAAGCAGATGGCTTGCTATTTCTGTGTCCTTTGGTTTTATTACTGCAGGTCTGGGAGGGACTTGCAGCTGCTCCAGTAGTGTGGCAAATCATCGCCATTTATCTTATGCTGTTACGCCTCAGTGATGTCAGATGGTCTCTTTACATTTCATATATATTCAGACTAAGCAAATCGCAGTGTTTTTTCCATGAAAATTTAATGATGAAAGATGACACTAAGTGATTTTCTTTTTTTCCCTTAACCAATTGTTTCATTTGCTGTATAACCCTCACGCTAATGGTAATAATCTTTCCGTGCTGTGGCTCAGGAGAACAGATGTGCTTTTTGGATATTTTTTACCTAGATAGAATCTTCTTTTTTTATAGCTCTGATTAGTTGCATTGCAATGCTGTGACCTATATCCAAGGTGAAATTTCTTATAAGTACTTGCCTCAGGGAGGGAAGCACTGCCACGTTTTTGAGAAGATTAAGGCCTGTCAGACAGCAGTGCTCCTTTCAATTAGATGACAAAATGCAAATCATTCAGACTTTAGAGTATTTCAAGGTGAAAGTAAAAGGGACTTTAATCCATTCCGAGATTAAGCTGAAATCCTCGTGTGCTTTAATTATGCTTGATTTTGATTGCTACGAGTTGTATAGTGGTAAATCGGCGTTGTATAGGAGAATCCTTCAATGATGTGCATTAAAAGGCTTGCCGTGTACATGTAGCGTTTGTTCACGCAAAGGACCGTCATCCCCACATGGTGGAATAGCGACTCTGGAAAAAAATGGCAGCTGTAATGACAGTTCCCCTGATTTTAGTGGCCTCTGTTATTTATTTATTTTTACAAAGGGTATTAACAGGTAAATAGCGCTTGAGCCAGGCTGCCGTCGGGCGCTTCTGGATTAGCGTGCCTGCGTCACGACGGGGAGACGCGCACGCAGAGACGGTCTCCCCTGTGTCCGTGTCCTCACATCGCCCTGGGCAGCCCCAGAGGTTCGGTGGGCAACGCGGTGCGTTGCCAGCGTTCGCGCTCGCAGGCGGTGTGGGAGCTGCAGAGGATGTCTCGCGCTTTAAGTGTTTCTGACTGCCTGGTGATTCCCGCGGTTTAACACATTTTAACCAGAAACTAAATAAACTGAGAATGTTTTTAAGGCCAACATCATGCAGGTGAATCCTGGCCTAGGCATCCTGGCCAGCAGGGTTTGCCTCGATTGCTTTTGATCTAATCAGCTTCTTTTGTGTGGAGGGCTGCTAAAAGTGGGCACTTTCTCAGGGTGGGAGGACATCCAGCAAAGGAGGGCACAGTGCCCCTGGCATGGCACAGCCTCCCTCCGGATGAGTCCCGGGACCAGCCCTGCCCCATCAGCAGGGCCACCCGGGGACCAGCTGTGGCCCCATCCCTGCTGAGATGCCCGGTGGCAGGATGAACCAGGGGCTCGGGTGGGGCAGCACTGCTGCGCTGAGCAGCGGCACAGCCAGAGGCTGCGGGGCGTCCAGATCGCTAAATAACCATGGGTTTCCCCATGGCCCTCATGCCTCTGGGAGAGATGGAGCCAGGAGCTGAGAATACAGCTTTCTAAAGCAGCAAGGAGCATGTGAGCCCCAACGCTTTGGGGGCTGGAGGGATGAATTGCGCATGCTGCAGCTTGGCCCGGAGCAGGAATGTGCCTGGGGGGCTTTGAAAGCAGTCACTGAAAGAGCTTGGGTGGGGGAAAGGCTGTGAAATATTTTCTTACCCTCTACTTGAAGAGATAAGTTAGTCTTAGGAAACAAAAGGTAAATGAAAGATGGGGTTTCTACCCTATGGTTGATATCTACGCACTGAGTCTTTCTCCTTTTTCATGTATCTGCTTCTCTCAGCAAACTTTAATGAAGTAATTAGAGGGGGGGGGCAGACCAGCTGAAAACAACTTTTTGCTGTTGAAACCATGTGTACAAGGTCAGAGGTGTTTATGTGGCAAATCTCACAGGATTTGAAAAATGTCCTTGGTGTCATCTTGTGCAATTTGTCAGTGTTGTTTATGGACTCACAGCACTACTTTGCACCGGAGATAGCAACCACATGTTACAGTTATGCTTTGTGCCTTTTTTTTTTCCCAGCTTTGATGACTAAATTTTGTAGACACGAGGCTGATAGGCTCAATGAAAAAAATAACAAAAAAAGTGAATTATGCAACTATTTTTTATAGAAAAACTCTTAATTATGGTTACATACAGATCTCATGCTAGAATAACTGCTTTAGATAGAGCATCTCTGCAAACGCACACGATCCTTGAGGACGAGCTCTTGCCTGAAGAGGACTTTCAGGTGAGGAGCCAGCGAGTGCCCCCGGTCGTGGCAGGCCTCCCCCTGCCATAGCGGGACGGGGATGTTATTGCAGGGGGACATGGGCACCGTAGGCATTGGAGCTGTTGGAAGCAAGGGAGCAAACTGAGACGGGAAGGGCTGGAGACGGGAGGCAGAGACAAGGGAACAACCTTCTGGCATCACACGGGCTGCTGCTGAATCACTGTTTACGCTGTCTCTGTACCTGCTGACTGGATGCATGAAAATAGGATACAGCTATTTTTAGCTCTTACCTTGTGCATTTATGCACATACACACTGAAATTAGACTTTGTGTGATGGAGAAGGAACTTGCCTGCAGGGGGAAAGTGCTTCAGAGCACAGTTTATGGTAAAATAATGATTCCTGATTTCTTCACTTCCTAACATCATCCATACAAGCAGACAGTCAGGAAGAGCTGTTTGCTAGCTGTAGCAACCTGCCCTTTTCTTGCTGTCACCATCTAAGGTATCTCTTTGTTTTAAGAAAAGTAGCCTGGGCTTTGAGTGCCTTAGCAGAGCTGCTTCTCCAGTTGGCACCATCCGGCTGACCAGCAGCAGTCCTGCCCGCTGCCTTTGTGGGACCGGAGCTGCAGTTGCCAAACTTTGTTCTCTATCCTGCTGGCTGCGTTTAGCCTCTTCTTTGTTGTGTTTCAAGTCAGCTCTAATGATCCTATTAACTTCTGTTGTTGCAGGACCATTATACATGTTAGTTGTGGTTTGTGCTGGTAGTTTTTAATTGTCGGGGGGGTGGTTGTTTTTTGTTTTGTTTTGTTTTTGTCCCTCTTGTTGCTCCTTGATGCTCGTGGAACAGTATCAAGCTATATCAGCAGAGGACTTGGCCTCAAAATGAAACCAGTACATTTGTTTTGGCAGTAGTTGTGTGTTGGCTGTTGCCTACTGCTACAATTAATTGTGTTATAAAAATAGTGGTGGCTTTTGTATATGAGCTGGAACGTGAAAGGTGAGGTAAAGTGGTGACTAGCTGGTGGCAAAATAAGTCAGTGGCAAAAAAAATGGCATTGGTTTCAGTAGGCCAAGATCTGGGTTACTGCATTAGCACTGCATGGAGCTGGAAGACAGAGGTGGTTGCTGGGTTTCCTGTGAAAAAAGCAGGAAGCCTGGAATATTACCATGAAGCACAGCAAGGAATATTCTGCAGCACTCTTCTACCAGTGTGGCTTCGGTTGTTACCATTGCACTTAACCTCAGCAAAGGAAGGAACAAGCCAGGTGGGGACTTTGAAATCAGAGTGGAACATCAGGTAGAAAATAGTAGAAAATAGGAGCTGCAATTCTGTCACTGCTGCCAGGATATAACCGACTTCAAATAAACAGGTCTTGGTGCCTTTATTTGAGGTTCCTCTTTGAGCCTCTTTACATTTGCTTTGGGGTAAGCAGCTCTTGCAAACATCCCTGCGCATGAGGAAGTGAGGGGTACTGGCATGGCGATTGTGTGTAGTAAACCATAAATGTAGTATAGCACGTGGAGATTTCCCTGCTTAAGTTTCATTTAGAAAAATAAAAGGGACTGGCGGCATCATATAGAATATTCCAATGGGGGAAAAGAAAACCAGCTTTCTCATCATACTGTACTGGGATTAAAGATAGCATTTTGGGAAGAGGGGGGGGAAAAAAAGAAAAATGAGTACTGTGCTTTTAAATATTTTCATCATGGGCATGCCAGCGGGTCTGTGACACTGTGTTCAACTGCTACAGCTTCAGAACTTGACTGTGATTCCACACAGCTGATAAGATCATTTGATTTAATACATCTTTTAAATAATATTACTCTGTCTTCCCCATCTCCTCATCTGTGGCTGTAGGTGTTCCCTTCTGAGGGTGGGAGGCTGCTGCTGGGCAACTGCCCCGATGCATGGGAGAGTGCTCTTTAGCTCTTCCCTTCGGATTAAGCAGCATAGTGTAACCAGATGCAGGCTCACTGCTCCTTGGAGGCTGTTTCACCTCTCTGGGATTGTCTGTGTGCAAGTCCCGCATGGCCCAAGTCTGCAGACCAAGATTTACACCATTTGGAAGATTCCTCTGCGTAGAAAAACACAGCTGTTGATCTCCAGCTCTGCAGATATGCTTCTGGACAGCAGTTGTCCAGAAGCATTTGTCTAGAGCAAAAAGGGGGAAAATGGTTGTGGAGAAGGCTTCTCCCCTGTTCCCGCATCGCAGGGCTGGCTGGGCCTCAGGGGGATGCAGCCGTGTACACCATGCTAACAGCAGGCACCTTGCCTCCTGCGCCCTGGGTAAGAAGTCCTCAGAGAGATGAAAGCCTCCCACAGGCAGAAATTATCTTGGAGCTCACACTGTGAACACGCAGATTTGCGTCTAACAGGCATGACTGAGCCCTGAGGAAGGGGCCCTGGTGTTTACCTTGTCGTGTGCATAACGCTGGTGTTTGCCACCAGAAGCTGTGAGCGGGTGCTGCTGTTTGAATGAGTGAAATGGTGCATATGGCAAGGAAGAGGCTGACGGAGGATTGATGCAGGAGCCATGTAGTGAGTTCTGTGTCCCATGTGATGCAGTGAGCCTAATGAAAGGCTTATAATAATTCCTACCTTAAAATCCGTGGGTCTTAATGCAACATTTGCATTCCTGACATACCCCCAGATGCCCTCTCTGGGTCATCGTCAGGAGGAGGAGAAGGAAGTGGCAGGGTGAAACCTGGATGCTTTGCAATTCTGGACAAGATTTGACCTCGACCGGTGAGAATCATGATTTTGACTGTGAGGTTTCTGTAGCTTTGATTTCTAGAAAGTCTTGTTGCAAACCTGCCATCTCTCAGCAGGTCTCATGTCCTAAACTGCTTGCAATAGGTCTTGCAGCTATTCTTTCTTTCCTCACCTTGCAATTCCCATTCCCAGTAACATTTGTGGCCTTTCCCTACTCAACTAGTTTGGAGAGTCAGTTTTGGGAAACTAGCGCTGCCTCCAAGATCAGATCTGTTTCTCAAATAACCATCACACTGCTGTAAGAGTTTGGGCTGGCCAGAGAGGATGACTTAAGTCATTACAGTCTGGTACTTGTTCTGGCCCAGCGATGCCTAATATTTTTTGGCTTCCTTTACTGACCTTGCTCCTTACAGTGCATTGCAACTTGGGTCCAGGAGAGTGCTGTGTCCTTGTGAAATCTTTGCTAGATGAGTTCCTTCCTTCTCCCTTGTGACAGGGATGTCACGAAAGAAAGTCTTTTGCATCATTACAGAATACAGTTGTCTGAAACTGAAGCTGAACGCAGAGTCAGTGCTCATTCGTTTCTAGCTGTGCACGTAGCCCTGACTTGTTCTTAGTCTCATCTATGGTATAAAAAAAGCTTGCTGAATTGTTTTGAAACTTCACAGCAGGAAAGAGCTTTGTTTTTCATACTCTATGGTGTTTGCCAGCACAACTCGTGAGCTGTTTGCCAGAAATACGCACGTGGGTAGAAATGCAGTAACTTCGCGTGGATGGTGGTTTTCCCATGAGTTCATGGCTGCCTTGCAGAGGAGCACTATCACTAATCCACACTGGATATGTCTCGCAGGCTGTTGGCTGTCAGAATAAAGTGGTCAAGAAAGGGAATGGGGGAGCTGAGGAGAGATGGGAGAAAAGTGCTTGTGTTGAAGGTCGAAGGCTGTTTGCTTTTGCTTAACCGAACTGCAAACAAGTGTGGATGGCATCTGGTATCTGCCAGGGCTCTTCCCACAGCAGCTATGGAGAAGGTAAAGCAAGGGATCAGTGCGTCCCAAGGGTAGGCGGAGATAGGGTAGCACTGGGAACCTGTGGTGAGCGGTCCGGACCCTTGAGTTGCTGGGTGGTGTCTTCTACCTGGTGCCCTTGGTGCAATGGTGGTGGTGTGGAAGGATGTATGTGGGGAGGGGAGGTTGTTTTGGTCTTGTCTTTGCAGTAAGCCCATCACTCCAGATGACAAGCTGATGAACGAGCTCCTCTAGTTTGATTGGACTCACCCTGTGAGCTTCCTGCCAGGGCTGTCCAGGAGCTTGCAAGGCAGAGCAAGCCTCAGACGAGCCAGGGTGTCTATTTGGAGAGCCTTCTGTGCTGCGGTGATGTTGCGGGTTTGGGGTTTTTGCTTTTATCTCTGAGAGAAACCAATCAGGAAAGGAAGTGTTCTTCAGTCCACACTGAAAATAGCACTGTAATTGTCTTCCTCCCTTTCTTAGAGAGCACCAGTGATTTCATTAATATCTCCTTAGATGCACAGGCTTAGAAGGCTATTACCAAGTTTACATTAAAAAGCCTATTTGCTAGGTGGGTTTTTCTAAGCTTTTTAGAGATGAATTCTCAGAACCTCTCTGTTCTGGGAAGGAACACTGAAGATATGGGCACATAATGTCCCTTTTTTCTGGACCCCAAACCAAGATGGAGATCTTTTATCTCCATAGATCTTTAAAGCCAAGCGTCACGAGGCTGAAAGTGTGTGCAGGGAGCCTCCGCTATCCTTGAGGCACTGGTCTCCAGGATCGTTTGGAGATTTGCACATTAGAAGGGTGCTGAAGCAGTTGTTTTGAGCTTCAGTGGAAACGTATTTTCTTGGCTGTGCTGAGTGGGCTCCAGTGCTCGATGCTGGGAATGTGATAGTTTGTCAGACACCTGCGCAGAGGGCTCACAAGTCAATATCTAGTTAGAGCAAATCCATGTGTCTGGCCTTCCTTCTCACTCTAATTGCCGCCTCCTTGCTTCCTATCTACATGCAGTAAGCAAGCTGCAGTGACAGTTAATTACTTTTCTGGGTTGAGTGCTGTATTATATGCTATTCTGTCAATACTAATTGTTTTACAGAGATATGATGTACCATTTTCCCTTCCCTCCGAGGACTTTGAGATGCAATGTGGGCTTTAATGATATCATTTGCCCTTCTGTCCAGTGCAAGCTGGAAAATGTTATCTCCCATTTAAAATGGGTGCTCAGGGTTATCTTTTGGAGAGCTGTGAGTGCTCTGTTCTGCTTTGGGGGTCTGTTCCTGTTCCTTTCCAGTAACACTGTTTCCCTTTACTGATACTTGCCTGAGGGGGTGTATTTATAGGTAATCAATCATAGCCCAGGATCACAGTGATCGCTCTTGTTTGTGCTGGTGAATCGATCAGCAGTCCTCGTGTGCCATCCCTGCGCGGGGTCCCTTTTTCTCTTCAGTCTTTGGTTTCATAAATAAATTGCACAGAAGACTAAAGAAATGAGGAAAAGGTTGTATGTGAGTATCTCCTGAGAGTTGACACAGTATCACATAAGGATGGAGGGGCAAACTCCCCTTCTCAAGCATTGAAATTAATTCAGCCCTTGGCTTTTAAAGGGGTCTCTGCCTGATTCAGCTGGCTTCGGTGGTAGCTGTCATGGCAGGCATCCACAGATAATATTTCGGGGGGGGGATTATAATTTTGGATGTACGTTGATTGTTCTAGAGTAAGGGCCAGATAAAAACATTCATTCGCAGTTAGAGAAAGGCAAATTTAAATGTGTCACAAGTGTTTTCAACTTCAGGTTATGCGGTGTGTCTGTAGTGACTAATGTTTTGCAGCTGTGTTCTGATCCTGTTTGCCTCACTGGAGGTTTTCTTGTTAGCTTTGGTCATTAACAGCATTGCACAGAGCAGAATAAATTCCCAAGGGAGTAACTGTAGTCTGTGCCAGGTGAGCGCTGTTGCGATGCAGAGAAAAGCTGCTGAAGCAGGGAACAGGTCAGTGGGATCTGACTGTGGGAAAGGCCCTGCCCCGGGGCTGCTGGAGCCCTGATCCTTGCTGCTCTGCTCACCCACCTCTTCCCACGGCAGCCGTGGGCAGCCTCAGGAATGGCATACGGGTGCCTGAGGTGCCGGCGTGATTTTAAGGGGAGCAGGCTCTCGTCCGCTGGTGGGGCAGGCGGGGAGGATGAGAGATGTCTCGGCGCTTTGCTCTGTAGCACCCGCCTGTGTGGCACATCCCTCAGCGTCGCTTGACGTAGCTGCCGATACGCGGCTTGCCTTTCGGATCAGGGCTTCATCTGCTCTTAGCTGCTTAGGCTGGACGAAAGGAGATGAGCTGTGAGAGGCGCTGAGCAGGACCAGACCGAAGATTTTATAGTATTCCTCTGTTTTCCCAGGAGTCACAGGGCAGCACAACCATATTTAATTCAACTTGATTTCAGAAAATACCCAGTTTATGTTGATATTAAAATTTTTTGGCTCTGTGATATGTTGTGGGGGTTTTCAGAGCAGTTTGAGCTGTGCAGCACTGCGCTTGCCTTTCAGAGAGTGAAGCGCTCGGCTTCCCACGGCTGAGCCTGGGCTAGGAGTGCTGGGAGCTGGAGAGCATGGGAGGGTGAGCAGCGGTGGAGGTACTGCAGACCCAGAAGGCCAGAAATATTCAGAGACCATGATCTGGCAGGTAGTAGTGCTGATCTGTGAGCTGGATGTTACCAAACAACTGCCAGTTATTCTTAAAGGTGTGCCACAGTGTCCAGATCTCTGGAAATCTGGTGCACCCTTCTCGAGCTAAGGAGTCTTTCTGAAATGCCTGAAACTGCTGTATGCAGTGTGAAACTACATGATGATCAAACACATCATGAACTGGGAAATGGCAAAGCTTTTCTCTGTAGGAGTTTTTTTCTATATCATGTGGGATTTACAAACAAAACTTGCTCCATTGTGGATTGAACCTTTCCTTTATCCCATTTAAATACTGGGGAGAAAAAATGCCTTTCTTAAGCTAGTGTCTATCCTGTGAGTCTTTTCAAGGCTGGACATTTTTGGCAGCTTTGAAGAGACCAGAGATCTGTTTAGGCTGAGTTCTTGTATGAGGACTTTGTCAAAGCTGACCACTCTGTGACTTCTGTGCTATTTTTCTCTGCAAGCTTTCAGCAATGTTTGAAGTACTGCTGCTGTCATCTGCAGAAAATCCACTTGGTTTTTGTTCCGTGACCTCAAAATGCAACCCAAGCTCAAACCTACTTAGTCGGGGGCTTGAAAGAGCCTGTCCCGTATCCCTCCTGTTGTAACGCACAGGCTTGTTGAAGACTGCGTGTAAATTGGTCTCTGAAAACAGTTTTCTGGTCTCAGACATAAATTTGATTATGGTTATGTTAGGGAATGGAAGGATGAGAAGCCAGGTCATTGCTTTAAATTTTAGCATTAAAGGTCCAATTCAGCTGATTTTCTTTTGACAGCAGCAGCAGTCTCCTACACTGTATATTTTTGTGCTCTGTAACTTAGCATGGAGCTACCAAGAACCAAGCAAGAGATTAGAAATCAGACATCAGCAGACCCAGGGTTGCTTCTGGGATTTTTCTGGGAAAAAGAGGGAGGAATGTCTCAGCACTTATGAAGAGAGTTTATTTTAGGATGACAATCTAGATATCTCAAACCTGCGAGAGCCTGTCTTGCTTAGCGGGACCCAGTGCTGCTTGTATCCACAGTCACCGAGCTGCTCGGGAGCCCCAGCGCTGTGCACAGCTCTAACCCAAACAGGAGCGATGGTACCTCAGTGAGCCGTAGGTGCTTCCCATCTGTGACCAGCACCTGGAAATCCATGGCAAAACACCCACAAATGCCAGTGGGAATGTGGTCAGCTGCCAGGCTGTATGCACTCAGGGCCTGTAGCATATGTTTTGGGAGGGTGGGTGTGTTGTGCACTTTAAAGTAGGCAAGGCTCCCACATATGGAGACAGAGATGTGCATTAAGTTAAACTAAAAATCTGGCTAGCCCAGTGTTTGGTGTCCAGTGGTGCGGAGTAGAAAAACAGGGAAAGTAGCAATGATGCTTTTCAGTACATCATTTGTAGCTCCCACAGATATATCTCGGAGACTTTTGAACCAGAGTTGAAGGGACCCCGCAGATGTGTTTACTTTTGTTCTGGACCTTGCACCTGGTAAGGCTCACTCTTACATTGCAAAAGATGCTTCTTGCTGCTCCCCATCTCGGTGCCACTCGTGCTTGGGCAGACTTCTGTCTTTCCTCAGTCTTTCCTTCCCCTCAGCCTTTCCTTTCGCCAGGCTGCATTCGTCGCTCCGTGCAGCGGCAGCTGTCGTGGAAGGCAGTCTGGGGGGGCCGCGCTGATTTGAGCCGCGTCTCCCAGTCAGTCCAGCCTTCTCTGCAGCCCTCGGTCTGCCCCTACGAAACGTGTAGTGACCCTGACGTCGTCTGTAAACCCCTCTGTGCCGCACTGGTGAAGCGTTCTCTGAAGAGGCTTGGGATGGTGCTAAGAATACCCTTAGCTTAATATTCAGCTCTTGTTTTCATAAATCTTGGCATGAATTACAAATTCTTCTGTTAGTATTTTGGGGCTATTTCCTACAGTTCCTTATTAAAATGCATGTGTTTTTCCTCATTTAAAAAGATCATCTGTATCAAAAAGCTAATGATCACAATACCTGGCTTACTTTTCCCCAACAAAGATGACAGCAGTGATATAAATCATTATGCTGCTGATTGTAAAATTGCTACCTCCAGGCACGTCTTTATTTTAGGGCTGGGTTTTTTGGCTGCCACAATTTACAAGAGAAAGACAGTTGGGAATTTTCTTCTCTAATATGTAGTTTTCACAGCTCTTAAGTCTCTTTATTGAGTCAAGCTGCTTTGACTGCGAGGCTGGAAAGAGCAGATTAAAGTGCCTTTTTTTTAATATGCAGCTGTGCATGTAAGAGTATTGTGGCTTTCCCGAGGCAAGATAAAGTCGTAAAGATTTCCTGGTGGGCTTCTGCCATTGCTCAGCTATTGTGGTCCTTGCTGCAACAGACAGGGAATAGCCTTTCTTCGGGACTTTTTTGCTTTTCTGTTACAAGCCCACGTTCACCTGCAGTTGCTGGCACTGCGGTTGTGCAACAGTGGGCGCGTCCAGCACCGAGGTGCAGCAGGTCCAACAGGGCTAGCACACGCAGGACCCTGCTGGGAATTTGGAGCCATAGTGACTTTAGTTTCTAATTTTCAGTGTAAACTCCCAATGGGGTTATAATGTAACATGGGTATGGAAACACTGAGGATTGATTTTTCCTTTCATCTATGTGAGGAGCCTGTCTAGGAAAATCAGCAGCTGCAGAGAGTTTCAGAAATGCCACCATCTGCACACCTCCCAGACGTCCAAGGTCTGCGCTCCATGAATGATGACAGCAGACTCTATCAGGGGTATGACTTGTATTTAATTCTCTGTGCTACAGTCCCTTTAATCTAGGATTATATCCAGTTGTTTTCTTCATGCAGGATATATAATGTCAGATAAGAGCAAAAGCAGCTGGGAGAAGAAAAATGGCTTTGAACAGGGGCTGAAAACCTTGAGTATCTGTAGATGCCTTTGTCAGAGGCATGAACATATCTCACAAAAAAGTCCAGGCAGGTGCATGGGCTGACAGGACCCTCTATCTTTGATAGATGAAGACCCTGGAAAGGCAACCAGTTGCAAATGAAATGGTAATTGCTTTCCCCTCACTGAATGAAATCTTCTCTGAGGCGATTACACAGATTAAAGCTTCCCACTGAAATGTACCAGAATAAATATAGTCTGCGCCTCTTACGGGGACTGCTGCAGAGCGCTGGCTGGCGGCTGGCTGCACCAGCCGGGCTGCTGGGGAGAGGGTACTGCATCGCAAGTCGTTCCCGTTGCGGCGTGCAGCTGCGGCAGTGGACCTTGGAAGGAAGAAGTTGTATTTGCACATTAAGTTGGCCTCATGAGAGATGTTTGCTTGAGAAGGGGAAATCATCATGATATGCGTGAGGGGCTAAAGACTTGCTGAGCGTTTTGGCCCCCCTTTGTGGAATATGCCACAGATTTGGGAGTGCAAAAAATATAATATTGGACAACAATTTTCATTTGTACAGAACCTTTTAAAACCAGTTTTACCACTCTTCAGCAGAAACGCGTACAACAGAGTTCATCACAGGCACTTGCTTCTTGTCTGCCCAAGGAATATGCTTACGGGGTAGCTGCTTGCAAGCTGGTTATGTTCTCAGTTCACTTAAAGCAGAAACTGTCCTCAACCACCTGGCAAATGAAGGTGTTCTGACGCTAGGGACACAGCATGGGCTGGCCTTGGGTTGCTGATAGAGCTGGGGTCGAGAGTAGAAATCGTGTAGAAATAGTGCTAGAAAGACTGGAGGCCATCAGATCGTCCACCTGCCTCAAAGCAGGATCAACCGTACTTTGGTCCAGCCTTCGCTTGTCCAGCCCATCCTACTAGGTCTCCAGTTATGTGGTGGCACAGGCTCCTGGGCCATCTCTTTCTGGGCTTACTTAGTGTTAAAGGCTTTTTCCCAGTATCCAGACTGGCTTCCATGCCACAATATACATCTTTAATTTCTTGTCATGGGCATGGACAATAAATTATTTTGTCTTGTGCAACAGGCTTTCATATAATTTGAAGACTTCATGGATGTTCTCAGCCTTCTCTTCCCGTGGGAGTCTCTGTGCAGGATTTTGCATGTTTGTTTTTAAAAACACAGTGGGACTCTGCTCACTTGTGCTCAGCCTGCGGTCTGCTCTGCTGACAGCTGAATAACATGAAATGACTTAATGCAACCCCAGCTACGCACTTCAAGTGTTAAGTTAAACCATTGCCCAGAATAATGGATACTTTGGGCCAGCTTGATAATTGGTAGTAGATGCCATTTTAACCAAGGTATGAGGGAGACTTTGCCATGCCTACACAAAATCATTTTCCTCGCTTATCACAGCATGATTTAACTACCTGGCATTACTAGTGCTGTTGATTAGGTTATATGCTATATAATTCCAAGTACAGCGTGTGCATGGTAGGCACATAACAAATTAAAAATCTCTGAAGTACAGGAGTTGTGTATGTGAGAGTCATTAAGAACCTTTTCCACTCTAATTAGCTCATTTTCAAAAAAAAAAAAAAAAGGGGGGGGGGGAGGGGAAGAGTAAAAAAGGCCACTCAGGTAAAAGCGTAGTAAAAGATAATACGGTGTGTGGGCTTGGGCACGGCCACGTCATGGAGCGTAATACTGAGTGGCACAAAGCTGTGTCTTCTCTGTACAGCAGTCTTCTCCTGTTAAGTGTCTGGCTTTTCTAAAGCTAGTGGAGATCCTGACGTGGGCAAGTGCAGGTACGCTGGGGTGGATGCCCTCTCGCTCCCCAATGCCCGGCTTGGCCAGGCTCACGCTGACAGGGTCTGGCCTCTTGAAGTGCCGGCTCTGTGTGGTGCTTGCTGTGACTGCTGCCTCGAGAGCCTGGTGCCACCTGGACACCGTGGATGATGATGTGAAACTGTGAGTTACAAGCACCTCAGGGGAGGGACAGCTTTGTTTTTTTTGTTGCTGCCATTTTGCAGCAGTATTCCAGTTATGGACGGCAAAATCAAACGGTTTGTGGCTACCAAAGCCTGGAGCTGATCTGGCTGCGAGTGGGACAAGGCAGTTCCCTGGAAAGTGCAGCCAGCTCTAGAGTCATTTGAAACCAAAGAGATTTGAGTGCACTCTAGGGAAGCATTCAGTAGTGCTTTGGATTGTGAAAACGATTTTAACACTGTCAACTAGCACCAAATGAATCAGCAGGAAAAAAAGTTTCTCTCTGGTGCAGGGCTAGTTAGTTTAATTAAAGGTCTGCTGCTCTTGGCTGAAGTGCCAGCAGTTAAAACAGAATTTGATGTAGTCAGCTAAGTCGGTTGCTTCAGTGATGTTGTTATGCCTATTTTTCCTATTTTTATGGCTTAAGTAACAGTATGAATTTGTCTGTTGCTGTCTATGGAGAGCTGATTAGAAATGAGTGGTTGGAGGTGGCACGGAGACACTTAAAACTGGCAGGGAGGCTCTTCGGAGACCTGGCGCTTCTGCTGCAAATTGCAAGGACCAAGGATATACCAGTGATTTGCTTGGCTAGTATGACATGCTCAATAAACAACCACTACAGGCTAAACACCTGTTTATTAAACATTTTTGAAGAAAATAACCTTGACATCGAGGTTTATCCATTCTCACAGGACTGTTGTTTTGTATCTGGCTCTTTCTCTACTACATAAAAATCCATATTTATGTCTCCGAGCTGAATTTTATCTCGGCTTTTTTATATCCAAAATTATACCTTTGATATGGGCAAGCCAAAACTTTAGAAAAGTGACAAACTAACTTCCATATGGGACTAACTGCTTGAGGTTCAGAAGGATGGAGAAGCTGGCAATTTTTGTGGCAAAACCCAGTGTTGCAGGAAGAACAGTCTTTTCTATAAAGGTGCTCAAAAGAAGATGCTTCTCTTTAAAGAGCAGAAATCTGTTTTTAAGGGGTCTAGCCTTGGAGAAGGAAATGTTCTCGCTGCGGCGTCGAGAAACTGTGGTGTGCCGTGTCAGAAGGATGGAAAATTCTCCCCGATCCCAGTTGTGGTCAGCTGATACCCTGGAACATGAAATGGAGCTTATTTAGCTTCCCACACTCTTGTGCAGGGGGTTAGTTTTAAATTTCCAGCCCCCACGCTTTAGTGCAGCAAATTCTTCCTGCATTCACGTGGTGTCATCGAGGGAGAGCCTGCTAAAAGAGACCAGCCTTCCCTTGAGCACTGACTGTTTTATCTTTTAATTTGAAAGGGCAGCAGGAATGAATGTTGAAAGAAAATAAACCCAGCAAATGCCAAGGGTCCCCTGCCAAAGGCCTGAAGAGCCCAGCCTTTACTCCGTGCTCACATCCAGCTCCTGGGACATGCCAACGGCCGTAAGAGTGGTCTCACCGCTGCTCTGGTCCCTTCCCTACACAGAGAACAGCAGAAAATAGTTTAAGACCTCCTAGTTGGGGGCTAAGCCCATTTTCCTCTATGGGCAAAAAAGATGGGTTGTAGCTCTGTTAAATCACCGTTGACTATGGGTGTGAGCCCTGTTGTCGAACAAGAATTTGCAAGAGGACGAGTGCTAAATGGCTTTGAGTTATGGTTGTAATAGCAGGCTCTTCCTTCTGTCTGGTCTATTAGACCACAATGGAGAGGACGTAAATTAGTATGTTTAAAGTGGGATTTGTTCCGTAAAGGTGCAGTGATTGTGTAATTGCTGACTATTAAAATCCAATGAAAATCAGACCAGCTATATTTCCCTTGATGTAACAAATTTAAAAGGTAAAGATAACACTGAATTATCTCTCTGAAACAGAGGTAGCCCCAAGTTGAACCCCATACTCTACGTCTGGTACTGTGAGTAAGGGTTATTAGTTTTCAATCAAAATCAGTTTAGGAGATCCTAAGCCTTAAGGGGCCTGAAAATCATAGCAGTGGAGTGCAGAAACCAAATATCTGAACCCGTAAGTTATACAACAAGGACTTTACATACTACTCTCAAGAAGTTGTTCATACTCATCTACTTGGGAAGCAATAACCGTTCGTGGTTGCTTGTTACAGTGCTGGGCAAGTAAAACTGGATATAGCCAAAAAGCGCTTCTGATTCTAAGCCCTTGTTTTTCTGTCCCTATGGTTTTCTCATGGACCATCTCTCTATGTTTCTGCTGATAGAAACAGCCTCCCTGCGCCATCCAAGGGACCTCACCTAGGATAGCGCTCCGTCCAGTCTGGCAATAGTGATTCCCAGAGCAGCTGCAAGAAATCATGCAATGGCTACCTGGTTCCTTCTGACTTGTTCCCAAGACTTGTGCCCAGCGGTCGCTTTGGTCACTGGACGGGAGGAGGCATAACCCACTGCTGTAACCTCACTTGCCATCTGCACCGCTCTCTGCTCTGACTACGCATCCCACTCCTAAAAGATCCAGCTCTTATTTGAAGCCTGTTGAACTCCATGTCTTGGTGGGAGCCCTGGGTATTTTCTCATGCTTGCAACAATGCTCATTTGCGTAGTGCAGCTGCTGTGACCGACCTAATGCAGTTCTTTACTTATCAAACGCAATCATCGAGATTGGGGGGGTGGCTTCTTTACTGCCGCTTTACTGTCAGTAGCTCTACTAACGCTAGTGGAAACGGCACTCTGACAGCCGCAGCGTGACACCCCCCGCTTGGCACGGCGTGGTGCTGCCGGGTTCACGCGGACGGGATTGCGGAGGTAATTCCTTGTGCGCCACGCTGAGATTCTCCCGCAAGGGGCCTTGCTATAACTTCATGCTCACTGCGCCAGCTTAATGTTCTGTTACGTTCTTTTTTGGGAAAAGCCCATAAAATCTGAGGGCATTGTGGGGGTTAATCTTTGTTCTGCAGATGCCCTTATTTCTTTTGAATTTCAGCCTTTGAGATGGTGCTTCAAAGTACTGCTCCGTGGCCCTCAGCAGCTACATAAAGCCCTCTCTGTTCAGGAGTACAGCAGCGAGCCCTGAGCAGAAAACAGGCTGTGTAGCCCACCCGAATGTCAGCCCGTAGGCAGCAGGATTCATATACAGGCTTTTGGCAGAAGAGCGCTTGGCTACCAAACCAATTCAGAAGTCTCCTTGGTCTTGCAGGCGGGCTGGCAGGTGCCTCGCTCTTACTGACTAATTTTGGGCCAGACTGAAGGCTCCTCAAGATGAGTGCCTTTAATCTATCATGTCTCACTTTGCTGCTGGCCTGCCACGTGGCAGAGGCATCTTTGCGGGTTTTTTCTGATGCCGTCTTCAGTTTCTTTGCCTCCCAGTTGTATGCAAATGAGCTGGGATTTGTTTTGCTCACTTAAATCACGTTTCTGTGAAAATTGCCTTAGAAATTAATCACAAAGCTCAGCAAAGTGGTGTATAGTTTGAAAAGAAAGGTTCACAATGCAAAAGATTAAAGGAAATGAGAAATTCTACTTGCCTCCTAAATTTAAGGGCAGACAATAATATGGGGGAGAGAAGTAAAATTGCAAAGTTTAGAAGACGTAGATACATTTCAACCAAAAAGTGATTTGTGCCTGGTAATTCTGCATTTGGGCTTGGGGAGTTTTGCCTGGTGTGTGCGGGCAGAGGAAAGCAACTGGATGATGCTTGCTCTGTGATAAACTCTCCGACTTTTGTGCCAGTGAGGAAAGAAGTATCTTGGCTGAGACTGGAGTTGGCCGTTCGCTTTCCAATTGGCAGTGAAACGTATGTTCTCAGGTGTCTCTTATTTCCAGCTTCCCTGGCTTATTCTTTCCAAGATTTCCTTTGGGTGAAAATTTATTGCTGATTTCTATGCATACTCTGGCAGACGATCTCTGGCTTTTTGAGCATGCAGCCAGGGTTTTGTTTGGAAGCTGGCAGCTTTCTCTCTCCTGCGTACGTCAAGCCAAGCACCAAAGAGTGACAGGAACTGAATCAGAGGTGGTACAAAGCTTCACGTGGATTTGTCCTTCTCTTGTCCGTGTGGGTAGGATACTTGCCCACGCAAGTAACCATCTTGTGCAGTTCTCTGAAGTTTGCAAAGTGCAGATGAAGGGCTGAACAGCAAAATAATGCTGCCATCTCCCAAAGAAGCACATGCTTTTGTGAAGCCTGCTGCTGCTCTGAGAGGCATGGCCTTGTTCACGCTGCTGGCTGATGTTCCCCTTCGTGCACACCCCAGCCCTGCTGGGGCTTCTGAAACCAACCTGTGCTTGGTTGCCATTCTGCAGTTGATCTCCTCTCTGTTACCGTGTTTTGAGGCCCAAACACAGGACTTTCATGAACTAAAAAAGCAGATGTTCTGTTTTCTGTCAGTGCCTGGCTTTTATCTGCTTCCCAAAGGCTGCCTGCTAACACCTGGTGTGCAGCAGCTCGTAGCTCCTCCAGTACTTTGTTCTAGAGGCCTCTCTTCCCATCTAGCAGCGTGTCTCCTCCCTCTAGCAGCTGCTAGGGAAGCTTGTTGCTGTTATCCAAGGCGGGTGAGAAGGTACTTGTCTTCAAGACAACCATCAATCAATGACGCCTCCTCGAGAAGGCTGTGTGGGCCACTTCTGCAATATGTCGTACTGCCACATGCTTATGGAGAGGTGGTATCTGGCTGTGCAAATGTGCACATAGTCATTTAGCACAAGGACCAAAGCCTTGAATTCATCTCAGTCAAATGTTCTGGCGCGCTCTCAGGTAAACAACTGGATTCCCAGATCCTCAGTTCTGCAGCTTTTATTCCAGCAGTCTTTAAGTTTGGTATTTTTCCCTTTCAATTTACACAAGTTACAGTTATCTCTAATTCTTTTGTGTAGGCTGAGGCTTCTAATAGGAGCATTCAAGTAAAAAACACACTGTAGGCTGAGGTGAAGTAGAGTTGCTGGGACTGTGTGTGCATATAAAAAGTGTAGTGTGGGCATCTGTTTTGCCAGCAGTGTGATCCGAGCGCCTGCGGTCCCGCAGTCCAGCAGAACTTCCACCGACCTCGGGGTTTTAGCACCTGCACAAACCTGCTTCTAAGGCATAGCGTGCTCCTCGCGCTTGCTGAGAGAAGGCAAATGGCAGAGTAGTGATTCAACATGTTGTGTTTATTTTTAGGGTTTATTTCTCCCCTTTTCGTGGTTTTGACTTTTATGGTTTCAATGACTCCGTCCAGGGAATTCGGGAACAGAAGTGGAGCTCCGGGATGGAGAGCACTGCAGGCAAATTCCAGCACAGCTGCCTTTTACAAAGAATGACTTGATTCTGTTTTTCCCTCCTTGTGTAGGCCCATGTGTTTTCTGCTCCTACAAACACTCCTCTGAAATTATATGCTTCAAATCCACAATAGCTATCCTGCTTTTTGTGGGGGTTTGAGCTTGCACTCTCAGTATGCAAACTCATTACCAGATGTAATAGCAGACAGTTCTTCCCTCCTGCCCTTCAGGACCACGCTCTGCTTACTCTGTGCACAGCCCGCTCTCATCCCTCCTTCTGCTGGTCTTTTGGGCAGTAATACGGCATAAGAGCTCTGGTTTTGGGGCTTGGGCAACATATGCTGGTGTGTTTAAGAGGGTATTTGCTCTGTCTGTTACATTGCACTGCCTTCATAGCATCAGCTCGCAATTCTTTTTGTCCTTGTGCTAAAGTGAACCCTTTCTAATTTGGTAGATGTGGCAGCTGTGAACCGCAGCAAGTGAAGAGGAGAGAAAGCCCCTGTTTTACCAAATAGTGGTGTGTCACCCTCCAGTGGGGCAGGGAGAGCAGGGGACAGTAACCCTCCCGCCAGACGTGACCAGAGGTCACCACTTGAAGCCCTTAGAAATATCGCTGCCTCAAGCCCAAAGAAGAAAAGAGAATCTCTGCTTTTCTGAGACTGTCTTCAATATACTACGTTGCACAGGACTAATTAGAACAGCTTCCCCTGCTTCAAATGAGAAATTCCTTAATGTGTAGCTGTGTGGGTTTTTTGCAAAGAATCTCCATGTAGGGTCAGGCACACCCGTTGTGTTGAAAATTGCCAGAGTTTAGGTAGTTAATATACAAAATTATACCAAACTTGTGTTTGCTGGGTTCACTAGAACAGCTGAGTGTTTCCAACTGGTATCTCACCATTGACTAAAAAAGGCACTACCGCTATTTATGGTTTTTGACTTCCAATTTATGAGTGTTCTTCTCTGTCTCCAGGCATTGCCTGGCACAGCTGAGTTACAGGTGTGTGCTGGGGAGGTGGATTGGGCCGGACTAGATCTGGCTGCTTTTACTCATGTAGGGGGTCTTTGTCCCACAGAGCCAGCATGAGGTACCTCTGCAGTTGTGTCCTGCCACATGAGTGTGGATTGCTGGCTCTGGATCATGGCAAGCAGCTTTCCGGGTGTTACTTAGTTCTAATTAAACTTGGCAGGAGGTGAATGGCAAGAGAAAAACAGCATGCCAGCCAGAGGCCCCAAGGGAAGAGGGATATTTGTTGAGGAAACTAGGATGTCCCCCCACCAGTTGCCCCGGGCATGATTCAAGAGCGTGTTAGTTACAGCATTGCTCTTTCTCTTTCCTGGGTGTCTGTAATCCAGTAATCTAATGTAAATTTGATTTGCCGTAGCTACGTTACATTACTTACAGCACAAAACTGAGTGATGGCAGTGCTTGCTGCGGCCTCCCTTTGGGTCAGGGTGCTTTGAGCCTGGGCGCGCGCATGAGGTGGACTAGACTGGGGGGGGCATGTGCTTATGGGGCTCTCTCACCCCATCTCTTTGCCTCAGAAAATTCACAAGATGATCCACCCCTTTCATCTTCGGCCTTCTGTTATAAACTATCCAAAGACTAGGGCTTTGAGAAAAATGGCTATTTTTAACACTGCCTTTCCATTTAAAAAAAAAAAGGAAAAGAAAAGAAAAAAGAAAATCACCCTAGTGGAAAAATGTTATTGCAAATAATGTTCCCTAATGAGACATTCTCAGCTATTTCAGATACATATAAGCCACCATGCAGAGGTACATTCCCATGTCCCTGAGTCTCTGACCAAGTATGGGGATGGAAAGTTGAAATGCTCTGTTTGCTAGCAATAGTTTGGTGCCTCACAGAAAACTACCTTTTTACCAAACTCTCTCTTCTAACTCCAAACAACATACCCTTGCAAAATAGGAGATTACTCATTTTAGCAGGAAACGTGAGGAGGAGGAGGAGGAGGTGCACTACAATTTCACACCTCTTCTTTCTCTCTTTTTTTTAAATCTAGAAATGAGTTCTGTTCTGGCTTGACTGATTTGATTGAACCTTTTCAAGTGCTGTCTCAAGGAGACAGCTTATCTTTTACCGTATCGGAGATGTGTTTGGCTCTTGAACAGATTTTTTTAAAATCTGGGATGTTTTCTTTCTTTTTATTTGTTTCCTGGAAAGCATTGAACATTCAGAGAATAAGGGAACGTTTCGAACAAGTTAAGTTGTACTTAGCCAGAACACCAGAGCTTGATACGTAAGGTCTCTTGGCAGAGTGCTTTCAAAATAGGCCTTGTTTGGAAAAGTAGTATTGCTCAGACCTGTGTGTCCTTCCCCTTCCACCCCACCGGCCCAGTTTCAGGTGATTTGAGATAGCAGCCCTCTCTTTGCGGGGTTGATAATTTCCCTGCATTTCAGCAAGGGGCAGTGGGTGCGTGTTGGATGCTGTGTGAGCGAGGCTCAGCGTTAGACTTGTGTGCCTGGAAGCTTCTGTGTGTTTCTTGCTCTATTGTGCAGTCCGATCAAAGATGCTGCCTTCCCTGCTGGCTTCGCCTGGCTGAAAACAGCACTTGCACAGCAACTGGGACACACCAGGAGTCCTTTAGTCTCCATTCATTTGTGTGTCGCTTCTGCTCAGTGAGAACTGTTTTTAAAATAGCATGTGACATAGAGGAGCGAGTCAGAGTTTAATGATCAAAATGATACCAAAATAACTGTCTAGCAATAGTGGACGTATATTTTTATAAAAGACAAGATACTGTGTTTTCTGTTTGCAGATCTGAAGTGATGGTAGGAAATCTTTAGCTCCATTCGTTTAACATTTTCAAGCCTTTATGTACTGCTGTGTACGTTAACCAGGCAGGAAGATTAGCTTCTGCAGTATGTAAGGTCTACTTGGAGTGGGAATATCAGATGAAAATAGTTGAAATAGTGTTTTGAAAAAGTGTCTCTAAAAATAGCTTGCTTTTCTTCTTGCATAGCCCACCATCCTAGTCTGTGAAAGGCTCTCAGTCTTTTCATGCATATAGCCACTTCTGGAGAGAATTGAAGTGCTGTTATCCTCCTTATACAAATGGAAAATGAGGCACAAAAGAAGCAGAGGAGTGGGCTGTGGAAGAGCAAGGACTCGCAAGGGTCCCAAGATGCTGCCCTCCTCTAAATGGGACCTGCTAGCACAGACCAACTTGTGTTGCTATCCTTTCCCTCACCCACTTTTTGGACTCAGTTTATGGTATGTGGCTGGCCTTTGGGCCTAGGATCTCCTGATGCTTTTCAGTCCAAACACTGGATAGACCAAGCCTTGCTTAGCCTCTGAGGTAGTCCAAGACCCGAGATGCTCAGTTAGTGTCTGCAACAATACGGGTTACTGATCTATAGCGTGTTGTACCATCCAAATAATACTGCCCAGGATGGTGGGAAGAGGCAGGCCAGTGTGAATTACTTGTCAGAAGGGGTCAGAAGGGTGTTCCTGGATGTGGGGACTCTGGCTGCATGGGCACCATGTTGTCATTTGTGAACGTAAATCTAAAGGCTTTGTAGAGTTCCTAGGGTATTTTGCACAGAACTTTTTTTTTTATTCTGTAGTATCAACTGTCTATTGCAAACGATTTACCTGAGAGATTAAGTGCGTTTCTCAGTCAGTGGTGAAACGGCAGATTTAGGCTTTTTGTGGCCAGTGCAGCATCCCTACACCATGCTGGCATTTTTACTTTGTTTTTCAGTAGGGCTGTAAAATTTCTGAGTTCTGGAAGTTGTATTTGGAATATTCTGAAAGAAATATAAATTCTAGTGGCTTAATAGCTAAGCCTATCCCTTTTCAAAGGGATACAACATGAATGACTCGTGGGAGGTGACCTGTGACACTCTCCAGCTCCAAACCATACCCTTTTAATGTGCAGCGTACCATGGTCTTGAGGCACAAAAGGATGCAATGTAGTGTGTCAGAAGCTGTGTCATGTCAACACTTATAAGCTTCATGAGACTGTGTTTTCCATCCAAAGGAGAAAGAGAAGGAATGAAAACATTACCTTGCAAGGCTGCCTGTAAGGATCAAGAGGAGGTGGAAAATCTTCCCTTGATCCTTTTTCCTGGGCTAAGCTTTTTGGGAGGTCTCAGAGCAGTTGGAGACCATCCCTACTGTGCTACTGGAGTAAATGTGCAGGCTAAGCCATCTCTGTTGCCTTAGGAAAGAGCTTCTAACCAAGTCAAAGCAAACATGACTTGACCTGCACCTCAGACCAAGGTCCTTTCTAGCAGGATTTTCCAGAGGAGGCCGTGTGAGAGGCTGCATCAGCAGCCCACAAGACCTGTGGTTAACTAGAGTTACTGGGGATCAACTGAGACCAGCTTGATTTGGGAGGGAGAAAGGGAGGTGTTTGGGCAGGAGCAGGAGGAGAGAGGAAGAAAGTGAAAACAGTGAGAGGAGAAGAGGAGGAGCCAGCTGCAGTGCTGGAAGAGAGATCTCACAGGGGTAAAAGGGATTTGTCTTGTGCCTTTGAGGCACGCAGGGGGATCCCTGATGTGTGGGGACTTTGCATATATCTCTGCCCACTCGTAGACAGCCTCTGTTCTGTTTGCCTCCTGGTTTTATCTGCTAGCTGTATTTCTCTTGGTATTTTTATGGGTTTGTTTTTTCCGTTTTATTAACAGAACGGCTACATTTTACCACAGGCAGGATGAAGCTCGGCTTTCTGCTGAAAGTTGGCTGGCCGTGATGATGTGTTTTACTCAGCAGAGCCTCCTAGGAAAGGCTCCAGTCACAGCAGAAATCACCAGGGAGGTTTCATGGAGCAGCAATCATCCCTTTGCATATGCTCAGTCACTGGCCTAGTATTTTATCACTGCTATTTCTTGTTTGTACTTTGTGCTGGTTTCTCCGTTCTTTTGAGATCAAAGTCATATTTTTATTAATCAGGAAAAAATAGGAGCACATAGCTGTTTGATCATAGACAGAAAAATACCCAGCAGGGCTAGCTGTCTGTTGGATCTATTGCAAACTTACTCTGCTAATGGCTTACTTAAGTAAAATAAAATCAAAGCTGGGAGAAGTTCCAGGTTTTCCACGCTCTTGTTGGGTGGCTCCATCTCAGGGATATACATTTGCACATCAGGACATAGAGCAGAGACCAGCCAGGTGCACATCAGACCAGAGGAGAGAAGCAGCAGGAGGAGAAAACTTGCAGAGAGGAGCAGAAGTTCCTGAAGCTGTTGAAGTTCTCCTTTCCAATGAGTGTTTGATCCCGTTGGAGAAGGGACCACATACAAGGAGGAGATGCAGGGTTGGGACATGGGTGTTTGATGGACACCCTTGATAGAAACAGGTTGCAAGTGAAGCAGGCAGTGGTGAGGGACTGTAGATATATTTCTCTGTGTCTATAGCCAGATTTCCCCTATGGGGAAGTTGCAGGTAGAAGGTGTTGCCTGGAAGGTGTCATGGAGAAGGTCATCATGCCAGAGGCCTGGTCCAGTTCCTGGCTGTGCTTTCCTCTTCCAGCATTGTGCATCAGGCTAGTGTTCAGAAAGTGGGAGCAGCCATAGTAACATCGTGTGTAATTTGTATGTGTTACCGAAGTCTGCCTGGTCAGCATTGCGAATCATAGGAAAAAAAATGCGCTCAGGGTCTGAGAGGACAAGAAGTAGTGTGTCAATGCTTCAGAGAGAGTGTTTGGAGCCTGTGCTTTCATCTGTGCTGATATATCTTTGTGAGCTCTGTCCTGTGCAGAAGGGCTCACTGCTAGCGGATGTGGTCTGGTTTAGTTGGGACAGGAGAGATCTGCTGTACTAGAGCTAGATGCTCTGTGCCTGCAGCTGGCCTAACCAGTGGGATTGGTGCTCCACCTTCCCGTTACTTATCCAGCAATACTTGAGCCTCTTTAAAGAAGAAACATACCAGTGAGAGGAAAAATCACTTGGCTCTCATTGCTCATGCCAAAAAACTGCTGCAGTTTGCCTGTAATAATGGAGGTAGCGAGAGATCCTGGGCAAAGATCAAAGCTGATGCTGTGCTGGGGCACTGGCTGGGTGGTAACTCCATGGTGGGGCAGAGGAGGGGACTCCCTTCCTCTGCAGGCAGGTCTGATAGGTCAAGCAGTGGATTTTTTCACCCCTTCAGTCATGTTGCTGAAGTGGATCTTTACAGCTAGGCGAGGCAGTAGTATTTTTCTGTCGTCAGACTGCCTGAGTAAGAGGATGGTTCAGTCTCTGAGCTGCGAATCAGTGCTGGGCTGCTGTTTAAGGACCCAGCAGCTGTCTGCATCGCTTGTGCCTAAGCCCAGCTGTATTTCTGAGCATGGGGCAGAGAGCATTGCTCCTTGGAGGTGCCCCATCACTCTGACCTATCCCCAGCATCGCAAGTGGGCTCTGCTAGCAGGGCATGAGCTCCTGCAGGTAGAAGGGGTTGTGTGGGCCCTTCACTGCTCTGTGTGTGTGTGAACCCAGGCGCAGTAATGGCACAGTTGTCCTCTATGCAGCAAATGAACTGGGCACCTCTTCGGAGAGGGCAGAAGAAAGCAGCTGGTTTGGGGGCCAGGGGCATTGCTAGTGTATTTGTTGTTCTCCTTCACAGAGAATGGGCGTAGTTGGGGAGAGGATGGTCAGCATGGATGGATCCGGGGACTGAGGGCAGCCCTGCGTGCACAGCTGGGCCTTGCTGAGAGTCCTACGTGGTCTCCTGGAATACTCCTGGATGTGATCTCAGAGTGGCTAGAGAAGCGGCTAGAAGCAAATATGAGTGTCCATGCCCCGGCAGAAGAGCTGCTGCTGTTTGCCATGCCACAGGCAGAACTGCCTGGGGCGCTGGCGAGGGAAGCAGACCAGTGTGGTTCTCCACAGCGACCATTACAAATGGCCTCCCCTGGCATCTCTGTCCAACGGCAGGCTCCAGGCGCTCATCGGGGAGTAAGAAGAGCACCTGGAGGAGTACCTGTCACCTGGGAATAGTGCTGCAGGGAGCCTGCGAATCATTGGTGAGGGGAAGGGGACAGTCAAGCAACCAGGAGCAGGGAATTGTATAGACAGCCAGGAGACAGTGAGCATATACGGAGTGATCCACGTACAGTCAGCCTGTAAGGGGAAAGGACAGACCAGCTTGGTAGCCCTGGGCAGGTGTATTGTGGCTGTTAGAAACCAAAACACAATGAGCTCTTTCTGGTAACAAATATCAAACTTCTCTGAAATGACCAAAAACTAGGTTGTTAGCCAGCTGTGAAAAGCTCCCTGAGACTGGCAGTTAATACTGCTTGCTTATGTTGAGAGCAGAACCCCAGTGATGCTGGGCAGCTTGCAAAGCAGCTACAGATGCTTCTGCCCAGGAAAGTTTACAATAAGAAGACGAACGCTGGGGACCCGAGTCACCCCCTGTGTGGCCCTCTCCACTGTCGGAGGGAAAGCAGCACCAGCACAGGGAGAACATGCTGGGATTTCTCAGGGCAGAATAAACTGATTTGTTTTGCTTGTAGTCTCATGCCCTTTGCTGGGGTATTTGGGCATCTCTTGGGTACTTGGGTGGGATTTTTAGTAGACTAGTCTGTGCAAGGCTTTTCAGAACCTGAAGCATCTACAGCTCCAGATCATGGAGTGAAATTTCTGCTTGTCATTGTGCAAGTGAAGATCCATTAAAGAAGGCCCAACATGCTTTGGGTCCTAATAGTGAATCAATTGTAAAGGAATCAAAATTTAAAATGAACAATATAGCAGTTAGAAAAGGCCTGTTGAGAAGGAAAGGTGTGCTGTGTTTTGGTGTCAAAAAAAGAAGCCAGAATCTGCTCTCCTGGGCTGTGCTAATGTACTGGTATCATCAGTGAAGGGGCAGGTGGAGAAGCTGGAGGCAATATTATCAGTGAAGATTCAGTTGCATGTGTAAATGTGATAAAAAAGCAGTGGCAGATGTGTTCTTGGACATCTTCCTTCTGTTGCGTAAGTTAAATGGTGGAGTTAAGCCCCCTTAGGGAATACCTTGTGTGAAGAATGGGATTGTTCCCTAAATAACTTTCCACCAGGGTTTGTCCCCCAGATGCCAGCGCTTGGCTGATCTGGCATCCAGTGCATCCCTTCCTTGCACATACTTCATGTCATGGCCGGTTTTCTGACTGTGGAAGCAGTGATGATGAGGGATGCTCATTAAGTTGCTTTAGATTGTTCCTAAATTACCTGGTGCTGAGCAGTAATAAAATATTTATTAGGCATTACAAAACTAAACCTGGGAAGAAAGCACACTGAGCAGTTGTGGTGGTACTGAAACAGCAGATATCCTAAGGAGAAAGATTTTTTAGTCTGCTCTTTGTTCATGTACTGTAAACTGATCTCTCAGAGACAAAAGGCAGAGGTGCTTCCTCTGGGAATTACCTGCAATCTTCTGCTGAACTGCTTCTTGCAAGTCACAGGTAATACTGATCTGCTGAGAGGTTCTCGGTTCCTTACACAAAGCGTCTGTGGGGCAAAGGGCTGTCACTGGTGTGTAAAATCTCTCCGTGTAAATGAATGAACTGCTGATTCCATTAGAAGCTTATTCAAGTCCTGGTTGCATTTTGTGAATTAGCAAGATCTTGCCTCACTGAGGTCTTCTAGTCTGAGTAAAGTTGATGCACGTGGCTTTACTGGCTGGTTTGTGTACGTGTGCAGTTGTGCACAGGATGCTCTATAGGCCTGACACTGGCAAATGAGCAGTTAAATAATACATGCCTTGTTTTGGCAGCCCAGTCTAGAATGGCGTCTCCTTGCAAATCTGCTGTTGGGTACCATGCAGTCATAACATGGTGTAGGCTGGAAGGGGTGTCTGGAGGTCTCTAGTCCAATCCCCCACTCAAAGCAGCGCTACCTCCCAAGGTAGATCAGGTTGCTCTGGGCCTTGTCCAGTCAAGTTTTGAAAATCTGCAACGCTGCAGATGCCACAACCTCTCTGGGGCCCTGGCCCAGCGCTGAACCAGCCTTACTGCAAAATTAAACGAGAACTCTTATGAAACTCCCCTTTCCATTAGTTTTCAAGGCATGTGTTTTGTGGCTCTTTGTTACTTTTAATACTTTTGATATACATCATACAGAGCTTGGAAGGACAACTGTCCTGTGAATGCAAGTCATCTTGTTTTCTTTGCACGTACAGATTTGAAATCACTTTAAAGAATGAAAAATTTGCAGAACTTGGTCTAGTGCAGAGCCACTTCAAAGTTCAGAGGCATGTAAATGTGAGACAATGATTTGATCCATCTGTGATACAGTCAGGAGGGGAAGTTTTATATATATATATATGTACATATATATATATAGGGTTATATATATATGTACATATACATACCCACACAAACTATTATGTGATATAGACTGAGCTACTCAGACATAGCAAAGCATTTTGGAAAGGGTGTGTATTAGTGAAATATGCTGCATATAACTTTTTTTTTATCAGGGAACTTTTCAGTGGCAAACAGCTCCTCTTTTGCAAATTTTGTGCTCCCCCGCTGTAGGCGGAGGAGGCTGGAGACAACATGCGGAGATGAATGCCAGCTGTTTGCTGGCTGGAACAGCTCTGGAGAAAGTGCCATGGCTCCATGCATGAGGGTTTGCATTCAGCTCTGAGTCAGATGAAATATATGCAAAATAACATGTAGCAGGAAAGCTTCTGCTGATCGTTTGTCCTGAGGAGGCTGGTGCACCATTTGCTGCAGTCTGCTTCAGGCAAATTCAGGAAATATCCTCCAACTTTTACTAGCCACTACAGTATTCCTGTTTGGGGTCTGACTCTTCACTTCTGTGTGATTCTGTGTGAATTTATATTTGTGTGCAGCTGCAGTGAGGCTCTGCCGTCCCCACCCTACCAAACTGCCCGAAGCTGAGGTTGCAACCAAGCAGAATTTTACCTAATGTCACAGTGCAGAAGGCTGATGTGTCGCGTTAATGCGTTTCAAGGGGGAAGTAATTCTGTTTTACACTATTTGTAAGCAGACTATGGAAGGTAACCAAGTGAGAAGTGCTTTGTATTGGCCCCCTCAGAGGTCTTTCTGGGTCTGCTAAAAAAGACAAGCTTTTGGCTTTTTATTTATACACCTGGTTATCTAGCTGATCACTAGTGAGTCTAATAATGAGAGTTAAAATAGCACCCCTGACTTAAAAGCACTTAAGCTTCAAGGTGAGTGCTGAAGGCATGTGCTCTTTTAAGCCTATAGACAGGTTGGGTGCATTGCTTGTGTTTCAAGCCCCTGCTTAAATGCTTTGAAGCATGACACTGGGATTGAAGATGCATCCTGCCAGAAGCGGGGCTGCAGGCTGGGCAGTTTGGTACAGCCTCCGCTCTTCTAACCCGATCCTGCCACAGGACGGCAAAGCTGGGCTCTGGGGAGGCCGTTCCCTGCCAGCTGCCAGGAGATGCGTCTCTGAGATTGGGTTGCAATGCCTTTAGCATCTGATGGGGAAGTGGAGAGGAGGCGCTGGCCCTTCTGAGCACGGAGCTCGCAGCAGGAATTAAAAACACAGCCCTGTCCGGCTCGTTGTATTAAAGGGCTGCTGACAGAGGTCAGCCACTGTCTAAATTGCAGCTAATTGGCTCTTGCTGAAAAAAGTCGCTAGAACGGAGCAGGGACAGGAGGTCGCATCTTCCCACTGCTCACAGTAATTTGTGACCTTGTCAGAACAGCTTTCTGGAGTGCGCAGGGGCAGCGAAGCACCCCCGTCCGCCCCAGGCCTTGGGACCTGGAGTAGCCTGTGTGGAGGGCAGCTCTTCCCAGGCGCTGGGCAGACGATCCAGGTGTGCAGCTCTGCCTCTTCCTCGGGCACACCTTGAGCAAGCCGTCCAAGGCTTTCAGCTTGCGTGGCAGAGCTGGCGTCGGCCGCTTCAGGCATCGGCCGGTTCAGCCCTCGGCTTGTGCACGCTGAGCCCCAAGGGCAGCCTGAGGTGACTCTCGTACGGGGACGTCTGCCCCATCCCTCTCCTGGGCAGCCGCGTCGCTGATGGAAGGAAGTGCTGTGCTCTGGCAGCTGCCGTGTTGCGCTAAAACTTGGGGTTGAGGTGGAGGTACCAAACCAGGAGAGCGCAGCCAAGCTGAGCCTAACCTGTTCCACACAGACTAAACTATTTAAGGTGGCTTTAGGGAGAAATGAGCCCCCGGCAATCTTTTAACCAGGCTGAAATTGCACCTGTACTAGCTGCTCCGTACGGCAGCTCTAGCCTCAGCACCACTTTCGTGCACCAGCTTTGCCGGGTGCCGTCAGAGGCTCTCGGGGAAGGCGCTGCACCGCTGGGGTTTGCGTTGCCTCTAATACGTAACGGGGCTGACCTCGACAGCAGCTTCAAGGGGGTAGTGCAGCACAAACAGTAAATAGAGGCTGTCTTTTGAGCTGCTTCTGGTTAATGTTAAATACCAAAGCCCTGCACTTAGGTCACCTACAAGGAGCGTCTGGCAGCCTGAACAGAAACATTGGGAGAGTTTGGGCATGAGATGGATTGTGAAGCACCTTGGGCAAATTTCATTTACCTGCAGGTGTGACCACCATCCGCCTCCCTGATGGTGGGGACTTTCTGCACTAGTCATCTGCTTCTGTGCTGCAGAAGTTCAATTTAATATGAAAGCAATTTAATTTTGGCTAAAATTGACTGCATTCTTGAGAACATCCCTAACAGTGAAATGGACACAGATCAACAAGCTGGTGCTGTTTTACAGTCCAGAGGCAGTGGAAAACGGAGGGTCCTGTTAGCTGTGGATGGGCCGTGCCGCACATCCGATGCGATCGGAGAGGCCCTCCTTTCCCCTGGCTGTGGAAAATATTTGCACAGAGCTTGGGGGCGAGGAAGAGGCAAGTGACACTCCAGCAGAGAGAAAGCCGATGATTCATTTCCACAGCCCCCAGGAGGTCGTGTGTGAGAGGAGCACTGGGAGTTCCTAGGAATTTCAGGAAGCGGCGTTCATTTCGGAGGTAGCCCACTCAATACTGAGGAAGGAGCAGAAAATGTTGCAGCTAGGTAGGGTTATAGGAGTTGAACAAGCCAGGACTTCTGGAAGTTGTCCTTAAATAACCTGGAAAAAAATAATTAAAATGCTATACACATTGTCAAATTCCCAAATGAAAAGTCAAGGTGGAGCATGGTGGGCTTTTTTCTTTTGCTTTTAAGCTGCATTCTTCGTAGCTCAGAATATCTGTGTTTTTAGTGTATCTTTCTCTGTGCCTCAACATGCAGGTTTCAATGTTAGGTGTAGTTTTACTGTCTCTTTTCTTGGTTCCTTGTGGCCTCTGTTGTTCCATCGCTCCTGCCTGGCATTCGCAATGGCTGCTGTTATGAAATCATCAATACATTTAATTAATGTCCTGATTTTCTCCTCTTCCAGATAATTAAATGCTTAATAAAAACAGACCTAGCACCTTCACACAGCTATCTCCCACTTGATCACTATATTGTCTCTGGCTTGTCTTATTTCTGATCTAGTGTTCTTTTCAATTTTCAGGACTTCCATCAGATCAAATAGGTTTGGAGCCTTTTTTGTGTCTGATGTTGTGTGCATTGCTGAAGGGCTCATGATGTTTAAAGTTGCTATTGGCGAACTCCCCAAAGGGTTTTAGGTGCCTGACATGGCAGAGGGCCTCTTATATCCAAAAATTAGATTCGACCACCCTTGAAGCCAGGAGCTTTCAGCCATGCTTTTCCCCAGGCTTGTTGCAGACCGTGACCAAGGCTGAGGTGGGTCAGTCCAGAGGGACCGTGCTTGCTTTGGCCCCGGTGACTCATGTAAGTCGGAGCCCGGTTGCATATGTCAAACCCCATGGAGCCCGAGTGCTTTCTGGGCTGCTGTTTTGGGGTAGGAATGACCCTTTTTTTCCAGCAGCTGCAAGGGTAACAAAGGTTGCTCCACATTTTTCTTAAGCAGAACGTACTGAATTTTGCTTTATGTCAGTTTGATGGACACCTCTCCATAAGCACCAGAATAAGCTAACCCTGGATTATCACATCAAATTGCCGTTGCTCACTAACCCTCCTCAGCATGGTGTTTCAGAATTAATTACCACTATTCATGATGTTCATTACCGCGGTCCCTAGGCGCCTCATGTGGCACATCATCTAGATCTAGTGATACTTACCATCGCATTTTCCAAGTAGACCCTCTCCTGCTTTTTATCACTAGCTGTGCTTACCAGGCTTCATTATACTCCAGTTGTTTGGATCTCTGTAGTTTTTGATACTTTATTCAAAGCTATTCGGACACTTAGAGCCAATAATTCTCTTTTTCTCTTCCGTTCTAATGGGCTGGTTTCTTCTGCTGACATACTGTTGAGGTAAAAATACTCCCCTTACTCTCCTCTAGCCCTTTTGGCTATTAGTAAATTATTATCCTAATTTTTTTACTCTTTTCCCTTTCAGATTGAAGTTGTCGTATATATATCTTGTTTGGTTCCTCTCTTTTGTCTAAACTGATTCTTATTCTCAAACCTGAAGTAGCCACATACCAAAACAGACACAATTACAGTTATACCCCTGCAGCCTTTTCAGCAGGAGTGTTATCTAAGATATCATACTGGCATTGCAGGTATGTTACTTAGGTACCTGCTGTGGCTTTGTTTACATTAGAAGTTGAAGAGGCATTTTTTTTAACTACATCTATCTTTAAACTGACATATAAATTGGCAAAATAATGGTGTGTTATGCTGCAAGGCTGCAGTAAACCCCTGCAAACTTTCTATTGATGTCAGGCCGAAAATAGAACTGTCTTGTAAGTTTTATCAGCCGTATGCTGGACAGAAAAGGGTTTGGGCAGCAAAGAGAAAGCAGAGAAAGTCCTTGCATGGATAAGGAGGACAGGTTTGCTCTCAAACGTTTTGCACTGAAAAAATCTCTTCCGAGCATACGTACAACAGCTTACTTCTCATTTAGGTATACCTGAAGCAGTAAAAGTCTTGCGTGCATTTGTGGTTGTAGAGTTGTTTAGAAATGATGTTCAGGGTAATTTTGGATGCTCATGACACTTAAATGAATATGGCAGGGGGAAGAGCGCACTTGTGTGTATGTACCTATATATGGCTGATCCTCATCTACTGCTGCTGTCCCCAAAGGAGACCAGAAATGTGTATCACAAGCACCCCAAAGAAGATGCTGCAGAAGAACTTGTGTTTGGCTTTTTTTCTTATATATGAACTTCTCCTAACTAACTTTCTCCTTTTGGCATTGTTTTGCAGATAAGTAAACAGCAGCTACAGACAATCAAAGATCGATTCCAGGCCTTTCTAAACGGAGAAACCCAGATTGTGGCAGATGAAGCGTTTATAAACGCTGTCCAGAGCTACTATGAGGTAAGGAGAGATAATTTCAATATCCATATGAATCATTGTTCTTTCCCCTAGTCACAGTTCAGATTTTGAACTGATGGGTTCTTTGTCCTTTGTGGACAAAACACAAAACAAAGGCAAGCGCAAGGCCTCTCCAGAGCTTGAATGAGTGAGGCCTGATACCTTACAAGGTTCCTAAGGCTCAGGATTTGAAGATGCATCTCCCGTAACACAACTGTGGTGACCCATACAGTGGTGCATCCCATAAGTTGTTTTTGGAGATGATAATGCATAGCCCAATAGGTGACGTACTTCTTCCATAAACCCTTCAGAAAGACAGTCCTGTTGAGCAAAGCAGCACACTGTGAAAATAATGTTTTAACAGAGCCAAAATATGGGGTGTCTCTTCACGGTTTTAAAGAGTCTCACCTTGAACAAGAATTTAAATTAAGTGGAAATGTTAAGGAATAAAATTGTGTGGAAAATCACAGTAATTCAACCCTTCCTCCCTATTTGTGTGATAAAAGCTATCCCACTGATTCCAGTAATTCAATATCAATTCCAGATTTTGCGTTGCCGTAGCAATTATTAACAAGCACACACTCACTGCTGGTAAAAATAATAACCTGCGAAGGGAGAGGGATATTTCTTTACACCTAAATGTATGTTAAGAAGTTCTTCCTTATGGCTTCAAGCTGAAAAATTCCTTCCTGATACCTTTTAAGCAGTTTACTTTAAAACAGGGAAGCTGCCACAACGTAAATGAAATGTCCCATATTCCCTATGAAAAATAGCAAGAAATGGCTGGGCAGCATTTTCAGTTCTTGCTGAAGCTTCTGCCTTATGTCTAATTGACTTTGGGATTATCAGCAAGAATCTTCTCATTTTGCTCTTTGCATGCACTGACAAGCACCCTAAAGTGAAGGGGAAGGAAGGGGGAAGTACATCTACGAAACTAGATTGCACTGAAGAACATGAAGTAGCATTCATAATTGTGCAAAAGAATAATTATGCATGTCTGTTTTCTTGCACTTCTTTGTATGCAGCCTTTAATGCAGCCTTTCATGTCTTTTCTCAGAACGAAAGAGCTTCTGTTTTTGAAGGAAATCAGTGCTTGTGATTTGTATGAGGAGTGTCGCCTTTTTTTGTGTTAGCCTTTCTGCAAACCATTTCTCTTTCTCCCTAGAGCTATTCTATCATAAAAGGTGAAGATTTTGATTTGCCTACATAGAATATTTCTGTGGAAGTGGCATCTAAGAGGGAACAAAAATCAGATACTAAAACTGAAGAGAATTTTAACTCTATTAAAAAATGGCAGCAGCTGCTTCTGTGCAAGGAAAACACAAATTATCCCTGGATTAACTCTATTAAACTGGCCTAATAGTTACTGCTCGATCATTCTTCTCTGTACAGGAAGGAAGCTGAAAGTAATTTACATCTCTTATCAGAAAAGAAATTGCCAAGGGATCATCAGTTTATCACAGCTTCACTGAACAGATGCTCTTAGAGAAAGTTTTCAAGATGGCATGAGCAGCATTTTAGGATGCAAGAGCAGTATAATCTGTTTAGATGAGATTATTGGGGCAGGAGAAAAACTGCTAAAAACAGAAAAGGCATGCCTGTTCCCCTGGTAGGTCCAGCCAAAAGCTTGTCCTGAGCAGTTCCAGGAGTCTTGTGCTGTATAAATAATTAAATAATCAAATAATCAAATCATCAAATAATTAATCTTACCAAGAACAGTTATCAGAAATAAGTGTCTGCAAACCATATGCTTTCAGCTCAACTAGATACACCGCTGACTTTGTCCTACTCAAAGGGGCTACAAAAGGCCCATCTACTGCATAATGCATTGCTCTGGATCATTTAATGTAACTTTCTTTTACTGCTTTTTAGCTGTTGGTTTCCTTCAGTTTACAGCAGTGATTTCTTCTTTTCCCTTCTCCCTAGCTGTCTAGATGATGGGGCAGTGTAGAGAGGGCTTATAGGAAACATGCCTTTCAATTTCTGTGCAGTTGCAGCAAGGCTGTGTGCATCTTCCTCAGTCCCCTCTGGAGTGGCACAAAGAAACACAGGATTACCTTGCAACAGAACACCTCTGCCCTCTTTGAGCACGTGAGCAATGTTTCCTGATGGTGCTGTTCTCCTTCCTCCCCTTATGTGCAAAGAGGCCCACCCTTGATGAAAGCATGGTACCATCAGAGCAGACCCTACTTGTCTGTAACTCCTGCGAGTGTCAGAGTTCTGTGCAAATAACTCTTCCTTGAATTTACGCTATCTAGAAATTCACATTTAGGTACTGACATACAAAGCTGCAGGATGTGCTTTGGGCTTGGGACATACTAAAACTGAAACCGTCCATCTCTGTGCAGGACGTAGCTAGTGGTGTTTGTAAGGGGTTCACTTACTATCAAGACAGAATAAGATCTGTTCTCTTCCAGTGCTACTGGGGTAATGGATTTTTTTTTTTTTTTTTTTTTTTGATAAAGAAAGAGGTAAAAGTGACATGGTGAGTCAGGGATGTGTTTGTCCTTGCCCTGAACATGTTTGCATGGTAATGCTCTGCTGAGTGTGCTGTCAAGGAGGTAAACATGTGATTGTCAGTCTTAGACTAGTTCACAGCACTGCAATCAAATTAAAAGGCTGAGTGGCCTGAGCAGACTCTGCTCTTGGTTTGCAAAGCACCACTGTGCCTGTAGGAATGCTGCAGACCCATCAGATGAGGTATGCGAGACAGGCCCAGCACGCTCCAGCAGATGCTTCAGGAAAGCCTGCTTCACATCCTTTGACTTCCACTGAATAAAGCTTCATCTGACAACAACAACTATATGCAGAAATCCCCTCAATGGGTGTTTGGGAAATGCTGGTAGACCCATTTCTGCTCTGCCGCTGGCAAATAGAACCAGGGCACATGTGATCTGTGGGGTCTCATGCGTGGACGTGGTAGAAGGAGGTGTCTGACCCAGCTCACACAAGGCTGGTTCTCTTTTTTCATGTGCTGGCAGATGTATGCCTGTTAGGATTTTGCTCCAGTAATTATTGGCTCCTGGCAGTCTTATTAGGCAGTCTTACAGCTGGGCAGCTCACCTGGTATCTTCCAGAGAAAGCGGCTCACTCCGCAGGAGAGAACAATTTCCTTGAGAAAACACCTCTTTTCATCTTCCCACTTCTCGTGTGTGTTTTTTTTTTTTCTTCTCCTGCTTCGTGTCTGACTGGCGCTCCCCCGCGCCTGCCTCCTCTTTGCCAGCCGCAGCCTTCCTTTCTTCTGCTGTCTGCAGCTCTGCCCGGGGAGGATAAATCGGGCGCTGCGCGGTGCTGATGGGAGACAGGGAGCCGGTTCCCCCGCACGCGATGCTGTCACGGCTCTCGCTGGGACAAGAACCGCACACGACAGTAGACGCTTGTGCTGCCAGTGATGGGAAGTCATTAGCGCTGTCATGTGGGGTCAGGCCAAAGGCGTGTTCAGCCACCAGCAAATGATTAGAGATTGAATGCGAGAGCCAAGGGTGCATGCAGCAGGGCCCATCGCTGTGACCTCTTGCCATTTCTAGCAGTCAGTGCTTTGGGGACTTCCTCAGCTGGGGCTGCATCCACATCTTTGATTTTTGGTAGCTCTCACCTATTACTAAACCTAAACCACCCTCACATATAGGATGTTATTGCTTACATTTATGCTTCGCAAGGAAGGGAAGTACGTGCCACTGATGCTTCAGCATGGAATCCCTCCTCGAAGTGGAGGCTGCTGGTAGCATCCTGCTGCTGGCCACCTTGTCTGCTGGGAGCACTCCCCGATGCAACAGCGTCGGCAGAAAAATGGCCCAGCCCTTCCTTAGCACCACTTCTGGGCTGTTCCTGGGGCAAAACCCACTACTGTTCCTGCAGATGCACGTGCTGTCAAGCAGCTGGGAACATGGAGTGCCGAGCTGCTGAGTGGTATAAAAATCTTATCATGTCCTCAGATTTATCCTCAAGCTCTTTAATTATTGAGAGCTGACAGATAAACCCCTGTACTGGCACAGCTTCCTCCCAGCCTGCTGCATTCATCGGTTCTCAGCATCATTAATAAAACAGCAGTTCTTGCTAGGCATCGATTGCTCTTCTCCTGTGTTGAGGGCATGGGAGAGGAGAGCTGACACAGTATCTCCCTGTCTCCCTCTCACCCTTCAACTCTCCCTTGCTCCCGTGGGATCCCCAGTTCTGTAGGGAGCTGTTGTGCCTTGACCCTTCCACTGTTCTTGCAGTGGGAAGAGTATCTTCATCAAATGCCTTCTCCCTCCCTACTGTTGTCAGGGTCCTGCATCTCGCAGTCTGCCCTCTTTATGTGAAGCCTTCCTAGGCAGCCTCAAGCTGCACTGTACCATACCGTGCTGCATCTGCAGAAGGAATGGATTTGGCCCTTTCCCCTTGTGGTTGTATCATGTGCTATGTGGTACATGAGTTGTCCGAGTTGTCTTGCTGTTTACACATCAGCTTGTAAAGATCAGGCTATTTGTCCTTGTCTTTTTCCGTGGCATTTTAACCATACTCTCCCAGTGCTGATTGCCCAGGTTGGAAAGACCAGAGAATGGCGAGGACGACAATGACAGCTGTTCTTAACTGAAGGTAACATTCAATAAATTCAGGCTTGACGTGTAAATCCTGCCATTTTGTCACAGCAGGGCAATCTGCAAAGGTCTCCCGTTTAGTAGCTTAAGGTAAGCCTGGTCCTTGCATTGATCAGAGGTTTCCCAGGTCCTAGCTGCAAGGGTAAATGCAGTGCCATGCTACTGACTTGAGTAGGATGACTGGGCTCCCTCTAACAAGGCAGAATTTGGCTAGGAGAATGTAGTTATGCAATAGCTTTCTTATTAAAACGTTTGCTAGACCAAAATGTAATACTGCTTTCCTACAGGGTGTTTATGTATCTGGTGGAGTGTGACCATAACATCATATAAAAGCCTAATTACATCAAAATGTTTCCCTTTAGTGGACACAAAGCAGAAGCTTTACCTGATTTCATTACACTTCACAAAGTACAAATGAAACTGTTGTTAGTCTGACAACATGTGGTCATCACGTGGGAAGTCAGAAAGCATGCAGGCAATGAGTTAGCAGTTTTGTTTTGGTGGTACTTCAGAAGCAAGGAGGATGTTTTTTAAACTGACATCATTCGAAGTCACCTTTTCCTTGCAGGTATTTCTAAAAAGTGACCGCGTTGCTAGGATGGTGCAGAGTGGAGGGTGCTCGGCAAACGACTCCCGGGAAGTCTTCAAGAAGCACATTGAGAAGAGAGTGCGCAGCCTGCCAGAAATTGATGGCCTTAGCAAGGAGACAGTCCTGAGCTCTTGGATGGCAAAGTTTGATGCTATTTACCGTGGTGAAGAGGATCCTCGCAAGCAGCAGGCCAGGATGACAGCAAGCGCTGCCTCAGAGCTCATCCTCAGCAAGGAGCAGCTCTACGAGATGTTCCAGAACATTTTGGGGATCAAGAAATTTGAGCATCAGCTTCTGTACAATGCTTGTCAGGTAAGACCCTTTTCCCAGGCTGGGTGGAAATGGAAGGGGATTATTCAGGGAAATGGTTGTCAATGGAAACATCCCTGTTACAAAATGGAAGCTGTGGTCTGATCAGACTGTTTTTGAGAGAACTTCCATAAGGAAAGGTGTTCTTGACTCGTGCTGGGATTTCTGCACTGCCAGTTACATCTTGGCCATCCAGGTGGGCCTCTTTCTCTTGTGTGTGTTTGTTTTCTCTTGGTTGGTTGCTTAGGGGGTTTTTTGCAGGTGTTTCAGATGGTTCTTAGAAGGTTTTCTTTCCTGAAATCTCCAAGGATTGCTGAGAAGGGAAAATTTTATTCCCCCAGCTGTGTGTGTGGATGAGCTGGTCTTTGGTGGTGCCAAAGTGTCAGCTCCCACTGAGCTAGCCAGATTCTTTGCCAGAAATACTCTTACAACACAATGTTTAGGAAAGAGTAAAGCCTTATTTAATCATAACTATAACTTCATTATACTAGCATGCAAATTTAAGGTACCACTTAAGAATATTCTTTGATATGTTACTGGTCTCTCTATACCCACCATCATGACTGACACAAGGCACCTCTAACCACTGGGAAGGAATTCATGGGTTAAGGCCCACTCAGATCCATCACTCTCTTAGAACATTTTGAGGTGACTTTTGCTTTTTAAATAACCAAATATTGGACTGAGCCACACATACACCTCCCAGTTGGTCCATTAACTGCTCAGGGGTTGTACAGCTAGTACTTTCCTGGAACAATTTGTTGCGATAAAACACTTCAAGGTTGCAGATGCGCACACACAGTTAGTTCATCCAGTAGACAGGAGGGGGGCTCTCCAGCTCCGCAGTGTTACTGGAATAAACTGGTTTTGTGGCCTTGCACATAACTACTGATGTTCAAGAGAACAGCACATCTTGCTCCTTCAGTTGCCCTTGGTGTGTGAGATGTCACTGAGTGGTCACGCTAAGTGAGCAGTTTTGCTGTGATTTGCTTGCCTTTACGCTGTCGCATCACCCATCTAACTGACAGAAGTACTTTATTGCAGCCTGTGATAACCTGATTAGTATTTGAGCTCAGATGCCCTGTGGGTGAATGTCTTACGCAAACTTGCTTACTGAGGTTGTATGGAGTATCCTCAAGTGCGGAGAGCCTCTGTGACCCCCAAATGCACTTGATGACATGGAGGGTTGTTAAGCAACAGCTGGATCTCCCTTCCCACACACCTGCAGACCCCAGAGGAGACCACGTCTCTCTCCTGGTGCAGCAAGGCCCCTGTGCCGGTGAGCAGAGGCGAGTGAAAGTGGCAGCAGCGGGGAGGAGCAGAGCAGCCTGTGGGTGAGGAGGGTGGTATGCCCGCAGACCACGTCTCCACTCCCACGGCTCCTTGCTCCTCAGTGGAGAGAAGATTGGCCCAAATCGCCACAGCCCTGGGACTGCTCCAGTTCTACAAAGACTTGCCAGAGAAATCAAAACCTTTCCCGTTCCTCCCTCTTCTGCAGCCTCGCTATAAGCTTTGGCAAATCCCTCCCCTTCATAGTTCCCCAGTGCCTTCCACTAGCCCACAGTAAGAACCATTTCTCTAGGGGTACTGAACTGGGACTCTGTACCGGGTTCTTGCATTTCCAGCAGCTCCAACTGAGGGCTGTCACTGGCTGTCTAGGCTGCCAGTGACCCAAATTATGGCCTTCTGCTATTGGATATAAATATTGCAGGCAGGATAAAGGATGTCAGAGTCATAGAGAGGGGGAAGATAACCCTGTGGAAAGCTTTCTGAGGGGGAGCAGACCTTGATCTCTTCTTCTTAACTTAGGAGTTCAACTTCTCATTGCAATTAACACATTCAAGACCAATTCTGTCATTCTTCTGTCCAGACATTTCCAATGCATTTCAAGAGATGATAGAAAATCATTTTTGAGTCTGGTTTTCCCCTGTAAACAGCTTAATTATCTTGCTGCTTCTTCATCTCAGTCCTTTATGTGAGAGGCAGGAGAGGATAATAAATGTCCCTGAGTAAGAGGTCTTTGTGGCAAAGGCAGTAGCAAGGTCTGCATCAGTCCTCATAAATTCTGTTTTCAAAGCAGATTTCTTGCCTCTGTCCTCTGATGGAGAACTTCTTTAAAAACAAAACCTTAATATTTTCAGTGGTGAGTTGAGAGCTGAGTCAGTTTTGCAGGTTTTTTTTTTTTTTCCTTCTAACTTAGACCCACTCGAGTGCTCTGTCTGTCATCCTGCCTTGACCTGTGCTCTGCCAATGAACTAGAATGGTTTTGTGTGGGTGTCTGTGATCCTACCCTCTTGCCTTCTGGTCCCCGGTGCTGCAGGAAGCTGTGTCTAATCATCATTGCACTGCTTTGTAGATGATGGCCGTGTGCGAGAGCTTTTCTGGTTGGCACAGTGAACCCAGTGGCAATTTGCAGTGTCTGCTCTCTGCAAATTGCTGTGTTGCATCAAGCAACCCATTTCCTGTAGTAGATCCTAGTTTTACTCTGGAAATGAAGGATTTAGTTCAGAGTCTTCTGTAATGCTCAGAGGCAGCAAACCTGTAATTTAAGGTTTTAGAGAATGACGCGATCTCTATTGGAAGTGAGTATTAGCATGGGAGTTACTCTGTTGTTTTTAATACCTGTGTAGTGAGGATTGGATGTGTAGAAGGGAAAGCACTTTACGTAAGGCATGGCTCAGAAAACTGCAAGGCAGCACCATTAGCCTTCGCCAGAAATAGTTCTGCTGTCTGGTGTTTCCCCGAAGTACAGCAAGTGCAGTTAGATGCTGTTGTCCCCGGACTGGGCCTGAGGGTGGGGTGGGAATTTCCGTGGGGGGGTGGAGGCCAGAGCAGGTTGCTTGATGTCCCCTCCTCCTCGTCGTTCTTCTCCGTTACACTCCATGGGAAAGGATCTCAGAGCTGATGTGAGAAGGGTTCATTAGAGGATGGGAACCACCCACTAGGGCCTAAATTTTCTTGTGTGGTTGGGATCTTATTTGCACTTTACCCTGCTCTCCCCTTGGGAACACCGAACCTCTGCATGCTCCTCCATCCCCAGCTGTACTTTGCAGTGAGGAAAAGTCCTTCGAAACCTTACACTGAGTCTTTTTAAAGCTCAGACAAGCTGGCACAATTGTACAGCCTGAGAAGAACTGGGACGTTTGCCTTTGACCAGGCAGAGATGAGCGCAGGAGCAGTGAGGACTTGGGGAAACTACAGGCTTTGCCATGGGGACCCTCAGTTCAAAGCTAACTTATCGCAGTCATGTTATCGGGGCTGACTATGCCCATTAGAGCAACCCCCTTGTTTCTTAAAATGTTTTTGTTTGCTTCGCTTGTACGGGCAGCTCCCGGCGTAGGTCAAAGCTGCCAGCCGCCCGCCTGGAGTGTTTTCTGCAGCAGAGCTGCGGGCGAGAGTGGAAGGTGACAGGCAGCGAGCAGTGATTCAGCAGCCTGCCCCTGCGCCCCCGGGAAAGCGTCCTCCCAGCTTCTCACCATGAGGGGCTGGCATCAACCCTGAAGCAGGAGATCTGCCCTTTCCTTCCTAGAATTTAGTAGCAAATTATTTCCTACTAAAACTCCAAAAAGCTCTTGTTGACACCGGGCAGATTTCAAAACCACAGGGGCATTGGGGTTTGCTCCGGACCGGAGACGTGAGTCCTGGGCGCTGCCCTTTGTGGCTAGGAAGCTCCCCAGGTGTGCCGTAGCCCTTGGGCTGTGCTGAGCTCCTCTGCACTGGTGGTGTCCAAGTTGTGAGGTCTGACACCAATTAGACAGCCAAAGACACCTGACAACTTTAGAGCACTAAAAACAGAGTCATCCAGAGAGAGAAAAATAGAGTATACAGCTTTGCAGAGCGAGAGGTCCCAGGGGCAGTCGGAGCGTGGAGGAATGGGTCGATGTTTTGTGCGTACGTGCTCGATATGGTGGAGGCAGGACCAGGAAACACTTGTGTGCTGTGTCTCTTCCTGCTTCTCTCCCCCTCCCTTTAAATTTTCATCCGCCTCGTTTGACTTTCTCCATTTGCCAAGCGATCCTTGTAATCGCCTCTGCCAGTCTGTCAGCCTGCCCTGCAAGTCAGCTGTGAGCTCCCTTTCCCGGTGGGTTTCAAAACACCTCTCAGCCTGCGTTTACAGCAGTGCTTGCAGCACAAAGCACTCCCTTAGAGCTTCGTGGCACTAGCCCTATAACACCTAAAAATGGTAATTTATTTCTATCGTGCTGTTTTGTTTCAGTCCAGATTGCATTTCAGTCGGAGTCAGTCTAAAGGCGCGTTGACTCTGGCTGAATACAACTGTTAGGGTAATGAGTTAAATTACTGTAGTCTGACTCTTCGCTCGTCAGGTCAGAGTTATTTGGAAGTACAATTTAAATCCTTTTCTTAATAACTTGATTGAAGCTTCTGTTGCCTGTTTCCTAAGAAAAAATATTTTATATATTCTTTGAGTAAAGGGGAAACATTCAGCCTGGCACTTTCCTGGATATGCTGAAATTATAACGTTCGCAGAAACGCCGTGCGGGCTCAAGTTGCATGTGTGCAGGTGATTAATGCATTTGCCTGCCTCCCGGGCTGGTGTAGGGGCAGCTGCCATCGCGGACCCTGGCCTGGAGCCTGTAATGCTATCCGTTACTGACTTTGCTCTAAAACCGAGCAAACTTTTACAGACTGATCTGGAGGTAATAACGACGTCTCCAGCACTGGTTAGTGCACTGTGAGCTATGCCTATTTTTGACCTACACTTGTCTGATGCTATGGGAGGAATTGGGGAACGGTGCATTTCTGCATTGCTGTTAGTCTTTCAGGCCTGACCGTACAGCGCTGCTGGTGCAGTTTATCAGTCAGTCACCCGTGCTTGGGAAAGCAGCTCAGTCTCCCGTATCGCTTCGCTTGTCAGGGAGCTGGTGCAAAGGGCCCGCGGTCCCAACTGCTTGCTGTTGGTTTTGAGGCCTCTCAGCGAGGCCTCGGCTTTCCCTGCCCTGTTATCCCCGATGGCGCAGACTGCCCTGGTTTTAAGTTGAGGCACTCGCGGCGATGGTTTGCTTTCAGCACGCCCACGGCACAGGGGAAAGGCAGGGATGCCTTCGGCTCTTTGCGAGAGGAAGTCCGGCTGCCAGGCAGGAGCTTAACTACGGAAAGTGTCAGCCCCAATGTGTAAAAGCCACCAGCTTGGTTCTTCAGGTGTGGCTCTTCCCTGGCCAGGTCCATCTGTTAAACCTGAGCTCATGACAGGGGAGCGGGGTGAGAGTTTGCTGAAAGACTGTGTGACCCAAGATGTGGAAACCGCTTCCTCTTTGTCCTGTCATAGGTAGTCTTGGAAATTGGTTTCAGTTCTGCTCTCTGCTAACATGGAAGGTGGCAGATACCCTGCCTAATTGAAGAGGGTCTCTGAAGCTCTTCTCTGCCCTGTCGATCCGCCTTTCAGGGCAAAGCACTGCAGCTTCCAGTGGTGGTGAGGTTTCGAGGGAGGCTGCGGTCGAGCTGCCTCCTCCCGGTGTGTGCATAGGGCTCCCGCTCACAGTAGCAGTGCCCATAGCGCTTAAATGCTAAGTGATCCCTGCGCGTTTCTGCTGTGCGGAATGAAACTGTGTGCCCAGCGGCTGCGTTGGGAGGCAAGGAGCAAGAAGACTTTGCTTAGTTACTGTTCTCCCAAGGAAGTGGCAGGAACGGTGCTGAGAGCCCCAAACAGTTGCGTGAACTTCTCTAGAAGGTGGTGCTTTTCTCTTGTGCAGCCTGCTGTCATGTCATACTCAGTTACATAATAATCACACTACTGGGGTTGTATTTTCATTCACTTCTGGAAAAATATTTTAGTAGTTTAGGGGAAGGATAATTTTTTTTTTTTTTTAATACAACATCCTCAGGTTGTGTGAGATAAATGTATTCTTAATGTGACAGCAGTGATGTAGCAAGATCTGAGCTAGCAACAGAGCAAAAGGGATTGATGTGATTGGAAAGGCTTTTAAAAAACAAAGATGTGAAATGGCGTTGTAGCAGAACGACTGTGAAGATAACAGCGTTGTTAAGCATGGCCTCTGACTGGAACATTTTGAATAATATACAGAGACTTAAGTTTTTTGCATAATACACATTATGTGGCTTGGTGTTTCTGCTCTGGTAGAGTCAGCGTAGGAATTGAGTATCTCCAGTTGTAATAGTGAGCTCCTCTGTTGTGCAAGGGGTGTTTGTGCTCTACTGGGAAGGAGGGCACCTGTTGGAGTCTTGGGTGTCTGGTCCAGAACCTGTTGATGAGACTTGGGTTTAGCCCTTCTGCTTCGAAATTAACCTGCGACTGTGGAAGAGTCACCCAGGAGCAATTTCTTAGGTGCTGGGCAATGCCAAACTTGAGTCTTTGCTGCAGTCAGCTTTTCCTTGGGGGCTGGCCCTCCGTTTCCCACCGACTGTCATGATAGCTAAATAGCAACATCTCTGGAAATCAGACTGCTGTTCTGTCTTGTTTTTCTCTATTTGTAGCACAGGGATTTACTTTCTTCTCTCATACTGTGTTTGAAAGTGAATTTTAGGCGTACTGAGGAGAGAAAATTAGAGTACAATGCTTGTTCAGTTAATTCAGTTGCAGTAGCTGATGTCCAACCAAATCTATGATAAGCTGCACACTTCCATCCTCCTGCTTCACAGGAAGCGCTGGCCTCTCAGGCTGTCACTGCAGAGCTCTGACTCTGTCCGAAATCTTAGTTTTGTGTACCAACAGTCTAAATTCACAGGCTTCAGAGCCAGACTATTTCTTCTTTTCTGGGCCTTGAGTGTCTGCTATATAGTGGCATTCCCATTAAATGTGAAAAATGGCTGTGCTAAACTTTGTTCCATTCAATTCCTATAGATATTTGATTCAAAAACATAGTTAGATTTGTTTGTCATACCTGCTGAGTAATATGTAGAGGAACATGGTTGAAGGTTGTGTTCCTTGTAGTCCTGGTCATCTGGGTAACAGGTAAAAAACATGAGAGAGGAGATTACATATGTGTGCGTAGTACAACACAGACCACATCTCACCCCTTTCTAGTGGCTGGTTCACTTAAGGGGGTAAAAACCACCGCCTACCATAAGTGGAATTGTTTCTTAAATCTTGGGGAACATGTGATCTTAGCTAGGAAGTATTTCAACTTAAACCTTGCTGACCAGAGCTGGCTTAAAATTGGAATTCACTATTTTGACATTTATTTTTGCAGCTGAATTAGAGCACTGTGTCCAAAGGCTGACATTTCCTGCAAAGCAGAAAGTTCCCCTGCCAACAAAAACCAGTTTCAGAAATGTTAGCAGAAAAAATATTTAGAAGTTCTGTCCTGAATCAAATGTTTGGTTTTTTAGCTCAATTCAATATTAGAAATGATTCTCTGAGGTGGTAACTTGTCTTCTGTCCCCCTTTCATCTCTGCAAGTCAGGTGGTTTCCTGAACTTTGTTGCCTGACTCACCACGGCGTGTTTTAGTCCGGTGAGCCAAAATGCGTTGCAGAGATGCTGCAGTGGTATTTGGAAGATGGAGTCCAGTTTAGTGCAGAAACAAGTAGGGACAGAAACTCCCATGTGGCACTGTCACAGCTCAGACGGCTAGATGAAAGTTAAGCTGACCTCAAACCAAAAATTAGGTTTGTATGTATATCCTCCCAAAACAAAGTATTTAATTCTGTCTTTTTTTCTGGTGGAAAATTCCCAGCCAAGCTTTGCAATGAGAATTGCAGGGTCATTACACACCCGTGGAGTTACCTGTCTGTATGCATCTCTGTATCGCTCATTCGGAGATGCAGATATTGAGTATCAGAGCTTCTCTTCTGCTTCCTAATCACAATTCTTGAAGAACACAAAATAATTCCTTTTTATTGTAACAACTTCTTGAAGCTCAAAGCCTCTGAAGTGACCATCTGCAGTTCTGGACCTTTAAACACTAATGCTGCCTTTAATGACCCCCTCTGAAGGGAACGGGTTTGCTTCAGCCCTGGAGCCAGGGCAAGGCGACTGTTGCAGACACAGCAGCAGCAGCCGCTCGGTGCTCGCTGCAAGCACTACGCCGGCCTCCGAGGGCTCCTCTGGGATACCAGGACACCGCGGACAAACGGCAGCTTCGGCCAGCACCGCTATCCCCTCGCACCTCCCAGAGCGCTGGCCAGACCCCATTGCTTTCCCCCCGCCCCCCTTCACTCCTTCAAAATGCCTTTTGGTGACTCCTGTTTCTGCACTCAGAATGTTATCTCCCACTTAAAACAAAGCCACCACCAATTAAAAATGGGTTAAGGTGATTTTAAGATCATCAAAACCCTCCAAATCCATAAAGCATCACACTCTGTTTTCAGTAATTCAGTATTTATTTCCATGGAAACGGAAATGGCAGCCTGGAGCCTTCTGCAGGGTTGTAATTACTCTTGCAGCGTTCAGTGGCAGGCGCAGCATGCCTGTCAGTGCTCGAGGATCTTCTAAAGACTGTGGTGATTTAACGCTGGAAGTGAAATTGAAAAAGAAAAAGCTTTGTGAAGTGAATGAAATTTCCCCTTCATAATAACAACGTGTAGATACACACAGTCGTTCGGGCAGAGGGGGAATTGGCTTTCCTCCTCAGCTAGGGATGTGATATTTTGAAGAACTGCATTTGCGTGGGTGGGTGGGAGGAAGGAGAGGCTGAGAAGGGGCAAGGGCAGAGACGAGACGAGTCTCTCAGGCGTGACTTACGGCTCAGGCTGCAGCTTCTACTTTCGCTGTTTTGGAGAGCAGGTCGCACGTTTGTTTGCAGAGGTTGCCCAGGGAAGCACAGAGTAATCTTCTGATTGCTCCTGTTGGTCCTGTGTGTTGTGGAGATGGTGCCCCTGCGCGATGTGTTGTTTAGTGTCCTTATAAATAACCTCGGAGAGGAGCAGGCGAGGTGGCGGAGAGGAGACATCTGCATGTGCCGTGAAGGCAGACAGGTCCCGTGCTCTGGAAGACGAGCTTTGGTCTTCTCCAGCATCAAGCACAGATTGGCAGGGAGGCCTGGGAAGAGCGCAGCCGGTTCGAGAGGGATGAGGCTGTGGCAGGGGCGACTGAGGCGGCACTGCTGGAATAGCGGTGTGCCACACAGCCTCTGCGTTTTGGGGAGCAAAACACAGTAACTGCTCTTCCTCGGAGCTGAATCGCTCCACCAAGCTTTCAGCACTGGGTGTCTGATTTGTATGGAACATATATGGACATATGTGTGCGTCCATTAGCTGTAGGATCAGCTTATGTTCTGTGCTGTTATGGACTTACAGAGCAATCTTGGCCCCTGTAATTAAATTTAAAGCAAATTAGCTCTTCTATTAAACAAAATAAATCTGATGTAGCCTAATGCTGTATTCTCTAGCTATGGCTGATCAATCGCTCCTGCAAAGAGCAGGCAAATGCTGCTGAGCAGATGGTCTTGGCTGAGGCATGGTCAATTAAACTAATTAAAGATGCTTTCATTTAATCAGAGAGTGTTTTAACCCTGTTAGCTGCCAGTTGGGGATGTATGTTTTCGTGCACTAGGAACTTAGAGTTCTGGCCCTACTGTGGACATCTCCTGGTTTTACAGACCCTTTACAGAAACCAGACTGGAGCATGCGTCTGAAGAGCAGACATTTAGCAGGGAAATTATAATGTCATGCAGCAACAGTGAAGGCTTGCAGAGAAAAACTAAGTTGCTTTCTTCTAACACTAAACAAGTATGTTTATTAGACTGAAGAAGTCTTCTGCACTGAATCCTTCCCATGCTAACTCCTGCCAGCCTTTTCTCCAGGTTTAGGGGAGTGCGTGCCTCTCCACAGCCTAGCTAAATGTCACTTGCTCCACCAAAACATCAGCAGTCAGTAGTGACTTGTTATGGTGTATTATTTATGGGATGGGGGGGAAAGTTTCAGCATCCAGACAGGTCCTGGACTGAAGTGGCCTCTGTGCTCTCTGCTATCACGCAGAATGATTTGGCTAATGGGAACCCTCCTGCCACAGGATTCTGGAGATGGATTTAATTCCCGATTTGTAGCAGAAACCCACAGGGACTCCTGTGAGCCAAAGCTCTGTGTTTTGGATTGTTTAATAGAGCATTTGATAGTAATTGTCACAACTGAGCATCCTTGTCTTTCCCCCACTCTTCCGATCTGCTGAGCTTCTCCCACTGCCCTATCATTGTAAGGGGTAATACCATACATAATACGCCAACAAGGTGAGTGAGACCAAGAGTTTTTTAACCTAATGGAAAAAGCATGCAAAATTTTCTCAAGAAGCAGCACTTCAGCATATGTAGAACAGAGCAACAAGAAGGAGACTTGGAAGTAGCACGTCCAGGCTGTTAGTCAGCATTGCCGGGCAGCATCATGGGTTGGAGCACCCCAGGAACAGCTGCGCATTTGCAGCAGCACATACAAGTTCAATTAGACACAGCTGTGCTTTATTCAGAGGGCCATGTGGGCAACTTCATGCATCAGACTAGACCTGTCCTGCTTCAGCAATATTGATCCATGCAGGTACATTAGGGCAAAAGTCTAGATGATTTTCAAAATGTTCATCTTCTGTGAAATCATTTTTTTTCTATTTAGTGGGGGGGGGGGTTGTGTTGCAGTATCAGCTAAATACTCCTGGTTGTTTTTGTGGATTGATTAGTTTCCACCATTTAATGTTTAAATTACCATCAAGATATCGTTTCAGTTTTATTTTTGTTTCAATTGGCCTGTGAATACTTTTCATCATCTGCATTCATGCTGCAAAGGAATGCATAAAAAATAACTATGGTTACCTTATAAAGTACCAGTGACTTGACATTCTCAATCTACCTTAACCTCTCTATTTAGGGACTGTTAATTCCCTCTTTCACTGAAAAGCTAGTTGTTGGCATGACTTTCCTGCTTCCTCGCCAGATTTATTTTTTTTAATCAGAACAGGAGCTTCATGTCAAATAGATGCTTATTAATACAGTTCTGATTCCACACCACGACCTTGCATTTTGGAAAGCATAAGTTGAGCAGCGAAATCCTGGCAGTAGGTAAGAGCAGCTAGGGAGAAATAACAAGAACTGAACTGTGAGCATCCTGTAGCTGATGATATGCTTATCTGCTGACACTGCCATTTGCAGGCTAACAGAGGTCTCTGGGAAGGGAAACACTCTCAACCTGAGATCCTTAACTGGGAGAGATGTTCTAGTATCTGCGGCCTCTGCTGGTGCCTGGCTGCTTCCAGCTTAGCACAAGCCAAACACACCTCACAGCTTTGCTATAGGAATAAGCTGGAGCACAGGGGAAAATCCAAGAGTTGACCATTCCTGGTACAGCTTTGCAGAGGGGGATGCCAAAATAGTGGGGAAGGTTTTGCAGGAGCTACAGGAATAGAAGTTCTTGAGCATCATTAAATGTGACAACATTAGGGAAACATAGCTTGAAACCATGTTAGTAGAGAGGAGACTTGGCATGGCACAAGATAGAAAACCCAGAGGGGTTCCCTTTGTATTGGCAGAGAGGAGACTACTGAGTAAAAAATAGGGGAGCAAATAGAAAAGAAAAGGTGAATTCAGGGAAATATCTTTGTGTTGAAAAACCCAGCGATCCCATGAGCCACACTGACACTACACAGAGTATCACAGTGTCAAAACACCTGGATGGTCTGCCAAGGTGAAACCAAGCTGAATGTTGTCAGTCACTGGCGTGTGGTAGCCAAAGATGATCAATATAATTCAGATGTTTTATTGCTGATTTTTCCAAAAAGCAACATAAAAATTTGAGTCAAGCTGTTAACTGAAACCAGTTGTGGCTAGTAGGGCAGACTGTGTTCGCTTCAAAGTGGCCTGGTTCCTGGGGCTGGGATTCAACCCTCAAAATACCATGTTACTTCAAGCAATCTGTCTTGTTGTCCTGACTTTGAATCACAGAATGCCATCATAAATTAAAAAAAAACAGTTCCTCAACACGTCCTGTGTTTTATTAGGAAAAGAAAACGTCACTCCTCCTCTTTGTCTTTCCCTCAACCAGAGATGGCGAGCGGGAGATGTCACAAAGAAATGACCGCGTTGGCCCCTTTCTGGGAAAGTAATCTTGCTTTTTCTTTAGCAGCATTTTGTTCCCTGCAGTGCATGTTCCTGTCAATCAGCCCAGGAGGGCCCTCGGAGACAGAAGGGGTGTTATCCAGACCTCTCTCTCTTTAAGCAGCTAACTGCAAAAGAACCCATATGTGATGCTTATCTTAAGGAAGGCTGGAATACTTAATAAGACATAACTGGTGCATGACCCTGCACTGTGTGAATGCCTGCCTTTCTCTTTTTTTTTAACTGGAAATACAATGCAGCAGCTAGAATTTAATTTTGCACATAGGTCTTTTAATCTAATTCGAATTCAACATAAAATGCTGCACTTTTGCAGCACTTCAGCCCTCACCCATATATTTCATCACTGAAATCCTGTGGCTTTACTGGGGAACTTTGCATTTTACTCATGAGATTGGCATTAAAAGATACTGCAGTATTTATGTGTAGCAATGGCTGTATGTTGTCATTCTGGAGGCTCTTGCCAGAACTCCAGGCTCTTCATTTCAACCAGGAAGATCTTGTCTGAGAATCGAGACTGTTTTTCATTGAGCTGTGCTAGCCTAAAGTCACAAACTGCTCTTTCAATTATCTTTTTATAGTCTTAAATAGAGAGATCATTCTCGTGACATAGATCATCCATTAAGTGAATATTTTGAAGGTTCTGTATTAATATTTTACCAAGTTTTCTCTAATCTTTATTTCTGAAAGAGGTGGTTTCTGGGAGTTTTCTTCTTTTTTTTCCCTTTTGCAATCCGTGTTGTGTTCAGCTTTCCAAGAGATTTACTAAAAAAGGAAGTGTTGTTTACCAAAGTCTTTTCCTCTACTCTCTGCATCTCCTTCTTCAGACTACCAGTGTTACTTGACAAACACTTCATGCCACAGATTGGGATGTGATAGACGGTGTCATTTTAAATCAGAATCAACTTTGGGAGTCAGATGCATCAGGCCATAGAAAGCACTGCATGAATATGAAATACAGTTAGGTTAATCTACCAGTTCACATCTAAAAAAGGACCAAAATAAAAAGAGAGAATAGGAATATTTCTTAGGAGAAATGAGCAGTGCTAAGAACTTTCTCCAAAAGGATATCTAAATGGGCTCATATTTGTTCCCAGTGAGCTGACTATAAATTATCAACAAACTGATTTCATGCATTTCAAAGGCTCCATCTCAATATCCCTAGCTATAGGGAATGCAAGTTATGTAAGCGATTTCTTACCTCTTTTTCAGTGCTGAGTTTTCATATTCAACATATTATGCTTTTTCTAGAGCATCTGATTCGACCTAGTGTGTTTAGTGAGAAATGAGAATGTGAGCTCAGTGGAGAATTGGATGCGAGACAGATTCAGGTACAGCCTCCCATGTACTGAAAAGGCAGCTATAATAGCTTAATGTCATAAAAAGCCAACTCGGCCTTCGTTGCATTGCGCTTTGCTGTACAATGCAGGACAGCGATGTTTCCTAGCAGGTGTGATGATCTTTGCATGTGTTTTCATGTGTGCCTTTTGTCCAGTTCTTTTGTCCCAGAAATAGATGGCAATAGTAAACCGCAGAGGGCCATGTTGATGGCACAATCTTTTTCATCATTCAGTTGTGAAGTCTTTGTATAAAAATCATTGCCGTTAATCTTGGCCTCATAATAAAAGAGAGAAAATGATTGCATCCCACAATTTAACAGTGAGTATGATGGCATAACAGCCACTTCTTCCAAGGAACCTTTATTTTGAGATTAAAGGCAATAGCAAGCTGAACTTCATGTATGACCTAGACCTAGAAGGCGAGAGAGATGCGTAAGCCTCTCTGAGGGTTATGTAACCAGCTGGAAATCAGACTTTGCGGACGTGTATTTTGCCCATGCTATAGATGCCATAAACTTGGAGACTGTAGAAGTTGCACAAACATTTATAAAGTAACAGCAGGGAAATGAGTTAAGTTTCACAGCGGGGCCATATGTGAGCCCTAAGTGTTTGTGGACCAGGAAAGTGCAGCGCAAGCCAGAAGTCTTGAGTGGGAGCCTCGTGATGCTCTGATGTCACTTGGCTCCAAACCATGAGTAAGTTCCTGTGATTTGCAATCTCCTGTGCAGTGGTGAAGCCATAGTGCCCCCTCATGTGTACACCCTCAGGTTATTCCATAGTGGAAGAGCTAAGCTAAATAACCTTCTTTGGCATTTGCTGTGAGCAAAGAGCCTTTGTGCAGATACTTAGCTGGCGTTTCTTCTTGTTAAGAAACCGCTCTAGCTGTGATAACTTCATAGCGAGCCTGAACCTTAGGCCTTCCTTAGAGCATGCAGAGGAGGGGCTGGTCAGAGGATAGGCATTTCCCACAATGAAAGACAGCGAAGCACAGGTGCATAATTTTGCTGTCCCCTCCTGAGCATGCTGCCAGCTGAGCATGGTTTGAAATGAAAAGAGGTGCTGGAGAGGAAGCAAATAGGAGTGGAAAGATGGTGAGCCACAAAGAAGTGCCCACATGCTTTGTGGAACATCCTGCTGAGTTTTAGCTAAAATGCGCCTACTTGTTTTTGCGTGTGCGTTACGTTTGAGGTGCTCATTTCTGCCTCTTGCCCAGCTCCCACGCATCTTCGCTGCTGTATTGGGAGCAGCAGCAATCTGGCAGACCAGTGGGCTCCAGTTGCCACTAATCTGTGGGAAGAGAAATTGGGCAAGGTGTATAGTGAAGGTCACGGTATTTTGCTTGGAGTGTCGACATGAAAAGGAAAAACATAGGACATGGAAAGCGAAACACTGGGTCACGAACAAAGCTAGGAGATCCTGGCAGGTGACGCAGCGTGCCGGCAGGATGCTGGAGGGAGGCATTGAGTGTGAATTCATGCTCCTTGGCTATACCTAAGCGGAGGAACATCAGTGAACAGCTTCTGTGCTCTCAGGTTGAGGACTGAGAGCCCTTGGCTTTTGTGTGTGGGTTTCTGGTTTTTGTTTTTGTTTTTTTCCTTAAATAACTAGCTTCATTTGTGACCTCGCTGACTTCAGAGAAGACGGTGAGAAAATCTTGTGGGAGGTTTAAACTTTAAAATTCTAATACTAGAGTAATTAAATGGTTTCTTATTTGTTCTCATGACTAGTCATTTATCCTGCTGGTATTTCTGCCAGTTTGCTGGCGAGCTCGTGTTGTGTAACACTGGTGAAATGAACTGCAGGCGTGTGTTCGACTGTTACCGGCAGTCTCGCATGCTCATGCACAGAGCGGAGACCAGAACTGGTGAAATATCTGCAAAACAGAGGGGCAGTTTTGTGGAGAAACTATTTACACAATCATTCTGTTGAATCAGGTGAAGCCTGTTATGTTTGGTAAGAATATCATTTGCAGAACGCAGGGTTTTGTTTTTATATTTTAAAATAATTTAAAAACTCAGTGTTCTTCTTGATTTCTGATGCCCATTATAATATCTGCAAATTTCTTCACCATCTCTGCTGTCTTCCCTGCAGTCTCCTGATGGCTTGGAGTCTTATTTCGTTCACCCCTCACCTTTTTTTCCTCTTTGGGGAGGGGGACACAGATCAGCATAGATGCTAGATTATCCTTCTCTGTGTAAATACAAATTAATTTAAAAAAAAAAAAGGAGAAAAATCAAGTTGTATTTTTCTGTCACCTTCTTATTCAGTCCTTCGGTCACCTTTTTACTCTTCCTCCCCCATGTACTTTCTCTTGAATTGACCGCTTTCTGCCTAACATTGGATTTTGGCTGGGAATAGTTGTGCTCAGATGGTTAAATAGCAATTGAGTGTAAATTAGCTCGAAGAGCTGCGACTGCCACTGTCTGAGTGATTCCAGAATAACTTTGTGGATGAGAGCGACTGTCGGGTCAGACGAGAGCAGCAGGTTTTGGATCTGTTTGCGGGGAAGGGGCTTGGAGAGGATAGTATGGGTTAGATTAATAGAAGAGAAATGCAGTATACATACTGTGCTATACACTATCAAAGATGCATTATAAAAATTATGCTGATTGCTTGCAAGCAGGCAGCAACAGTATTTGGGAAAATTTCTGTTTAAAACCCCATATTTCTCATTAACCAACTGCAGTATTCTTAATGAGGGCTGTGCAATTTTTGCGCGGCTTGGTGCAAAGGGTTTCCTGTGGGAAGTCCCTGCTGCCAGCGTGGTCCTCAGCAAAGTGACAGGAGAAAAGCAGCTGCCCGATGGGTTGGCTGTAACTGGTGCGCGGTGCTTCTCCCTGGCTGAGCCGGCGGGGATCCAGCTGCTCCCCCGAGCGCCGCATGTTCGGTCGCATAACTTTGCTCCTTCCCCTTGCTTCTCTCTCACCAGCCGTGTAGCTCCTGATCTTCTTTATTACTGCTTAACATAGGCAATTGTTCAGGGTCGTCGCTTGGTCAATCTGTTCCGCCTTTATGTATGGTGATTACAAAGCAGCTGAGAATGTCTGGCAGCCAGCAGAAATTTTGTTTCTATGGATGAAAATAGCCAAAGATACATTCAAGGAGATAATTGGGCTCATTAAACTTTGCTATCGTAATGTCAGACGTAGCTGCATCCATTGTATGTCTAAAAACATCAGCAGTGTCAATGAACAAAAAATCTATTTCTATCCCAAATGCACCAGCAAAAACACTGGAATCACCACGTTAGAGTAGGGGCCTGCTCTGAGGCTGTAGCATTTTGGTTAATGATTTTGGGAAGACCAGGTCTGCTTCAAAAGAAGGATGTTTTTCTGGATGACAACAAAATATATTTTGTTCAGGCCAGATCAGCGGTTCTCGTTGCATGAAGAGATGTATACAGTGTGAGGGGTTAGCGGCCCATCGTGAGAAGCACCATGTGAACTACCATCAGTGTGGGCTGAAGGGAAGTCAAGTAACTCGCCCTGATTTGTGGTGTCTGAATACCTTAGATTTTGCCTTATTTGTAGTCAGGGTAACGACAGATGCACAGGGTGACTTGGGGAAGGGTAAAACAGGCTGCAAGGGCAGGAGAACAAGCACGTCGGTCTCGGTAAGACTTTGTGCTATATCAGCGTGCTGCAGCAGAAGGGAATCTCTCTTCACTCTTGCGTGAAATTACTGGATGCCAGACATCAATCAAAAGTGAATCACTCCTACTCAAAGACGGAGAGTTCCTAAGAAACGTTAATAACAAAACTCTCATCTGTTTGGGTAAGTCCCATGCAGACTAAAAGAGGCTTCTGAGAAGAGGAGTGTCAGACTGCTAGCAGGGAATGCCAGTGAGCAGAGGAAAAAAACTGGGTCAAATAAAATCCTGCTGGACAGCATGATAGTAAGTGCCCATTCATAACATTAAATCAGACTTAACTGGAGATCAACAGGGACAAACTCTATTTGATACCAGATGGTCCATCACCAGCATGATCAGCTCATAAGGGAGCAGCCATGCTGGTAGAGCAGCTAGCAGCACATGCAAGGCCTGGACTCAGAAAAAAATCACCAAGCACAAGGGTTCAGCATGAAATGGGAACATTGCCTTTCAGAAATGACATTGTCTGCTGTTCAACTGTCTCCAGACTGTGATGCTTCCTAGATATCTGCCTTCCCTCTGGTAAGACTGAGTAAAAAACATCCCCTCTGGCCTGATGGTAGTGATCTGCGTGGTACACTTTTTCCGTGGTCCTGTGACGTTCAAGGCCCTCCCGCCTCTGCTGGAGGGGATGCATTGCACAGCACCATTGAACAGAGACGGGGCCAGTCCTGCTTTGCTTTCCATATGGATCTGTACAGTGGTTCGCCTACTCTTTTTCAGTGTCTGAAACAACCATGCCACCTCTGCTTTTCTCAGTGACCTCCAAGACAACATCTTGTAGCAAATGTTAGAGGAAGATCAGCTCTTTTTCCCCCCACCCCACCCCTTTTTCCTGCTCCAGAAGAGGCATCAGAGTCTGGAAATAACAGCTGGTGAGCATGCATCTTCAGAGATGGGAAAGAGTGTTGAAGAAGGGATTGGGGAGGGCTGATGAGGGCATTTTGGGGTCTGGCGAGTGAGATCCCATCATGTGAGATGCTGGAAAGACTGAATAGGAATTGACTTTCAGAGCAGCCTCTGAAAAGACTGTGAAGATAATTTTGAATAAATGAGTCTGAACTTCTGGGAAATGCTGTAGCTAAGATGGCAAGTCAGTTCTTGGATAGATACGCAGAGGAATCTTAGGTAAAATTAAGGGGATATCATTCTGCCTTTATAAGGCGGTAGGAAGACCTCTGCTGTATCCAGATCTGGGATCTGTGCTATAAAAATGTTTTGGAAAGGTCTCAGAAGTCACATGGGAGGATAAAAAAGGACTAACCGTTTGGCTTACCTGCAGAGAAGATCAGTAATTTGATCTGTTTGCGAATATATTGGAGCAATCTTTAACCATGCATATACAAGCGTAGTAAAACTCTGTAAGATCAGAGTAGCTATCAGCTGCGCTCTTGATAGTGGATGCAGTTCACTGGAAGAACTGGGCAAAGGTTGTGACAGATTTTCCCTCTCCTAAAGAGTGAACTGGAAACTTTTCTAACAGATATGCTTGAGTTTGAATGGAGGGTATGGTCCTGACATGGCGGTGATAGGCAGAGTTTTCACAGGAAACTGGACTGGAAAGTGATAGTGGTCCATTTCGTGCTCAAAGCCTGTAAGCCTCACATGGTTTGGCAGGTTTTGGGCACCTGCATACAAGTATCAGCATAATTGCTGATAAACTCAGCCTATAGTAGAAGTCCTAGATGGCCCTAAAAGAGGAGGCTGAGCACAGATCCTCGTGGAGTTCCCATGCCAGAGAAGCAGGGAAATAGTTGCCCAATGCATGAAACTCCAAAGTACAGTAACAACATCCAATTCTATAAGCATTACGAAAAAAAACATTTGCGCTGACATGAAGACACTTCACAAATATGAAGCCTTCAAGCACCTCCAGGGAGGCTTGCTGCACTACCTGCGTACTGGTAGGATGGTCGCATGGATGCAAACGGGAGAGTGGGTCCCAGCAAAAAGGCAGCTCCAAAATCCCTTTTGGTGTCAGTGGCACTGGATGAGATTCTTAGCAGCTCTCTGGCTTTCCTGTCACTTAGTGACTGAGTCCACATTGCCTTTTGCTGCTCATGATTAGAATTGAAATAATACGGTTGCTTAATTGAACTTTGTCTAGGTGGATTGTCTCCTGTTGGACTGCAGCAAAGTTGTGGTGGGCTCTGAAAACTGACCCTGAGCCCTGTCAGATCTGAGCTATTCCCTGGTTACCTGTAGCCTCTGGTTTGGAAATACTCAGGCTATTAAGGATTGCAATGCATGAAATGCCCAGTATTTCCCCCCACAGCATGCTTGGAGGTGCATGGAAACATGGTGCAGCTGAGGGGACACTGGTTTGCCAGATGAAGTTTGTTACAATTTCCCATCTGCTCTCAAGCAGAAGCTATAAGGTTTGTGCTGTGCAAATAATTATTTTTGATACATTTTTAAACATGAAATCTAGTCCAAATGGCAAATATTTTTAACGTGTGCCACTGTGCAGTCAAGAAAGCTGCCAGCAGCACAAACCTGAATAATTCTGTGTGATGACTGGGGTGGGGACAGGACATGTTTACCCTCGGTGTAGTGCCAGCCTTGCAAACTAGCTACTGCCAAGTGCGTTCCCTGTGCTGCGAGCGCCTGCGAGGAATATTGTCGCAAGGAGCAGTAGCAGGTTTGTGCTGGGTTTCTGTTCGCCTGCTGATGGGGTTGGCTGGGAAGTGAGCACGGCAAGGTGTGCTAGCGCAGCCAGATGCTCCGCGAGCATGGCTGCAAATGGGCATCGCCTCTTCCACCAAAGCACCACCCAGCTGCCTCTCTTGCAGCTCTCGTGGTTGGTCTTTCCTGGTGTGTTTATCTGACAGGTGAGCAGGTTTAGCTGGAGAGGCAAAATAAATAAATGAAACAGAAAGGATTTTCTGCTTTGCCCTTTTTCCCCCTTTCCATGTTTAGTTGGTCTTCCCCTCTTCCAGTGGTTTTCAGCATGCGTGAGGCTGCGTCTCGGGGACTTTCCCAGCCTGTGCCGTTCATTTTACCTGCAACTGCAAGCACACGTCTGGCACAGCTGTGGAGTGTTTGCCTGGGTGTAAAAATGGCTCCAGAGAAGACAGGAGAGGATCATTGCCTTTCCATGGGGGGATACAGAAGAGGTAATGTCTCCTCGCTCTATTTTTAGCCATGCACCGTGTGGAGCAAGCGTGGGCACAGCTTGTAACGTAGGCAGCCTCTGTTCCCTGCGAGGCCCGGGGCCTGATGGGGCCCGAGGACATCTCAGCAGCCAGAAGGCATTGCAACCCTTTGGGATCACCAGGGACATCTCAGCAGCTGGAAGGCATTGCAACCCTTTGGGATCAAGCCATGGGTTCAGTGGAGGCTGTGCACAAGGTGCCCCTTGGGAGCATGTCCTGTGTTTACTACCCAGGTGTCTGCAGCCTTCCTCAGCATTAACCCTAGTGCCAGGCAGCACCACGCGGGTGCTTTAGCTGTCCTCCTCGCTGCTGTTGTCTGCAGGGCTCCTTCAACATCTGGCAGCTGTGAGCAAGGGGGACGGGTGCCTGCTGGTGCAGGGACAGCTTGCATAGACCTTCATCAGCACAGTAGGGAAAACAGGAGACTGAGGAAGATCAGAGACCGGTGGTACTGTGCCCTAAGGAAGCAGGTGCAGATTTATGTGGAGCTACATCAAAGCTTTTTATAAGCATAGAGTGGGGGACAAGCTTGACCCAGCCACATATCCAGAAACAGATTAAACGTAAAGGGCAGAGCTGGGAGGAATTGCCTCTGCTGACGCCATTTGTTCCTAGCAGCTTATGCGGATTTGGGACAAATGAAGCAGTATGCAGATTCTTGAGGAACTGGTTGAATTGTTTCAGCAATATTTCACCATCGCTCTAAAGCCAAAAAAAAAAAAAAAGTGAGAAAATGAGCTTGGGACAGATCTAAACATTTTGGAAACAAGTCTCTTAGACTGCAGAAAATTTAGTAAGGAAAACTGTCTGAAAATGAATGCTCTTTGAGGGGGTGGGATCTGTTTTGGGTTTTGCTCAGCCTGTAAATGAAATGATTCAGTTATTCTCTCAGCTTTCGTATAAGGTCACAGTGTGATCCTCAGTTTATTCCCCTGTGTCTGAGAAGAAGCACTGGCAGGTGATCAGAGCATTTCCCAGCTGTGCCCAGTCCCAGGACGAGTTCTCTGGGGACCTTCCCACCTTCTGCCTCCATCTTTCATAACACCTCTGCAGCATTTTGGCTGTCAGCCCTCTTGGAGGTTGCTTTTTCCCATTGTTGTTCCCTGTAACTCCAAGTGGACAGAGAGAAGGATGCAGAAGGAGCTGCTCTTCTGCGTGGGCATTCAGCAAGGAAGTAAATAAGGAGTAATCTGACCCAATGGATGACTGCACTCACATACGTTATTTTTTCCTGAGTGCTGGTTTCCTCCCCTTGGTTTCCATCGATCTGCTTTAACAACCTATTTGACTAATAATAAGAAACAGAGGGGAAGATTTTCAGCTTAGGTTTCGTATGGGTATGTTTCCATAGTGTTATAGCTAGTAACATCTGATGATCCCTTCATTTGAAGTAACAGGTTGGCTATAGCAGCGCAGTTTTGACATGGTTACAGAGCAAAATGCAAAAAGCTGAATTCTGTGAGAATGTTTTAAGCATTTCTTTTCTTTTTATTGTCTTCATTGGTGATTTTTTTTTCTGAAAAGAACTGCTGCTGCCATCTGAAATGGGCAGGTATGAACGCTGCAGATCTGTAGTCGCTGTTGCACTCCTTTACTCACATCTGGATTCCAGCTGCAATTGCTCCTGCTTTTGAAGTGCAGTGCCTTTGGAAGCTTAAAGGGAAGACTGAGGGTAGAATACAGATGAAGTGGGATCAGAGACCAGGCTGTCACCTTATTTTTGCAATATATTGCTGTTCAGAAAGCATCAAGAGACCTTAACAATAGCGGAGGATATAACGCCATGCTCTCAGAATGTCCAATATACCTTCCCTAACTCTGTAAGCAAAAGCCTCCTGCCCTGGTAACATTTTCAAAGGAAAGAGGTCATGCCTTGCTGAATGAAGTTCAAAATAAACTGCATTTCCTCAAAAAGCAGGAAATGAGAATGCTGCTTGCAGACAAAGTATCTGGAAGAGTTACAGAAAAGCTTCAGTGAAGCTTGATCCACCACCCAGCACGTATCCTATCCTTAAATAAATCATTTTTGATCTTTTGTTCACAAAACTCTCTGAGGTAAAGAGTAAATCTAGATGCCTCTTGAGCTTCAGTCTACAAAGATGCACCATTCAGGATGGTAACACAGTGTATAAAACTTGAATCACAGCTAGTAAATTACTTTCTAGATTACAATCACAGCCGAGCCCTGTGATCTGATCCATGTCAACTCTTTGTAAGTCAGTGAAGAGCGACGGCTGTAAGGTGATGAGCATGGCAGACAGCGTGAGAGAAAAGCCCAGCCTGTGGCAGCGTGTCCTTGGCTGCCATAGAGGGCAACGTGAGAAGGTGGAGCTCCGCGCTGCCGGAGGTGTTGCACCTGAGTTGGGTACCATGCTTGCAGGTGGATTTCCAAGCTAGAGGTGCGTGGTGTGGAGGACTTTGTGGTCTGCCCTGGCATCCCTAGGTGAGCGGTAGTCTTATTTCCTTACCTGCTCTCTGGGTGTAGGCTGTTCCTCCAGGGCACATTGGAGATGGGTGCTTTTCCCTGCTCCTGCAGCTACATTAGTTCCTAGCCTTTCTGATGTGTGCCAAAGCTGCGGTTGTCCAGCCTTGGTTGTGATGAAGATGTTGGGCAACTAGTGTTTTATTTGGCTTTCAACTACAAAGAATAATTAGTAAAACAGCTTGAAAAACAGGTCTCCATCCTGAGAGGATGGAAAGGCTTTGCTGGGAGGCTCAGTCTCTACTAAGCCCTAGGGAAAGGCAATTGAAAGACAGTGGGTAAAGACCGGCTGGGGAGCCGGGGAGACAATTAGCAGTTTTCATGAACGCTTTGTAGGACCCTCAGGGAGCCCCTGGACTCTTTCCTGCTTTGGTCCTCCTGTCTGTAAGACGGAGTGGTAGGTGTTTGTGCCACAAGGCTGTTTGTACTAAACAGTATCTGCAAAGAGCCTCGCAGAGGATTGTGTGAGGTTGTAGGTGGTTAGTGCTTTAAGCATTCAACTGCAAGCTGACTCAATTCGCCATCTTGTGGTGATCCCTGACTAGGGGCCTAGGTCTGCACAGAGCAGCTCCCGAGCTTTGGCTTGCGTAGCGGGGGCCGGAGCGTTAGTCCAGCGACGGCGGCTCAAGGGGGAGGTGGTGGTTGTTCCTTCTGCAGGCGTCCTTCCCAAAGCTAACGTGCTGGGAGTGCAGGTGACGGCCGTACACCTGCGGGGGGGTGGGGGGTGAAGAGAGCAGCTGACAAGCTTAACGTAATGGTATTCTATGTGGAAAAGGATGTTAATAACAGGGAACTTGATTGACTGCATTTTTCTGCTGTATTATCTCTATTTAAATTAGCTTACATTAACTGCAGTCATATTTAGCACTGTCTGTCTACATTGCTGAATTTTTAGATTGTTAATTTTCGATTGCAAATAGCTTAATTATATCTTTTTTATAAATATTTGTAACATGAGTTGTTATTTTCTGTTACCTGAGGTACAAATTCTGGAAAAACTAATTGTTCTTGCTGTTGTGCTCTTGGTCTGGTAGGAGAAGCAGAAGCCTGAGCATCCTCTTACCAAAGGCCTTTGCCTTTTACAGCCAATGCCTCAGAAATCAAGGTCAGCAGAGTGTCTCTGTGCAACCACATCCTGCAGTTGAAGCTATCTCTATCTTACAATCAGGAACGTCATTAGAATTCATTTGGCTCCCTGGCAAAAAGAAAAGCAAAAGTTTATTGTCCACAGTATGATAACACAGTAAAGACTCAACACTCACGACATCTCATGTACGTATTATCTCTGTACCAACTGCTCCGCTCCTGGAGTCCACTTTGAACATAAATATGAGATGGAGAGCAATGGCTTTTAGCCTAGGAGGAGTTTTAAGTGATCAGCTGAAACTTTCTGTGCTATTTTCAGAGACTTTGAATCCAGGACTTTGAATGCTTGTCCCTGTTCTCGGAGGGGGATCCCCAGTGCCAGCCCTCCCCTGCCTGGCAGAGCTGCATGCAGTCTGTGCCCAGCAGATAAGGACACTTGCCTTGGCGGGTCTCCTGGAGGGTTTACGTAGCAAAGGGTCTGCTTAGCTTTAAGCACTGGCTCCTGTGCTCACGTATGTGCCAAGCAAGCATCCGTGGGGCCTGGGAAGCGAAGGAGGGTTTCCCCATGACAGCCTCGGATGCTTGCTCTGAGGGCAGGTCCCCAGCCACGTACATCACGAGACTGTTCTGAAAAGCTGTCTCAGAGCGTTGTCTCAAGCATAAATTCAGCAGCGCTTAAAATAATGTTTGCTGTCAGCCTATTGCAGCAGTCTCCATCTGGCGTGGCTGCCTCACGTGACTCGCTGCGCGTAATAGAAACAAACGGCAGGAAAGAAAAGCATCGCGAAGGGCAGGTAATTGCTATTCAGTTGCACCTCCCCGTGGACCAGTGCCCTGTCCTTTAGGATGCTCCCTATGGCCTCGGGCAGTATCTGTGCTACCTCTGAAGATGTGACCACAGCGTGTGCAGATGGAGCCCAGAGAGCTTTAATGCCGCTTGCCCAGCCGATGGGAAGGATGTCAGGAGTTAGCCACGTGAGCGCCTCTGCCATGTTCAGGGTGGGCAGGTGCAATTCCCAGAGAAGTCTGTGCCCCAGCTTCACAGCTGCCATGGTTTAAGCTGATGAGATTAAAGCTAGTGCAGGCCTCGCTTGAAGCAGCCCACATGACGTGTCCATGAAATGGTAAGCAAGAGCTGCAGCAGCAGCTGGTCCCCTAGGTGTGCCACGCAGGGGGAGGCAGAGTGTGCTTCCGCTTTGCAGAAGCTACTGCTTCCAGGCTGAAGCATCTTCTACTGTTGCTATAATATCTGTGCACATAAATTATCCATATCACATTTAATATGGACATATAATAGCATGCGTCGTATTGGTAGATTGCTGGGCTAGGCTGACCTTCTTCCTCAGTAAGGTAATGAGGACGTCACACCCCGTGGGAGAAGTTGCCTCATCCACTAAGATCTTTTCCTCCCATGTGGTACCTTATGCTGAACACCTACTCCTCTCACCTTCCAGACTAGTTGCTTCGAGACGTGTCACATTTTTGTTCTTCATGTTTGTTTCTTTATAGCTGTGCCTCTTGTTGCTTTTCTGTTTCTAATTCAATTCTTTTCACATCCTTGATCTTCATGTAGATGCCAGAGCATCTTGGAACAGAGTTGTGCAGGGTTAAATTCCACATGACAGCTTGCAGCTCCGCACAGCCCTTCTCAGAGGTGGCGTACATCCATTTTGTGCCACCAGTTCTTCAGGGGGTGGAATGGGTCCAGTTGCAGCAGAGAAGGCATTAAAAAGAGACCTGTCTGATGCTCTCAATTAGTGAATCAGATCAGTCCTAGTTTTGGACTGGATGTAGAGTGGGGTTTTTTTTACAGTTATCAGTATCCCTCTTTTCTAGCAAGAGTAGTATTTCCTGCCTTCATTGAGAAGTCTTGGCTTTTTCTCCACTTTTTTTTTTTTTTAAATATTGCATGCTTTGACTTCAACATTTGCATAACAGGATGTGATATGTCCAAAAAGTTGCTCTTGTTTCAGTGGCAGTTCTTCAAGAAGTGTGTTTCTGAATGAAATGCAGTCTTATCACCCTCACAATTCTGTGTTCATGGTGTTTTTGGAGAAAAGGAAGCAGAGTGGCTCTACCACTAATTTTAGTTTTTTATGTTGTTGAATGGTAATTATTTAGAAAAGAGGTGGCTTTTTCCATATGCAATGATAAATATTGGCATGGCTATTAGTATGTCTTCTGTTTAAAAATAGGAAATTCCCCCAAATGTAAATTTCTCTAAAACCTTTGAATGTCTCGGAGCACAAGATACCAGGACAGTGTTCTGAGAAAGGCAAGGAATTGATCTTTCAATTAGCATTATAAATGTGATTGTTATATATGGACCAAAGGGACTTACAAGATGTTTCTGCTCTGGACTTTGATACCATTTAGTGGAGTGTTAGGTGCAACCTAGAGGGACTAAGAATAGCAGAATCTTCCGGGAAGTCGGCTCCCTTCTGGCACGTGGGGATTCTCCACTGCTGTGGGAAGGGGGTCTAAGGCAACCTATACATAGACTTCTGGAGAAGTATGGTCCTAGTCACAGGTCTCTGGTGGGACCAGCAGCTAGTCATTTGAAAGATATCGGCTCTGTCAGTGCTCTTGAGGCTTGGTTGGCTGGACCAAGCACCTCTAAGACTTCACTGTCATTCAGGGCATGCCGTATCTGTCTGTGTCTCAGCCATGATTATCTACTAGTCCTATTTTTGGTAAAGCTTTTGGTAATGGATGTGCAGTCCCTAGGAATCTGGCTCCACGCATACTGGGAGCAGAAAGCTCTGGCCTCTGCTTGATCTGCATTTTGGAGAAAGGGCAGCCAGGTGCGCTGGAAGGAGGACAAGGGTGGGGAGGGCTGTGGAGAGCATCTCTGGGAAGGATGGGGCTAACGTTGTTCAAACAGGGCTAACATGCTGCTTTAGAAGCTCCTTGTGATTTAATCATCAAATTGAATTTATCATTGTTCACAGTCAAAAAAAAAAAAAAAAAAAAATCCCCTGAAGTGAAAGGTCCATTCTAAGCCAGAGTGGCCCATAATGTGGTAAAATACACCCACTTTTGCAGCACACAAGGAATGATGCAAGCAGCAACAATTTAACTCCCCAGCCTGAATGATTGCTCTGCTAGTGATTTTGGTAGTTACAGCAGGAAACTTCTGTTTTTAGGAGAGGTCTGCTTTCAGGCCTGAGCTTGCTCGTGGTGTGTGCCAGTGCAGCTCTCCTTGAACGGTACACTTACGCTGGGTACCTAGCTGAAAAAGGAAGTTGCAAATCTTTTAAGTAATTCATGGTCTCCTTTCATTTCAACTCACCTAGGATGCTGTTCATGCAGAGTATGTAGCTATCTCTTTGGTTGCTGAGGCTTTGCTATCTAGAGTCTTAAGTCTCCTGAACGCTGTCTCCCTGACCCCGAAAGAATTAGAAAGCAAACCAGGAAGATTCACTGCATCAAATCGGTGTCAAGCACATTGGCCTATGTAGGAAAATGGTCTCTTTAGGTCTCTGTGATAACTTAAAATTCATGAAGCCTGAAGTGAAGGGCAGGGTTGCAATTTTTTCTGATCTCAGTCTATGGAAAAAGTAGACTCTGTATCTTTCACTTTACATTCATTACCCTTCTTTTCTGGTGATTCCCAATTGTTTGGCCATGAGAGGGAACCAAAACCTTGATCTCAGTGGACAAAGTCTGTGCTTTGCCAATTCTTTGCTCAGACCTTCTGCCGAAAAGGTAGGCATTCGGTTATTGTCAGGCAACTTCAAGAATCAAGATCGCAATTCAAATTCCAAGTTACGTACCAACACACCACAAGCGTTTATTTTGCAGGATGGCTGTCCAATATCAGGCTACACCTCTGTGCCAGGCGAGTCTCTGTTCCACACGTGTTTTCTTTCAATTCTATTTTAATTCTTTTTAAGGAATGGCAGTGATCATCGTGCATGTGGTGATATGTAGCTATTGATCTGTTGTTTCAATTATCTGTACATTCACTTGTATCATCATCCCTGGAAAACACTGTGCTGATGGCAGCAGAAGAATTTGAGTTACTGTTTTGTTGATAGAGGTCTGGTCTCACTCTCTGAAGAATACCTGGTTTCATGTCAGCACTGAGGCTAGCTAGAGAATTTTAAATTCATGGATCAAGCCTGATCATTGAACCACGGTGACAAAACTCAGAAAGCTGTCAGAGCTGGGAACAAAGCGTTTGCAGCCAAGGGGACTAGCTGTGCCACAGCCTCCTGGGGAGGAGCGAACAGCAGGGTCAGAAAACTGAAGGCCTCCACTTCGAAAAGGCTTTCCCCTGCGGGAATGCCATTCATATCAGGACACCTTTTCCTCCCTAAATGCCTGCCTCTGTCCCTCTGGTAAGCATCAGCAAATAGAGGTTTTGACTTGAAATATGTAAATACACCGTAACTCTGTAACGCACACCAGAAACTACCTGCTGCTGTTTGCGGGGGGCTTTCAGATGCTTCAGTCACAGAGGCCAGTCCAAAAATCTCTCAATAGATCATGAAAGAGCGAGAAAATGAGAGTTTTGTTTGAACTGAGAGAAATTGAGACCAGGCCCCCAGCACATTTCAGCAGCTGTGGAAGCATATATTCTTTGCAGGACCCTTGCCCTCACCTTGCAAGTTGCTTGTGCGCCTTTGGGAACATTCCCACATCTCGCTTGCATCTTTAAACCTGCTGAGTGGCAACTGTGCTGGAACAGGTCCTTCTGCAAGTTGCTTTAGCTCCAAAGACTGGGGCCTGTTTTATGTGACCGCTTGTTTAGCCTCGGTTCTTGCAATTTGTGTATTCTTTGTATTTACCATTAAGCTTTTAGTCAAAAGATCAGGATTGAGGGTATGTAGATCTTTCCTCCTTGTTGTTTGGGATGAGTTAATTGTAGCTAATTCTAGCTATGAAAATTATTTGAAACTGTGTAGTAGCTTAATATCCTGTGTATTGAAAACACAGGCGTTTCCCTTCGTACTAAAGTTCAGCTTTAAGGAAACATAAGCAAGCTAAATGTTGCAGTCTACCCTGAGCTGCATGAGCTAGTGAGACCTCCAGTTTGTCTTCTGTGGTGCTCGTGCTAGGCATGTGCTCGCCACAGGCCGAAAAGTGTCGTTATGCAATGCCATAAGAAGCGAGTATTAAGGCTTGCTCCCAGGTCAGAAGCCTCTGGGCAGCTTAGTTTTTAAGCCCTTCTGGTGTCGTATACCTCTCATGGATGATCTCTCAGAGGGATTTCTGGGGTTCAGAAGCTTTTTAAACACAGATTGACAGGATGTTCCTTTCAAATGGAAGGGGTTTTCCATCAGTTTTTTAAATAGCTCGCAAATCATTTGCAAAAGCAGACAACAGTTTTTCTTCCCCTCTCCGTTTTGCTGAATCTGTTTTTCATTTATTTTCATTTATCATTCCTCATAAATCAGTAGGTATCTTAGCAAACAGCTTTCCAGCAGGCTGTACAAAGTTTGCTTGTGTCAGCTTTCCGAGCAGAGCTGCAAAGCCGGTGTGTACCCTCGCGGGTTGATGACTGACCCAACACCAGGGGATTTCTACCCGTTTTGTGCACAGGGTTTGTGCAGGGTGCTTTGCTGCCTCTCTCCCTCAATGCCATGGGCACATGCTGATTTATGAAGCAACATGTTGCAGATTAGCAGCGGGTAGCCGTGTGCGCTGCCGCCAGCGCGAAGGAGGGCGTGCGAATCCTCTGCTCGTGGCAAAGCAAGGCAGCCAGGTTGGTCCCCACTTTTAATGGCAGCGAAAGGAAGTGAATCAAAAGGCGAAGATGCTGCCAGGAATCCTCTCCAGATGATGATCAGCCCTCAGACTGCTGATTCCCAAAGGCTCACACGTCCCCTCGGGCTATGCCAGCTCCCGCGCCAGACCGCATGGCCAGTGCACAGCCCCTGCCCGGCCACCCGCTGCCACCTTGTCTGCCCACGTTGGAGAAGGCCCTAGCCGGCTTGGTGACAGCTAGGTTGCCCAAACCCACACACAGGTGAGCCTGGCCAGGTGGGTTTAGCAGGCAGCATCCATCCCCATCACAAGTTAATTTGGAGTTAACTTGAGGGTGGAGCTCTTGACCTCGTCTGGGAAAGCACATGTGCCCTCAGCTTTTGCATGCTTGTGCGACATGCAGAGAGCCCGAGCGGCCAAGGCTGCTGGTAAAAATACAGCACTATATTGCTTTGCTACAAGATTCAGTGCTCAGGAGAGGAGGGGCCAACCGTACATCCAGGGGTAACGTTTTCGCGCAAGGATCTGCGCACAGCCCTGAAACTTGTGAACTGTGAAATAAGATTTCTCGTCTTACAGGAGGAAACATCAACCCTTACCAAATTGTCCTTTGCGCTGTTTTAAAGCACTTGCCCCCAGAACTCTTTAACTGCTTTCTTACGGCAGCGTTGGTTCATTAGGTGATACAGGAGCTCGCTGGGATAACAGGAGCGGGCAGTGATCCACAACCGCTTAGCACACAACTGGTGATGCACAGCCTTGTTGGAGAACGGCTGACTTCCTGCAGAAGGTCAGATTTTACATAAGGGAGTGGGAACTGATGCGGGGCTCTTCTGCAGCCCAGCTCCCGAGCAGCGGCTGTGGGTCGCCTTGCGGGATGCCGAAGGCCCAGGGCTGCATCGGGGTGCGGGAGCAGCTGGGTGCGTGTGCACCGGGGCAGTTTAGAGCCCCCTTGCTGAATTACCTAAGGAATTTTGTAAAATTTAAACAGAAAATTATGCTGGCTGGCTTTTGCCCAGCTTAAAACTGGTTGGGCACATAGCAATTACACTGCCAAATAGTCTGTCTGAAAATTAAAACAGTTATGTGGCACAACAGTCTCTTCTGCTCACAACCATGAGATGACTTTATGGGAATTTTCTCACTAGGTTGATGAATTTTGTGTTCACCTTTCCCAAAGTTGTGTACGATTACGTATTTTCTAGCTGGTATGCAAACGTGTACATTCTTAATTAGGCTGTTATCCTTTTTTTGAAAAGCACCACCTAAAAACTATAATATCGCAGAGCTGGAGCCCTGAAGCTTTTCTGCTTTAAATCTTATTTCTTTCTGCTACAGCTGTTGGTCAAAACTATTGTGTATCTTATAAAAAAGAAAAGTGAAGTAACAGGTGCAGTTTGTAATCCCTTGAATTAAGGGAAATTTTGCATTGCACTAGAAATGTTCTGCATGACTCTTAGCCTAAAAGACTGATTTTAGGAAGTCTGACTGGCCAAAGGAGCGGTATCCTTGAGCGTCTTTTAGTTGCACGGTGTCGCTTGGAGAGCAGTCCTCCTGGGAACGCGGCTTGGTACTTAATCACATCATCCCTGCAGCAGCTCGCAGAAGGCTGGTGCTGTCTAGAAGCCTCTCTGCCCTGGGCAGCAGGCGCAGCTGGCTTCTCTCTGCCCGCTGTAACAGTCATGTTACACGGACCAGTTCAAAGATAAATCCCTCTTCACGCATTTCTTCCAGCCAGCCTTGTTTATGCTGTACCTTGCTGTGCATTTCAGTGAAGGATGTTGCTGCACGGGGAGGCGGTTTTGGAGAGATCCCTTTCACGTGGGGAGCAAGGTGTAGAGCCAGCCGTCACGTCGGGCGCAGCCGCTATTTCTCAGCATGCAGTAGAGAGATGCCATTCCCCAGGACCAGGCAGGGCACTCGCTGCCTCGGCCGAGCGACCCGGCCAGCGCGGACGCTGTGCTGTGGCGGGGCAGCTGTTGGCTGCAGGCTCCGTGGAGGCTGGGACCTCGCTGCAAGCATCACCCCGACGCGGTGGTCTGCATCGTCTGCCTTGGCAGATCCTCCCTGAGCAAACCGGGAAAGCGGGTGTCCTCCTTCGCTGCTAGTTCTGCATGCGGTGAGGATTTGAGAGGAGCTACTACAAAAACCTCCTTTCATTTTGATCTTTCTGACTGGAGAGGATAAATGAGGCTCAGTTGCTTTCTGGGAATCCATTTTTTGGCTGCAGCCCCTGAAAGAAGGGATTGTCTGTGCACATCAAGTGACCTCCTCTGCAAAAACGGTGTACAGCGTGTCGGACAGACCGACATGGTACCATTACAGAGCCCTTCTTAGCAGGAGACAGATGTACAGAGATCTCCTCCAATCCCACCACGTGCCGAGAAGCAATGGTGCTATAAAACTAGCAAAATTCACATGGAGGAAAATGTGCCAGGAACCACGTTTGTGCAACCCATTCCCACCGCTACTGCAGCGTTGGGGCCTGAGGAAGAGGCAGGGCTTGTGCACTGGTCCTCCTCCACCTCTACCCAAGCAGAAATTGGGGGTACTGGTGCTCCCCGCTGTACCCTGTATTCCCAGCAGTGATGTGGCACCTGCCTCCTGGGAAAAGGGGCTCTCTGGAGGACTTAGAAGGATGATCCTCAACTCTGTCAGGGACTGAACCAAAAAGATGAATTTGGGTTGTGGGAGAGAGAAGGAACATTTTCTACTTGCAACAAAAATGTTAGGAAAGGAGCATCCTCAGTCCACGCAGCTCTTCGCGTGGGCTTCAGCAGAGGTCCCGAGCAGGTGCTGCCTCCGTTCCTGTGCTGGAAGCTAGTAGAGGTAGAAGAGGACAAAGTGAGCTTCCCCTGGACTTGTTCTGCAGATTGGAGTCCAAGCTCTTAACTCAGGGACTTTTCCTCTAAGACTCATTTTTGTCCCCAATTTCTGTACTTCATAGTAAATATTTCTTGGAAGTTAAAAAAAAAAAAAAAAAAAAAAAAAGGGGGGGGGGGGGAGGGTGATGGGGGTGGGAGGTCCCTCCTGTCTCCAGCACTCCCTGGAGCCCTGTTCCTAACTCTGCCAAAATCTCCTGTGTACTCCCTGCTTTCCCCAGGCATTCCTCCCCTCCCCTGCTTCATGGGCAGTGTTTTAGTGGGTGGCCAGAGAATTTGCAGGAGGAGGCCTTGCCCTGCTTGTTCCCTTCAGGCTGTTCTGAAACCCTCGCTCGAACAGTCAGCATGATGGTTATTGAATCCACATTCAGGCTGTGTGGTGGTGGTGCCCAGCCCCTTACAAGAGATGCTAATTTTGCTGACACGGGGAGGTGTATAACCCTTCAAAAGCTGTCCATGCTTCCTTTTCCTCTCTGTCCTTTCAAATCCCAAAACAGCTGGCGGTCCTTGGATTGTAATTTGCTGTACAGAGGATTAGCATGTTGCCCAGGGTATTAGTGACTTAAGCTACCAAGACAGCTTAACATCATTCACGTTTCCAATTTAAAAGAAAGTTCAGCATCCCAGCTCTGCTCAAAAAAGGGAATATTTAGCTCCTCCAGTTTCTTGTGCAGAGAAACCAGCAGAGGTCAGGGCTTTGAACGCAAAGCGGTGCTCTCCTTGTTCCCTTTGTTGCTCATATGGAAGAATATTTTCTCAATCATAGGTGTTTCTATGGGAAAAGGATGTTACAATTAATCTCTGTCTGTGGCACTGCATGTGTTTTTGGGTGCCACGTGTTGTTCACAGTGCAACTCGTCCTGCCTCGTGTCAAAGATGTCCACGTTAGTTCTTTGAGCAGTGGTTTGCTGGTAAGAAACTGAGGGCTTCCTCCATGCAGTGCATCACTTCGGGGGGCCATGTGTTTCTCTCAGCTGGAGCCCTGCGTGGTGCCGGATACCACGAGTTACTAGTGTGTCTTGACTGATAGATTAATTGTTAAGTGAAGGGGCCTTATGAATTTTTCAATATTTCCTCTCTCAGTGCGTTACAAAGTGAATCTGCCTTTTACTAGACAAAGATCTCTCCTAAAGCCCTACATCAAAGCGACAAAATTGTCACCTGTATTGTGATCTTGTTCAGCCCTCGCTTACAGCATGTTTACTTTGAACTATTTAATCAAGCATTTGCTGAGCTACATAGCTCACGGTGCGTCAAAGGATGAGAGCCTTGAAACTCTCTCTTCACAGCACATATAACCCAACGTGCATAGCATGGCACAGCTCCTTGGCTGTATTTCAGCAGACGGGCGACCAGGTTGGTGCTTCAGCACCAGGGCACTGCTCCATGTAAGCAGGTTCAGTAAGGATTTAAGCAGCTCATAGCAGGTCATTTTGTCCTTGCTCTCTGCACTGGGAAAATTCATTCATGAACTGGGATTTTTGGAATCTGTTTGGCTGAATGAGGGCATGCTGTGCACAGGGAGCTGGAAAATTAAAGCGTCGTTTTCTTGGCGAAATACAGAGCCTGCTGCAAATGCCCTTGCCCAGGAAGGTGCCCGGCTGATGGCAGACGGTTTGCACTGTGCCCTCAGCCTGATCCGCAGCTGTGCAAGCAGGGATCGCCTCGTCTGCTCGGTGCTTAAAATGCCGGCAGGGACAGCTGATCCCTGCCGCAAGCTAGAGCACAGGTCGCTCCAAAGCTCCTGGGCTGCCGCTGAGCTTGTGCGTGCCCTAATGCTGCCACGGCGGGGCTAGGCGGTTGTGGAAACTGGGCAGAGGGAGGGAGTGCATTACTTAAATTCTCTCTTGTATTTCGTGGTATCTTCCATCTTCTCTATTCCACCTCCAGTTTTTCATCCTGCAGAGCTGAAATCAGCATGAGAAGTGGCTCTTGATTTCATGGAGGCCTGGACTAAATGCTTTGACTTTTAGCGCCCTTGGTGAAGAGCTGGATTTATTTCCGTTTCTGATGCAACGAGTCTGATGTTGTAACTAAGTGCATGCACTGCCGGCACATTTAAAATGCGGTTTTCCAGAACTGCACTGCTCGTGGCTTGCTTGCTGCAGAAGTGCATGTTGTAGGAGGCAATGGCTGGATGCACAACCCCACCATAACCTGCTGCCAAGGGAGGGGAAATGCTTTTAGACAGGCCCCTGTTATGCTTCAGGAGTCAGGACTCGGTGACATTTACTCCGCTTGCTGGGAAGCAGTATTCAGCATGAAAAGTGACTGGCAGGAAGGGATTAAACTGTTAAAAGGTCCCAGTGGTTTCCGCCTCCTCTCCTGTGGTTGGTGACAATTATGCCAATAATACCTGTCACTTCCACGTCGTGTGTTGTAAATGCCAGGCTAATAATTGCAAGTTGTATCTGTCTGTTGCATCCTGTCGTTATAAATCCCTGTAGCCTGCAAAAAAAGTTATTTCCAATAGTGCTCTTCGCTATGGTGGCTTAAACATAGTGAAGCTTCGCAGCGCTATACCCCAAGTGCAGTATTTTAGTCTGTGTCCCTGATGTTTACATAAATTGTGTGTTGTGTTTAAATTGTGTGTGTTTATGGGGAGGGCACCCTATCAATATGCATTTGATGGGACAGCCAGATCAATTCTTCTCTTGCTTAACCAACTGCCGAGTGCTCTAAATCGCACATTGCTTGTGCTGCTGGCAGAGCTGAAACGTAGCTACCACTTGCTCACCCATCGTTTCCAAATTTCCTCCCGCAGAAGCAGGCGGCTTTGAGCTGCTGCATCACCACTAGCTTTGGCAGCTCAGTCCTGACGGCAGAGCCGTCACTGTGGCTCGCGGCGCGAGAGCCGTCCCTGACGCCATCCTCAAGCAGTCGCCTTGGCCAGAGGTATTAAACGCAGCAAAACGGCCGTGGGCATAACGAAGCAGAAGAGCGCAGCAGCCCGCTCTGCTCCCTGCGGTCGCTTCCAGAACCGGGGCTGCGTCCCTAATGGCTTGGTTTTCAGCTGCGATAAACTGGAGCTTTAAGTATATAACACTTTGACTCCAAATACAGTGGAATTTAAAGTCTCTGTTAACTCTGTTAATGGCCTTGAAATGCCGCAGGCTTTTTCTCGGGTGAGTGGATGTGAGCCTGGGCTTGTTATTATAAGGCCCAGCTTAGGTGGTCCATGGGAGCTGTCTTACAGGCAAACCAGGTAGTTTAGGAATGGATTTGATTTGCACTTACGTTTTACTTTTGCAGATCTTATGACTTAATTAGGTTTGTTTGTTTATTTGCCTTTTTTTCTGCCTTTGAAAGGTGTAGAGAAATTATCTTCCATCCCCTTGGGACAACATCAGGAAAAGTCTTAGAATTTGATTCAGGGTTATGGAAGGAAAGGTATTCTTCTAAATACAAGCAACTGTTGTTTAGTGGGGATTAAAACTGTCACCTGTTCAAAATCACACGATGAAAATTATCAACCTGTTTCATACTACTAGTGTACCTTAAAATTAATTACATGCAAACTGCTAATAAGGAAAAAGCTGTCTTTCAACAGATCTTTTTCTTGCAAATGAATAGTCAGCATTTGGTTAAAAAGTATGCATAAGCCTTGCTGTGCATTCAGCGACAGACTAACTGTGGTTCTGATAAATTTGGGGTTCCAGTCAGAATCTAATCTGCGTAATTTTATTTTATTTTTATTGTTTCACTTCAGCAGCTGTAATACCAACATAGATAATCTCTGCAGGGCAAGCAGAGTGAACTAATGTCGTATGCGGGTAGACCTATGAAAACATCTAATTTACCAGCAGACAGTTGTGTAATCATCAGTTGAGAATTACAAATTATGTACGTCATACATCTGTGGCATGCTGCTGAAGAAAAGCCCAGTGCATATGACAAATCATATATATACTGAAATTTGTAATACTTTTCACATTTAATTGACTGGTGCAACCTTATGATTTATATCTTTGCTTTCTTCATAGTGCACTCATAACATAGTCATAATGCAGAATGAAACTAATTCAATTTCTCCTTGACTTTGTAAATCATTTATGTATTTGGCTGTCAAGTATTTGAATATAAAGTGGGCATACATACTGCGGAAAATAAATAGCTGATTCTCTAGTTAAGAAATTGAGTTTTAAAGATATTAGGATCTGTTTTGCCTTACTCAGATATTCAGTATTGCTTAGATAGCATGCATTATGTTTGCCCCTTACCTTATTTCACAAGCAAAGTATATTTTATGGGCACCAGTGTTAATCTCTTAATGGCTTCATGTAGCATTAGGACTGTGTAAAACATAGGCAGCTTCCCTTGATGTCAGCGGGAGCCCTTCCAAGGCTGAGGAGCAGCAAGTGGCTCTGAGCTGTTGGCCCCGCTACTCTTAGTCACGAGTCTCTCAGGAACTGCCAGGACAGTACATAAGGACTGCAGACAGGGCCTGTCTCATTAGTACCATTCCTTCCATAATGAGAAGAAAATGTTCTGCGTGCCATGACAGACTGTCACTACAGCTCTTTGGGATTGGTTTCCCAAAGATCAGATTTTGCCATGGAGCTATCATGCAAAGTCATTGAAAATACAGCCTGGAAATATGTCTTTTTTTGTTTGGTTTTTTTTTTTTTTTTTTTTTAAGTACCAGGTTACCTGGCTTGGCCACATCACTAATTAGTCTTGACAAGAATAGCAGCGTATAGGTCTGAAAAGAATCCCTTACCCACTCAGCCGCCCGGGAGGAAGCTGCCAAGGGCGTTGCCTCCTAAGGGCAACAGTCCTCTGCAGGAGCATCCTTCCATGGCAGAGCTCTCACCACCTGTAGCCTTGCTGGAGAACATCTGCAGAATCCAGATAGTGCAGAAAGCGTGAGCCAGTTTGCTGGCTCATTATCATCCTGCAAAAACAGCTCTCCTCCAAAGCAGCATCCTCGATTTCTAAATTTAGCATGTGAGTTATTTTGGGTAACGTGCGATTAACCTCAATTATTGTAGCTCAGATGGAATTCAAAATAATGCCCTCTCTTTCTGAGTTGCAAAGAAATGGAAATCTGGGATTGTACATTTTCTGCTCTTCATTAGGCAGCTCTGAAAGATACTTGCAGCAGGAGTTTGTTCAGATCAGTAGAAGTCCATGGAAAAATTGTTGGGGGGCAGTTGATCCTGAAAGGTGCTGGTGGCTTTTGGCTCTTTACTGGTTTGGGGATCAGGGATACAAAGGTGAAGAAGCCAGATTATGAGATGCTTATGGCGCGGTTGGAGTGAATGAAATCTAGGTGGTCAGGCAGAGATCATGGAAGCTTCGGTGGAATTTGGATCAGGGTCAGGATGCTTTGTAGTTTTCCTGTTTTAATTAAATCTGTAATGGAGGCTTTCAGAAATTAATCAAAAATATATTTTCCCTCAATCATGTCAGTCATAATGAATGTCAGCTCTCTGGAAAATCATCTGTGGTGAAGCATATGCAGATACACTCCTGAATCCACGCAGATATGCGTGAGCGTAAGCGTGTATGAGAAGGAGAGGACATTTAGGTTATACAAGCAGACAGCCGAGGAAATGCTGTGGAACAGCTGCGGGTCTGGGGAGGAGACGGCGTATTTCAGCGCTTTCAGGGAGCCCTAACAGAAGAGCTCATAACTCGTCAGTCTGAGAATTGAAACTTTTATCATTTCTGTAGCTGTAACTTTCCAGACTGCACTGCACCAGCAGAGCATTTCTTCTCTAAAGCAGTTTGTCTCCAGAGGAGGATAAAACATAGAGAGGTAGTTACAGCAACCCCAAGCCAGCTTATAAAACTCATTTATGGGTAGCTGTCATTGCGAGAGCTAACATACGGCGGCTTGTGGCAATTTTGTTTCCTGGTAGCCAGAAGGGGTCAATAATTAGAAAAATAAGGCAGCTGCCCTCAAGCCGTCTGGCTCATTCGGGAATGGCTCAAGAGGTTACTTTCTGCAGGCAGTATTTTAGAAAAGGGACAAAGATGAGCTGGGAGCTTTCAGCAGAGTAATGCCTCGGTGCTGACCTTTGATTTGTGAGCCACCTGCCTCCTCCAGAAGCACGAGGAAATGGGATTTGGATGGAGGAGCCGGTCCCCTCTCGCATGACGTAGTGTTTGCAGGAGGAGATGAACCAAGACGGTGTGGAAGCGCTCAGCACCGCCGAGCTTGGTTTCATCCCTCGCGAGAGGGAGCAGTGCTGCGACTGCTGGCTGCCGCTGCGTGTTTCAGCCTTGTGCTGTGGCTGAAATTACCCCGAAAGAGTCTAAAGAGTCGGTAGAGTCTGGAAGGCAGCTATAAAATCGCCACCTTGCTACAGCAGCTGTCAGCCGCTTTGGGGGTCTAGTTTTGATCTTGTGCTTTTTAGTTGTTTTGTATTTTATATCCATGTATTCCCACTAAAAAAACCCAGCTACCCGAGTCCTGTGGATGTGAAGCTGCTCAGAGAACTTCATACAGCTGCTTAATATAGTCAGCCGCAACCCCGCCTGGTATGAACGACTAAAGATGTGCTGAGCAGGTAGGCCAGTAACTGCGGAAAGATGGACGCTGGACTCAAAGTGTGTTTGAAGTGCTTATGGATGAAGCACAAGGATATAGTTATGGGCCTGCAAACCATAAAGAACATCTCTTTTTTCTTTTTCCTTCTTGATCTGAGCAAATACGTTTTAGACATGCTGCCTGTACAGCATGTGATCTCTTACTCCCTTTGAAATGATGCCGCTGCCCGTTGCGGCAGCCTCACAGATCTCCCAAACAAGCCGTGGCCTTCTGTCAAAGGGAGATTTCCCTAGCGAAGTCTTTTGTTTTGCGCCACTGCTTTTTAAAAGTTCAGGGAAGGTCAGTGTGGAAAGCAGTCTCTAGGAAATAAATGTGGCAGACATTCCAGCAGGCACAAATAATTGTTAAAATTAAAGAGAAGGAAAGAAATGAAGGGAAATACCCTTTTAAAAAAAAAAGAAAGAAAGAAAGCTCTCAGCCAGGTATGTTGTGGCAGTAGTTCCTAGCTGCATGGCCAGTCTCGGTTGAGTGCTTTTACACAGCAACTGACCCCCACATCCAAGACTCTCAGCTTCACCTTCAGCCTTTATTCATTAGCTGCCACGAAATGCCTTCCTCATCACTCAACACTGCTTAATTACAGGCTCTCGCAGAGCGAAGCAGCCTGTGGCGAGGAGCTCTGCGAGGCATTCACAGCAGCCAAAGCATCGGGAGTGAAACTCCCAGGGCAGCCTGTCCCCTGCTCCCCAGACACGCAGGAGAGGCAAACACAGCATTTCTTCCCGGCACTTTCCAGGCACAGGCTCACACCGCCCTGCTGCCCCGCACGCACACCCAAACGTGAAGAACAGGAGGAGGAGGTGATGCCAAAGGAACAGGGTGCTCCGAGATTTCAACAAATGGGGCTGCTAAATCTAATCAAAGCGTGTGAGATAAAAGAAATCGCAAGGTCTTTCTTCTGGAGGACACCCTGCCTCTCCGCAGGTTCACATAGTTGTATGCATGCTTGGTGTGGTGCCTTGTCCCTGAGCAGGGCCCCTCAGCACTAGCTGTCTGCAATCATTAGTGGATAATGTAGTGCAGATGGTCAGCTGAAGAACTGAATTGCTTCTAAAGGTGCTGTGTTGTTTGACTTTTTCACCTTGATTTGCTTTCTGTTTTTATACAGCTGGACAACCCAGATGAGCAAGCAGCACAGATCAGACGCGAGTTAGATGGACGTCTTCAAATGGCAGAGCAAATTGCCAAGGTAAAAAAAGAAAATAAAATTCTTCTGTGTTAACAAGCACATAAGTAGTTTGATGCAGTCCCCAGGTCCTTTTCTTACTGGGTGGAGAAACCCGTGAAGGAATCACCAGTTAAAAATCAAGAGATTTTTCACTACAAATGAAGATGTTGTGATGTGCATTTCTTGGAATGTCCCTGATAGGCTGGGACAGAAGGTGACACCTCAGCCGCGGGGAAAATAAGCTCCTGAGCTGCTCCAGCTAGATCTGTAAGTGTGTATCTAAGCCTTCCTTGTCAAACTTGCGACACATGCTGGGCAGTAAGGTGGATGATGGCATGTAAAAGAAGCCAAGAATTGTCCTAAATGGATTTGTGCACTTCTCTGGGCTGCTGGGTGCCACAGTTCCCTGCCTCGAGGTAAATACTCCCTCAGTAAGGGCACAAGACTTGCTATCCCAACTGATTTCACATGGTGGCATTAGAACAGTCAGGCTAGTGTTGCGCCCCTTTGGGCATCATTCCCACCTAGAGCAGCAGGCCTGGGAGCTCAAAACAGTTTTATGACCAAGCAGTCAGCTGAACTCCCCAGAGACCCTTGTGTGAGGAAGCATTCTCCCTAGGAACAAATCATAGCCTCACGCAGTACAGGTTTACATCGCCTCCGGGAGACAGTAGGTGGAGAGAAATCCTGGATCCTGTTGACATCAGCATGGCCAAGATTTTATCCCTGCTCCTAATCAGATACTCTTGAGTCCCAGATAAAGCCTTAATGGGGTTGAAGTCATTGGTAGTGATCTAGCTGGCTGTTCTTGATAATCAGCAAATTATAACTGGAAGGGAAAGGAAAAGAACAACAGAAGTCTGATCAGAGAGACTTAGCTTAGGCTGAGACCTGCTTACCAGCAGCAATCCTCTCTGCACTGACAGGGAACTGTGTCCAGATGATGAGGTTTTTTTTCGGAGCTGTTTGACTGCACTGAAATCAGTGGGTGTAAAAGAGCACAAGGCATTTACAGTTAGGTATTAGTAAGGATCCCTGTAGCACCTGGTTTGCTCCTCCTACTGACACTTCCATTAAACAGCTACTGTCACTGTGTCTTTGGGGAGGCAGGTTGTGGTGTTCTTCACCTCACTAATAAAAATAGGAAGAAGACCAAGAACCATATGGCCAGATGATGGCAGAACAAAGAATCAAGTCGACTGCCACTTCTTTCCTTTGTTCAATATTTGGCCCTTTGACATTTTATTTTCAAGGAAATCTATGGTATTTTTTATTTTCAGCAAAACTTAAACGCCGGTGTAATGCACTGCCTCTCTTTGGTTCTGAGATTGGTAGCCAGGCATTGGTTGCCGAAATGAGACTGGCTGATTTCTTTGTTTCATTTTCTCTTTATGGCATGTGGGATAGCAATATCCATGGTTCACTGGCAGCCAAAGGAGGCTGCAGCTTCATGAATTATTTTTGCAAAAAAGAATTTGCCATTTCCTTTCCCCCAAAGGATGTTAAAAACAACCCATGCCACTGCTGGCCCCGTGAGAGACAGTCCTAAACATAACCTGACATTTCCTGGTGCAGAATCCAGCCTTCAAAATACAATTGTGCAGAGCTCAGAGGGAGGTTTAAAATAAAAGCGACTTACCTGTTATCCAGTTGGCAGGTATTGATATTTAATCTCATTCACATTACTGCTGCAGGGCTTCACTTTAGAATGTCAGATTCCAACAGCAGCTGCCTACAAGAAATCTTGTTCTTATAGACCTATGAATACTTCTTTTTGAAGGCATCCAAATGACCTTTTGAATCTTTCTCTGCATCCTCCTTTCTGGGCAAGGCTGCTTTCTGTGTAGCACAGGGAAGGTGCACAGGTCAGTTCTGTAAAAGGATAGCATTCTGCAGTTTTATCTCCAATTTGCTAGGTTTTTAGTGCAGAATTGCCGCACAGTGTAACTTAACTGTGCACATAAAACCAATGCTGAGGTTGCTATCTTTGAGATTCCATTGTAAAGGCAAGTTAGCTCTTCATTAATAAATGAAGAAATTCATGCTGGGACATTTGAAGTTAAGAGGAAGCAAGGCTGTGGAATCTGAAAGGATCTAGAATCACAGTGCTCCAGGATGTGCAGCTCTGCAAGTCCTTGTCTGGCCTGTTGTGCGACCTGGGACAAGTCACTCCTACCTCTGGGTACCAGGACACAGCTCTGTATCTTTTTGTCATTTCATCTGCCTGGGACGGTGCAGCTCAGCACAGCTCCAGTGCAGCAGAGTCCTCCATTAGGCCTGACTTATCGAAGTGCATAAGCCCAGCCTTGGAGGGAACTAGCTGAAGGATCACATTCGAAGGTAAGCAGATGTGTTAGAGCTGAATCTGGACAGGCTATTCAGTCTGCACGTTGTGCTTTTCCGGTAGCTAAATGGAAGCAGCATTACGGCAGAGAGCTTAGTGATGCCAAAGGCGAGGTATATTTTTCTCTGCAGCTGGAAGTGTCCCCTTTACTCTGTCCTGTGGCACCTTTCCCCCCAGCCACGTGGCATCTTGGGTAAGAATGTGTGAAAAGGGATAGTACTTGGGGCAGCTAAATGGGACCCTAAAATTGTGATGACAGCAACTGTGATGACTGTTCATTGCCTCACCCTTCTCTTACCTCTCTGTCACTCCACACTTGTCCCCATTTCTGATTCTCTCCCTGTTCCAAGTACACGTGGAGGTGACTAACATCATTTTTTGCCTATGCCTGTATGCCTTGATAATGTGATTTTCCAGGCTTCCCCTACTCTGTCTCCAGGCAGCTGGGTAACTTGGGACCGTACCTGCATCTCTTCATTTCCCCCGATCTGACTCAATCCTGATTAAATTCTTACACATCACTTCGAACTACATGGTTTTAGCTTTAGCATGAGAAGTTGCTGGTGGCAGACAGGGAAACATCTCAGTCCATGTTGCATTTGTGAAGAGGTTTGTGGGTACGGTGCCAAAGTTGAGTCCCTGGAGAGATGAATAGCAGCAGGGTGATAAAGCAATGACATTTGAATCAAAAATCTCAAAATCTAAACCCCAGGTTTTTAGACCTGTGGGTGGCTCGCACTGTGTATAATGCATATGCTGTAAACAGCCTGGTTAGATCTTATGCCAGGACGAATTTATGTGGAATTGTTTCCCAAGACTGAGACTTGAAACAGGAGAGTACGTTATAGCTTGCATGAGTGCTGCTGCGAACTGTGTTTATAAAGGGTAAGCTGTTGAGGACTCAGATACCAAAACTAGCACAGTGGAGTACTTTATCAACAGCCTTGTGAGGGTCTTCTAGAAGAAACGTGACCTTGTTTTCATTTCCAGCATGTGTTTTATGAACTGCTTTTTATGACATTATGAATTGCCACTGAGAAGATACCTTGCACATCATATCCTCTGGCCCCAAATGCTGCTTAGCTGTTGTACACCTTGTACAGTCTCTTCAGCCCACTGTGAGTTACTGAAAGCATGAGTAGATTCAGGAAATGGGCCTACTTGTCAGAAGACTTAGGGTTTATACCAGTGATCTTAATGTAGCTGGACGATGGGCAGCAGTCACAGGCTGAGAACACACCTTGGGGAGCATCACATTTTGCTGTCATTGTCAGCTTTGGTTTTAATGTTTAAGTGTCCTGTGGCCACAAGCAACATTGGAGGATCTCATGGGTAGCAAGTTCCTAGGAAACACAGGGAGAGAACTGCTAGCTGAAAGGTTGTCTTGTTGGAGGGAGACACGGTTGCTGTCAAGCGATGGAATAAATGGTAGAAACTGCACTGTCTGACTGGTCTCATCGCAGCCTGAAAGTTGCTGCCACCAGCATAAATTTAGGAATCTGAGAGAGTGGCCTTCCTTGGGGCTCCAGGCCAATAGCTTGGCTGCTGGAGCATCATGTTAATGTCATCAAAGGTCCAAGACTGTAAAGAGGATTCTGTAATTTATGTCTTGCTTTACTGTAGTCCTACAAGCAAGGCAGCCCCTCACTCCCAAAAAGAGAGGAACTGACACATCTCAGTGCTCAAGGGCTTGGGAAGAGAAGAGGGAGTCACTCACAGTCTTTCCATGCCTGGGGGCTGCTGAGCAAGCGAGCTGCTGGCCAGCCTCTCCCTTTCTGGCTGGTAACTGCCTCAGCTGTGAAGCCTGCGAGGGATCATTTCTTTAGCCCCAGGTACTGCAGGTTGCTTGGGCATCTTGCTGAGACCAGGACTGGGGCCTGAGGATCCTGAGTTACTTTTTAGATTGCTTGTGCTGTCCACTCCTGCCATGTTCACTGCCTTCTGCAAAGGGCATTTTACCCCTCCTTCTAGTCAGGACCACACATTGTTGGTTTTGCCTCTTTGGGCTCCCTTCAGACCAAAAAAAAAATGTTGGAGCATCTACTTAGGACTGTTTGAAAAAGAGTTGGTGGCTCTGGGAGACTGGCAAACAAATCCCTCAAGGTCAGTGTCCTTTGAATCCTTGGTAAATCACTAGGGCAGCCAGAAGCTACACCCAGCTAGGCAGAGGGGCCAGCTCTCCTGGAAGGCAACAGAGCTGGATGCTCTTGTGGGAGGAAAGGTTGCCTAGACCCAGGAGGTCTAGGTTTGCTTCCCAGTTTCTGTCTCCAGCTCCTTTTGTGACTGCAAGTCAGTCTCTTCTCTGTGTGTCACAACCCAACCTGCTAGTGAATGAAGGTGCCAGTTCTCATCATGATCCCTTTTGTGCGTGTTGGGGTCCATCAGATGAAAAATTTTCCGGGCATTTCAGAGTCAATGGACTGGAGAGCATAGGAAATAATTAAGGTTTGCTGAGGAAAGACAGATCCATGACAGCTGCCCAGAGAAGCAGTCCATGGCGGGTGGTGGAGGTATGTCGTTCCTGGGCCTTGGGGGACAGAAATCAGTGAACCGATCCCTTCAGCAATTCAGCTGAGATCTGCGCTGGAGTGTTTACAGTGGTGAGTTTATATATATGAAGGAAGCCATTTACAGATAGAAAGTGAATGAAAAGCAAGTGCACACAAGAAACAGTAAAGTTGGGTAAGTATCAAGCAGTAATTCTATGGGAAGCTAACAATACTGTTTCTGCCAAACAGAGGGGAAAGCTATAATTTGTCATCTGGTTTGTGGGAGTTCCCTGCATGCAAACCTCTCTGCAGATGCTCCAGGGGGATTCTCCCACTGTAACAAGTGGTTGCTGATTGTCACCACAATTTATTCTGTTGTTTATGTTTCTAAATCCAAGGAGCGTAAGTTTCCAAAATTTGTGTCCAAAGAAATGGAAAACATGTACATCGAGGAGCTGAAGTCATCTGTCAATCTCCTGATGGCAAACTTAGAGAGCATGCCTGTGTCTAAAGGAGGCTCTGAGTTCAAGCTACAGAAGCTGAAGCGTAGTCACAACACCTCAATCATCGACATGGGAGAAGAAAATGAGAACCAGCTTTCCAAATCAGATGTTGTGTTGTCATTCTCCCTGGAGGTAAGCTGCACGCTTTCTTCCAGCAGACAGTGCGCAGAGTTGGTGAGAATAAAAATTCACAGCAGTCAACTTCTGCTCAGTTCAAGCTTGAGAGTTAGGTGGGCAGAGGTCAGTAGAAATCATTCTTCTGAACTCCATGAGGAACTGCTCATCTTTCAGTTACCAGAAGCTTTGCCTGTGGTCAAATAGTGTGTCCTTTCTGGTTTTCACCATCTTGTTGGAACAAACTGTGTAAGTTACAGCAGCAGGAAATTCCAGATGGTTTATATCAAATGGCTCAGAAATTTGCATAATTAATTGGCCTCTTCATAAGGCTTGTTACCAAATGTACCCCAGTACCCCTGAGCAAAACCCATCTTCATGAAATGTCCCTGAAACTAGTACAATAATTCAGGGATTAATCTGGCCTCTAATTTCTACATGCGCCTTGAGACACTCGCAGTTGCCTGGCTACCTTCACAGTTTGTTTTTGCAGCACTCGGTGGAATGAGAACTAGAACTTCTGGCATGGCAAATCTGTGTAACGTTATAGAGGTTCATCATTGTTAGTTCCAGTTCCCAACATGCTGAAACATGCTATAAATGTCAGTGTGTTTTATTATTGCCAGTTAGAGGTGTCACTTTATTTCTCAGCAAGCCTTGTTTCTTCTTTGGAGAACTGTTAAAAATTGTTGAAGTTTTGTATGCACCCAACAGATTGGCTTACTGTTTGCGTGGAAATATTGTACTTTACTGGCTTGCTGTTTGCTTTGTATTGAACACCGACTTTCTGCTCAGCAGAAAGTTCCTCTGTACAGCCCAGTGGAAGGCAAGGTGCTGCAGGGAGCCACGGTTATGTCTGAAACAGGCTGTCTCTGTACTGGAAGCCGTGTTGCTGCAGTAGCTGTTTTCAGTAAGGTTAATTATGCTGTGCAAAAATATTTGCAGCCTAGGCAAGATGTTTACTCCAAGGAGTCATTAGTGTTTCAGACACACCAATATAGAATTGTTATTGTGTGTCAAGCGAGTGGGTTTATGTTACATCGTTAAAGCAACTACCAGAATGGGGTCAAAAATGTAGGATGCAGAAAAATCATGAATTTCTATTTTTATGTAGTTTCCTGTTCATTTCTCCTCCTAAGGAGTCTCTTGTTATATATATTGTGCCAATGAATAACTTACAACACTGATTGTCCAGTCTCAGACTTTAACTCTTTAGATGCTTGAGATCATATTGATAATATTCAGCTCAGACTTAAAAACCCCTATTTAAAATAGGGTTATGGACCCAGAGACAGTGCCTTCAAATGGCAGCATCAGATAAAGCCTAACTTCTAAATGTTCCTGTATGGAGGAGCAGGGGACTATCACAAAGCAATAGACCTCTCTGTAGGAAAAGCTTGTGCGGTTTATATAGCAGTGCATAAAAAGGACTCGTTCTTACAGTGCGATGTCTAAAACTCTTTGCTCCAGCTGAACCCTATGCAGTAGAAAGCACAAGCTCAGTGGAGCACTGACTTCAGGAGGTGGAAGATCTGTTCATTGCTCTATGCACGAAACACTTTCTGTAAGAGAGTTTTTGCTGAGCATGTTTCCCCATCAGGAGGTCTGCTGAGATCTGTGTGCAAGAGAAGGGATCTTCAGTGAAATGACAAATCAGAAGACCTCAGGAAAGGAATTTGGAATCCCAGTGTATACTGCATGATAGCAGTAATAAAGCTCAAACAGAGACTCCTATAGTGTTTCTTGTTGAAATGTGTAAGGTACATGGTTAACATGATTAATCACCTTTAAAATAAAGGAGAAGGAAATTTTCTGCAAGAAGCTTTGATGGGGCTATCTTAACCTTGAAAATACACATGCATGCTTTTTCCTGGATTTCATGTGTAAAGGGACTTTTAGGTTGGGCAGGACTGTGTCTGAGAGGTCCATCATCAGAAGCCTGGTAGAGCCCTGGGCACCAGAGGGCTTCAAGCAAGCCTGTGTGCATGTGTGAGTCAAGCCTAGGACTGGAATAAGAGGAATTTGCTGAAGTGTGGGGAGGCAGGGCGAGTGGTGCAGCATCCGCTGTTTGCCTGGGAGACATACAGCGCTACTGGATCACTTACTGCTGGTCTGGCTCGGGGAGCCAAGAATATCTGGCACTTCTTCACACTGATGCGAGGGTCCCACAAGACTTGTCTCCCTCCTGGTTCTCCCCTGCACTCAGGCCTTCTCCCTCCTGCAGCACTGTGGCTTTCCCCACCTCCGTGCCCCGGTGCCCCAGAAGCAGGTGAATAGTAGATTTTTTTTTAATTCTCCCAGCCCCAGGTACAAAGTCATGGGAAGAGGAAAGGCTGGAGCATGTACAGCAGTCAAAGGGAGACCTCCCAGTGAGGTCCTCACCACATGCAGACCTTGCTAGCTGCCCTGATGCCAGCTCAGCCTGCGCAGCTGCTCACCGTATCCCTGCTCACCCGACACCATGAACATCCATCAGCACATGGACAATCCTGGCACTGGCTGACCTTGCGGGTTCAGCAGCCAGCGCTAGGCCTGAAAGAGGCTGCTCCTCTTATGCTGCCTTTCTTTGCCCCACAGGTCGTCATCATGGAGGTGCAGGGTTTAAAATCGCTAGCCCCCAACCGGATTGTTTATTGCACCATGGAGGTGGAAGGCGGGGAGAAGCTGCAGACCGACCAGGCTGAAGCCTCGAAGCCAACGTAAGTCTTGTATTTCCTTCTGCTCTCTCCATCGTGCTCTTCTCCACCCTGTCACTGTGCTGCTTTGAATCACTGCGAATAGCTCTGCTTCCTGCATGGTAAGGCCGGAGGGGACTGTGAGAGCTTAAGCAGAGGAAGGTTCATTCTGCAGGAGAGAAACGTGGCCTTCCATGTATACAGAGCATCGCCCCACAACGAAGAATGACACATAAGCCCTGATGGAGAAAAAAGCACTAAGGACAGGCTCACATCTCCTTGTAGCTATGGAGACATAAGTTTGTGCTGTACGTAAGTGCTTTGCTAAATAGGGATGGAGTTAAGCATGTGCTTAAATAAATACTTGTGTAAGTGTCCATCTGAACTGGTGCTGTAGGTGCATAATCTTGTCCTCACTGTTAGGGTCTTGGTGTTCCTCTGAGAAAGGGCAACAGCTGGCTGAGAAACAGCCATGGCCAGAGGTGGGAGAGAGGAGAGAAGGAAAACTTCAAATCACTCAGTTAAAGCTATAGCTCAGGTCACACTGCCAATATTCAGTTCAAGGGCAGAGTCTTGTTCTGTCATCTTTGACCTAGGCCTCAGATCCCTAGCACTGGCCCCGTACTTTGCTTTCTCTTTCCCCCAGAGTGTTGTTACTAGCCTGCAGGTAATGTATAATCTTTGTTAATTTGGAAAGAGAACATGGTGAATGGTTTATTTCCTTTCTGATTGGTGGGATTAGTAACTTGAAACACTATTCATATGGATTTGAGACTGTTTTCCCATGGTTCCCTGTGGAGATTTCACACTTAAATTCTCAGTAAGCATCTTTACAGCATAGAATTTCCAAGGTCAAGTGAAACCTCTTTGGAGTTGCTAAGCAGTGCTGGAAAGGCTGCTGTTGAGACAACTCCCTCTGTTCTAGCACCCCCTTTTCTCGGAGTGAGCAGCCCTTGATGGTATTTCACCAATAGCTTCCCAAGCTCACAGAAGGAAATCTGGGAACCAAGCAAGAATTTTAAAATTTCAGGTTGTGTTATGTGTGAGTGCACAAACACTGCAGACAAGCAGTTCAAGACCAGTGTCTTTGAGGAAGTTTCAGCTAATGCTGGCTGGAGAACAACACTGCATATACCAAAATGTTATGTGTCGTATATATATAAGGTCTTTAATCATAACCAAGCATGAGGCACTATCAGTGAAAGCTATGTCGGTCTGGAATCTGCAGTACTTTGCTGTAAAGATTTTCTGTTAAAACATGCAGATGGCTAGTGGCATAGACTAGAGGACATTGGTGAAATGTCTACATTCCAACCTGAATAAATTAGTTGTCTTTTCATTTGGAAGGTTTCTAATATTGATGTGAAAACCACAGAGGTATATACAGTACTGCAAGTCTCTGAAATACATTAATATCCAAACTGCTTGCAAAGGAATGATAGAGACTGGAGTCCCCTTGTTCATACTTTCCTTGGCTCCGTCTTTCTCCTGTTCAAACGCAGGCACTCCAGTAGCTGCCCTGCCATTCAGTTCAGCCACGTTTCCAGACTCCTGAGCTGGTGTGGAAGCATTCGCAGAATTACAGTGCTGGGCACAGGCTGCCTTTCATCAGCGTTCATCTTCTTATGGAGGCGCAGAAAGTGCTGATGCCTTGCACCCTGTGCTGTACCAGAAGAATAGGAATCTGCAGTAAGCTATTTAAAAACAATGTTCCCAATCAGGGGAAGTGCTGCAGCCTGGCTTACTTTTCAAAAACGTTTTGAAATCTGCTTCAGAGAAGGAAATAAAAGAGCTGTACTTGGAAGAAAATTTCCGTAAGAACTCGCAGTTGTCACTATTTTAGGTATTTTTTGCTGCTTCAGTGAAGAAAGTTGGGCTCTATTTAGGAGAAATTACTATTACCTGTAGTGAAAAGCACACTTCGACTGTGTTACATGTGCTTGATTTGCTTCGTGTGTTCCTTCAACTTCTGCTCAAAGGAGCTGTCCTTTCTTACGCAAGCATACTTGCTGTCAGTGATAGGACCATTTATACAAGTGTTATTTGGAGAAAATAAGGGATGGAGGAGTGAGCTCTTTAATTGAATGGGTCTTTTTTATCATAATGAAATGTACAGTGTCTGGGCACGCAGCCATCAGCCCTTAGGAAAATGCAGCCAACACCGAATGCTATGGCATGATATGAGCTATACAAGTCCATCACACTTACCCTCTCTCTGCACTGGCTTCCTAGAGAGGGGCAAGCCAAGTTTAAAGTGTCCTCAGTTGCTCCAGTACTTGGGCTAATACCTATGTAAATGCCTTAAGAGGGGAGAAGCTTTGACAGTTCCACCCCTTGAGGGTCCTGGCACTTTTTATTTTGAAAACCAAAGACCAGCCAAGCCAAAACTGCAGAACAACCAGCCACAGCAACCAGAAACCACTACAGAAGACCTAGTGTCTTTTCTTTTCTGTATTAGAAATACTTTTAACCTTGCTTCCTCTCCCAGACATAACAGCCCAGACAGGGAAAACTGGAGCCCTGTGAAAATTCACTGCATTTACATTCTCCCTCTGAGAAGAGAAGGAAGGAGAGAATGAACCACATCTGACAGATGTTTGTCATGTTGTTTAATATATGACTTGAAGGCACTCTGAACTGTGACTCTTTAAACTGCCCAAAATCCATTTTTGCCATCATTCTGGAAGCTATATGGACTAAGAAAAACTTAATTTGACAAACACTTATCATCAAGGGAAAAAAAAATTACATTTGAACAGTGAGATTCACTAGAAAACTTTACTTTTTTTGTGATAGCCATGTATCCTGGGGAGGAGGATAGGAGAATGTCACAGGGCTATGCAACCATGCAAGACATCCCGTTTTTACCTAAGAATGACTCGTATAATTGTTTGCTGTGTTCTCACATGCCCTTGAAATGCCAGCCCTTGGCTGAAAACACACAGGCTACCAGTACCAACGGATGTGGCTGCCGTTTGTGTAGCTCGCTGCCATGCCTAGAGGTGCTAATCTGGGCTCCGCTGCTCCAAGTGACGCGCACACACCTAATGAAAAAAGACAGTCTCACAACAAAGTTCGTAGGGAACAACTTCCCGAAGCACTGGCCTAGCTCTTCCGCTGTCTAATGCTGTGAGAGATTTGCTGTTTGTCTTTGCTGGTATGGGAAACAGCAGCTTTTGAGAATAAGATGCTTGAAAGCATCTTAGTGACTTTGGAATTTAAATCCTGTTTGCAGATCTTGAAAGAGGCAGAATAGCAGCTGGGGTTAGTGGTTAAGTTTACCAAACAATGAGATTAGTTGTGTGCGAGGAGTTTGGCTCTAGGGATGGCAGTAAATATTCATCTTTTTTTTTTTCCCCTTAGACCCCATGTTGGATTTCTGATATTTTAAGCACAATCCCTTCATGTAAGGATTATCCGCCTCAGCACATGTATATAGGATGGCACAGTTTTAGAAAAGGCCAGACCTGAAATAGCAAGGGGATATATGAGATCAGGCTTGCAGTGTGTTACTAGTTGTGCTTTAAAAAAGTTGTGTAAGAAAAAGCCTTTGTATTATGTCCTAAGTCACAAATGCCTCTTCAGTACATCCCAAATCCCAGTCCAACCAGGATGTACTGCTCTTTGCACTGGGACTGTACCCTTGCAGGTCTTTGAGGGTTTTATATCCCTCCTCCTCCTCCTTACCAGTTGTCCTGGTGTCTGCCTTGTCTGTAGAATAGAGAGGGTGAAGTGGCTTCTGCAGATCTCTGACACTTCTCCTCCAGGGAGTTGTGTTTCTAATGCTGTTGTTACTGGGATTAAGAATAAGGTTGCTAAGGGGTCTGGGAATAGGAGATAAGGTCCAGTCACAAACCCCCTGTCCTACAGCCTCTAAAGAGGCTGCTGGATATATTTAAACATTGACCTGTACTTGTAGCAGTACAGGGCTGTGCCAGTGATTCATCTTTTAGAGTGTCTCATTTCTCTGACGTGAGCAGAACAAAAGAAAACAAAGAGACCAAAACAACAACAAGGTCCAATGCGCCTTGTAAATAAATGCCGTATATTCATCTGGACATATTTCACTACTCCCAAATCCATTGACTCATCACCTCATGAGATCTTTCATTTCAGGCCTAAGGCTAAGGCTCATTTCACGTTTGACTCCAGTTGTAACTGAATAATGACTTACTGTGCTCCAGCAAGGGGACAGGGATCTGAGTTTGTACATCCAAAAATTCTTCCCGTGTTTCTCAAATAATGAATTAAATCCCCCTATTGTGGTAGCATTCAGCTATTTTAGCAACTGTGATGGCTTGTTTATCTTGGAGGTCCAGAATACGGAGATAAGTCTCATTCTCCCCTTGCTTACAGAAGTGTAAATCAGATGTCCATGCACTGAAGTTTTCTGAACCATTCAGGTTAAAGGCAGTAAATAACTCAGTGTCTGGGGGGAGAATCTTGCCAACCTGTCTGCGTTTTGGCATCCTCAGCAAGCGACTGAGGTGTGGGCTGTTCTGCTGACTCTGGAGGTAGTTTCATTTTGAGGTGAAATCCTCCCCCTTGCAGAGGGACCTCTTCAGGACCCTTCTTAGTACAAGACCTTGCAGTAATCCAGAGTAGGAGAGGTGAGGCTGGAGCTCCACCATGGATAATGTGTGCCTCCCACGTGCACAGGCGGCCTGGCTGCAGGCCCTTGCTTGTATTTGCTGCATGAAGTGTGCAGTGTATGGCTTGGCAGCTGCTCCAGCTGGTGGTAAAGGAGCATGTACATGAGGGAGCTGCATGGAGTTGCGGGAGGGGATTTTATTCTACCACTGTCCCCACATGACTGTCAAACAAAGTCAGCTAGGAACAGGTTGGTTATTTCACTAAATAAGCAAGAATTAATCAGTCTTTTTGCAGTGGTTTCTTTTTTTATTTTTTGAAGGACAAAAAATTACTCTTTACTGCTTATTTTTTCATGCATTTTTCTTAAGCATCTACTGTGGGTCAGCACTGGGGAAAGGATCCTCAATGGGTCTCTCATCTGACTCCATATCAGCCCTATGTTGTTAATCACAGCTGAGGACTTGAACCTCATGTTCTTTCGAGAAATTCACTTTTGATCAAGTAGTATCTTTGGTAGACTTTCAGACCTCTCCATGTCTACCCCCTTCTGCTCCCTAAGCCACTGCTGTAGGAGAGAGAGGTGCCCAGTGTTATCTTTGAGCTCGTTCCTGATGCTGCACTCTGATTTCCTTTCAAGGTGCTCTGATACCTACATTGCTATGCCAGACTGCACTTGTTTTGATCCCTACAGCAAACCATCTCTCTAAGCTTATCACAGTGTTAGGGTCTTAGCTGCAAATCGGTATGCAGCAGCTGACAGAGTCTGTCTGACCGTGAACAGGGGCAGGAACTCCACAGCATCCTTTCTTAATGCCATTCTTTGCAAATCACCTTCCAGGAGATGGAAGTTGGACAGCAAAGTGAGAAATGAAGTGCCCAGTTCTCCAGGAAGGGAGTTTGGAGAGCAGGAATCCCCTCTGGCCTGGCCTCTTTGCAGCAGTGGAAAATCTGGTCTTTTCATTCAGGAATCCCCTGCCTCAGGCCCTGATTTTTGAAGTGATGCTCAGTGGCTCTGTGCGGAGTAGGAGGATGATAAGAGCATTTTGTTGCCGTCAGTGTTTTGCTGCCACGGTTAGTTGAGAGATGCTGTGAACACTTCCCTGTAGTAAAATGAGAACAGGTCCTTTTGGGATTAAATTGCATGTATAAATTATAATTATTCCATACACTGTAGAAAAAAATTAACTCCACTAAACTGAAAGGGTTTATACTAATGTGAGTGCGAGTGGAGTTTGGCCCATAATTCACGTTGTGTATCCTTCAGTACAATCTGTTGGTACCATGTCTGGTAGAAAGCTTTCAGACATGTGTCCAAGCAAACAGTCCTGCAGTCGAGTCAGCTGGCCGCAGTTCCCGGTTTTGCTATCTCTGCCACCTTGACAGCCCTGCTGGGCTCCAGCAGGCAGGCAGAAGAATCAGTGGCCATGAATCCAGGTTACAGTCAGAGCTATTGCTGTGTTGCAGAGGTTTTATTGTGTATCAAAGCCCAGGCAGGTCTTCACGGCTGCCCCGTGTTAAGCAGTCATTCACATTTAAGTTTGTGTTCTTAGCGAAGCCATATGTAAGCAGAATTCACGCTACTGGATAAAAAGAAAGCAACAGGAAATTTTAGGAGGAGGCTGCTTTTTTTTTTTTCCTTCTCCCCTCCCTCTTGTAGCTTGCTTCAATTTTAAATATGAGCTGCCTTAATTACACAGACTGATTGGCTTGCCTTTCAAGTTGCATGGTTTCATTTCACAGCTGTGCAGATGTTTGGAGCCGTGTTTCTTTGGGAAACCTCCAGGAACCTTACAAACAAGTAAGGATAGGTGGTGGAGCCCTGGCTACAACTAACATCGGACACTGTTGTCTCTTGAGTGATGATACTGCTGGGCTGACAGGTGACAGTGGCAGGGACAGAAACTTTAGGGTAGTTGCTTTCAACTGTCGCTTTAGGGCTGTAGGGTATAAAGGCTTTGCTCTTGAAGGATACTGCTCTTAGTTCTGTCTGACCTGCTCTGCAAATACCCTTTTGAGCATGTAGTAGCATTTCCATAAAGCTCCTGAGATTTATGTTACGATGTTCTCATTTTTAAAAATGGAGGCTGTGGGCAAGTCATTAAACATGGCAAAAAATGCAATTGAAGAGTTACCAAGATACAAGCATGTGATCTATTATGGGAAGTCTTTACTCAAGTGGTGCAGGGCCCGTTCTAATTAGCACATCAGAACCTCTTCTCATACTTCCTCATCACTGATCTGCACATTTCTAATATCTCACCAAAAAGAAGTGGGAGTGGTTCTCCTTCCTCATGACTTATGTAGGGTTGGGCACACTTCTGCCCCTTTGCATTTGTTGCCACTGTTCTTCATGATTTCAGTCTGAAAAAAATGATTAAACAGTTAACATCGAATGGGAAGGATTGTGGGGGGTCCCATACAGCACCCGGTTACCACTACTCCATTAAGGGCAGCACAGTTCGTAGCCAAACCACCAAATTCCCCCCTTGGTTTTATCTAGCTGTTATTCCTGGGAAGTAGAATGGTTTCTTTCAAAAACAGCTCTGTCTGTATGAGTTTCCTGCAGGAAAAAGTACCTCTTTCCATTAGCTCTAACGTAGAATAGTTCCTTTTTCTTGCAAGTCCACAACATCTGATGAGCCAGCAGTGTTTATATGGTTTGGCACGCTGTCCTTGGGCCCACAGGGGTACAAAAACTGTTTCAGATTAAGCAGTTTTGTTTTTCTCCAGAATAAATGCTGCACCTTGAGGCGGCCCTCCTGTACATCCTTCCTGACACTGACTTGCTGAGCAATCTGCTCAGGTTGGGGGCTGTTTTTCTTCCCCTCCAGTTAGCCCTGACGTGACCCTGTGTCATTAATCAGTTCTCCTTTCCATGTACTTTCTCCCTCCACAGAATTTTTTTTGAGAGGAATGAGGTGATGTTTGTCACCGCATGAACAGTCTTCAAGGTCCCATTCCTCCCCACATCTCCATCCTCTTTCACAGTGCAGCCAGGAGCCTGCTGAATCAGTGGAAGGCATACAGTTGATCTCGGTGCACTCGAGTCAGACCCAGTGTCTTGGTTTCAGTGTGGTGATTTTTTTTTTGTTTGTTTTAGGGGAGCAGCAAGGAGGTCATTCATACACCAAGCCTTCTGCCCATAAAACATGCCTCTTCCAGGGCTGTTACCTGCAAAGCAAACTCATGTGTGGTCACACCTCTCTCCTGTGCTATAAATAACTGTTACACAAGAGACTGTATTGAAGAATAGTGAAGTCTTGTTTCTATAGACTTACATCTTGTAGCTGAGTTCTCTTGAATCAGGTAAGAGCAACCTCTGGGCTGTGTTTTCCCTGCCCTTTAGAGCATACAGAGCTCTACATCTACACAGATTCTCTGGTGTCTAGTAAGGGTCGAGCTCATGCACCTTTTCTTTCATAGAAAAGTACTAGGAATGTCTCTCTCTTCTAGCCAGCTGTCTAGTTTCTTGAATGTTCCCCTGCATTTTGGAATTATTTATTCCTGTGATAACGCGTACATCCAAATTTAAGTATTCCAGAAGGTGTGATGATGCCCAAGGCAATTTTCATCTACACCCATCTGCTGCATCACTCCCATCCATGCAACCTTAAGACAGGATACTGAAGACTGAAAGGACATTGAAGTACGACTGGGATCCATGCTAAATTCAGAAGAGGACTGCAGGAAAGAGTCATGGGTTACATTCAGTCGTCTTGTTTTATAACTATGCTTGGTGTTTAAAAAAAATAGTAAGAGACCATGCCTGAGCCCACGATCTGCACGTCACTTGCCACGTGAAAGGCAGGGGCTCAGACGTGTGTGAAAAGTGCCCAGTTGTTGGTTTATTAATTAAGTGCTCTGTACAAGTAGGGCGCATTATTATTTAAAGAGGGGTACTGTAATTACTGTTGTAAAGCCGTGTAGGGAGATAAAGAGCATTTAAAAAATTGCTACTGGGCCCACTCCTACATGGATGGCACTCTGAATTAAGGAACAGTGTAATGGGACAGATGACCTTGACTGTGATTTCTTAGCATTTCAGTTCTTCTTTCTGTAAAATGAAGGTAAAGAGGCCCATTTCCTTTGTGTAAGTGCTGAGATCTCTCGATGATGGGTACTACATTTGAAAGCTGTTTGAGTGAGCTAGGGCTGTTCTTGCTGCACTGGTAAAGAGTGCAAGATGTACTTGGAGAGAGGGGAGCCCATGCTTGCAAAACCTGTCTGGAGTCCAGAAAGACACGTCAGTGTTTTCTTGAATCCAGAGCATCTCCAAGGTGTTTCGGAAGGTGAGATTGAATGAGTCCATGAGAGGCAGGACACACAACGCAGAGAAATGCCTTGGTTGACTCATTGGTCTTTCTGCCCTTTGCCAAAAGGGCTAGTAGGTAAAGCCAGCTGAGAACATCTGGAACGTCTTTGACTCTGTGGCTTAGAGGAGGTGAGAAGGGGGATCCCAGCAGAACAGCTACTGCAGCTGGGCAGCTGTAGGATCCCTCAGGACTGTGGGAACAGGGCTTGCCAGGCACTTATGATGGTTGCTGAAAGAAGCTTTGGGAGGACAAACTCCTGCAGGTCCTCCAAGTCGCTGAGCCTTGCAGTCTTTGTCAGGCCAGAGAAGCAAATTGCCTGTCTTAGAGCTGGATCTCACATAGAAGCGAAGAACATGGTGTTAGCACATTTGCTCTAGCTGTTTGTAGTGACTATGCAGCCCTGGACCAGTGGCAGGCTTGTTTCTTTGGGTTTCCTATCTGTGAAAGTAGTGCAATGCTTCTGTTTCACAGCAGAGGAAATGCTTGTATACTGGTCTGCTAAATGAGACGTCTCCAGCAGCATTTGCTGGAAATTAGCTGTTTAAGGACAGGCCAATTGTCCAAGCTTCCTCTGTAATCAGTGCAGAGAAACGAGCCAACCTCCCAAGGACGATTCATCCAATTACAGGGTGGATAACCGAAACGGATGGGTGAGCATCGTCTCCTGGATGTGCGCACTCATTCCCATTGATCCAGAAGGTGTCTGGATGGCTGACTCGGACGTAACTCGTAGCTGTCAAATGTTGGCCAAGACAAATCCAATTCCTAGTGTATGGCTAGATCTGGACTTCCTGTGCTGTGTCATGACACAGAAGAATATGGGACGGCAACCATGTAGGTGGTGACAGAAAAACAGGAAACAGCATCACAGTTATTGCTTCACTCTGTAGCTGATTTTGGAAGGGCACCTTATGCTGTTTTCTGCTTGGTTTATGTTTAGAAAGTATTTCACTGCTCTTCTCTACTGAATGTTGTAAGGGAGGAACTGGACTATGTTGGGGCGGAAACACTAACCTGGATATTCAGCAGAGGATTCTTCTCTCCTTTTCCATGCACTGTGCTTGGGAGACACCAAGTGTTGTAAAGCTGGCAGCACGTGGCCTTAGGAAGTCCAAATCATAACCATGCCTTATCTAACTGGGAACTAACAGATTCCCCTGTGCAGTTTGTTTTCTTGCAGGGTGATAAGATTTCAGAGTGTGATTACCCACTTCTAAATTAAGTAATTCTTCTTCAAAATGAGTAGATCTGTGGCTTAGCGGTGCGTCTTTGCACTGATTTGGCAAGAGGAAACATTGATAAGCATGTGTTGAGTTGCAATGGCCTCATAGAGGGAATGGTAACACCCGCAGCTGGTACATGCACACAGACCAATTTCGTGAATCAAACTTTGACTCTTGCAATATCCAAAGCAGATACACTGCTGAAGTGTTGTGAAACACATACAGTAAGCAACCCTTCCGAAAGCAGTTATTTTTGCTATTCAGACCTCGTAGTAAAAGGTTGCTGGGCTTACATTTCTGTTTCCTCCTGCTGAGCTTTTCTCCTCTAATTGTAATACCATAGTATTAAGCAAGAGCATAGGCCATTTGAGAAGTAGTCATTCTGCTTGTCTGTCCTGTAAATACACTGAAGAATGTGGTGAAAAGCATTGGCATAAGTTCTCATCCAAGCCAGATGCAACATTTTTCGCAATGAAGTACTGCCTGGCATGGAGGTAGGCTGGGCATACTGTGCAGTCCTGGGCACACGGGGTGAAGGCTGCTGGGTGTAGGCATGTCAGAGGGACATCTCTGGGGCAGGAATGCCATCTCGTGGCCATAAATAGCTATTATGTGTTTAAATCCACCTTCTGTCCATTCTTGCAACTTTCATGTAACACTGTGCACCACCTATGCCGAGGAAGCACTTTATGCTGAAATCAAGCTGTGCGTTTTCTGTGTAGCAAAGATCATCCTTCTCAGGCTCCTAAAGCAGCACCATCAGCCTCAGCAGCTCCCCTTGGCTGAGATGCCCTGGCAGTCGTGTGATGCGGTGCTGGCACAGGAATGTGGCCCACGGCATCTGCTGTGAGCCACAAGCAGATCAAGAGCAGAGGTTCACTGGCTTTGCTTTGTTGCAGTCTCTCTCAGCGTTATCCTATCCCTTCTGCACCACGTGCACTAAGAACACAGATGTGGCGCTCTCTTAGACATGCTACTATCTTATCTGGCAGCAGCGGCGTCGCTGTAGCCGGCCTACGGATGTAGGAGTTGCAAAGCTTGGAGGGAGAGATGATCGCTTTTATCAGCTGTCTGGTGCTGCAGGCTGCATGATGTTAAACAAGATGGTGTCTGTGTGTATGACACTTACATCGTGTTTGCGAGCTGTGGGAAGAAAAAAATGGACAGTCTGTAAAATGGTGGAGATTTGACAAAAACCTTAGCTGCTGCTAGGAGAAACCCAGTCCTTAGGGACTTGTTGTCTCTGCCTGCCTTTTGCATAATGCCATAGCTTTTTGCAGTGGGGATTTTGGGCAAATAACTCTTTTCATAAGCAGAGGAATTACTGGTGATGCTTTTTTTTAGCAGAGGGAGTGTTATATGCTCAGCAGGAAGGAATTAATATGTCAGGGGAAAACTATGGATTCATTCTGAGAGCCATCAAGTTATCCCATCACAGTGGATATCAGTGCTCCACACAGAGACATGGTCTATATTGATTTTACGTAGCTCCAGAGAGAAAGCAGGTATAGCCACTTCTGCCAGGCCAGAGCTTCTGTGTATATGAGGATGTTGCCGCGTCTGTCACTTGCACAGTAGTTGCGCAGGCTTTATCATCATTAGACTACATAGGAGAGTCTAGAAGGACTCAAATTTGTTTGTGCTGGGACTCCCACTTCAACTCAGCTTCTTCTGCGGAGAGGGGACTAAAAGGCTGTTCAATCAGCAAAAAGGAAAGAGAAAACGTGGAAAAAAAATAGGACATATTGTCAATCTGTGTCGGATCAGTTCAATTATTCTGTTTTGAAGGTGCATAAACACATCAAGCTTACCCATGGTGGGAGGAATCTCAGAGGAGGCTGACCACGGCCTTGCAAATCAAACTCTGTTAAGGATGCAAACCATTCTTATTAAGGATGCAAAACAGAAAGGTACCTTTCACCCAGAATCACAGAATGGTTGAGGCTGGAAGGACCTCTGGAGATGATCTAGTCCACCCCTCCTGCTCAAGCAGGATCACCTGGAGCACGTTGCACAGGATCACATCCAGGCGGGTTTTGAATATCTCCAGAGAAGGAGACCGCACAACCTCTCTGGGCAGCCTGTTCCAGTGCTCTGTCACCCTCACAGGAAAGAAGTTTTTCCTCATGTTCAGACAGAACTTCCTGTGTTTCAGTTTGTGCCTGTTGCCTCTTGTCCTTTTGCTGGGCACCACTGAAAATAGTCTGGCCCCATCCTCTTGACACCCTCCCTTTTGATATTTGTATGCATTGATAAGATCCCCTCTCAGTCTTCTCTTCTCTGAGCTAAACAGGCCCAGCGCTCTCAGCCTTCCCTCATAAGAGAGATGCTCCAGTCCCCTAATCATCTCTGTAGCCCTCCGCTGGACTCGCTCCAGTAGCTCCATGTCTCTCGTACTGGGGATCCCAGAATTGGACACAGCACTCCAGGTGTGGCCTCACCAGGGCTGCGTAGAGGGGGAGGATCACCTCCCTCGACCTGCTGGCAACACTCTTCCTAACGCAGCCCAGGATACCATTGGCCGCCTTGGCCACAAGGGCACATTGCTGGCTCACGGCTAACTAGTTGTCCCCCAGGATTCCCAGGTCCTTCTCCACAGAGCTGCTTTCCAGCAGGTCAGCCCCCAGCCTGGACTGGTGCATGGGGCTATTCCTCCCTGGGTGCAGGACCCTGCACTTGCCTTTGTTGAACTCCATGAGGTTCCTCTCTGCCCAGCTCTCCAGCCTGTCCAGATCTCTCAGGCAGCACAGCCTTCTGGTGTATCAGCCACGCCTCCCGGTTTCGTATCATCAGCAAACTTGCTGTGGGAGCACTCTGTCCCTTCTTAACACCTGAATTTTATTTCCCAGCCCAGGGCATTTTTGCTCAAGCAGAAACACAAAAGTTTCTCTGCTTCTAAATACATCCCTTGAGATTCTCATTTGAAATCTTTTTTTGTATATCTACAGCAGTCGCCTCTGGCACCCCTCTTTAGCAGAGGAAGGACGGGGCAACTTAAGGGCAGGATTCATTTGATCTCTTTTCAGTCTCTAAGTTGGGATGAGACAAACTGGGCCCTGAACTCCAACTGTCAGTTAGACCTCCACTTAAAATAATAAGAGCCCAGTGCAGATGGCATGGACATACCTGTATGGCAGACCCTGAGAGGTAGGTATCTCTCTTAAGTTATGGTTCTTTTCATGACTGATCAGTTCCCTAACTTTGTAATAGATGCTTTAACCTCGAGCATGCAAAGCTTAGAGTCTTTGTGTATTTTTAGATAGATTCCTTTGGATGCACCAGTACAGCTGCATGCTACTGTACCAAATACCATTTCAATACTGATATGCTGATTAGCTCTCAACTGGGTTGCATTTTAAATATCCAAGCTACATTTCCACGGTTGTGATCTATCTTGTGTCGTGTTATCCTCTCCTGATAGCTAAAGATCAAGTCCTTTCCTCGGAGACATAGTTCCGTTTGATACCCTCTGTGGCATGTGAAATCCAAATTTAGCTCAATCCTGCAAAAAAAACCCAAATGAATTAAGGGATTTGGCATTTTGCCAGTGGACTGATGATGATGATGGTGACATACACACCTCATATACTTGATCTGCAATGTGATACACTCCCCGAAGCCTGAGGAGCTGGTACATACACCAGTCAGCCCACACTTACTTTTTTACTCTGCTTTCTTTATTTAGCACCATATTTTGCTTCTGAGTAAATCTTTTATTTTATTTTATCTTTCAGTAATGATATCTCTTGAGATGGTGTATCATGCACTTAGAAGAATTCAGCTGACCTAAATCTAAGTCTGTAATCCTGCTACAAAAGGTCACGCACTATTGCTAACTAGATGCTTGCCTTTTTGGCAGTATCCCCAAACCAGCTGTGTTTTATGGGGGTTCTCCCCCAGAAACTGAGCTGTGCATGAAGCTGCGCTCCACTGGGGCGCACTGTCAGCATGTCTGGAGGAAGCCTGTTGAGTCATTGCAGCGTGTGACCCTGGGCCTGTGAGTTTTCTTGTGGAGCCTAAAGAAAGCCTGAATTCTTCTATTGCCTTTTCTTTTTTTAAACCCAAAGAAATAAAGCAAAAATGTATTATGTACTGCCATTACCCTTGAGAGTTGCAAAAAATACATATTATCCTAAAGGCTTTGGAATGTCCTACTTATCTTTATTACTCCTTTGTGACCCACCTGTTGAAGGTGTCAGTGCCTGCCGCTGCTGTGTGTCCAGACACGTCCATACTGTCACATCCCCTGCCAGCTTGTCACCTCACTAACACTCTTCCCCCAGAGCAAGCTGTCGGCTCTCGCAACTGCTGGTGAAAGGGTCAGCGCATGGGCAATGGGCAATGTTGTATGATTTATGTCAGTCCTAGAAATTTGCAAATACCCATTTTCAAAAATGAAATCAGCATTATCATCTGAATGTAATTAATTTTATCGTTGCTTGAAGTTTTCCTCCTCCACTGAGTTGATCTATGCTCACTGTCGTATAATGAACTACTTCTTCACAGTGTGGACAAGGGAAGTTCAGAAAGATCACCAATAACCATAGTCTTGGTCATCAACCTATATTTAATGCTTTCAAATAACTAGAATATACAAAGCATTAGAGGAGATACCAAAAAAGTTTTGGTATGCTCCTGTTACAATGCTTTTGAACTGTTAAACGGAGATACTTGTTTTCTTCCTTACTGGAAAAATGAGAAATATTGTATATATATAAAAAAAAAAACCAAACCCATAACAGAGAAACAGGTGTCGCCTACTGCATCAGCTGTGTGAAGGAAGGGTAGCTCTGTTCCTGGAGTGCTTGCTCTGTAACTTTGTTTTTCCCGGTGCTTGAGCTTCAGTCGTGAATGATTTATGGCCCGAGGTAAGGCTGCTCCCTATAAAGATAGCTTTTGAAGGTGGGGAGTGGGCTGATGGAAGAAAATCATCATCTGTCAGGCAGGATTTTTAGAAAAACTAAACGAGGACTGTAGCACTTCAGTCTCCTAACGATCAGGCATGATCAGACCTCACCATCCTCAGAATAGGGTTCCTGCGGGCACCACAGCTAGATGCTGCAGTGAGTGGAGAAACCGAGGCTGGGTTGAAATCGTCACACCCATGCAAGGTGAAGCACTGACCCAGTAAAAGCTGATCTTTCTGGCCTATATTTCCTCAAAAACCATGCAGTGTATACCACGAGCATTGCCTGTGCCACCCTCTTGCTGGACTTTCCTCCATAGCCGCCTTGTGCTTCGGACAGAGCCCAAGCCACAGATACACCAGGAGATGCGCAGGCATGCTGATAGCAGTGCCCTTAGAGAAGAGCTGGGGGATGTGCATGAAGTGTGGTGCATGAGTACCACCTTTTCCTTCCCGTACCAGCCTGCTCTGGATGGACAACATGCAAAGGAGGAGCCGGACTAGCCAGTGACTGCATTTTCAACAGATCCCATTTTGACAGCAAAGGTCTGCAAATGAGGTTAAAATGGCCTTGCAAATCTTGTACCAGCCATGATAACAAATACTAAAGGCCTTTCAGACTCGTCGCCCGGCTTCCTCCGTACACAACCATCTTCACCAGGAAAAGTGAGTGGCGTTTGGTAGCGATCTGCGTGGCCGGCGCTGTGCAGGGAGGCAGGAGGCGGTGAGGAGGCAGCCGCACGCGGCGTTTTGCCTTCCCACGGGAGCGCTGCTGGCCTGGGAGGGGACAGGCGGTGCCGTTACTCTGGTGCAGGTTCCAGATACATTTCAAAAGTGATGCTGAGCAGGTGGTTCAATACATAACGCAAATCTGGCCAATATACAGGGCTGTTTATTCTGCAAGACTTTTTACTTAAATTTTAAGCTTGCAGGGACAAGACACAAAGGCCTGTCTTTTGCTGAGCGTTACGTAGCGTCTCCTACAGTGAGGTGCCGCGTCCCAGGGTACTGCTGTGTACGTTGTGCATAATCCACACGTGGAGTTAACCCGTGGAGGGAAGAATTATCTCCTCTAATATATGTTTTTGCTTTGATTTCTGACTTTTTCACGTTTCTTCTGTGCTAGCTAGAAAGCAACTTTCTTTCAATAAATACATCAGAGAGAGAGAGAGAGAGAGAAGGTGTCCTCTGGCAGTTTTGAAGCCCGTGAGAACTGGTCATAGATCATGTTTAAATGTCAACCCCATCTAAAGCAAATCACTCTCCAGTTGCTCCCATGCTAGCCTACTGACAGGCCAAGCTGGTTAGCGGGGCTGATTCATGGCACAGCAATATAATTCAGTTGCCCTTGTTCATTATTTATAGAAATCACAGGCTTCAATGTTACAGCTAGATCAAGTTACAAGACCGATGATAGGAGAAGGCTCGCTGTTTTAAATTAGGCAAAGGCTAAGTAGACTTGCTGGAGACAACAGTGCGTGAATGAAAGGACTGAATGCCTTCCCCTGGGTATTAATATGTATGTTCGCTATTTGTGAGGTCATTGGTGCTAATGTTTCCGTTAGAGGAACTTGCACACTCGAGGTGAATAGAAATGATTAAATCAGTTTCTGTCAAGGACAGCTGAGAAAATCTTGGATTAGGCCACGTAAGTGGGCTATCATAGAGAAAAATAGCTGGACTCCTGGATCCTGCTGTCTGGCTTTATGTGATTTACACGTACCGTCAGGACAAGAACCCTTAAAGGGTTTTGCTCAAGCTTTATGGACATCCCAAATACTATTTTAATTGCACATTGTAACAGAGCAGTGCCATGGCCTCTGAATGATTTTGTGGTTTTTGGCTACGTATTAATTTGATGTTGTTATCTCTGCGTTTGCATTTTGGTAGCACTCAGAGACTGCAGTCAAAGATCAGGTTTTAAGGCCCTTAACATCCACAGCAAGAAGACATATGTTTCCACAATGAGTTTATGGTAGGAAGAAGAGCTTGATACAGCAGCAAGGTGAGGAGAGTACGTGGTCTTACTTGTTTTGTCTGTAAGTTGAGGAGGGCTGTGTAACATCAACCTGAAGGTTTGCCAGAAGACCATAAACATATTGCTTGAAACATAGCACACAATAGCTTGGTTTGAGCAGCCTGGCATCTGCATCAGTAACGGCACCTCTTTCCCTTCATGTGCCAGCAAGGACAGAGCCTGAATGCTCCTCGAAACCAGACAGGTAAGCGATCGTTGAAGCGCTCCATGTCAGTCAAGCCCGTAGAGAGAGTCGGGGACCAGGCTGACCTTCCTCCCTTGTCCTCCAGTCATGCCCGCTGGATCTGTGTTGTTTAACATTTTATTCAAGAAAAAAGCTCAGTGCTTTAGGCTGTCACCTCTAGGTGGATCCCTGTTCCTAAAGCTTATGCACCAAGTCTGCAGTGATGATCTACTTATTTTGCTTGTAAAAGGTAAAATTAGGGCCAGCATTTGTCACGTTGTGGTGTATTTCATCCTCTGATTCTTTGCGGCAAGAAGAGTTTAGCTACTCATCTTAAGTTTGATGCCTAACTAGAAACCCTGGAGACACCAGTAGATTCTAGTGATATTGCTGGAACAGCAGAGATGCCATAAATGGGGCTATAATTTTAGCAAAGTGCTTGTGTTTGGCATTATTTCTCGGCCAGCTCCAGGCTTTGAGGAACACGAGGCAGTAAGAAATGCTAGGCTGAGGGTTTCAGGTGGAATTCAGACAATTAACGTGGTCCTGACTGAGAAAGTATTGTCAGGATTTTCTGCTTGCTTACTTCTTTTCTGTGACATATGTCTATACCTGTTGGCCAGAGTGACATTATTTGTCCTGGTTTACAGATACGTTGTTGCATCAAAGCGTAAGAATGAGCTGTGCAACATGGGGATGGACAAACTTGCCTGGCTAATTCATGAGTCCAGAATGGGTCCCAAGGCACATTTTCATGCAAATAACTCCTTTAGTGATAACTTGTTTAATTATTAATTGTTAAAATGAAACCGTTACATTGTCATTCTCTCAAAAGATTCTAATGCCTGACTACTGTCCAGAGCTAATTTTATGAACAATTATTTAATACACAGCACAGATAAACTGCGTACGTAGATTGAATACTAATCATGTTTCGGTGACATGAATTATGGCCTTATGTTGAGCATCACTATGGCAACTGATGACATCATCGCAGGCTTCAGCCTGCACAAAACCCAACTTCTAATGGTCTCTTTTTGTCGGTGAAGATATTTTCGTGGCTTTTGGGGGTATGAATATGTAAGCACTGCAGTGTTGTCAAAGGATTGCTATGTATGTTTACTTTCATTTGAAACGTTTATTCCCTTTGTGGTTAATGTTGTTCCCATGAAGGAAACCTAATGAAAATTACTGTTTGTATTTGGTTAGTAACATTTGTTGAGAACATATGGTCTGGGAATGCTTCAGCAAATAAGAGCTTTTTAATAGTAAACAGAGATATGAGTTCTATAAAGCAGATGCTGTCAAAATACACAGTGAAAGGTTGGATATTTTCTTGCTTTGGGTAAGGAGAAAAAAGTAAGATTCAAATTGTCCCTACTGGTGACAATGTAATTCTTTGAGAGAAAACATAGTCTGTGATCTAATGCTGCAATTAGAAAATAAGGCTGTTTCTAGGTTCTCATATGTAAAACATTTATTAGGTAGCTGATGGATCTCACATGAAAAAGATTTAATTTGGAGACTTCTGACTGACGCTGTCGTGCTGTAGATAGTTTATGCCAAACCTAAGAGAGAAAACTTCAGAGCAAAGTCAGCACAGAAACCAAGCTAGTTAATTGGCTCTGCACTGAACACGCTCGTCTACTCAGCTCTGTTGGACTAGATTTGTCCCGGGGAGAGCAGAGCATCAAACCATACTCTTTGTGCACTGGAAAGAGCAAATTATTTTTCCCGTTAACTTTCCAAATGCAAAAAATGCTGTTTGGTGTTTGCGTTTGAGGAACATACGTGCTCTGGACCACATGTTTTTCCCAGTCATTTCAAGGAAGCTGCTGTTCTTGAGCAGAGTATCTAGATGGAGGACCATGTAAAATGAGAAAGTGGCTAGCAGGACATCATATAATCTCTCATTGGACTCTAAGGTATGTTAGGTTGTATCACATACTGTCACATCGCTCTGACGTGTTGCTCATTGCACACTGTTTGTTTCTCTTAGTTTGTAAAAAGCACCTTTTTGGTGATTATCCTTCAAGCTTGCTTGAACACTTTGCTTGAATTTTGAAGTGCGATGCATTTTCAGGGTCCCTAGGATCAACATGGAAATCTAGCTCACAATGAATTAAAAAAGAATTTTTTTAAAAAAAAAGCAGTTCTTATCTGCTAGTTTCACCCCGGTCCTCTGAACAAGCAGCCAAGTGTTCAGAGGCATTGCCCAAGCCGCGCGCTCTTCCCCGCCGTGCTGCTGCCCTTCGGCTTGCTGAGCCCTTCTCTTCTGCCGAGGGCAAGGGCCGTTTTAGGAGTGCTTTGCTTAGCTTTGTCTGGAAGTTTCTGTCTGACTTCTTTTCAAATAAGTTTCTGATTTTATAAGTTGTGGAAACAAAGCTTAAAACAAAGCTCTGAAGTCTCAGACATATAAGTGTGGGTTTTTTAACTTCTTGGTATATAAAGTTTTTTTTCTTTTCTCAGTGGCATTACCACTTCAAAAAAAAAAAAAAAGCTTGTAAATGGGCTCTTTAGTTCATATTCTACTTAATTTGTGTTCCGTGACCCTCCTCAGTCTTGTGCTTGTTTGCTAAAGGGCAGAGCTTCCTTGGACGTGAGAAACTTAGCTCAGGTGAATAATTTGCCGTATTCATGTGCGTGGCAACAGTTGTGTAGAATACTCTTCATGACCGTGTTTGAAAATCCGTGGTCTTCAGGATGTTGAACATACTTGCGTTTCACAAATTTCTTTTGCCTGTTATCTTTCCAAATGAAAGCTTACTGTTGTGTGAGTTCTGGGAAACTTTAAGAGACTATTCGTGGCTGCAACCGAATCGAGCTCGGGACGTTAAGGGGCAGAAGGACCCAAAGACCGAATGCGTATATCGATTTTGGGGGTGAAGGGGCCTTGGAAGTTCATGCACAGGCTGCTGCTGGTCAGCAGTTTGCGGGGCTTGGTGAAGTCTGCTGAGCAGATGAAAAACATCAGAAGTTACAAGAAGGATTAGCAGTCGGTCCCAAAGATTTGTGCGACTCCCTAGAGGCCAGCAGGTTGTCACTGCTGTTTAGCTGAAAAAAGGAGTAAGTGGACTAGAGGGGTCCATTAATAAATCGTAGCGGGAAAGCTGCTAATCCGGGCAGGGAGGGAAGGGTGCCATCCGTTTTGGCTGCTGTTCCTAGGCGCAGAAGGCCCTGAACAACCTCCTCGCCTCGCTGCATGGTGACGAGCGCACGCCGTGTCCCCGCTCACGCTGCAGCATGTCCTGGCATGAACGGTTCCCCGGTGCTGAGCGCTGCGGGCTGGGCAGGGGTCCCGGACTGCGAGTGTTGAGGCCCCAGCTGCTGCGGCGGGCAGAGGCAGCGCGGCCAGGCTGACGGGGCACCGCAGAGCTCCCCGGGCGGCCCCAGCTGCCGCCGCCGTCCTGGGAGGACACTCGCTGCCGGAGCTCAGAGGAGCCACTTGCCGCTATAGCCAGGCAGCGATCCCAGCCGCAGCTGGCTGCTCGCTGCAGATTTGGGACACCGGTGTGCTAACCCTCCGCAGAGGCCCATGGACAAGCGCGCTCATCCCTCTGCCACGGCCTGAAGAGCTGTGCCTTCCTGTCACAGGAGCGGGGCACGGGGGAAAGTACCTGAGACAAAATGCCGTGAGCTGTGGCCAAATTGAGACACTGTCCTCAAAGCTGCCCCCAGTGTCCAAGTACAGAGAGGAAACCTCTAAGATGACTTAACAAGGAAAATTCCTCAGACGCATCAGCAAGCCTCCCTCCCCAGGCTGCAAGCCCCGCAATTTCTATGCGGGCCTCATGGACACCAGCAGCAAAGGTGGGCTGCAGGGAGGGCTCCTCTTCGGAGACTTAAAAGGGCCAGAGAAACTTACTTTCTCTTCAGAGAGAAAGTAGGTCTTGCTTTAAATGCAGAAAGGATAGATAAATTAACCAAGGGAAGAGCAGAGGCGTGAGCAATTACAGATGTCCAAGGTGCAGATGTCCTAGATCTCAAATTCTGTTAGAACTACGAAGGCTGTCACTGCAGGAGGCACACTGTTCCTTCTAAATAAATAACTTCTCTTAAATTTGGTTTCATGCTGCTCCCAAATACTCTTTTTTTTCCCCAAAGAACTATCATGGCTTTTCTAAACATCTGTCCTGCGTTTCCCTAAGAAGATAATTAATGCCCTTGTCACTCAGACAGCCCAGCCACTTCAGCTTGTGCCAGACACGATATTTCTGTTAACCATTGCACGCCCAAGCAATAGCGCCGCTGACCTGCCAATGGAGCTGAGCATATCTCTGTCCCTGTTTCCACAGCTGGGGCACCCAAGGAGACTTCACAACGACACACGCGCTTCCAGCTGTGAAGGTGAAGCTGTTCACGGAGAGCACAGGAGTGCTGGCTCTGGAGGACAAAGAGCTCGGGAGGGTAAGGAGATTTTGGGTTTAATAATGTTTCTTTCTGGCCCTGCTTTTCTAGAGAAATCTCTCCTGTATGGAAATACCTTTGGAGCACAACGTGCTGTGCTTTTTTGCCAAGCTTCAGGAGAGAAAAAAGCAAGCTCTACACTGCTGGAAAGTAATGCATCTCGCATGCTGTCTTTGTTGTTAGTTTTTAATGGCAGCATTTCAGCTGGCTGTGCCCGCACTAAGCAAAGGCAGAGGATCTTGTGTGTGATACTGGCAGTCCGGAAAGCTTTAGAAGTAGCTTACGGAAATGGACATTGCTGAGGGAGAAAAGGGGATTATGCTGAAGCAAAAAAGGGGATTTAAGTTTGGCAAGAGAGTGTTAGACTGCTCCCATGTCTACTGAAGAGCCAGTGCACAGTTTGAGCACTTGAAAGCACTAACTGCTGTACTTATTGCAAAAGGCTGAAATCCTGGCTCCTTCAGGACTCATGGCTAAACTGGTGGCTTCAGTGGGGCCCAGAGTAGGAAGTGAAATGTGAGGAGTTCATTTCACCCACCAATACTCTCATTAGCAAAAAGCTCAGATTCCCCTGGTGCTGGCTGTGGTGCCACTGTCAGAGCCGACCTTCCTGGCCCATCTCTGCCCCCACCTGTGGTCCCTAATCTGGTCCCCACTCCATGTGGCTTGTGGCCCTCCAGCTGGTGGATGGTACCTTTCTGTAGCTTTGGGACACTTCAGTTAGTCTCCGTTATTTTTCACAGCCTATCTTGGCCTCAACCATAATCGGCAGCAAACTGGGCATATAGTGGGAAGCTGAAAGTTGTGAAGGAACCCACAGTTTGACCTCAAAGTCATGGCAGGCTGAAACATCACCGAGTCTGATTTGGGTTTCCAAGGATGGTATCACAAGGGAGGCTCCACACTCACGTTGTGGCTTCCTAACGTTAGAGAAGAGAGAGTGGGAACACGCAAAATGAAGAGCAAATACTGTTTAATCAGCAAGAGAGTTGACAGCAGGTCTGTCCTTCTGAATAGCATAGTGAAGACCAAATCAAAAACAGTTCACAGAAAGTGAGGCTGCACCTTACACACTGACTTGGCACTTCCCTATGCAGCAGCTCAGCATGGACTGTATAATTTCCAGCAACAGACTGTGTTCTATCTGGCCAGCTGTACAGCACACCTCGCTCTCTACTTCGTCTACAACCAAGGCCAAAAAAGCCTCTGATCTTGTGAGAAGTCCAAGAAATTATGATCTAACCCGTTGTTGGAATGTTTCTTGTTAACCCCTTGCAGTCGATGGCTGCACACAAGAGTCTGTATCCCATAAAACAACAGGTTATCCTAATTAACATAATTGTATATTCGTATTATTCATACAAGTGCCAGATATTCTTTCAGATCCTAGTGAGTTGCTGATCTAATTTATATCTTTTTGGTGGAAAGCTCTGCAGGTGATTTGGTCTCATGTAATTTATGTTCATTTTAAATATATGTGTTCATGAAACATCCTTTGTTCCTGCACTTGGGAGAGAGAAAAGCAAAGTTACCCTCCTTTCCTCTCTTCACCCTTCTCTTCAAAGAGAGTACCAGCCTCTTCAGACTTTCCTCATCCAGAACTTCATCCTTCCTTTCTATATGTCCTTTTTCTCTTTTCAAGACAACCAAACAGACCACAGTACTCCAGCTGAAGGCCAACAGTTGCTTTGCTGCACGGCATCATAATATTTTCAGGATTATTTTCAAAACGACACTCTTTAAACAGACCGACACCTTGTGCCTCCTCCTTTAATCGGCTGCAGCATGCTGAGCAGAGCTTTTCATCAAGTCATCCACAATGCTGTTCAGGGCTTTTTTTCCTGAGTGGTTACACTTGATGTAGAACCACTTGCTTTGTAGGTCTTGTTTCCACTGGCAGTGCTGAGCAGTGCTGACTTTGCTAGTCTCGGAAAGCAATTAGCTTTGCATGTTGTTCTAAGAAAGATGTCAGGCCCCAAAGCAACCCCTGTTGCCCTGAAATGCTGATGAGCCAGCCCCGCCGATGCGCTTTAATTCCCAGTCCAGCGGGAAGCCATCATTCCACTTTAAGCTTCTGAAATCCAAAGAATGTGGGCCAGCACCAGCGAGTGCAGAGAGCAGGACGGTGATTTCCTTTGGACCACGGCCACCAGTGCTTTGAGTCAGCCGAACTTCAAAGGGACACTCAGTGTGCCTGGAGCAGTCTCGCAATGACACGTGTCTGATCGGGCTGCATCAGGATTTCTTTTTAATGAAATAATGAAATAAGGAGCATGTTAAGCCCCTGATTTAGCTGTTCAAATGGGCGCAAACCTGTCTGAACAGAGAGAGGAGGGAAGTAAAGCCTCCGAGGAGCAGTTTTATGCACAAAAACACCCATGCTTAGCTGCCCTTTGAGAAGCAGCTTTGTGCTCTGCCAGGCATTTACAATGCTCACTTTCTATTGCCAGTGTTAAGTTGGCAACTGGCCGGCACTCCTCATTTCACCACTTTTATCAAAAGAAGAGCTGGAAAAAAGCTCCCAAGCCCTAAACTGCTGGATGGGCAGCTGAAGCCATGGGAATACATCCTGGCCCTATTGAAGCCAATGGCAAAACTCCCACGGATTTCAGCCATGCCAGGATTTCATCCACCAAGAGCAAGGAGAGGAAGAGCTGTGAATTACGGCAACACTGAACAAAGTTTATGAGCTTTTTGATGAAAGTGAGCTAGAAATCAGTGAAAGCAAAAAGTATCCCAAACACATGGAGTGGCTGCTGCCTTGCTGAGAGCTACGGCTTAGCGCAAGGCCTCTTATGGGGCTGCACAACCTGCCTTGCAGTGGGGGTCTCTAGGTGCTGCTCACAGCTCAGGCCCATCCGTCTTTCTACTACCACCCTGCGTGGAGGGCTCATACAGAAGATTTTGGAGGACAGTTCTCCCTAGGCTTTGCTCCTCTCTGCTATTAGTGCAGCACTAAGACTTGGGGAGCAATCAGGGATCGACAGGCATAGCCACCCCCACTAAGCATCAACCCTTGTGTGCTGAGAACAAGAGAGGGGCAGGGATCCATCCCCAGACCAGCAGGTATTTATACCACTACCCCCCTCTTTCCCACGTACACCTTTGGAAAAGGTTTGATTTAAACCAATGGAGAAAAAAATAAAAATTATAATAATACTAATCCCTGATAATCAGGTTTTGCTAAAATACAGTCTTTTCCAAGAATGGTAGGTTGGAGGCCACAGTTACTCAGTTACTCTGTATAACCAATAACAGCTTCAGGTTCCTGCCAGAGAAAGTCGTAATCTAATTCAATACAAAGAGTGTTAAATAATGATGATGAATGAGGGTGAAAATCCAAAATCTACTGGTATTAACCTCCGGCTTTAGAGGAGACACTGAAATAGTTTTTTACATCATTTATCAGAGGGTCAAGGACATTTTGGTAGGAAAAACCCTAGCTCGTTGACTCAGCAGTAAAGTTGAAGATGGTGGGATATAAGATCATAAGCTGTGCTGGAATTTGACAGCTGCACGGACTAAGTATGACTAAGGAATGAATGACAGAAGCAGAGCAAATAATGCGGGTGAACAGAGCCATTTGTAAAAGAATTTTCTTGCCTAAAGGTTAATGGATGTAAAGGAGAGTCATCTCACTACAGGACAGTGGAGACTTAAATGGATTTTCACCCAGCAAAGTCACCTCTAAGAGTGACATGGTCGGAAAAGGAATGGGCGTAGGAGGGAGAGAGTGTTATTTTGAGGACAGCTGTGGCTCTTCTGCGCTTTTATCCACACATACACATAAATGTCCTACAGTCACAGGGTTAAGCCACCTACAAGGATACTTGCGGATATCCCAGGAGGAAATGTCTAATGCAGTGTAGTTCTTGGAGAATATACTGACCATGCTGGTGTTTCTGTGGCTTGCTGCCTGGGGAAGCTGCTCTGCTTTGTAGGGGTAATGAGTGAGTGGAATAAGCACATGTATGGCCAGAAAGGAGTATTTGCCTCTTGGGGAAGTTTCTTTGTTTAACCAAGCACTGCTGTTGGTATTAGTCTGCACTGCTCCACTGAAATCATTGGTGTTGCACTGATATACCTGAGCTGGAGACTGTCCCATCATTTTCTCTCTGCATGAAATAAAAGTAGAGAGTCTTGCAATGACTCATATCACAATATGCGATACAGATTTTATCTATTGTGGTAGTACAATATCTGTATTTTATGTGCATTTCAAGAAGCATGTGCAGTTCAAGAAGCAAGGAGAACTTGTAGGGGAATTAGGCATGGGAGATAAACCAAGAGACATTGCACAGCGGAGGATGTTTGTGGGGACTCACAAGGGTGATGACAAATTCTTGGGACGTCCCTCACCAAGAGCACTGACCTATCTGAAATGCCATCTACTGCATCCAGTCCTATCTGTAAACAAAAAATCAAAGCAACTTCATGACAACCTGATGCGTAGCAATGGATGAATCATTTTAAGTAAAACTTTCTGAAAACTTGAAACAGTGCACCTCACATGGAAAACGTCAAAGGGTTAGAGGCTGGCAGAGCTGTATGAGTCTGAAAATGGAGGTCTGCAGTAGGCAGTGTCAGTCAGATCTTGTTCCTGGTTCGTTACTAGCCACATCAGTCCACCATCGCTTCTGGACTGGCTTACCTGGACAGCTGTAAATTCTTTTACTGTGGTCCTTCCTTAAATGATTGCGAGATGGAAAATGATAATGCAGTTCTGTTCTGCACGGCTCCATGAACAATGACACAGTGAGTAGAGCAGTCTAAGAATGTATAAACTAATCTCAAAATAATAAGTTGTATGTTAAAACACCAGAAAAAGCTAGCCTCACTGATGTGAACAGAAATTTTCAGGCTGACTTACAGGGAAGAAAGTAGTTCATCTGATGTAGTTTTGTTCCCCATTAAAAGCCATTCAGTGAATAAGTCTTCTCTTTAACATTGTTGGTTTTGATGCTTGCAGGTTGTTCTCCACCCCACTCCCAATAGCCCAAAGCAGTCAGAGTGGCACAAAATGACTGTTTCCAAAAACTGCCCGGATCAAGATCTGAAGATCAAGCTTGCAGTGCGAATGGATAAGCCTCAAAACATGAAGCACTCTGGGTAAACACTTGCCTTGATCTGAACTGAATTTATTTTGAATGTGCATTAGAAAATGTCATCTTTTTTATTAAGATTCTAGAAGAAAAACTCTGACTCTCAAGTTCACAGAAGGTCAAAAGAAGGGTAAATATAGAAATGGCATTAGTTCAGTCATTTATAATGCACTTTACATGTGCTTAATATAGTCTCTTTAATGCATATCAGCTGAACAGTTTAAATTTTAAACAGGGTTCCTCAGGAAATTGTTAGATTTTTTTTTTCTGTAAAGAAATAATGAGTGAACTGCATTATTCTTTATTGATAGGTTGGTATAATTTCCTAAGTTATTCTGATTTTTCCTGTATTGACTTCTTAGAACCCCAAAAAAACACTTCACATTTTCCTTAATTCTTAGTGTGAAGAAATGTGATCATCATTATTTGCGCAGAAATACACAGTTACCTGTAGTAGGGGAGGAGAGTGTAACTAGGACTAATGATCTGGAAGGTTAAAAGGGAAACCTCTCCCTCCAAACGTGTGTCAGAGGATTTTGGGGCAGGGAGATCTCCGACCTCCTCCCTGGATTCCATCTTCCTACCTCGCAGGGGCAGAGAAGGCTGTGACATTTTAAGGGCAGAAATGACATGTTCAAATTCAGGCTTATGTAAATCATTTGCCCTTTAATGTGTCCTGATTTGGCAAAAAGGGAATCATTCCTGTCTTTTACTGGCTCCAGGAAGCAAACACTGATATACACTTTTGGCCGGTAATGCAATTACAAATTAGATCATTCTTGGGAAGATCTAGCTAATGCCATTGGCAAGGCTTGCCTCTGTTTACTCTGTATAACTGCAGATAAGATAAAAACTTACTACAGAAACTCTCTAGGAAAGTCATTGTTTTGATTAACCCTTTTTCCAGTGTGTTTTTAGTGCTATAAAAGTAACTCTGTTTCATTTTTATTTTCATCGTGTTTTGTTTCGTCATTCTTAGATGGATTGAATCGCTCATCTTTCTTTTAATTTCTTCTCCTGTCTTCGCTGCTAATGAAAACAGAGCCAATAGCTACATATAAAGTTTAATTTTTCCACCATGGGGTCACAGGCACTCAAAGCAGAAAAGAACCGTTCACCTGCCATATTTGTTTCCTTGGCAGCATCTGACAGCAACTGGGCTGAGCAGCCCTGCCTTTTGTCATGCGTTCTTCAACTAACATTTGATTTGCAAGAGGCTGCTTAAAACCACGTGGTTTATGATGTTTGCTTGTTACACTAACTGAGGCTGTCTTTCTCTTGATTTTAGGGGCTTTGGCTGGTCCATTAATGTGCATTACAGATTATTTTGGCACTTGCTCTATAGTGCACTTTGTGAAAATCAAGTTCTGCTCCGCTGTGCTCCTGCATGTAGCCATGCACAAATATTGGAGTAACTGACCATTCTGAAATTATTCTGCATTTTCCTATACATAACTGAGAGCAGAATCTGGCCAAAGTCTTTTCCATAATACACATTCACATACAATAGCACGTATTATTGTGCAGTATATACATGTAGTCAGTCAACTCTCTGAGCATTTTACACATTTTGTGTAGGACCCCGGTTTCCTTCCTAAGCTACCTGCTCTGAAGTTCTAGCTTTAATGAAATTATTAGTAAAACTGACCTTGTCTTCTTTGGGTATAAAATATTCCCTTAGCTATTTTGTGATCAGGATCTCACTCATTCGTAACATCTTATTTAGATCTCCTGGTGAATCAGGGTTACTTCAGCAAGAAATATAAACAAATTGGCCTTTGTTTCTAGTGGACTGTGTTGAGTAACACCAAATCATAATATGATATCCGTTAGAGCTGATAGAAAATTATCTAAACGGAACCCAAAGATGAAGTTAAAAGATAACATCCAGCATCTCTAATTATATTCCAAGAGAACTTTTTTGATTCTAGACTCTGTAAATCATAATAACTTCTTATGTTATAATTGTTAATTGGCTAATATGTTGAACTCTGCAACTGCTTTCCTATGCAGGACTAGTAAAGGATCAAATCTTGGCCCCTTTGGATTCACTAGCAAAATTCTCAATCTCTGGGACAAAGACAAATATTTTCCATGTTCTTGAACTCTAAGCCAAGGACTCAGTGCCCACATTGGTGTGATACACAGAGTCGTGTGGCTTAAGCACTCACCAAGAGTACGTGCATGTGTTGGAGCTCTTCTGGCATGAAGAACCACCAGCATAACAAGAAAAGGAATTGTTTTTCTGTGTGTCATTCCCGAACCGAAGTAACTGTAACGATACATAAACATACTAACGCTGAACGCTGTCTTTGTATTTATTATTAGTATGGTATTCCCACTATTTTTACAGTATTATAGTGCCACAGCAGCTGCTTCTGCACAGAGATTAAATGCTAATTTTGATACTAATTTTAAAAGTTTCTTCTTCTTTTATACAAAGCAGTGGATTGACTCCCTCTTAGAAAGTATTCAGTTTGCCTGAATATCTGTAGCCAAGCGATTTCTAGGAATTCATCTTAAGCTGCTCAGCACAGTGACCTGGTTTAGTCAATCCAATGTATACTGGGATCCCCTGAACTGGTTTTGATGTATTAAGTAGCCCTCTGTTTGACAGCTCCCCTCAGCCAAAAGGTTTTGTGAAGCTTAAAGCAACACTTAGGGTTTCTTTTCCTTAGTTCTCCCATTGTAAATGTATTCTTCACCCATCTGACCATGTAGTAGCTATTCACTAGTATTGAAGGGCTTCTAAATTCTGAGAGAATTGTAAAAGACAAAAAAGGAAGAGAGAAATAATGCTGTAACATTAAGACTGGGAACCTATTGTGTCACTTTCTTTACAGATTACTCTGTCAGGCTAGAAATAAATACATTCAATAATGCCGCCTAGTTTAAGAGACTTCTGTAATTACTCCTGCTTGTGCATTAGCTTCATTTTCTAGCTACAAAGAAAAAAGCAACAAAACAATATATAATCACTTGTGTACTGAATTCACCTATTCTTTTCTCCTAGGTATTTATGGGCGATTGGTAAAAACGTTTGGAAGAGATGGAAGAAACGCTTCTTTGTCCTGGTCCAGGTAACCAATTTAACTAGAAGCCGATCTTAAATCATGAAGTTGGTTGATTTAAGTCTGTGTTCTAACCATTTTCAGTGCTACGTAACTGATGCAGAACTGTGGTTCCGCGTAGGGTGTGTGTTAGGTCATGGCTTTTTCTAAAATACTGTACATCTTCTCAAGGATATCCCAATTACAAACCTCTAGCCATGAGATTCCTGAGGCAACTGAATGCTTGGTGAAATGGAGAAACAATTTTAGTGAGGAATTAATGAGACAAGGGGAAAGCTCAGTCTATCTTGGCTGCAGGTACTTCAGTGCAAATGCTTCCTTTTTGCCTCTGGGTAAAATTTTAAGTCCATTGAAATCTACAGAAGTTTCATTGTTGGCTACATCAAAGTCAGTATTTGACTCGAAGTTTATCTTCCCTTCATGTTCATTACTCCCTCTCATCATTTGCAGCTCTCATTGGTCATTTTTCAGTGTCTTTCTTCTTTTTTACCTTTCTTCTGCCCTCCCAGTTTCGGTAGACCTGTGTATTTGATCATTGTTAAGAATTTCAAAGAAACAGGTAGAAAATGTTCTTTAAGATCTAAAAGAGTCTGGTCATTACTTGCACGTTAGATCTTCCCTGCCTTCCCCTTCCCAAGGGCAGCCTGAGAGTGCTGCATAAGCCACAGAAGTCAGGGGCCCCAGGCTGAGTGGCTCCGTCTTTGCACCACCCTGATAAACAAAGTTGCAAGAGTCCTCTCGAGTCCCGCTCTCCCTTGCTCCTCTCTGGGTTCCTCAGGATTTGCCATCTCTTAAGTATGAGGAAAAAAGGCCTCGTGCAGAGTCCTGTGGTGAGAATGCACTGGCCAGATCATAGATGCTCTGACAGAGAGAACAACAGGGATGTGGCTGTCATCTTGTGCCCGCACAAATTGAAAGTAATCAAGTCAGAGGGTGAAATCCTACTTGGAGTATCTGAAGCAGATGGCAGGTCTGCTCCAGAGGGGCCAGGATTTCACCCATGTACAAGAACGTAGCCAGGTGCAAACCAGATGCACCAGACTTCACATTTTTGATAACGCACCCTTGCACGCTGATTTTCCTGTGCCGGTGAGAGGGGAGGAGTCCACGCAGTCCATCTGCCATGTTACACAGCTGGTTTCTCTGGTTCTAAATCACCTTGTGAGAACTGATTGGTTTGTTTTGAGTTAATTATTAGTCTAAGTTCAGCTGTCTCAGGAGGAAGCTTGAATTGCATTCCCTGCTTCTCACTGCCAGCCTCTGTAGTGCTAATCCAAGTGGCAGGCAAGAAAATCTGTCCTGGAGTAGTAAAAAGGATTTATCATTTACATGACATGACCCATGTAAGTTGGAGCCTATTTGGAGAGACCAGCTCAGTACCTTGTCCGGTAACCAAGTACAATCAGCAGGGACAGTTTAAGTGATCATTTTGGACTCTTCCTTCTGAATGGAGTCCAAATGGCCACAGAAGAGAGGGCAGTGCATTCATGTAGACCAGCAACAGGAGATGCCTCGACCTGCCCAAGCGGTGTATTTAGATTTAGATAGAAGTGATGGGCTTAGGTTCTGTCTAATCCATTCCCAGAGTATCTGGTTTGCAAATGCACCCACCCTGCAGGAACCAACCATGTCCCAGGGTGAGGTAGGAGCGCTCTGCACTTTGCTGGGGACCCCAGAATCTTGCAGGGTGAGACCTCTGGAAATGAATCTCACACCGATGCACATTTAAGGGCCAACAGAGGCCACAGTTAAAGAAGGGCCTCTTGGGACTGTTGTATAATGCCCCTGTTCTTGGATAGAAGATATAAAACTGTACACAGAAAATGAGGGATTGCTTTTCTCCATACATTTGCTATATTCTGTGTCTACATTAAAAGTGCCGTGGCAGTGTATCATCACCCATAAAGCAATTAGTATTGCTTTTTCCTTAGTGTTGATTCATTACTATTAGACCAAGTTTTCAGTCACTTTTTTCCTTGTAGACAAGGATTCTTCAAAGCAGGGGCCTTCTCAGAGAGGTCCTGTGTGTGACAGAACAATTTTTCTTTCCTAAAATAGATTCTGCCGTAAATAACCATACTGATACTCTTGTGTGCAAGGGTTTGTAGGTTTGGACCCTAGGAGATTAATTCTCATGTCTCTCTCAAGGTTTTCTTCTGGGCCTTTTTACATAGTTGCAGTTATTTCTTCAGTTTTCAGTTGCTAAGTATTCTTGCCATGGAATTGAAGCTCTCAGAGTTAGACCATCTTCTCTCATGTTACTGGATCTGTATTCTTCAGCTTGCAGATAAGAGCAGAATGTGGCCAGAAAAGCAGTTCATTTGAATAAGATGAGCAGACTTTTGCCCCCAGAGAGACTCCATAGACCACCTCAGAAATTCCAGCTGCCACTGCAGCTCCTCTGTTACGTTACCGTTTGCTCAACATTTGGTGCAATGTAAAGTGTTCTGCTGTACATCAAATATAAACAAGAAACACTCTCTATGCAGTCCCTCAGATGTAGTTTGAGCATATTGAACATGTCAGCAGGCAATAAAGATGGAATAAAAATACTTTGCTGTCCGTATGTTTGTCATTTGCTTTTCATGCAATGCAAGGGATGGGTGCTGATATGAACAGGGATTGGAAGCGAAGGTGTTGATGTCCAGAATGCTCTGAACTCTGCTGAACTGCAGGCAGAGAATAACCCAGGCAGGAATATGAGCTGGCTCAGTTATATAAAGAGTGGACAAGGAGCAGCGCATGTTCAGGAGCTCAGTCATTCACACCAGGCTTCTGCCTGCGCCAGAGCCGAGAGAGGGCATCCAAAGCATGCTGTCCGTTTGGGATTTAGTGTTCCGCTCAGTCCGTAGCACTGCCAAAAGGCACAGTTGTAAGTTTAGATGAATAACTAAATATGTTTCCTTTCTGATCCCTTATCTCTTTCCCTTATCTGTAGCATCTTCTGTTATAATTTTGTCTGCCTTCCCTTCCAGTAACCTCCTCCCGGTCCTGTGCCCCCTCCTACCCCCGTTCCTCATTGCAGGTGGAGGCAGCCAGTCCAGCCTCAGTTCTTTCAGTGCTCTTCAATGGTGCCATTCTGCCTTCTGGTACCAGAGGTTAAGAAATTCACAGTAATAAATACTCAAACTCTTCATATCCATCTAAACAAGGCACAAAGGTGCCAAATGGCATAGGCGGCACCGTGGAGGAAGGTGTTGATGGCAGCTTGGCTCCTTTGTGTCAGTGGTGCCTCGCTGGTATGAAAAGAGGCTTTGCGCAAGTACACAGAAAGGGAGCTCTACAGGGCACATTTCCATTGCTAGTTGGCTTCTGTAAGCCCTGGAGAGAAGGGGAAAGGAGCAATAACTCACTTGTAATTTGGGCAGCATAATCCCTCGCACCTTCTGTGTCTGTGTAGCTGTGAAGGCTCTACAAGAGAAGAGATGATTTGTTTGGGTGTAGTGGGTGAGAGCGGCTCCTTTGTGCCATTTCTGTAGCTGGGCTTCATCTCTTTGGTGCATGCACTCCCATGTGGACTTTATTTGGCCCTTTAGTGAAGGTTTGCAGCCTGGCATGGCTTACAGGGCTGGTGCGTATGCTCGCTCCTCCAACGTGTGCCCGTGCGTTAAGCGGGGATAGTTTTCTCTTTTGAATGAATCACAGTCCTCTCTGCACACTGCCCACCCTTCTCGTAGACACCCTTTGAGATGAGCAGCAGAAGAGCAGAATACTGATTAGATGTAAATTACATGGCAGAGACTCGTTACTTGCCTAATTTTAAATCCTGAGATATGCAGTGTGAAAGCGATGGCAGAATATGGCCCTGAGCTTGGATGGAAATGGTCCGCAGCATCACAAGTGAGGAAAATGCTTCGTAAAGGCAACAGTAATGCCAGTGGCAGTGGTAAGCAAAAGCAGGGAAAGAATTGAGGGCAAAGTTCTCTGTGACTGGTTGAGAGAGGAACTGTGCATTCATCACAGATGTTGGAAGTGTTTCCTAAGTTGCTGTATCAGCTGGCTGAGCACAGCATACAAATTTCAGCCCATGTGCCAATTAGACCCGTGATCGTGCAAAAGCTAGAATTTTTTCATAGCTGACAGAGCTTGTATTAATTCTGTTCAAGGTCTAATGTGCTGTACTGGAAATAACACTATTGTTGGTTTTGTTGGGCTGGCTGGCTTTGCGAGAGGAAATTTCTTATAATGATTCTTAAGGGCAAGTGAATTAATTGCACTGAGATTTCAAACTGAATCTGTTTTTCTCTTGTCATAACCCCATTTCTGTGCTTTGGCAGCATATGGGAAGTAACACTGTAGTACCTGGATGACATGTCTGTTGAGTAGCTTGAAGCAATTTTTGGCTGATTGTGTCTGATGATGTTTGTAGCATGTTGCTGGAACCAGATCAACTCTCTGCAGATTAAAACCAGTTGCAGTGTCTATGCCTGGATCTATTGTTCTCGTGACAAACTCCCTGAACTCATTATAATTTAGACTAACAGTGACAGTTCCTGCTTTCAGCAAAACTCAGCTGATTCTGAACAAAATGAAATGTAGTAAGTGTTCAGTAACTCCAAATAACCAACAGAACTTGAAAATAATTCAGCAAAATTGCAGTATCCTACACCAGCAGTCCTAGGTTGTGGTCCTCAGATCAAGGTAAATGACCCGTAGCTGGTCCCCATAATCATATTAAATCATGTTTTCAATTAAACCTTTGCTGAGAACTGAGCATGGGTGGTGATTCTTGAGAAACCTTGGGTGTTGGGGATTAATACAAAATGTTTGGGAGCTGCTGGTTAAACAGTCATCAGAGCCCATTGGACTTGGTTAAGGTGGATCCTGAATACCTAGTCCTACTCACGCGGCAGCGTAACAGGCACAGCTTCCCTTCGTGCAGACCCGCCCTGGGAAAACACGTACACACCTCCTGGTTAAAGGAAGAAGTTAGAACAACTGTTACATCCAGTTGTTTAGGGATGAATGAATGTGCTGAGATGTGAAAACTGTTGTTTTCACATTTGTTTCTTTAAGCTAGATCATTTCCTCTGCTCATTTGTGTCAATAAAGGGCTGGGGAGGCAATGTACATCTGGAACCAGAGGACAAGAGTCTCCCATCAAAGTGGAAAGCTGTATTACAGCTGGCAGTATCTCAGCACAGCTTCTCTCCCTTGGGACAAAATGCATGCTGTTAATCTAGGAAAAGTCCATTTAAGAATTTAACCCAAGTGGGGCGTTGTTATGTCAACAGTGAGAAATGGGCAAGTGACTGACTGAGCCGTGTTATGCTGGAAGTGTGAGGGACAACAATTAACAGGTTTGAACAGGATTCTCGGAAAAGCAGTGCTAGCCAGAACAGAATTATTTGGTGGTAAAACAAGGATGAAGTCAGAGCTGGTTAATACTTATCCACTGTATTTATTAATCAGTAGGATTATATAGCTGGTGACAGAATATGGTCAAGTGCCAAGAAAGTCAGATCTAATTTAGCAGCCCAGGAATAGTGAACTTTGGCATTTGTCTCCTGCTGTCTCTGTTTTCCCGTTCTTGATTTTCTCTGTTTCTTTTTCTCTCTCTTCTCATTTTCTTTTCTTTCTGTTCTTCTGCCTCAAATTGTACCTCAAAATAGTGTTCATTTTTTGTAATGGACCAGGCAGGGCGGTCTGGGGTTATTTCCCTTCTTTTGGTTTCACTCAGTTCAGCTTCCTTAGATGCTCCTTTCCTGTTCCTCCTCTAGTCCCTGGATGAAAATCCCAGTTGCTTCGAGAGTTTGTCCCTCTCTGAGCAAAGATTTCCCCTCGGTCTTCTTTCAGTTTCCTCTTTGCATCCATGTTTTTTTCAATTACTCAAACCATTCATCTTGCCCATCCCATCTGCTCACTTTCTCTCATACTCAGCTAGGGGTTTGGTGTGAACTCAGCAGGCTGTAAGATGAATTTCTGCTATTAACTATTTCACTTGTCTGGCCACTTCTAAGCTTCCACAGAAAGCGAGCCTTATAAAGCACAGTATTTTCTGGAGGGCTGATGTGAGGCGAGCTGCAATCTCCCCTGATCCTACAGTGCTGTTCAGCAGAGAAGCACAATTGCTACGTACCAAGCTTTCCGGGATCTAATTTTGTAGGATTTTTTTTTTTTATTTATTTTTTACCACCACTCACAAATGGAAAGAGCCATCCTTCACCAGTAGCTGGGGCATCAGCTTGGTTCTGCCTGCAAGGGGTAAATGCCCTCGGCAGCCAGATAGGACGGACAGCCTGGTATGCCAGTCCTTAAAGTCATTAGCTCCAGCTGCTAGGTGCAGGCACTCTGCGCAGCACGGTTGGCACCTTTTCGAGAAGGCGTCAGTAGCAAACCATTATCTCCTCCTTCCAGCCTGGTCCGAGCTTGCCTTCTGCCAGGCACTTGAACAAGCTCTTGGACAATCCTGAACTTGGGCTTTGGACTTCAGCTGCATGAACAGAGAAGAAGTAGGACATGATGCCAGCTAGGCCCAGGCTCATCACATGTTGTAGACTGACCTATAGGTTTCTTCCCATGATGACATAGAACAGCTTATTCCAGGTAGAGCATGTGAACGCTAACAGGAGAGAGCAGCTCGCTCTGCATCTGCCCTAGGATGCCTCCACCAAAGTCTGCTGTCTGCATCTGTCGTGTTTTAACTTTTAAAAGGAGAGGTGTAGACTCTGAAATGCTTCTGTGTGTTTCCATGTGTTACTGTTGTGTTGATATCGTTGGCTTACTGATACAGATGAAGAATATTTTCTGGGTCCAAAGATGAGAGGAAATGTTTGTACATGAAGAAGAGCCTGAAATTTAGACCTCACTTTGCGGGTCAGAGAAGATATTCTGAAATACTGAATTAATTTTACTTTTGGCTGTGGAGCAGCAAGAGGAAAGGAAAAAGAAATGTCTAATCAAAGTTAGATTAGTGTGACTCATTTCAGGAATTATATTTATTGTGGTATCTCTAAAGCACAGGTATCTAACAGGGACAAACCAAATCCTTACCGTTGTGATGAAATCACAAGCCTCTTCCCTGTAAATAAAGCACATTCAAGAGTTTGTCCAGGAGATGGCAGCAATATACTGCAAGTATAACTGAATGAAAACTGCAGGAGTCGTCTAAGTATTGTGCTGTGGGGCATTCAGCTATTTTTAGATTTCTTTCTGTTAATCATTTTAATTTTTGTGTTGCTGGTAAGACGGTAGGCATTCAAAGTTCATAGCATATAACATGCACTAGTGTGCTCCTGCTATTGGTCTGTTACTTGTCAATCTTTCATCAGTGCTTATAGTTTTAAGGAAGATGCAAGATGCTTAAAGCATCACTTTTAGTCTTACTCCCACAAACGTGTTAATGATAGGGTTTATTCTTAGGTGGTTTTTGGAGCCGTTCCTGGAGTAAGGCACGGCGCAGGCAGAGGCTGCTGAGTGCAGGCTAGCAGCGAGCAGAGGCCCGTAGAGGGCAGCAATATACCAAGCACTGCCTGGGAGACGCTAAACCGGAGAACTGGGTCTCCTGCTTTAAATAAATGACATTTTATTAGCGGTAGATGCCACCAAAATATGCGCTGCATGTGAATTTGTAAGAGAGCGGTTTATCCTTGGTTTGGAGGCAAACTCCTCAGCTGCTCGGCTGCAGGGAGAGCGCAATCGCTTGCGTGAAGCCCTTCTTTCAGGATGTTTCCTGACTTCCCAAAAAATGACAAACACGATCCATTGCCATCCACGAGAGTTTTAAAGATCCCTCTGAAGTCAAAGTTTCCTCCAGAGGTCAAGAAAATGTCCACACTAATAAAATTATGTAAGGAGTCCAGGATGTGACACAACCTTAACAAAGTCATTTGAAATCATTTGACAGTAAATTTCCCTGTAAGTTCCTAGCCTAAAGCACGGAGAATCCTTTGCTTTCCGCACAGGCTTCTCCCAGACGATCCACATTGCAACATGCAAAGTCTGCACTGGGTCTTGATGCGGCCTGATGGCCTCCTGAAGGCGAGCCGGGAGCCTGGCAGAGCCCCCGCGGCTGCAAAGGCTTCCGTCAAGAGCTTGACATTGAATGTATCGTGTCATGCAGATGGTACCTCAGAGGAGTGAGAGCTGCCATTTACAGCACTGATGACAACAACTGCCGAGATCAGTGGGATCTTAAGATTGCTTTAATATGACTGGCACCTAGCAATTTAGCTCACATTGTTTGTGACAGGGTGTCACTCTTGCACTTGTCTGGGAATGAATGAGTTTTTCAAAGCGTGTAGCTTTCTCTCTTGGAGGAAATTAAACCACTGTACGTACTGATGCCGGGAATTAGATGCCAGCCATAGCAGGCTGTATGAAGAGAGTGCTTTGCTAATGCGTGCTAAAAGTTTGGCCTGTCTCAAGCGGGCGGTGACCATCAAAATTAAAACTGCCCCTTCCCTGGTCACCGTAAACATGCCGTAAATGTGCAGCCTTTGTGAGCACTTTGGATTGCCTTGTCGTGGTCACCTGGTGCCATCTTAGCTTTGTGGTTTTCTTCAGGTTAGTCAATATACATTTGCTATGTGCAGCTACCGGGAGAAAAAAGCTGAACCTCAAGAGCTGCTGCAGCTTGATGGATACACTGTGGACTACACTGACCCGCAGCCAGGTACGGGAACCGGCGGCTTGCGGCTGCGGCAGGAGATGCTCATGTCTGTGGCACTAAATGCAGCTCCCCAACTGGAATCCTCTTTCTCTCTGCCTGGAGCTGCACTGGGATCAGTATTATTATAAATATGTTTGTGTTTATACTGCTCATTAGCTATGCATGACTTTACTATAAATAGATTTAAGGAAATGAGCTGAGAATTGCACATTAAGAAGGAGAGATTAGTCTTTTCTGGGGCACCTAAGTGAATAAGATACTTAAATCCCAATGAAATATAAATGTGAGCAGAATGCTCAAATTGAGTAGTTATCCTAACCTGTGCCTCCAGATTATATTCCTTAAATAAAAAGTTAGCAAGTATGTTTGTCTTCATTGTAGGAGATATTTATGGGACTAGCCTTTTTTCCCTGTTGCGTTTTCTCTGGGATAAATGTGTGTGAGTAGAAGGGGCAGAAAGCATCCTGGCACCTGGGTGTGCCTACTTGTTTACACGGTGCTGAGACCCTTTTGCAAGTGGAGGAGCACTGCATTTCCTTTTTTTCAGCAGGGCAACGCGCTGAGAACGGTGGTCCTTACCTCGCCCTGCATAATAGCATCCCCCAGGGGAGACGAAGAAAGAAATAGTAGGTTTTGTTGTCAGAACCTTGACTCCAGGTTTATACCAATGTCAGGGAGACAAGAAGATGGACACTGAATCAGGGCAAAGATAGAAATAAGCATGCGCCCCCCAGGGAAGATAAAAAAAGCAGTGTCCCATCAAGCCCCTGTCAAGGCAGTGTCAGTGATGCTGCAATAACAGGGAGTTTTATCTGAGAAAAGGCTGGGCCTTCTGGGCCAAACATCTTTTGTGCATGTGGGTACCTGCTTTTACAGCTTGCCTTCCTCTCCTGCCAGGTTTGGAGGGCGGCAGAGCGTTCTTCAATGCGGTGAAGGAAGGAGACACGGTGATTTTTGCAAGTGACGATGAGCAGGACCGTATCCTGTGGGTCCAAGCCATGTACCGAGCCACCGGCCAGTCGCACAAACCTGTGCCGCCTACCCAAGTGCAAAAGCTAAATGCTAAAGGAGGAAATGTGCCCCAGCTAGACGCCCCAATCTCTCAATTTTGTAAGTAAATACATTCTCTTAGAGAGCGGAAGTCTTTGATGGAAAGATTTTCTGCACTGATGTAAATCAATATTCGCACACATGTTTCAAGAATACAAAACAAATTTATTTCATTATCATTAAGCTGCTTTTTACATCAGTGGGTCCAGAACCAGTTAACTTGTGTGTTTAACACAACCAAACCCAAAAAACAAAATTCCTTGGGGAAATCGTCAATGAGCATTTTAAAATGCAATACTTGATGGAGGAGAGCCTGGGATCTGAAAGCCAGAGACCCAGCCCTCTTTCGACAGACACACATTTTACCCCCACACAATAAACGGCAGACCCGGATCAGAGCACTTCATTAGTGCCATTAGCTGTCTGTCAAATGTATCACGTGCTCAGAACTACAGGTGCAAATCTCGCAAGTATGAAATACACACACAAAAAGAGGTCTCCTGTTGAATATTCAACTGTAGGAAAACATATGGTATTTTTAACAGGTTGCTTTGCAGGCCAGTTAGATGTGAATTTAAAGCAATCATCTTTTAAGTCGGAGCTATGCCGCATGTCCTGTGCAGTTATACCCAGTTTGCTTAATTTGAAATTTAGAGCAATTTCCTTTGTCTTGCAAATGTAATTTGATTATAAACCAGACAAATCCCTCCTCACTCATCGTTTAAGTGATTCCAGTCAGCAAAGATACTGAAAGGAAGAACCAAATGCTCATTTTTGTTTAACGTACCTCAATAGCACGTCTCGGATCCCTTTGCTATGTAACATACAGCATTTCATGTTAATTTCAATAAAATGTAGGTATTAGAATAGAACATAAGTAAAATAAGGAAAAGTTCTAATTAGATCATACTTCTACACATTTAAAATAGTCTCTGTAAAACTGTTATCATTTGGAATACTTTGTTACAAGGAACTTGGAAAATATACCCCTTGCAACATCTGCTTGCTTTTAAATATCATTTGAGCTTCTTTTATATTGGTTTAACTTTTTCATGTCAGTATCCAAAATAACGATGCAAGATGTACATCCGAGCAAGCAACGTTACAGCGGTAAACCACTACTTTTTTTTTTTATATATCCTCCACATGTTTGCATATTTTGGGCTCCCTTTGGCCTTGCATTGCTTGTGATGTGAATGAGAAGGTAGCGTGATGCAGCTTGGCAAGCACAAAGTCAGTATTTTCATTTCAGTGATCCTCATCTTGTTTGTCCTACTCAGGTCATTGACTTGAGGGGGGAGGGGTGTAAAGGATTGGGGTCCTCAACTCTCAGAAAGCCAAAATGGGAGGTAGGAATTGGCCTCCTACAAGTGGGAAGTTCTCTGTGATGAGCCTTCAGACCTGGCTGCATCGTGCTGACCTGAATGCACTCACAGGGACTGTGTTTATCTCGATCCAGAATGTTTAATCAAAAGCTTCTCAGAAATACCAGGCACAGGGCCTTCTCTCTCTCTCTCCATTTGTAGTGGGAAGTGTTCATGTTCCATGGCTGCTTTTTTAAGTGCTAAAAACTTGCAGTGTCACGAGGGAGAGAGATGCAGGTTATGGCTCCTTCCCCTAATGAGCGATGCTGAAGGATACTTTCAGCTGGTCACATCTCTTAAGGGACTGTGTGCTGTGTGGCTGCTGCAGAGAGGATGCACTCTTGCTCATCCCAGTATGACCCTACAGATCAGGACTGCATAACAACTTCAAACTGGGGAACTGCCCTTCCCTCCAACCTTCTCTCATTTCACATATGTCAGGCCTGGAGAATTTTCTGCTGGGTAAATCCCTGTTTGTTTGTGGCATTTTCACTTTGCTGGACTGTTTTGTGGAGTCACATGGAGGAGAAGCCGAGTGCCCTTCCCAGAGACGTCCCAATTGCCTGACAGGGCCCACAGCAAACATCTGCCAGGACACAGGGGAGGGACGGGGATGCCCCAGGCCTTCAGGTGTGTTGTCACCAGGCAGGGAGCTGAACTCCCTGTGCGCAGGATAACTAGGATGCAGAGGGGACAGCTGACTTGTCCCGGCCCTTGCCAGGGGGTGGCAAAGTCAGTAACTGAGCCCAGGAGTCCTCTCCTCATCTAAGCACAGCACAGCGCATCCACCAGAGACTTGCGCTGCTCATGTTCGTGCAGACCTGCATCAGGCTGGCTTTGATTAAAGGCACAGAAATGATGCAAGTTTGACCTTGCTTTTTCCATCTCACTTGCCTGTCAAGAGGCAGGGGTCTCCCCTCCTTCCTTCCAGTGACAACAGCCTGGATTTCACCCCTTGGCTCCTGTAGGGCGTCAGGGGGCATCCTGACCCTGAGGGGGGTCAGGATCTGACCACAGCTTCTCTCTTTTGTTCTCATGCTAATATAGCCCTGAATCTGGATCATTTGGCCTCTTTTATGCCACCACCCTCCTCCCATCAGCAGTATGTCTCTCCCAGAAGCTGGGCAGCTTCAGGCTCCCCTTGCTGCTGCAGGCACAGGAAACCCTTTCAGTTATGTTGTACCAAAGTGTGGAAGAGGGAAACCAGTAAGCTCCTGAACCTGATGATGCCTTGCGATGTTGGCATCCTCTGAGCTTGGCAGATAGAGAGTGTTTTGTCTTCAGTCTTCCTTCCTCCTCTTCCCTTGGATCTAGAGCCCCTTGAAAGCTCCTTGTGCACAGGACCTTCATCCTACAGGAGGAGGAGGAGGGAAGCATGCTGTAGTACACATTCATCTCAACAGCAAGGCCTATTTGGTTTTCGTATTTTAATGTTCATATGTGGCAATATTCATTGCAGAAGTCATTGGGTGCTGAAGTTAAATAGTGAAGAGCAGAAGTGAGTCATGCACACCACATATGATGGCTTATCAGGAGTCTTAATTATAAAAATACATATCTCAAGTCATTAAGTCTTTAAATTCAGACATATCAAGTATTGCATTTTTAAAAGGGTCTTGGTGTGTTATTGGGTTTTTTTGGTTTGAGTTTTTTCTTTTTTTTGCCTGCAGAAAGGTAAGGACTTTTTTGAGACATTTTATTCTTGTCCATTTATCTTTATACTTGACATATTTTTAGTGCTTATTAGAACCTATGGTAAATGCAGGTTTTGCAAAAAAGTAAATGTTCAGCAATTTGACTAGTAATTGTTGTTATAGCTTTCATGTTGTAGCAGTCAGAGATGGCACATGCGCATGCATGCACATGCAGAAAAAAATCCAGCCCTCCACTCCTGTTATGGAGCTGTCGGTTAAGCAGAAACTTGAGAACAACGTATTTTGCTGTTGGGAAAACTTGGGAGTACTAGTGAATTCATTTGGTTCCCACCTAATTTGACTTAGCAAATAGAAACTTTATGCAATATTGAAATTTTCATATCTAGTTTGTTAGCAGCACTTGACTTGGAAGTAAACAGACAGCTCTAAACAAGGGTGGTATATGTTTTATTTGCAATTTAAGTACTGAAAAATAGATCCTGCTATTCATTAATTTTTGTATGAGTCTACAATCCCTTTTATGTGGGTGAACAATACCTGTTAGTGTGAAAAGTTTTGCTTTTTTTTATTTTGCTACAATTTAAAAGAAAAAATCCATTAACGCAAAGCTATGCTTTTCTCCAATATTTGCATTATAAAAAAAAAACCCAAAACTGTTCTTGTTTACTGTTGAAATCATGCACAGTATTATAGCTAATAATGCTGCCAATACATATTACACCTTTTGGCAATATTTAAGCTTCATAAAAGTGGTCACTTGTCTGACAGTACCAATCTTTGTTCGTTTTGTGTTAGTGATACATTAAACAAAATTTCCAAACATGCTCAACATTCATTTTTTTTAAACCCTTTTCTTTTTAACATGAAAGATTGGTCGGTAATTGTTTTACATATCACTTGTGGTTATATTTCATTTTTAATGTCTGTTTATATTTAATGACTGTTGGTCACACCATATACAAAGAGTTGGTTGTTTTGAGAATTTGTAATGATTTGTTTCCCCATAATAAGTAGCTAGGTTTATTGAGCTTCTTAAGAAATTTTCAGCTGTAAGTGTTTTTTTGGTTGATTTGGTTCTTTTTAAGTTTCTTTTTCATTCTTTGCTTGAACCCAAATATTTAGCTGCTAGGTTAGGGCTCCTGTCTGCTTTCCTGAGCCTTGTTGCTAGTCTTTATGTTATTCTGGTTTGTTCCTTCTTACCCTGCTAACTTCTAGCTGGACTCAAGGGTAAGTGCTTCCCTGTAGCTAGCACAGCTCAGATAATCAGACTAGATTATCTGACATATGCAATGTGCTTTTTTTTTTTTTCCTCTCTTAAGTCTTTCTCATGTTTAGATTTTGTAGTAAAAACTTTCCATGTTATTTTCCTGAATTTAGGTTTGAAATGTAAGTTTCCATACCGAAATTAGGATGCATGTGATGTTTGCATAATTGCCTTCTCTCCCTGGCTTTCACATTGGCATCAAGTGATCCTCTTAGTAAAGCCAATCATTAACATTTCTATTTTTCATTCCAAGATGTAAATATTAATTAACATCACAATAAAACTGTAAATAATACCTCCTTTTGTTTCATGGAATTTACATCTAGTTGACTGCTTACTGCCTGAAAACAGATCATTTTGCACTCTGACAATATCGTTTCTCTCCGTTGCGATGCTGAGCTGGGCGTAGCGCTCCAGCGGCGCGGGGCTAGCCGTGGACACCTCAAAGCGTAGAAAGGTAGGGCAGTAAACCCGCGGAGGCCCAGCTGAGCAAGGCCAGGTGCAGGACTCCGAAGGAGCCCAAAGCCCCTGTCCCCGCGCGCCTTGCGAAAGCAAGCCTGAGTCGCCAAGGCTTGACAGCTTCCTCTCGCGTAAACCCAGGAGGGGGTTATTTCGGCAGCAAACAGCAGCTCTCTGGTCTACTCTGTGTTTGGACCAGACGGCAAGGCTGACCTGCTCCGAGTTAAATCCGTTAGTCATGGAGGGGCTGCTGCTCTTCCCCAAATTACCGGAAACCAGTCTGTTTAGTGTGGGTCTCAAACACCGATCAGAGCACTGCTTTCTAAAGAATAAGCTAGGGGAATTATTATTATTTTGCCCCTTAATTGTTACCTTTTCCTATTAGAATACCTACTTTAAAAAGACAAAAGCATGAACTTATGCACTAAGAGAGATTTTCCTAAGTCTTTGCTCAGTCTTAAACATACAAATCCTATATTGGTGTTAAAAGCTTGCTTCTCAAATACCTGGTGAGTGCCTGCTTTCCTTAGGAGGGAATAGCATCAGTGGGTCACGAGAGCTGGCAAATATGTATCCGGAGTATCTGAATGCAATTATGAGAAGGAACAGGCGGTGTCATCCCTCCTGGCCATCAAACAAGACTCCTTTTTCTTCTTTTTCCTTTTGTTCCCTTTTTTTTTTCCTTTTTCTGTGTGCGAGTATGTGCGCGTGTGTATAAATATACCCCTGGGTAGCAGGCAGAATTCCTTCTCAGCAGACACTTTCTTTTTTCTTTCCTTTTTTGCTTTCTAAATGTTTGGATTTCCAAAGAGGATTCTTATCAGACTTTACCACAAAAAGTTAATTTGATGGAAATACAGATTTTTGCCTCTCTGAAAGAAAGAAAGAAAGAGTGAATGAATGAATGAATTTGGGTTTGGCAACATTACATATATTTGCACTACAATGCATTGCTATCCTATTAGATTATTTTAATAGTTTTGTGCTTTAATTGCTTTATTTTTTTTAGATAGATAGAGGTATCATGAGAACGCTGCTGTGTCTTCTGTATTGTCAACTTGCAGATGCTTCATTGCAGGAATGCAGAATTAAAATGTTAATTCAGTTCTCACATAACTTGCATGAATTTAAAAATAGCCTGTAAATCACTTCTACGTGCTTTAAGAAGCATGAGGCTCTAACTTATGAAATATAAATTCACAGGTTTCCGCAGTCATCCAATTCAAAATATTTTTAAATAGTTATAAAAATGCTGTGAAACAATGTTTTGTATTATAAATAGCTGTTTTCTAAAATGTGTTTTTAAATTATCACATGGGGAAACATGTAAGTGCATACTACAAATCCTTATTTATTTAACAGCCAAACGTTAGATAACTTAGGTCTCAATTCAGTGCGTAGTGTGTAAGGTGATTTACAGGAAAATTCTTAATTGTTTATTAAACCTTTAACTCGAGCAGAAAAGAATGGATGTTTGCAGCAGGGGAAAAAAGCAATAAAACAAAGGAATAAAATGCAGGTTAAACTTAAAGCTGTCTTCTAACATGGAATAAAATGAAAGAAGAGGTCTTAGAGAGGTGGCTGAGGAGCGAGCTGAGTCTGCCGCAGAGGCCACGGCTCTGGGCAGGGTAGAGGAGTAACGCAGCGAGGGGCGCAGACCTGGACGCGCAGCTGCGCTTTGCTGCAGGACTGGCGATGCCGTGGTGCGCTCAGAGGAGGGGAGCTGGTAAGTCACCAGGCAGCGCTGCCAGCAGCTCGCTCACAAACAACAGGATGGCATTTTAAGCCCCAGCGTGGGTTTTTCCTCCCCTGCCCCAGAACCCCGGTATTTGCTAGTCGCGCCTCTCATTTGAGGCAGCCGAGCAAAATGAGGTTTCGAGGCGCTTCCCCAAGGTATGTCTTTAACGAGCCGCAGCCCGAGCGTGTCCGCTGGCTCCGCGCGATCTGCGAGAGCACGAGGAGACCTCGGCGCTCCTCCAAGCATGCAGCGGGGCGCGGGGCACGCGGCGTGCCGGGCACGCCATCGCCCGCCATTGGGCTCCCCCTCACTCCGCGCGGCCGCCGCGGAGCCGACCCGCTGCAAAACTTGCCTGGCCATGCCGGTGAAGACTTTTCTAGAAATATCTGTAAATGAATAGCTGCCATCAATCATTGTCATTCCTTTATTTCATGTCTCCTGATGAGGTTGACTAGTGTCATTGTTTGTTACTGTCCAAACCACATCTTCATTCTTGTAATGTCAAGCAGATATGACAAGCACACATTTTCCAGATGAGTAAGATACAAAGTCACCTTTTAATTTACAGTTTTTGGTTTTTTGTGGTTTTTTGGTTTTTTTGTTTTTTTGTTTTTTTAACAAACAAATGTGTTGTAAGATTTACTGACTGTTCAGTTGCCTTTGGTACGAAAGCAAAGTCACTCATTAATGAAAAGAAATTAATCTGGAGTAAAAAATTCTTACAATAAAATGGCTACCTATAGCCTTTTATAACAAGAATTCTTTTATGGAGCTTGTCCCCCATTATTAACTTCACCATTCGCAGAACAAAATCTGCCAAAATTATTGCGGTAGCAAAAGAAACGCAGAGGGCAGTGAAATAGATTTAAAAAAATCCAAGAATGGGCTGTTAGACCATTTTGTCTCTTCCTTGTTCAGTGACAGTTACATAAGCGGAAAGGCAGCCCTCGCAGGACAGGATGGTGGGACAGTCCTTTGTTTGTCATCATTATCGTTGTTGTTGTTGTTGTTGTTTAAATCTTTGCATTCCTGACACTGACAGATTTTTGAGACTCAGATTTCAAACACTTGCACAAAATGTGTGTTTGACAGAGGGCTAGTTAACGCAGTCGGTCCAGAATGCAAACTGGAGAAAAATGAACAAAATGAAAATAAAAGCGGTATTCAAGACAAGATAGCAATGAACATTTAAAAGCGTAGTATAAAAGGCCAGAGTCTCTAGTCTTCCGGAAGAAAGACCTAGGGAGCCTGCGCTGCCCAGGTTACCGTTACTTGCAGGCTCCTCTCTGAGACCACCATCGAGCACCTTCCAGCTGCATTCGAGTGCAGCTAGTCTAAACACGTAAGGTAACTTTTGTGGGCCTGCAGCATCTTTTTGTCTGGGGCCCTGAACAAAGAGGCACCCGCTAGCTTGGCACAGCAACTTGGAAAGGGATTGTAAATTACTGGAGCATCATATAACTTTCTTTCTTTGGTTTTTCCTTTCTTTTTAACTAGAGCAGTAGCGCAGGGTCAAAAAAGCAACCGCATTTGACTGAAACAGTGGATTTAAAGCGTTTACAAATTAGCTGTACAGTTTGGGTGTGAGTATTAGCCATTTTCATTTTGCAGTTTGTTTAAAATCTCATTCAAACTGTACAAGCCATTTTGAAGGAGGATGAATTATATATAAAACTGTCATTTCATATGCAGATGCAGGCATTATTTTAAATCACAGATCAGCTGTCTGGAGTGGAAGAACAATATATTTAGATCTAGCCTTTTCTTGTTGTGTTTTCTAGGAAGATTGCTGCTTTCAATATAATTTGATTTCTAAATTTAATTTTTTTAAATGATTCCTTTAGAAAAGATCAAAATGCAAAAATAAATTGCAAGTCGCAGGGTGTGTTTGTCACGTACCAGTTAATTAAGGGAAGGTAAGTTTAGTGTAGGTCTGTCCTTTTTAACGTGCTCCTAGTCGTTCTGCAGGATCCAGGTAGATCAGGGCAAGTGTTACCTTTAAGCGAAATTCATGTGCGTGTTATCATTCTCCAAAGACATCTCCGGTTCAAATCACACCTCCTTTATCCCTTAGCTGGGTGATTTGCTCATGGCCAGTCCTGTGGGTCTGCCAAGGCAGGGTGGTTTGAACAGGCGAGAGCTGCAGCGCCGGGCCGTCAGCACCGAGAGCTGCAGCCGTTCATCTTCCTTGCCATGTCAGAAAGCCGCGTTTTAGCTCCCCGGCTGAGCAGACCTCATGCAGCTCATGCCTCTTTGAAACGCATCGTGGCCACTCGAGCTCATAAACCGCCATGCGTGATTCCTCTCTCCTCGTGTGGTGGTCCTGAGATGGGGCGAGCTCTGGGCAAGCGGGCTTTCCACCGGCGCGCAGTGGGGAGCCCCGAACGGCGTCGCTTTGCAGTGACGCACCGAAGGAAAGCTGTCCCTGTGCACAGGCAGCCGCCAAGGCCTGCGTAAGCCCCTGCCAGCGCTCAGCGCTTGGCTGAAAATCGCCTGTGCGCCTGCCTTGCTCAGAGAGACCTTAAAAAGCACCAGACAGGTCCTCAGCTCCATCCAAGTCAGCGAAGCCTCAGCTGAGTCGCTGGAGATCTGCTCTGTGTCCACCTCATTAAGGGAGCCTGAAGGGGGGAAAAAGTTTGCTAGTTTGGAGTTAGAAACGTGCCTTTCAAACATGCTTCCTAGCACATCTGCTCAAAAAAGGTCACCAACGAAAGGGCTAGGGGACTCTTCAAACTTCCAGCTGATTTACTTGCTTCTCAGAGCCTCGTTTGCTGAGCAAGAGGATTGACAGCATATCAGGGCTCCTAATTGAAAAGTAATAAAATCTCTGAGTGAAGCTGGCAAATTAAGGCCTCCAGCCAATTTGTCAGCTTGCAGTCTACTCAGAGGAACCAGGGAGAGCAACAATCTATTAAAAATAGTCTGATAATATCTGTTGAAACATTTTGTGGGCACTGGCAGTGGAATTGAAAACAGCATATACGCAACCTTCGGTAGTGCGCTCAGTCAAATCGATCTTGGCCCAGAGGGACAGAGACGATGGGGCAGAAATCTGTCAAAACAGACAGAAGCCAGCCCACCGGCGTGCGAGCCCGCCACCGCGAGACCCGGGCTCGGGGTGGGCTTCGCGGCTGCTGCCTCCGGAGCTGCGGGCTACACATGCCGTGGAGGTGATACGCGCCTTGTGCGCGCCGCGGAGCTCGCCCCGGTCCCCGAGCCAGCCCTCGCGCGGCCACGAGCTGCTTTCTCTGTCCCCGAGCCGAACGCGGAGTCACCGTTGCAGGGAGACGGGGGCGGGGTGGGGGAGCTGGGACCGAGGAAGCAGGCAGACAGGAGGCAAGCAGGGCTTAGCATGCAGGAAAACCAGGGGAGCGGACCTCAAGAATTGCAGAGCCTACTGTAAAAATCGGCATTTATTCAGCAGAGTTTTAATGAGGAAAATTGCCAGCTACTGCTGAATTAAGTATTGCTAGCAGCTAATTGAAATGGTACATGTTTTAATTTGTCTGTTTTCTTTCCAGTGGGTGATGTTATTTATATGATTTGTATATAGCTAACGACAGACCATACAGAAAATGTAAAGCTTGCTTCCAATACCTAGTAATGTCTGAGAGCACAGACATGAACACGGTATTTAGGAAGACATGCCATCCCTTCACAGGTTCATATTAAATAGTGAAGTAAAACATATATAAAAGAATACTATCCTATTATTTAAAGCATCTTTTCTTCTTTTTCTAATGAAGGATTTTTGTTTCTTCTGGTAAAGAGCAATTTTGTTTTAAAACAAATACAGTTGCCATATACTGCTAGTGCGGAAAACTGCATTTTTGTGTCCTTTCAGCCACATTGTTTCAAGGCCACCCAGTTCCCCTAGGAGGTTATAAACAGGGGAAGGATTTAAATCCTATTCTATCTGTCGAGGATTTGGCAAGAACCCATATAGTAGGAAGCTGAGCACAGACAAAAACGAGTGAAAGGTGTCTTTTAATTCCTCGGTTGCTGGTAGAACAAAGCCTGCTCCCAGCAGGGTCCCGGCTGGCCGCACCCAGGCTGGATTGGCGGCTTCATTTCAACTGGGGAATTTGGTGTATTTTTAGTTAACCATGTTGAGATTGATTAATTAGTCCCTAGGACTTAGTGCCTGTAAACGTCATCCAAAGCAGAAAAGTGTGAATACGTTGAGGCTATTAATTCACAAAAAAATGGCAGCTCATAATCCAAGCAGAGGAAATTGTGTCCCTCTGTCAGGATGACTGGCAGCTCCAGCACACTATCAGGTTACTTTCTGAGTGATAACAAATTACATATCAATTTAACTTGTTAGCAATGCTTAAAAGAGCATCTTTTTATTTCTTTGAGGTAGCATTTAAAGTTGCCATAAAAAAATTGCTGTGGGGAGACAAACATTGGCATTTGGGTAAAGAACAATGTGACTGGTTTGGTACCTAGAAAACCTAGTAAATTTAGAGAAAATGCTACAGCTTCATTAGAATGGCAGAATCTATTATAATTAACCGCAACTAACTAAATAGGAGCTAATTTACTTATGTGAGCCAAAATTCTGTTAACTCATAGTGTATTGTAAGATACAGAAGAAGTTACTGGGTTTGTGTTCTGTTTTTAAGTACAGAATAAATGCACTATAATGAGCAGTTGACAAGATGTTAATTCTAAAATCTTTTGCCTAAATGCAATAAGATAGTCCATAACTGATGCAAGTTGACAATGGGAGGTGAAGAGTATACTATATAGCTCGGGAAGAAAAAAGTTAATGCAGGGAAGGGGAGATATTTAGCTTTCATGCTTCATACGGTATATTTTTCTGTTGTATATGTCAACTAAAATGTGTTACATCTCTCTAAATGGTGTCTTTCTCTATATGTATAAATGAACAGATGCAGATAGAGCTCAAAAGCATGGCATGGATGAATTTATCTCTTCCAATCCCTGTAACTTTGACCACGCTTCACTCTTTGAGATGGTTCAGCGCCTCACTTTGGACCACAGACTTAATGATTCCTATTCTTGTCTGGCAAGTATATTCTTTGGTCTCTAGTGATATAAACATCAAGCAGCAAAGTCAAAGGTAGTGCAAGTGGGGGCTAATCCCCCTGTTGCTGGAAGATTGACTTCTGTTTACACCAGGTTTGAATTTGGCCCAGAGGTGTTTTCTTTTGAGAGGCTGGCTACAGTGAACTGACTGCTGTTCTTCTCCAGTAATGCTGTCTTTATCGTTTCTGTTTACTATGCTTATAATGTTTCTTCCTATAAAGACAAACTCCTGTTTGGGGATGTACAGTGCAGAGCAGAAACAGTGTTTTGCTGCCTCCCACACTGCCTTCCAGAATCTTATGGATGAAAGAACAGGGAAAAGATTACAGTCCGATACCAATTCCCATGTCAATGGAGTCATTCCAGGAGTAACTGTGGCCCAGCTTTGTGTCTGTTTACGAGCAGGGCTCCCAAGCAGGTGACAGGAGGGACCAGGTGGATATACTGCAGTGGTAGGCCTGCGATCTGTCCATGCGCATGTAATTGCATGCCCACCCTGATTATTCTCGTGAGCAAAAGTTGCAGCCCTCAGCCCATTGCTGTATAACCGTGGCACTGAGACTCTGCAGGAGAGCTAGCAGCCTTTGTCCAGGGTGCAGTGCTTTGCAGCTCTTAGGAGCCATGAGGATATAACTGACAAATAACCTTTAACAGTATGACTTGAGCAATGAATTTCTAGCGATTTAGGTGAGGAGGAGAACTGTGCTCTGAGTTTCTAAGAAAGCAACAAGATGAAGCCTTTCCAGAGGGTGGATCAGGCCTGAAATGCAGGTTGTGTCCTGAAAGACATGGGACAGACCCTGGCCCTCCCAGTTTCCTTGTGGTGCACAGAAACCTCCACATGGGGATCTCATCACTGGCTTGTTCTGCAGAAGAAATACCCCGTGAGGTTGTCTTCATGTCTTGCCAGCTGTGCAGTCCCTGGAGCTGGGGCTATTGAGTAGCTTTTTCTCAAAAGCAACAACCTGGGAACACAACAGAGCAGTTGGCAACAAGACTTTTGGTCTTGAATCCTTTCCTCCAAGTCCCCTCCACCGTGGTGCTCCTGTCATCTACTGCGCTCCTTGCACCAAAGTCAAGCCTCGAAAAGACTAAGGTCCAGTAAGTGCCATGAGCAATAGTGAGTTATCTTCTTCCTCATAAGGGGCAGGGCTAGGAGGAGCAGTTGTGGACATCCCCTGAGGTAAGGATGGGGTGGGGGAAGACTGCAGCATGCACCTTACCCACATGTATACAAGTGATATGAGTAGGCTCAGTGGGACCGTTGTCTCACCTACAGCGGGTTTCCCACTGGTTCCATCCAAGGTCTTTGCTCCAGCAGGCAGTGAATTTGGCATGCAGCTTCTGCTCCCCACGCATGGCTGACACTAGGAAGACATTCCCATCCATGCATGTCTGACAGGTTGGCTTGCAGCTGGTTTGTCTCTGTGAGGTCTCAGGCCTGGTGAGAGAGCTGTGACCTTTGAATTAAATTCACAGCTGAAGGAGAGGTGTGAGACCATCACTGAAAAGGCTTAATAATGTTTCTCTTCAAGAAACCCACCAGCCATATTGCTGCTTACTATCAAGATGTTTAGGCTCTCGCTAGGAGCTACTGGAGTGATGGAGCTCCCATCAGCACCAAGACTTGTGCCTCTTCGGAGAGGAGTATCATCAGTTAACCATCTTCTATCAAATCACCCATTACAGGGCATTGTAAAGAAGAGAGTAATGGACTGTGTTCACCCATGCTTGGATTTCACATGCTTCTTTCCTCTATTTTAGTATGTTTTTCCTGATTATGAAGTAAAAAACAGACTGACCTCAAAATTTGCATTCAACGGCAAAGAGCCCTATTGCTCCTGATATGTCTGTGGGAAGTCTGTGATACCATTGCGTGCACTGGCTTGCCTGTAGGAGCTTGTAAGTCTGTGGTAAGCCTTCCCCGTCCATTCTGTATGCTGCTGGGCAATTGTTATCCTTTCTGTAGGATATTCACATGCAAGGTCCCATAGAGCTTTGCCTTGTCACGCCTCTCTTGTCCATGCGTTTCCAAATGTGGACGTGGAGCTGCCAGGGAAGGCCTACCCAGATTCAGCAGCTTACCCTCATACCAAGAGATTAACTCAGCTTTGTCTTCTTTCCGTGGAACCAGGTTAAACAATGTTAATGCAAGCCCACTCTCTGGCGGAGCCAGGCATCTCTATGAAAACAAACAGGCTGTGTGACTAATCTCAGCTATGGCAGAAGTGATGTTTGCTGGCAGAGAGCACCGTGCTGGAGAAAGGGGAAGAGCATTGTCTGCATTGCTTACTGAGGGTTCTCACCCATCTTCCGCAAACTGATAGCATGTTCACAGCTTTCCCTGGACTTTCAGATAGGGGAGGAGTATGCAGCTCTTCCAGCTTAATATTGACCCCACAGTGGATCTTCCTACCTTTCAGCTAGGATGCTTGCATTCTCTCTGAGACTGCCCTTGAACTCTTCCCAAGACTTCCAACCTACTGCCAGCGTTCATGGGATTCACATAGTACAACACAACATTTAATGAGGAAACACAGTCTTCCAGAGTGCCCAGCCTAATAGAGATGATGTGAAGGGGTCAGAACAAAACGCTGGTAAAGCAGGCCACCGAATTGAAGCGGTTTGTGTTGTCAGCGGTAAATGAGAAAATTCAGCTATGGAAAAGTGAAATTTTTCCCTCAAGAATCATGTTTTTTGCAGAAATCACATTTAACTTTAGAAAAATTGTCAGTGATTCAGACTTCCCAACCAAGCCAAGCTTTACCTGGCTTGAAAGCTTCTGTAGCACTCCCCACTGATGCTTGGTATTTGTGGCCACTTTTTGATGCGATTTGGCTTCATAAGCATGGTCAGTCAAGTTCCTTGTGCCCTGCAGCCTCCCTCCGATGTCCCCTCTATGTTTCATCATGCCATTGAATACCAGCTGGGAGACCAAACTGAGCTATACCTAACTGTGTTGGGGTGAGACACCCAGTGTGTCACTATCGGTTGCATTTGCCAGACTCTTGTTGTCAGTTGGTTGTGCCAGGCAAATCTTAATCAAGAGCCAGGATCTGCCTGAAGATTTGAGGGCTTTCTATGAATACAACCCTTCATCAAATCTTGAATTTGTTCTGGGGCTGTGGGGAGCAGCATTAACTGCCCCTTTGCAGCTCTGTTCAGTAGGTGCAGAGGATGGGAGCAGGTTCTTCATTTCATACCTCTGTCATTTCCAACCTGTTGCTGACCCCTAGCCTCTCTAATCCTTCCACAATCTGAGGAAAGATTCCTCCTCCTCTTCTTCTTCTGTACACTCTTTCGTGCAAAAGGAAACCTTCTGGTCTTACTGGGCTCTGGATCGCTCTACCTGTAGTCTACTTTGACATACTCTAATGAGGTATCATGATAGGAGGTTTGGTACTGAACCAGTCTGCTCAAGCTGCCTTTCAGCGAGCTGTGGAAAAGACCTTGAGTGTTCAACCGCTTTCCTTCTGTCCGATGGAGGACCAACACTTCTGCAGAACCCAAGCCAGGCAGCAATGTGGAGAGCTCCGTATCACCAGGTCCAGCCTCCTGTCTTCCTTGACCCCAAACTCTGGCCTTGATATCTGACTCCAATGTACTTAATGCCAGCCTTCCCATTGATTGTAGGGAGTTCACCCCGTAAGGATTGAGTCCATTATATATATTAAATGAATATAACAACTTAAACTGCATTTGTACCCCAGTGATCAAATTCACACACCTTTCTATTGCACAGCAGTCAAGGCATTTCCATATTTTGGCCATACCTGTTCTCCAAAGATTTGTATGAAAACAGGCAAGGTGAAGAGATTGTCCAAGACTGTAAAAAACAGGCAACACAAAGATAAAGAAATCCAGAATCAAGCACGGTACAACCAACCAACAAACAAAAGTATCAGAAAAAGCAATGAAGGCAAATATACCCCTCCCAAAAAATAACCTTCCAGAGTGCTGTCCCATCTGCATTGTTCTGTGTCTTCATTTTGAAATGTGCACTTCTAGTGATCCCAGAACTGTAGCTACTCCCTATATCTATCATTTTCCCCTCATTATTTTAATTCTTTTCTCAATCTGTTTTGGAGTTGGCCCAATAAGGATGAGCAAATCCTTCTCTATGTCTTTGAGCTCTTAATTGATATTTCTTCAACTCTTTTCAAAGCAGCTATTTTGGCATCTAGAAAAGATTTGGTGTCATCTGAGTGGTAGAAAATATATTTTAATCTTTCACAGCAGTGTTGTTTCTAAGATGTAGCATTTGGGGTAACAGATGGGGTGGCAAAGAAGTTGCCTATAGGGGCAGTGCTCTGCCTCAACTACTCTCCCGCCCGCTGCAGGAACTTTTCAATTAAACGATGAAAGATTTTGCAGCTTGATGCATTCCAGAGCTGCGTCTTAGCAATTGTTTAGCACCCAAATTTCCATGTAAATATTGATGGTTTTGCAGCATTTTGAAAAGCATTCTACAGGAACATTCTCGTCCTAGCTAGCGCCTTCGCTGAAGGCAGAGGCGCTTTCCACGTCGGCTGTCCCAGGACATTCACCGGAGCACTGCGCCAGAAGGGCATCCTCGTCGAGAGCGCTGACTTCGTACAACAAGCCATGTATCACCAGGCCCTTAGAACTGACAGACAGAAATAGTTTGAGATTTCTGGATGGTTAAAGAAACCCTGCTTGTTAACAGAGCTTACGTTTCCTTCGATGCCAAGGAATGCTGACCTGCCGGTGGTGGGTGATCTCAGAGTGCGTCACTCATGGTAGACAAATAAGGGCGATGTGAAATGTCCGTTGCTGATACTGCAGAGCTGTGTTCCTCTGTCTTCAGCACATTCATACCCTTGCTGGATGCAAAAGAAGTCTTTATTCAGTATAATCCTCCATGTTCTCCCCCAGTTCCATCTTCTTGCTCATGGCCAAATGTACAATCCCTTTCCAAAAGTAAGATCACTACTTCATGCTGTTTAAATAATCACATTTTTGACATTTCTTAAAGATGTAAGTCTTTTTTATTGCTAGGCACCGATATGAATTGGCCTAACTTTTCAGCATTTTAAATGACATTTCCCTTTAAGGTAGCATAATACGTTTGTGTTAACAATTGCACTGAGTATATGCTGTGATTGAGGGATGATATGCAGACTGTATTGTTTGAGTTAACAGTGACCTCTCTCTCTTTTTTTTCTTTAATGTAGCCTTAGGTTTGTATTTCATTTATTAGAACAGTTGACCACTGCACCTCCAGATCTGATAGCGTTTGTATTTAATAACCTATATTTAAAATCAAGTCTCTTTATTTCTAAACAGGGCTGGTTTAGTCCTGGCCAGGTCTTTGTGCTAGATGAGTATTGTGCACGTAATGGAGTGAGAGGCTGTCACAGACATCTCTGCTACCTCAGAGATTTGCTAGAGCGCGCAGAAAATGGAGCTATGATTGACCCCACCTTACTTCACTACAGCTTTGCCTTTTGTGCATCACATGTTCATGGCAACAGGTAAGGAATTATTCTTGGCTAGCAGTGCCCTGCCAGCAAGGGATGGTTTGTCAAATACAGGTTTCCTTGGATAATGCACAACAGTCCCCAGTTTGTTTTCGCAGTGGATGTTTGGCAGCAGCGCTTCTAGTGGCATGGTCGGTTTGTTTGTTTGGTCGCTTGTTTAATGTAAGCAATAAAAATGCACGTACAGGATCCAGAAATGAGGGGTTTTAACTTTCTCGCCCAGGCACCTGCTGGCTGCGGTTCTGGACCCCGTAGGGCTGAAGTACATGCCACAGTCACAAGCTGAATGAATGGAAGCGAACAATATACTCTACTGATTTAATTGCTATGTAAGGGAATCTGACAATTTGCAACAGTGAAATTTTCAGCAGCATCAAACTTTAATATTCAGAAGTGATTTAAGCCCTTAGGCACCTGTGTCTTATTAAAAGTCGGTGTGACGTAAGTTCAGAAATTGCTAAACATAATTGAAAATTTTATCTTGCTGCTGTTGCAAAGCAATTTCAATTTCAGAAGTAGCCCCATTCCTTTCCCTGAAATGTGGCCCATCTTTGGCAGTAGGAAGTGGAGCTGTGCTTTTTCCTTTTCTATATATTTTGTTGACAGCTATAGTATCTATTGCAGCTTCTCTTTCTGCTTTGTTTCTTTTAAGTTGCATTATATACTTTGAGATATTGCTTGCTGTCCTGCGTATGCTGCTGAGGAAGGGAGTGTTACGAAGTAATTATGTGTTTTTGTCAGCCCTCTGGTAACTAGCATCCTGAATTATGACACCCATTGCCCAGGTTTCACGTTGCAAGGCTGCCACTTGCTTTGCAGTTAGTTTCATACATCTTGTCATGGAAACCGAGTTTTTGCATCCTTAGTTTCCTTTTTAGTTCTTTCTTTTGCTTGTTCATTCCTTCTTTGCCAATTGTTATTTGGTTTCAGTTGTTGTTTGCTTTCAGTTCAGTTTCCTTTTGTTTTGTTTTTTTTCCATGTTTTCTTCTGTTTCTTTCACTTTTGCTGCTGGCCTTCCCCCGCGCGTTTCAATCATTCCCCCAAGCCAACACATGGCAGAATTACTTGGTGGGTCACAGCCAAGTGCAGACGGCGAAGGGGGCAAAGTGTCTCAGGCCGCTGCCACTGAAGTGGAGACAAAAAAGGATTCCAAAAAGGAGTCCAAAAAAAGGAAAGATTCCAAATCGCAGCCGAATCCAGAGCCGAAAAGGTAAGAGAAAGCGCACAGTGCACAGAAGTGTATTGTACACGGCACCGGGGCTCCTCGGTCACTGAGCACACTGGGCAGTTTGCGTCCCCAGCGCCAGCGGGGCTCTGTGGCTGTGTCAGGCCGCGTGGGCAGTGCAGGTCCTAAACCAGAAATCAGGTATTTGACTCTCTTGGGAAGCGAATGGCATTGGGTACCCAAGTCCCGCAGAGAATCAGCGCCTTGAGTTTTCCCAGGCGTGTGTTCACTGAACCTGAGGAAGCAAACCAGAAACTGGCTGCCCCATACGGCAACTCTGCATTGGCAGGGCTTTTAAAGTAATGTGCTTAAAATATTCCAAGAAAGGAATTAAATGTTGTGCTATAACTCAACTTTCTTCAGCTGATGATTGACTTCAAACCAAAAGGCTGAAGGTTTATGTTCCTTGTAGGTCACTGTTGTCTCTCTGTCGCCTGGCGATGACCAGAAGCTCCGTGCTGGAGCTGCAAGGTTACGGCATTGCAGGTTTTAACCAAGATTGGTGTCTGTGTAACATTGTGCGCTGGCTCATGCCATTAGGAGTTTGACACAGAAACTACTAGGTGAGGTTTCTTGGCCTCTGCTGTCAGCAGGTCACAGGAATGGGCCACAGGTGGCCTGAGGAAAAAAAAATGTGACTCTGTAGCTTTAGTTTCTGCTAATAGAAATCTGAGTTTCTGAGTGGAAGAGTCACGATTTCTTTTCAGAAGTCTGTTTAAGCCACATGCATCATGCATTTGAGAACTGGCTGGCGGAGAGCTAAGGAAAGCCAATGCTTATCCGTGCAGTGCTCACTGGCAATTGCGATGTGTGTAAAACTGGGTGCTCTAGCTGTGTCCCTTCCTCCCCTCTGCCGCTTTCATACGTTGCTCGTTGGCTGGGTCCTTGCTCTTCCCAGTAAACCTTTAGCTCATTGCAGAGTTGAAGACTGTCCTTGCAGATTCTCTTACCCCGGGGCCATGCCCGTCCCTGGGGCTGTACAGCACCGAGCACAGCTCCACCTGAGCACCTGGAGCAGCATTGCAGTGTGTGTACCCAAAGGGCAGCTCGTACCGAATGGCATTGCTATTTGTAAGCACAGCGGTCTGGGAAGTTGTGAAGTTGCAAGATATTTTTCTGTTTAACAATACTGAGAAAGCGTTGATTTGATTTTCTTCAAAAGAGGAAGTTACTTCACTTTTCGACTGTAAAAAAGAAAAAAAAAGAAAAAGGACGTGTAGTTTAGCTTTCTCGGGAACGAGGTTGGCTGTCAGTCAGGATCTGCCACGCCGGTAATGAAGGTCGAGCAGAGAGATAATTTCGCGTGGCTATCAATCCCCTCTGTTAGCGATGGACAGTGATGGAGCTGAGGTGGGCTGTCTGTTTGGATCGCGTTCGTGTAAGGTCAGGCAGGGAGACAACAGTAGCTCGCAGTCAGCGAGGCCGCGCGGGGAGGCTGCGCTTCGGCTGCCGCCGACAGCCCGGAGGTCGGGGCTGACAGCATGACAGGCGTCAGCGCGGGGACGCGGGCTCGACGCTGCCCGGCGCCCGCGTCGGGACCGTCACTGCGTCGGGAGCGCGTCGGGCAGGACGGGAGCAAAATGGCCGCTGTTAAAAATACACGGCTGGCTCGGAGCTGAGCCTGCTGCCGGAGCATGCGGGATGGTCAAAGCCCCGTACTGGTGGCATTTTGCAGCCCTATTGGTCTGGTTTTGCTTTACATGTAAGCTTATTTTTTTTTCCTTTGGGCTCAGGTAGCTTTTTTAGACCTCTGAAAGCCTGACATGATCTCTCCATGAGAAGGATGTAAATCGCTGCTATTTGCATGACAGTCCCCTTAATTTTTCAGTTGATTTCATGCTTTTTGAAGTAAAAATGTTGTTAAATGTAAATTGCTTGTTCTAAGTTTCCCCTCCGGCAGATGCCTGGGTGTGTGATGTGCAGGCTCTCAGAAACAGATACCGGCAATGCCAGGCAGCCTGCTAGATGCTTGGATGATTTTCTGTTACCCCAATGACTTGCTGCTCACCAAAGTTAGAGAAATTGAGGCTCATCATTGTGGTCCTGTTAGTGACCTCGTAGCAGGTATTTATCCACCGGTATCATTGGGTGCCTTTTAAAAAGTTCTGCCATCATGACAGATTCTCTGGTTTCTGGTGTGTTCTCCCACGTGAAAGATAAGAAACACGCAGAATCATTCAAACATTTTTGGTTTTGGTACCATTACCATAGTATAGAGGCTGTCGCTTTCCTTTATCGACAGTCTTCCAATAAAAATAGTAAAGAAAAGAAACAGAAATGGTTTTAAGAAGGCATAATTTTTATTGAAATTATGGAAGGGTTTATTTACTTGATCACCCAGGTCTTCTCCAGGCTTCTGTTTCCATTTTTGTCTGTATCTTGACTTTTGAGGACGATGCCTGTACTCTCTGTTTGACACAGAGAGAGACGATGCATAGGGGACCCTAGTGACTTCCCATGCTCTGTACAGGAGAGGCGTTGTGGAGCAGAAAATGCCGCCCAGCTTTCCCAGGGCCAAAGTTAGCATCTAACCCCCAGAACTGTGATTTTTCTCCCTTTTGAAGGAATCTCTTTGGGGAGTGACCTTGGTTTCACATAGGCTTTTCAGATTAAGCCATGTAGTAACTTCTTCAAAAATGTTGTTAAAGCTGGCACCAAAAAAAATCTTTCTATGCTTGGTTAGTCCTGAACTTTTACAAATAAGACCAAAATGTTGAATGTGTACATATTAAGTATTAACAGACACTGAGCTTATCAGAATCAGGGTGCCAGACTGAATCCCCTCCGTCTGGTAGTGACTGAACAGCATCGTTCCCTGACAGCTGTTTAGTGACTGCGAGATGAGCTGAGGCTCTCAGTCTATTAACCCAAGGTCCAAACAACTACAAGTCCCCTCTATTAATTATCTTGGTATGGCAGGGACCTGCTCTTCTCTATGTAAGGTGTATTTTACCGCATAAAATTTCCAAGAAGTAACCTTTCCGTTAGCTAGCATTAGCATTAGGTTTCAGTAATTTTTGATGAGTTTAAGCCACCAGAAATATTATTTTTGTAGATCTTGAAGAATTAAAAAGTCTTCATAACATAGTTATAATTTTTTCCATTATATTCTATTTGCATATCTGGCTGTTTCGCGTAACAGCAAGATTTCCATACAGCTACTTAAAAAAAAAAAAAAAAAGAGAGGGCTTTTTTGGTCCAACAAAGTAAGTACTAAATGTATGAACACTTTCATCCAACTTCTGATGGTCACAGTAACTTCCTATGCTTTCCATAGTACTTTAGTATCCATGTTCTCCATTCAGAAGAATAGCCCTGAATGCAGTAATGTGCGTTAATAAAATCTCCCGCAGCGCGAACGCCGTAACCTTTTGCCAGGTGCTGGCCCCGTGTCCCAGCCAGAGAGGCTGGTGGTGGCACGGAGCGCGTGGCGCAAGCCTGTCGTGTGCGATCCAGCGCCTGTGCTGTAGGTTCGGGCTTTGCTGGGGACCGGCAGAGATCCAGCTTTGCGTTAGCGGCTGATGTGATTTGTCGCGGTGGGTGTAGGATGGCAGTGCTCAGACTCCGCTCGGTTCAGCTGGGCCGCGTCAAGGGTGGAGATGGCACGGGAGGAGCGATGAGCCGTGACTTGGCTCAGCGCGGCGCCGTGGAGGAGAGCGGGAGCCCCATGGAGGCCAAGGTTGGGAGGGTCTAGTGTGTTTAACTCAGGCGAGGGGAAACGCCAGGGAAAAAGGCAGAAGGCCGGGCGAAACAAAGGGCTCCCAGGCAGCAGGTCGTGCACGCTGTGAATTCCCAGAAGAACGAGAAGTCGGCCAAAATTGACGGTTGCTGAGGAAGCTTTCTTGAGGGGTGTAACCAGGTGGACTCCTTCAGGTCAGATTTACCGGGGAGCTGCAGCGGGGAGCAGAGAGGCAGCTGTGGCCCGATGGAGGTCCCCGCTTGGCCGGCCCGGGGCACGGTCCCCGGGACGGCGCCCCAGCAGGGCTCCCTGCGAGGGATGCTCTGAAAGCCTGTCCTGACACATGCCGTCCAAGGCGCTAATCATCCGTGTTTACTGCCTAGCTCATATGTGCTGCACCTGGCAACCAGCAAGTGAGCTGAAGGCAGCACGTGTTTTATATTTGAGTTGTTACTTAAAAAATCAAATTATTTGCATCGGTTTTTGACATTGTTTTTTTTGTTGGCTCTGTGTGCCAGGGCTCACAGTGCATGCAAAGATCTGTTTGCTACGTGTAAGCAATATTTTCCCAAGTAAGAAAGTGTAGACAAGTTAAACATAAAAGGTGTAAAAGATGATATGTCTTTTCATTTATAAGCCACTTTGGTATTTCATACAGGCTTATGTCAAAGAGATTAACCCACTGGAGCTATACTGTATGTTTATAATTGCATACAAATGCAGGCTATTGCTTCATATATTAGTCTTTGTTAAAAATCATTTTGATATATTTGTTTTAGCAGCATAACTAGCCCTGGGGGCACTGGGTATAATTAGAAAAGGGCATGGGGGGAGGCGGGACTTGTAGAATAAAGCAGTGGCCTTAGGATCACAGGTCCTAATTATAATTTATAATTAAGCCTGGAATTTGCACAAACCATCTAAGCTAAACAAGTACTATCATTTTTGCTTTTTAAATTGAAACCTTTTTTTAATTTCACCACCTGCTTTGTTGATGTTGTTGTTTTCATGGCTTAAAACCTAAAAATCAAGGAGTGATGAGGAAGGCAACATTTAAAACTTTTCATATGGAATATTTACACTAGGAATTTACAAGTTGAGAGGAAGCACAGTGAATCTGCAGCCGAAGGAGTGGGCTGAATTTTGTTTTCTTAAGAACAAAAATTTCCTTTTTCTTTTCTTGCCTTTTTCACCTTTCTGCTTCCCTTTCTGCCCATAGCTTATACCATACACCTCAAGTGACCGTGGCAGGAGCTATAGAGTATCAGATGAAAATGTGTCTCCACTCGGATGGAGATGTTGATGTTGTTTGTTGACCTAAATCCATAGCCGCAAACCCATTTTGTCTTTTGTGCTTCTGTATGTATGATATGCATACAGGACTTTTTCACCATTTTGCTCTTTTCTCATTCGCCCTCGCTGCGTACCCCAGTGTTACAAAGTTGTGGTTCTGCGTCGTATGTAAGAACGTTCATTTTCTACAGTTGCATTTTAGCTAATCTTGGTGCAGAAATGCTCCTTCTGAGGAGCCTGTGATTCTGTCCATAAGATAAAACATCAAACATTAAAGTTGAGTTGGATATCTTTGGTGAAAAAAAAATGCCAAAAAGCATCAGAAAGAGCTGGTGAGGCTTGAAGTTTTCTTGCAGATTTTTACAGAACCGTCAGCCATGTACTGGAATTGTCTAGAGCACAGAAGTGAATCTTAAATTATAGCAGTGCTAAGCTATATACCCTTTGTGTTCTTGCAAAAGGGAAAATAAATATGTTCCCTCAAAAAGATTACATTTTCAAAGTCTATTTGACTTGAATGTTTAATTAGGTTTCAAAATTATCAAGCTAATAAATTAAGTGCAAGGCTTTCAGTGGTGTTTTTCTAGTTCTATGTATATCCTGCATTTGTCACTAATTAATGAGTTCCTAATGCTTCAGCTTCTGGGAGGATGAGCAACAAAGATTAACATAACTAGTAAATGTGAAGATGTGCAACTGGGTTATAGTATTTGAAATTTGACAAAAACATTGGAAGTATTATTATTTGTGACATGGCTCAAGATGGGGGATTGTGAGGAAAGTAAAGATGACAGAACTGGTGCTAACCACTGTGACAACAACTTGAAAAGCAGCCGACATGACATCTTTCCTATCATGCTGCCGAAAATGTCAACTTTGTGAAGGACAGTGAGAAAATGGTTTGCCGAAAATTTGAAAGGTAGATTCAAGAGATGCTCATCATGTCAGATGTAATATAGTCCACAGCTGTTTGAGAAAGGAAGTCCTTGCCGCGGTGATGGCTCTCGGTTGGCAGGCCCTTCCAGACATCCGCGCTGCTCCAAAAATGGCTACAGCTGACCTGTAGATTGTCTCAAGTTTGTAGGAGCATGATACGCAAAAGCGGCTTGTCGTTTACACCGCATGCCGCCACGGGAGCACGAACCGTGTGCGAGGGCGGTGCCGGCTGGAGCAACCAGCTCGGGCATCTTCCATCTCCCAAAAGAGCCAGGAAGACGCAAAGAGCGGGAGACGACCACGGGTGACGTGCTGGGTGAATGTATTACTCTGCATGTGCCTCGGTGGTTGGGTTGGCGTCACAGTGCAAAGCGTTGGCGTGTTGTAGCTTAAAGGAGAGCCGTTTTGGACAGAGGTTCATTGAGGACCTCCAAAGCCCCAAACTTCCTTGTTTTCGTCTGGGTCGGTATTGTAGTATTTCTGCTTTCAGAGCTGTACATTTTTAATTTGCTAAACCCAAAAGTGAAAGATGCTCTTGTGTCAGGGCATTTCAGGTGTCTAACATCGGTCGTTACGTGGCTAAATAACAACTTCCAACAAAACTGGAGCCCTTCGAATATAGTGGAAAATTATAGTCAGGGTGAAAGAGTCGTGACCCAACCATGGTTATCAGATACGGGCCCAAAACATTTTCACCAACATCAGTGGTGAATTGTACAGACTCGTGAATCTGGAGCTGGCAGGGGTTTCACTCAGTGCTGCACTGCACTTTCAATTAAATCACTTGAATATTTTTTAAAAGCTGACAATTATTTTAAAAGCAGCACTTCTTTGGACACTTACTGTCCTTCGGAAAAGACAAACTCATTTAGGCCCATGTACGTCCTTCAAGTTTTCTCCGCCCTGTCGGTAAATCTTACCGTTGGAGGTTATTGACCCAGCAAAGGGCAACATAACTTTCAGACCATTTCCAGTCCATCAGCAAATCACTGCCAGCACAGGCAGCTTTTACTCCATCATTTGTCAGCACAGATACAATTAACCTAATGACACTCTGTGAGTTGTTCTGGGTACGGAGGGGGGACTCAATGCCAAAAGTCAAAGGAGGACTTCAACCCTGCCCCTTAATATACAGCATTTATTACAGTCTGTCTCGAATTATCTGCTCTTCTGCCTGGGAACAAGCCAGGCACTGTGAGGTGCACAGCGTAACAAAAGGCAGGAAGAAATCCTCTCTCTGAACATTAAGTATTTTATGGAATTTTGCAGTAGAGATATATTAAGTATGTTCAGACATTAGTTTTTGCTCAATATCTTTTTTTTTTTTTTTGGTGGCTTGCTCATTTCTTCAAAATAACTAGTCCTAATTAGGTACTAATGAGACCAGATCCATACTTCCAAAAGTGTTTATAAAATGCGTTCCCCAGCTGAGACATTTTATCCAAGTTTCAGCCTAAATCTTTTCCTTTTTTTTCTTTAATGCACAACTGAATTTGGCAAATAATCAAGCAGAAATTTCTGATGAAGCGCTGATTAAATTTAAATATATCCTCTGGTATTCAAGTGTTTTTCTCTGTCCATGTTAGAAGTTTTGTTTAATGTATATTTAGCTTTAAAAATATACAGTGAATATCCTGTAAGGTTTGCTAGTTGCTCTGCCGAAATGTTTTAATGGTTTATTCACCTGTACTGGAACATAAGAGATCATATTTGTGATATTAAGAGCTTACTAAATACAGGGTCAAGGAGAAGCGATTGTGCAGAATTTATAGTTTTTAATTTTTTATGTTGTTTTTTTTTTAAGTTTAGGACCTTTGATTCTTTAAGAGGAAAATAAAGCCAACCAATTAACCCCTGACAGGAGGTTCATTAGGAGCTTTGTAAGCCCTTGCCAAGTCTTTTGTATAGCCAAACCAGGCTAGTACGGAGGATTTACGCAGCTTAAGCTGCACGCTGGAGGAGGCCTTTAAGTAAGAACATTTGTTCAATTTTAAGACGTCTTACATTACCTAAAGAGAGGCCGTGCCAGCAGAGTTACCCGGTAATACCCGCATCCGTATCCTTTGCTGGTCAGCAGTAGGAGCTGGCGTCTGGCTTAGTGGCGCCCTCGTGGTGCGGCATTTTGGGGGCGAAGGAGGGGATTGCGGGTTGCTCGGAGGAGGCCGCGGCGGCAGAGGGCTGGGATGGGGCAGGCGAGCGCTGGGACGGCCGGGTGGCCCGGCTCCGTTAGCGGTTCGGACGCGTCCGCCTGCGCACTGTGCTCTGTGAGGGGTGGAAGCTGTGCCCAGGTAGCAATCCCTGCGTGTCTTACAATGCAGTCCTGTGCACTCAGGAGATACCGGATACCGATACTTCTTGAAAGTCTGCCATAAATGTATTCGTGTGCTGATTTCTACAAATTGAAATTAAAAGACGTTGCATTTCCCAGTACAAGATATGTATTGCTCTCTAAGTACGTTTCAGCAGAATGCATTGAAGAGGGTTCGCATCGAGATTGTTGCACGAAGGTGGTTCGGTGGCTACGAAGGAGTGCAGAATTTTGTATTCTGTTTCTGTATGAGCTTATCGTTGATGTTCTTCTATACTGTGAATTAAGGGGTAAATTAGCAGCTGATTTTTTTCTGCAGAAATTAAGTACAAATTTAGCCAGCAGTGGGCCTGATCCTGCAGTGAAAGCTGACATTATATTCCCTGTCATTACCTATTTAAAGGGGGAGGCCAGATGATCATTCGGAGAGAGGCTCGCTCTCTCTCTCATGGTTTTTGATACCGTAGCCCTCCCACTGCCGCGACCGCTAGCGTCTCGGCGTGCCACATGCTCTCTCCTGGGTCTAACAGTTGCTGACGTGTTCCCCAAACTGCAGTATCTTGTTTGCTGTGCAGATGATTTACTGGGGTCGGGAGGTGAAGTCTGAGTCATTCACGGCATTTCTCCTCCAGGCCCGACGGAATAGGCACTGTAACTGTAGACGAGAAAGAGCGCTTTGAAGAGATCAAGGAGCGGCTTCGTTTGCTTCTGGAGAATCAGATCACGCATTTTAGGTAAAGCCTGAATGAGGGAGGACTGATTTCCTCCCAACTCCCTCCCGTAAACTGCGAAGTCAAACGGCAGATTTTGAATGCATATGGGAATTCTGCATAAGTGACACAGACAGACCTAAGCAGGGCAGTAAAGCTTGCACTGTAGCATGTTTGTAGCTGGAGAGTGATTCTAAATATATAACCTTTAAAGGGTATTTCAAACCATCTTGCTTCCCTAGGCATGGCAATGCTGTGAATTTTTTTCAGTTTAACCAAAAAAAAAAAAAATCCCTTGTCCTCTTATTTCTCTTTTCTTAGTTATCACCCATTTTCACTTTTCCCTAATATAAAAACAGGCAGGGCTTTCTTCAGGGATGTCATAATTATAGGAGTGATGAATACTGCCCCTCAAATGAGTGATGGATTGCCCCCAGCACACCAGCCTGGTCCTGCGCTGGTTGTGCATGTTTGCACACAGACCGGTGACGTGCATTTGCATGCAGACCAGTGATGGGCATTTGCGCACCGGTGACGTGCGTTTGCATGCACACTCCATGCCAGAGCCCCTTATAGCTGTCCCTGCCTGGAGACAGTGGCTGGTTCAGCCAGTTACTTACCTGCTGCTGGATCGCTGGTTCCCTGGCTGGAAGTGACTGGTACTGTCCTTTCCAGGGCATAGTGTTTCATTCTCTCCTAGGAGACCTAAAAACTCTCCAGGTGACACTCAAATTTAATAAGCTGCTACAACTAGCTGACTTTCCCAGCTACCCGTTATTCTGTTTTACTCTCTTAGTGTTCATCTCATCAAAACCCTTTCTGAAAATTACCCTTTAGAAAAAATGCTAATTCAGAGCAGCAATACCAAAGAATTGCTTGGGCATATTTAGGAAAGCTTCTTTATACCGCTGCGAAGGCTATAGATAGGCTTATCCACATGCACCTGGTGTGGTCTTAACATGATGTGGTTTTTCTAGGTACTGCTTTCCATTCGGCCGTCCAGAAGGTGCACTAAAAGCTACTCTATCGCTGCTGGAAAGGGTAAGCATAAGAATAACAAAGGCTAGTTAAAAATCTCTGTATTTGTGTTCCTTTCCATCCAGAAGAGCTTAATTGACTGTTATTGTTGTGTAGGACACCTGTAATTCATGATAGTTAATATTGAAATGTCTGGCATTAGGTATGACCGTTGATTTCTCCTGCTTCAACTTGGAAGCCTGTGTAGCCAGTAGTAGCTGTAGTCCCCAGCGCCCCGGGTACCCTGTTCTGCAGCGTTTGGGATTTCCCAGGCCCGATGCACCCCAAGCATCTGCAGGAGTCCCCCCATGCCTGCGTCCATCTGCCTGCTCATCTCCAGTAACCAGTAAACGCAAGCCCAGATGAGATGCAAAGCAATGAGCAGAGCCTGGGAAGGCCACAACGTTGCCTGGCACAGGGGGACTTGGGGTAGACCTTAATGACATGCCTTGAGAAACTGGAAATGGTGTGGGCACTTTAGGGGCATGCGTTCAGGAAGAGTACAGCTACAGAAGGGGTTGCTCCCCAGGTTCAGGCTGGCCGAGATGACCTTGTAGTGGATCCTGTGTGTTGCACACACATCCCGCGAGCCATGCAGCGTTAGTGCTGGAGTGCATGTATTCGCTGGGCACGGAGAAAAAGGAGTTGTGTGTGCCTGATGCCACAACAAATCAGATTTTCTTATGTCAAGGTCCTGATGAAAGACATAGTTACTCCAGTCCCTCAAGAGGAAGTAAAAACAGTCATCCGTAAATGCTTGGAGCAAGCAGCTCTAGTCAATTATACTCGACTATCAGAGTATGCCAAAATTGAAGGTAAGGCTCTTTCTTTGTGAAATTACAATGTTTGTTATATTCCTAGGTGGCAACTGTGGCTTGGAGCTATTTAAAAGAAACTCATTTGCTATTTATTCGCTTGTCAATAAAACTGAGGTGATTGTGAATCATTTTTGCGGTGTTGGCTTTTGCAGCAGTTAAGAATGGAAGCTATGCAAAATGTTTCCTTCTCTGGAAAAGAGAGGAAACAGTTAAAGGGAACTGTAGCTTTTTTTTGATTGTTAGCGCATTTGGCCAGTGGTGTAGTATTTAGACTCATGTTGTGGTTTTAAAAAACAAATTGAAAAATACTTGGGATGTCATCTTTGCAGCTGAAAGTATAGTGCAGCTAATTGCTTGTGACAGTGGAGTTCAGGAAACAAACGAATAATAAGAAGCTGAAAAAATGTTTAATCTCTGCTTAATCATTTGTAGCCAATTTAAAATGTCTTTTTTTTCTGGGAGTATTTCATTGCCTTTGCACTTTGCATAGCAGTCATTGGTCAGTCGGTCCCATACTTGCCTCAGATTTCTCTCTTGTCACTCTGAATCCAGCAGAGCTGATATTATTGACCTTTTAAGTTATGGGAGAATAATAACCAGTGACCAGAGACACATGTAGCCATCAAAAAGACATTTTAAAGCTTGCTGGAGGATATGTGTTAGCTGGAGCTCTGTGATCCAGTAGTTCTTTCCATGGTGATCAGTTTACATTGCTACCTTGTTGGCTGCTGTTCCCCGTTTGAAACTCCGGCCCAACTCTGTCCATGTTTGCAATTGCTTAAAACTGTATGTTCCTAATGAATGGTATGTTCTGCTCTAGACTCTGGGTTTCTGTCCTGTGTGATACGAAGCTTTCCCACAGCTCAGCTTATCGTTGTGTGCCTCTAGGACAATGTGGAAAGGAGAAAAAAAAATCCCCTCTGATTTGTTCCTAGTTCTTGTTTACATGAAAAATTGGGTTGTTATATGACAAATTGTCCAGGTTCTGTACATGACATGTCCTCTCTTTTTCCATTTTTTTTTCTGTCTAACGATGCAAATTGTGTACCAGTGGTAATGAATTCATTGTTATGCATCCAGTGAGAAACACTTAAGAATTGGGCACTAAAAGGATGTTTATCAACTCTTGACTTGGTAATGAGTGACAAAAATAGAGATGGAACGAAGGTTTCATAAGCACTGTATTATCAGGCAATTTATCGAAGTACTCAACTTCACAGGATATTTTAATTGGTGTATTCTGTAAAATGCAATGTTTAAATATACTTGACAAGGATGGAGAAGGACTGAGAATCAAAAGCAGCTTTTCTGTTGATGGATGCTTCTACCCAGTGCTGGCTCCCTTAGGTTCTCTGTGTAAATATCACTAACTCGTTGGTAAGATTTGCTCTCTTCTTTCAGATAAATCTTTGCAAAAACAAACTTTATGATCTGTAAGTAAAAATGCATTCATTTCCAAAGTAGAACAGTTAGTGTGTACTTTTCCTTTTGTGCCTCAATTCTTCTTGGTTGTGTTAATTATCTGCCCTCTTTTTTGCACTGTGACTTTTAGGTCTGGGAATACTTTGAAGCAACAAACTTTTTTTTTTCCAGCTACTTTTTCAGAGAAATAGTTCATTCCACACTACCTGCTCTCTTCTGCTTTTCTCCTCCTTTATCCGTGATTGGCCACAGCCACTTTTTTATACTATCTCTATAAAAGTGGTTGTAACACCAATTTCAAAGCATGCTGGGATTGTTAATTCCAACAACCCAACATCCACCAGCTGCATGCATCAGGTTTTCTCTCATGAGCATAGTCCACAATGTCTTAAAAGAGTTTCTTAGAAGAGCAAGTAACAAATTTACCTCAGTGAGATGCATTTCCGTGTGCAGTATATGATTTTGAAATTTTACTTTTAAAAGCTGACATTTAAATATCCACGTGTTTTAAGAGAGTTTTGTCAGAGATGTAAAAAAAATAAGCGGCAGCAGTGCTTGAGGCTATGTTTATGAAGAAATACCTGTGAAAGCCTTAGATACTGAAGGCTGAAATCCTTAGTATCTCGGAGCCTTAAACCAATAGAAATCTATTTCCTTCTATTCATGACGTTTTGATCATTATATTCTTGCAAACAGAATAAGACCTTTAGAATCATGGTCACAACCTCTCTTGTGGCTCATGGGCATGCTGAATGGTTAATCCAGTAGATCTCCAGTTTTAAACCTCCTTTTTTTTTTTTCTTCCTTTTATCCTGTGTGTATCCCAAAATACTCTGCGGCTATTTTCCTCTTAACCTAATATAAAGTTTTCCTCTGACCTATAACCTATAACCTCTTTGCCTTTGACCTAAGCCTCTTGCATGCCCAAATCCTCTTTTATAGGGAAAAAGAGAGAAATGTATGAGCATCCTGTCTTCTGCTTGGCCTCTCAAGTGATGGATTTAACCATTCGTGAGTACCTACCACCCTCCTCTCCATGCTGTCCTCACTCTTTCTGTTTTCATTACCTCGAGAAACTCCAGATCCAAACCAACTCACTCTCCTTGCTTCAAGTCTTTTAGCATTGGCTTGTCTGTTGCTTCTGTCTGTGAAACCCAGTGTGAGAAGTCCAGTCACTTTTTATCAGCCTAAACCAGGTTAGACAATTAAGCCATTTGTTTGTGATAAACTCAGATTGTCTGTGAGTTTTTTCAGTTCTTCTTTATGTCCGTGACCTGAATGCATTTTTACTTTGCTTCTGTGTAACCCCAATTTGTGAAGTGCTTGTCACTGGTACACAATCCAAGGGCAGCAGCTACATCGGGGAGAGATGAGCTAGAGGTCAGATAAAGGACATTGGGAAAAAGCCGTCCCTTTTCCTGCGTATAAGATCTTTAACCAATCCTGTGTATAAGATCCTATAAGGCTGTCCTTTCTCTGTACATCCGATCTTGCGTGTCTCCTGTCCGTTATCTCTCAAGCGGAAGTGCTTTACCTGTTCTCTTCCTAGATTTTTTTTTATTTACTCTCTTGACCGAGCTCTGGGTGGACATACGAGCGCAGTTGTCGTTCGGAGCATCCTTGTATGTTCTCAGAGCTCACGGACTCTAATTTCCTATTTGTGCAGCACTTGCTTTCACCTCTGTGAGAGGAGCTTCCTTTGGTAATACCATGCTTCTGGGTGGGGGGGCGAGACCGGGCGACTTTTCTTCTTTTCAAATGTCATATATCACGCATAACTGGGGGGCTGTGCGGTCCACTTGCTCATTAATCCTGCATATCTGTTCTTGTTTCTCTCTTTTCTCTCCTTGTTGCTTTCTCTCTTTCATATAGAGAATCAAAAGGACGCAGGTGAACAATTGTATATGCATTATAAATTGCTAGGACTGTTGAGTTATATTTATTTTGTTTCTTTTTCATAGCTCCTTAAGATATGTACTCCTTCAGACTGAAAATGGAGATGCATTGATACTTAAGGAGTTAATTTGTGCTGTCTCAACACACATAATCTCTTTCTCCTCCTTCCTTAGACTAGACTGTAGATTAGAAATACCTTGCAGTAACCATATTACCTTCTTAGGAGACAGTTCGGATGGAGAATCTAGCCTTTATAAAGGGCAAGTTTATCGTTTTCCAAAAGAACTGCAGCTCACTTTTGGTGCAAAAATGTTGATGATTTGGCCATTAGTTGAACACACCTAACAAGCACATTTTATAACTAAACTAACGTTCATTTTTGTTTTTCATATCTTCTGTTTTATGCCCTAATGGGAGGAATGGTTTTTTTACTTTTTTTATTTTCAATTTCTTTTGTTAATGTGTAACAAATGATACGGTCAGACAGAAGTCGTGTTTGTCTCTTGTTTATAACCTGTGGTGACATGTAATGAGGCAAGGACACCGTTCAGACCAAAGCACCTGCAGTGCCTGTCTCTTCAGAGGTGGTTCTGTAGTTCTGTAGGCCCCTGTTCTCGTTTCTGTTGTGCACCAGAGTCCTTAGTTTAAAAGTCTTTGAAACCTGAACTGTTCATTTCTTTTTGTGAGTAGAGTGTTATGTTTTGTGGAAAAAGGATCGGTTTGATTTCAGCTCTGTTTGCAAAGGGAAATTGCTTTCAAAAAGCAGGCCAGGAGGTTGGGCCAAGTTCTGCCGTGGCTTCTGCTGGCCTCCACAGCTGGTGGCATTGGGCATCGCCCTCATGAGGTGCCAGAGCGAAATTTGGCCCAGGATCTAGAGGTATTATATGACACTAAAAACAAGTTAGAATAGCAATAAATATTCAGAAAATGACGATTACTTTTTCCCTGTAGCTCTGGGAGGTGCAAATAAACAAATTGCAAAGATAACAAGGGCAAGTGCAGGCATTACCAGCAATGATGATGAACTTCACGTGAGCACAGGCTCTTGTACATTAGCAGGGTAAATGCGCTGAGCATCAACCTGCTGGCAAAGGCTTGTCACATGTTTAAGAAATTCAGAAGGACATTTCTATGGCCCTACTCACTTTAAAACTGCTTCTTCTCAGTGCTCAAAGCCAGGGAAAGGACACAGTGAGTCATAACTTACCTACTTGGTGCCCACAAATCTCCTGTTCTCTTTAATGGCAAAGCTTTCAGGCAAGGTCAGCAGGACTGAACTTGAAATCAGTTCCTCAGCTTAAGTGGAATCAAGAGTTAATGAATTTTGCCCTGACTTTTTATTTATTTAACCAAAAACAAGAGTAAAAATAAGATACTGAAAGCAACTTCATTTTAAACCACAGTATCACCCTTCAATTTCCCCTCTCCTGAGCAGTGTGTATTCTCTTGCCTCGCTTTAAAAATATTGATTAAAAATAGAAAGTTAAACAGAATATTAGGCTAAAACAATTAAAGATTAATAACCTATTTTAATTATTAATCAGACAAAACTACTAACACTCAGATTAACAAGTGCAACCTTTTAATAAGTGTCTGTCTGCTTATCTATGTAAGTTGGGAATCCATTGTTTCTTCAGAAAAGAGTAACTTCTCCACCCCATAAGTAAAGGATTTGTGAAATACGCGGCACTGGGCTCAAGTGCCGCAGAATTAAGGGATCTTGTTCTCATTTACGCTAATGCCGCTTTACACTGCTGGCGTTACGCAGAGGCAGCTTTAGAGTAGATGCGAGCCAAGCCTGTAGCTGTTGCTTTGGCAATTAGTGGTGTTTAGGATAAGGCAGTTTCTGATTTTTAGACAGAATATTCCTCGTATTATGGTTTGATTTTGGCTTCTGTCAAAGAGAGGCTTCCTGTGGTGTTTCTGAGCTGATTCGTGGAGGTTAGAAATTCAGGAGAGCCGGGGTGGAGGCAGCGATCGACTGCGGTGCTTGGTGCTGGCGCAGCAGAGTTGCAGGACGGGGCAGAGATCATACAGGTGGTTTGGTAAGCGGAGAATAACTTGAGAGGTCGTTGACCCACAAAAGTCTTTTTATTCAGTCATCAAGCGAAACCAGCTACTCTTGAGCCATCAAAAGACATCCTTTCTGCTTGTCCCAAAAATCCCGACTCCCCCATCCATGGAAGCAGCAGTGGGATAGGGATGTGGGCTTCAGCGGTGTCGGGCTCGGCCCCCATGCTCACTTTGCCTCACTTGCTTTCCCTGTTTCTGGATCGCAGCCTGGGAAGCTGTATGCACATATCGGTGATTTTCAGGGAGTGCATTGAAGTATTAGTGACTATAACTGCCTGTTAATCTAGGCAGAGGCAAGAAGAGGTTCGCTGTGATTTATCAGCCCAGCCACCGCTGGGTTATCACTTCCAGTATTCCTGATAAACCACAAAGCTTAGAAGAAAATCAAACGACATTTCCCAAACAAATACGGATGCAAAATGTATGAAAGCATCAGTCCTTGTAGGCAGGAATGGAGACTGAAGTCATTAATAAATTACGCACTTTAGCCCAGATGTAAATACAACCTGTATCTGCGTGCTTGCCGAACCGCTGCTTTATTTGTTTCCTTCCTCAAAGTAGCATTCAGCTGTTTGACAAAGCAATCAGTATGCAGCTTTCGAGATTTCCTCCTGCCCTTTAAAAGGCACTATTTGAAACAGTATCAAAGTTATTACAAGAGTTTCAGAAATCCTGATGGTGTGCGTTGCAGCATTATCTTCCTGCAGGTCTCTCACCAACTTCAGAGCAACTCGCTGCCTGAAGCGTGAGATACAACTCAGATATGTAAAAATTTTTCACCAGGCTGAATAATCATCAGAAGGAGCACAGTTTGCTTTTGAGTTTCAAGAGCTCAATTAGAGTCTCTGTGTGAACTGAAAAAACACTTCTATGAATTTTTCTTACTTTTAAGATAGAGCATCTTATTTTGAAAGAAAAATGTTATCATCACTCAAATCCCTTTCAGATACGCTCAAATTCGTTTCATCAATATAATAAAAGGCTGCTATGCTTTGTCCCCAGGCTAACTCCATTATTCTTTATCGTTATCTGGAGAATAGCAGCTCTTTCAACGTTTGCACGATTGGCTTGCAAATGGCTGCACGCAGGACACTCACATACCCTTTGGCAGGGCTTGTATAGTTTTAATTATTACAAAGAAATCACTGAGTTGATGGCAGTGCTTCTGAAAAATATGAAAAGTCCACAATATTCTTTTTCTGTTCCAGGTTTAATTCTCGCTGTTGCTGATGTGTTAGTAGTCTGTCTAGCATAAATCATGATGCAGAGTGACAGATACCTCCTTTGAAAAGGTTTCAAACCTGTAAGGAGTTGCCCACAGTGAATTTTAGGCAATATATGTTCCCAGAGTAGCACAGATTTTGTAATATACCTGCTACAGTCATTGCAGTCTGAAGCATATTGCAAACACAACCCCCAAAATTTTATTTGCCCAGTGGTTCAGGTTTCTACAAGTGCTTCATCTGCCAGTATCAGTCACAGAGTAACAAGCTTTGGTGCAAGTTTGTCCGTTTGAGAGAAACGCTTTGTCAGCTTGTTAGTAAGAAAGAAGCTGTTTCTGCCTTTGATTTTAATGACTGAGGTATTTAAATCTGATTTGACACGTGTGAGCAAAGAGTATAAGAATATTTCTGATGTCAAACTGAACTGGAGAGGGATGAAAGAGGAAAAGGACAGGGAGGGAAAAAAAGCCAGAGCGAAGCAGAATCTGCGGCACACGCTGCAGCAGCACCGCGGACGGCTGCCGCTGCCGCGTCGAGCACCCTGCGTCACGCGTCTCCCTCGCACCAGGCAGGCACCGAAGCCCCCGCGAAGGGGGCCTTACGCGTCGCCCACCCCGCTGAGGCTCAGACCCAGAGGAGCGCTGAAGTGCAAACACCTCATGGGGCATTGGAGTCAGGTCACCATTTCAAGCTAGGGGAGAAATTAATCCGTTTCCTTAGCCAGAACTTAATCTTTTCTATTTTCTTACAATACCACTACAGGGCTCACAAATAAAGAGGCAGACCAAAAAAAAATGAAAACGCCGTCGGTGCGGGCTGCCAAGGCGTTTTGTGCTCCCAGAGGAGTGAGGGAGCTCCTCCTCGCTGCCCAAGGAGCTTTCCCATCCTTCGGCTCCAGGTGCTTTTGCAGCCATCGTGCAAGAACCCTGGATTTGGGGCTGGAAAAAGTAAAATGAGCAAAAGAGCAGAATATTTGACTAAGTGAGCAGATGGGGCCAGATCAGAAATACATCGAGACTTTACTGCTCAACCTGCTATAGTCCTTGATGGAAGTTTGTTTTGGAGAAAGGGTGGCGGCAGGGAGATGCTGGGAGCACTGAAGGGCCTTTGGTAGAGCCGAAGGCAGGGACCTCTCGGAGGCCTCGGAGGTAAATGCAAACCCCGCTGGGGCACGGTGCTGACAGCCGCCCGGCAGCAGGCTCCTCCGGGCTGCTTCGCACGCACTGCGCGAGCCGTTTGGAGAGTCCCAGTGCGGCCGTATCACTTGCTTCTTCCTCCTCCTCTTTTTCTGCTAATGACTTTTCCCTGGGACAGGACACACTAGCGTGAGTCAGGCCAATTCCAAACTGCAGGATCCGGGCGCCAGTAAAGTCCGAAATGTGTTTTTCCCTGGGGTCCCTGCGGGCACCTCCGTCTCTCAGAGTCCACGGCTGTTCCTGTGGTTGGCGATGCAGAGGCTGGAGGCCCGTTTGAGGGGAACCAGGGTCACAGCGCGGGGACGCCTGCCTTTCCGGGAGGCACTTTCCCTCCGGCTTCGATGCTCCCGGGAGGAGCCGTGCCTCTTTGGTGCTCCCAGCTTTGGAGCCGAAGGGACTCACCTGGATGGCAAGGCGTCCCCTGACTTGGCAGGCAAGTGCCGGTGGGAAGAGACGTGCGGTCACCTCCTACCAGAAGCACTTCCCCTGCCGGGACCTTCGCACAAACTACTTTCTGGAGCGGTGAGCGGTAAAACATTCCTCCTAGATGTCCGCATTGAGCTCAGGAGCCATCAGTCAGTAGCCAAATTGAGTTCTTGCTTGTGTTTTAAATTAGACTGAAATTCATTAGGCCTATGCCCAAAAAAGCAGTTATTTTTATCCCTTGAGGCTGAGAGGTTTGTTTCGAGGGGAAAAGCCACCCTTGATGAACAACGAACAAGGATGAGGGTGACTCCAGAGACGAACAAGTAGCTTTGCTTTTCCTGTTATCAGAAAAAAAGCCAAAAGCCAGTCTAAAGATCTGCATTCAGTGATTACACAGCCTAAAAGACTAAAAATGTGTGTGTGTGTGCGTGTGTGTGCACGTGCACATGTGCACTGTATGTGTGTTTATGTATGTATATCTACCCATATGTATGGAGAGAGGGAACAAGCCGAACTCATATCCTTTAACTAATGGTTTACTCAAATATTCTTTATTACACTCTGATATTTGTTATAATTTTGTGAGAATTAAAAGCAATCAGAAATCTACTTTGTGCAAGCAAGCCAACCAATTTTTTTTCCCACTGGAAAATGCAAGCAAAATGGCAAGGACTTTTGGCAATAGACTGTCCAGATAAATATGCCAGCTTCTTCGCAAATGGAATTATTAAAAATAGTTACAATGCTAACAAAAACTGTTATTAAATGTAATAGAAACTATTGTGTTAATATATTCACAGTATATAATTTATCTCTGAGTGTATGTAAAACGAAAGGCTATTTTCTTTGAATTTTTCTTATGCTGATATTGTAAACTATATGACAGATGGGTCAAGTCCTGATTGCAGTATTCTAACATTTGGAATAGCAAGTAACATATTTGATAGAGCTGGCAAGTTTTTATATATGATTCAACCCAGAATATAAAAGCCACTAGAATTCCAAGTTGAAAATAATTAAATGAGCTGGAAACGATCAGGAACCACACATTTTTAAGTGACAGATTTTTTTACATGTTTAAATTGCACAAGAATATTTTATAGCTCCCTTTAACCAACAGTGACGTTTAATTCTAAAATGTGTAATTGATATTTGCAAAGCAATTAATTCCTGCGGCTCGTTATTCTATTGCTAAATGTACCTATGCACTGAGGTACTGACTGTAGGTGATCTTTCGTAGTGCACCTCTTCTGAATTCCAGAGTTTTAACTAAATTACCCTAATTCAGCTTTCTGACTTGGCTGCATGAAATGCGGTGTCATACTTATGCTGAATTTTTAGCTTTCTGATTGCACAGTAACGTAGGATGTTAGAATCTGCTGACTTCTGTAATATTCGTTGTCAGATTGTGTCATTATTGTGTAATACTTAAAGTACCGAGAAGCAAAAACCAGCAGCTTATTCCATTTGTATTTGATCATTTCTGCTTATGTTTCTTTCAAAGTTTTCATCTTTTTGTCACTGTTTATGAAGTCATATGTCTCTTTACTTTTGGCGTCTCTCTCCATCATGCACAAGCAGCCCGTCCGTCCAAGCCCAAGCCACCGGCTGGGCCACCATCATCTCCTCAAACGCAGACTAACATGATAAATCATATGCTCAAAGGCATGGCCAAACAGACGCCAAGTACTGTAATAGTCTTCCTTCCTTTTATTCAGTGGTTTTCTAGTCTAGCAGTTGCTTGTTTAGTTTAGTATTAGAAAGCTAGTTCTCATGTGCAGCTTTATACAAAATACTCAGCATGATGTGGTAGGCTTTTAGAGATTTAGAGGTAGCATTTATTTCAAAATGTCCATTTTTTTGTCTAGCAATGTCTGACATATGCAACATTTTCAAATATCAACGTCAGCACAAAATAACATTGTTGTTGCATAACATTTTGCATGGAAACTATAAATATGTATGAGCTTTACATGATGTTGGATGAAATGTTTGATAAGTATATCGTATACGTTTCATGTAACTGTCAGTGCTCCAGCTATCTTAGCAGAATATTCTGATGTATAGTAACTTAACCAGGGAAATATTTAAAATAAGAAGAAAAAAAATTAAGATTGACATCTGCTGGCTGCCAAAGTTGTATAAGCATCAATATTTTCTTTAAAGACAGCATCTCTGAGCAGTTGTTCTTATTAACACTTTTGTCTTTTAGTTGTATTTGAGAGCAGATCAGTGTTGCAAATGAGAATGGGCTTGATGCTGCTCTGATAATGGCAGAGCTTCCCCGTGACTCCGGAGGTGCAGGAGCAGCCAGAGTGTACGGAGGGACATTTCTTTGGATTCTTTTTGCACAAAAGGAAGAAGTTTCTACTTCTTGTGGTCAGGGAGGTGCTGACTTGAATGGGAGAAAGAATGACAAGTTAGCCAGCAGTTCTCCAATTTCAGTGTTTGCCCAATAAAATGTTAGGGAGAACCTGAACGTTTTCTGTTTCCAGTGGTGTAAGATATGAAAAGGAAACTGGGAAACCCCAAGGCCCCTGCCTGTAGTGTAAATCAGCAAAAATACACAGTTCACTTGCACAGTGCTTTACTACGTTGCATCTCTCCGGGGAGCAGAGCACCTGCAAGGCCTGATTTCAGCTGACAGGGTTGCTGAGCTCCTCCGAAGAACAGCCCAGATGCCCTCACAGAGCAGCCCGAATGGGGTGGTTCTGAAAAATTTGGCTTTTTTCTTTTCCGTGGGAAATCTGTTACCTATAAGCATATATTCAAGGAGAAGCAGGAGCAGGTGGAGACTCAAGTTCTCGAAGGTCCCAGAGCCCTCAGCGAGGCAGGGTTTCGCCTGGGACACTTGGCATGGGACCCAGTGCAGCAGAGCGGTTGCATCTGTGGGTTACCATACATTTCTGTCCCATCAATAAGGAAGACCCAAGCACTAGCAAAAAGCTCGTGCATGTGAAGGTCTGCAGTTTGCAGGAGGAGTGAGTTGCCCAGCCACCTTGCATTTCAGCAGGACCCAAGCTCCTGGCTTCCCTGGGCTCTGCTGGAAATCCCGGGTTAAATGTCTTTCTAGTGAAGGTACTTAAATACAGGCACTTCTGGCATTTTGCTGTGTTGGGCCCATACAGTCAACTGTATACTGCTAATTGCAGCAGATGGATTTGGCTATTTGGTTTTGGGTTTTTGGTATCTTGCCTATTTATGAAGTTTCCAGCCTTAATATCATGGAGAGGTCAGAATGTACTAAGCGCAGAGAGAGGAATTGGCCATGGGGTTGTCTGACGTAGCTCCCAAAGTGCAATCCTGTTCCTCGCTCCAGCTGCGCAAGAGGGCCAGGCTTGGCCCCACTCAGCACTTCCAGTGATACAGCTGTAGTTAAATGCAGTGATGTTTAATACGTTATCTATAATATGATACCTCTAAGAATATGATTTAATTATTTTTTTAAAAAATGCTGCAAAATAGCTCACTATAGCTAAACACCAAGCTCCAGGATTTAAACTCTTGGGTTTGTTTGCGGGGTTTTTGCTGTAAAGTTGCATCTGTTTTCCCATAAAAATCTTACCTATGAACACCTAGTGGGATTTCCCACTTTCCACTCCCTCCAGCATGCGTAACTCCTTGACCTCTGCGAAGTTAAATCCTGGAGCAAATCAGACCGGCAATTTTCATTTTCAGTAGTGGGTCACATTTGAATTTCTCAAGTTTGACAATTTATTAAATGTACAGACAGATTTGTTTAAATTGATCTTTTAAAAAGCATTTTAAAATAGTACAGAAATGATAGCTGTAATAGCACCATCTACATTGAAGGATACATATTGTTCATATATTACTGGCCAGATGCTGTCTTTAGAGAATGCAATGTTCTTATTGGAACTAATCAAGTGCCACCGTCTCGGCATAGAAAACAAAACAGTTCTGACAGTATTTTGAAATTCGGAGCTGGAGCACTGCATTTTCATAGTATAATAACGAATGTGGCTTTCTGGTTTGCTCAGTACTAATTATATAAGCATTTAACATATGCATGAAAAGATCTTTAAAGCTGTAGAATATTATGGGATTTTTCTGAAACCCCTAAAATGACTTACTGTGCATCTAGCTTTTCCCTCTGCCTCCCTTTTAACTCAAGTTCTTGTACTACAGAAAATGTAGGCCGGTTAGTCACACCAGCTAAAAAGTTAGAAGATACAATACGCCTGGCAGAATTGGTAATTGAAGTGCTGCAGCAAAACGAAGAACACCATGCAGAGGTGAGCAGCGGCGCCCGGCGAGTTAACATCCCGCAGGCCTCGAGCAGGGGCTTGGTGGTTGCTAATAGCTTTGCGTATTTATCTGACCTCTTCTGAACGGGTGCTGGTTTTTTAAAGCCGAAAGGTATTCTTAAATAATGGTGATAAAGTGTAATGGAGGTGAAGTGCAGTTTAGGAAGACTGCTTTTTCAGAGGGGATGGAGGGCTGGAGGGAAAAAATAATTGAATTCTGCTTGCCTCGACGTCAGTCTGCAGCCTTTCATACCGTGCCAGCAAGAGCTGAATCTGGCCAAATAGCTTCACCACCAAGTACATACAAGAGAGAGGCTGTGCATTGTTGAGAAAGGTCGTATTTCCAAAAAACGTCCTGTGTTCGTACCTCCAGACGTCATTAACATGGGTCACTGTCAGCAGCAACCCACTCCTGCTGCTGAGAGTCGTAGCAAGTAAAACCGCCACAAGAACTGATGAATTTTTGTCCCTTTCTGAACAGGCAGATTTTTTGCAGGGCTTCGACTTGGGCCCTGCTGTCCATGATAAAGTGCTGTTTTATCTCCCCTGCTTTTCCGCTGGCCTCTTCTCCCTTGCCTCTCTGGGGACACCTCAATTGCTAGTCGCCGAGGCTGGAGGGAATCATCCCCTGTCGCTCGCTGTTTGGGTTATCCAATGCCTGACGAAATTGCTCGACTCCTCCATGCACTCAAGATTCGTGTCTTAAAAACACTTTTAAGCCAAGACAATCTATGTCTTACTAAGTCAAACATATATAAGAAAATCGGTAGCGTGTGGTTTGATCCTGGAAACGCTGGAGCCCACAGGCAGCTAGCAGTGCCGGGCAGAGTCCCGCTGCCGACGCGTCCGGCGTTTCCACCTCGTAGGGACTGCCCAAGAGAGCGAAGTCGCCCCCGTGTAAGTATGTGCAGGATTGAGCCCTGTGGTCTGCGTAAAGCTGGTGCTCTCTGATCGGTGTTGAAAGCTAATCGTTTTAAAGTTCAGGATGAGCAGTTATTGTTTGTGACTGTAGGTTTGGTAACACTCATTCACTATTTTCTCTTTTCCTTCCCATTGATATATATAATCACTATACTTTGCATTAAGAGCATTTGCTAAATAATTTCACAGTCACCTAAAAATCATGCCAATGTCTATTTAAAATTTGCAGTATAAGTTAACTGATTTATAATACACGACAATCCACAACACCCAACTAATGCCTGCTTGCATATTTAAATTTCCTCCCTGTTTTTCTACTGTTCATTCAATCTTGGATGATCCTGGCAGGGGAAAGAGGTATGTGACTAAAGTGAATGAACGGAGTCACCTCCTGTCATATTTCGTGCATGCCCTCTCAGTGCCATGTTTCCTGACGGGATTTTACCCGGGTTACCCTTGCTTCCGTAGCTCTGACCTAGGAATGTAACGGCAACTTGGAGCGGGCTGCTTGTGGAGCTGGTAGCCTCGCACAGGAGGGTAAATGTGGCATAGTTATCCAGTCCATGCATGTAGCAATGGGTATATTTTACAAGCGCTGCAGTTACATCCCGACACAACCCTACCTGCCTGGAAACTTTCCTCAGCCTGTTGTTACCTATGTTGTTTTGCATTCACCTGATCTATAGTACACTGTGGTGGAAATGGAGTAAGTAACACCCGAGTGACTAGAATGGCAGTGTTCTTCCTATGGTTTTGTCTGTATGTGCCTTGTACTGGATATACAGTATTTATATGTAGAGAGAGAATATCCGTGGTGACGAGTGAAATAAACTTCATTTCTGCAGAGGCGGGAGAACGCCCAAGAGCACTGCACTTACACGCGAGCTGTGATAAATTGTCCAGGGATAACAGATATTTTATTCCACTCATCACCAGTGTAGACTATGAACAACCAGTCTGGGAGGAGCTGTTTTTCAAATGCAAGTTTTTTTCAAAACAGTAGACTTCTGGAGCAAGTGGTTAGAGGGCCAGTCATGTTCCCTGCTACACCGATAGGATCCTTGCAAGGAGGAAGATTCAAAGCTGTTCTTCGGTGTGTTTTGTGTCACAAGGTTTTGATTAGAGACAGAAGGTTAATGCCAACACGAATAGGAGAAATACTGTTCCCTTCTTCTGCATGGTGACCTGAAAGGGTGAAATCCATCTCTGTCCAGAAGCCCCCGCGCTGTCGGTATGTTACTGAATTCCTGTCCTCAGGGTTTGCGTGGCATTTCAGTAGCGTACAGGCAGTTGGCCAGCGCTCTGCACATTCTGAATTTTCCCCAAAGGAAGGGAAACAAGGGACTGAATGTTTTATCGCACTATTTTTATTATACATAAGAGCCACGTGATTCTCTTTCCGTGCAACGAGAAGTGTTGAGGCATTGCGCCTTTTTTCAGCATGTCTTATTTTGTAATCAAAGCAAACTCCTGTGCTATGCTGCTTCCATCAGTGTAACTACAGCTACTTTATGAAGTTAATTATTCCAGGTGAGTTTTTTAATGTGTTTTCCCTTCACCTGGAGCTGAGAAAGCTCAAGCTGCAAGTTAGCACTCTTAGGTCTACTGTGGAAAGTCAGCAGGAAATTAAGTTGCATCACTTACTGCAGGTATGACTGACTTACTGAAAATCAACAGTGTTGCAATTAAAACACCCCCCCCCATTTTCTCCCCAGCATGCACATCCAGGTAGACATGCCAATGAGAACCCAGAAAACCAAACTCAGAGCACAAAACCAATCACAACAGCATGGAAAATGTTCGGAAAGCTTTGGAACAGAAATACTGTGTTTAGTAGGTAGGATTTGGCTTACCTGTAACAGAGAAGGAAAACAGCCCAGGTAAAAATGTGGAAGAAACAGTGTGCCTACATATGTAATACATAAGAGCGAGAAGTCTCTGTCATTATGTCATCTCGCTCATCAAACGTCTCCAAGCTCTGTTTTCCTTCTTGTGGACGAATGATGACAAATGCCACAGACCCTGGCCTTCATGTATTTTTAAGCTTGCGTTCTCTCTCTATGTATATGTATGTGTATATGTATATATGTATTTTAACTCTTTGAAGTCATACATATATACATGTGTACCCATGTGTAACATATACAGTAGTAGGTGTGTTTGGCTAGAAAGCACACTTCTTTTTTCCCTAAAATAGTGTTTTAAACAGAGCAGGTAAGTAGATGGTAAAGAAATGAGCTGTTACCATCCTGAAAGAGATTTTTGCACTACAACGCTGCGGCTCCTGTTGCAGGAAGGTCCTGCTCACTGAGAATAGGGAGGAGGAGGCTGGGGATCCTGACACGAGTTAGAGCTTTATGGAACTGAAATTTGACTATTCCAGCAAAAGGAAAAGTATGACTGGTTTGGGCATATTCTTTTCTGCAAATGATCACATGCTTTTCTTCCTAATTTCTTTTAACATAGCATTTTTTTTTCTTTTTCATGGAAGCAGGCTTTTATTACAGGGCTCTGACGTGATTATGTTGGGGTTTGTTGCAGAAGATACTCTTTGGCTTCCCCTCTTCCCTTTTCCCCAAAACGCTGACTGCAGTTGACCCTTCGTAGCGCTCGTTCTGCGCCTGCTTGTCTGTGCGGCACAGACGGGCAGGGAGGCAGTGTGGGAGGCTCTTGGCAAAGAAGGAGCACCCAGAGAAACCCCATCAGTGCAAGGACAGCTCTGTCGTCCTCCTTGAAAAGAAAACCCCTGAAGACCACTGCTAATTTTAAGAGGACGCTCGCCTGCAGCACTTCTTAGTGTTTGCTCATTTCTCACCTGCATTTTGGGCAAAAGTTTGAGTCAGAAGCGGCCCTGAGTCTTGATGCTTTCAGTGCACGTGAGCTTGCTGTTAATGCACGATTTCACACAGGTGTACCCCGCGAGGGACACCCGTCCCAGCAGCAATCTCAGGCGTCTGGCCATGCACACAGTTGGACGCGCACATGCAAGTGCTGGAGAGCGTTGCTGTGCCAGCTCTCTTGGGCTTCCTCATGTTGGTTTGGGCTTTTTTAGAACAACTGCCCACAAACGTTCAGGGCCGTCAGCACTGCTGACTCTGAACTTATTAAACATCCAAGGGGACAGAGTTTTCTGCAGTGACACGTGCACCTTCACCCTGAGGGCAGGACAGGCCCAATAGTGCGATGAGTTTGGGGGTTGGTTATTTCACATGTATGTGCTCTGGGTGCATAACGCACATGTGTCGAGGCACATCTTACACTGGTTTTATTTTAATGCAGTGGACTAATAGCAAGGTAGTATCAGTCTGTTTTGCAATTGGGAGAGTAAAGGAGTGGAAATAGTCCCAAAGGCTTGGAGTTGTTCCCTGCAGCTCCCTAGGACAGGAGCAGTCAAAGGGATCCTTGGCATCCTGCTGTTCTCATCAGTGTCAGTGGGAAAACATCCATGAATCAAAACCAAACCCCGAGAAAGTTGAAGTCCACTCTGCCTATTCGTGTCTGCCAAAATCTTCCTTCCAGGAGGCAAAAAATACCCCTTCCTGACTGACAGTCCCTCTTTAAACTGATTTATTTGTTCCCATCTATAAGGTCTGGTGCCTATGCTACTAGTTTCTTTTTTTTTGCAAAGTGCTGGAGAGCTGTTTCTTAGATCCTTTAAGTCACTGAGTAATTTCCTATCACTTAAAAAATTACAGCACATGGTCCTAACGACAGCACTTCTCATATTGCATGTTCCCAGCCAGAAGTGATTACTAAACACGCATGCATGCGTTTGAAACATTCACATCTGAGCCATGTATGATGTGAATGTCACGTCAGAGAGCCCGTACAGTGAACTTGAAGGACCCATGTGCATGAGAATGAGTTACTTCACTGATATTTTTTGGTTTTCAAGTTTAGATATATTTTTTCCTGCCTCTTTAAAAATACAGGCTTGATTGAGATTTTTTTTTTCTATCTTTGGCATGTTGATAATAGAGCTTTGTAATTGGTTTCCTAACAAGTAGCAGTATGAAGGTGCTAGTGTGTTTATATGGATGTGTATAGCTAACCCTGTAAAATGAACAGTGCTATTGTAACTTTTACTGGTGATGCTTGAAATACTTCTAAATAAGTGTGTGAGAGATTTAGGACAGATTTTAATGTCTTAGGCTTCTAGTTTTTCAAGACAAATAGAAGTAGTGAATCCAAATAAAATTTAAACTGTTGGAAAACACAGCAGAAAACCCACAAACACAGTGAAGAAACTCCCAAATTTCTATACTTCAGAATAATAATTAGTTGATTTCTCTGATATTTAGCATGATGAAAGATGAATGAAGTGATTTATTGTAAATTGAACAGATAAAACCTTCTCTTGTCATGTTACAACTGTGTGGCTTTGCAGTGGAGCTCCGAATAGATCCTCTACAAGAAAACTTTGTGTAAAAATAGCAGTGCCTAATTCACGTGATTAGCACTGCATGTGCAGGCTAACACTTTAAAGCACTGTTCTCTTTACAATAAAGGTAGTTTCTGTGGGATGCCCATTTTTTGAGATATGTGGCCTAGCATCATTTACTGTGCTTTATTAGGACTAATATCTTTCTTTATTATTTTTCCCTACCAACTCCAAAGGCCTTTGCTTGGTGGTCAGACTTAATGGTTGAACACGCGGAGACCTTCCTGTCACTGTTTGCAGTGGATATGGATGCTGCCTTAGAGGTGCAACCCCCAGACACGTGGGACAGCTTCCCGCTCTTTCAGCTTCTAAACGATTTCCTCCGTAGCGACTGTATGTATTGTATTTTGATCATTTCTTTTCATTGAGCAGTTCAGGTTATTGATGATACTTTTAGCTTCTCCGTGCTGCACAGAGAACTGAGATGGCTAGAGCTTTACAGTAAATAGTCTTTTAGTAGCGACTTGATTTTGATTTCCGTTAAAAAAAATGATGCTCTGATGCACAGACAGACATCCCTTAAATTAAATGCCTCGGTCAAAGGTGAGAAGCTGAACTTTTATTTTACTTCATCTTCTCAAGTCTCTTGGTAATGGCTGCCTGATAACAGGGAATTAGGTACATTAGATCTCACTGTCGTTAAGTGCATGTATTGTTTTATATGTGTGTGCTGCAGTTACTTAACATGGAACAAAACACAGTCCCTGCTTTAAAAGACTTTAAGGAAGGGGGGAAAATACTTAAAGTAAAGTAAATGAAAGCAAGAGTAATTCAGAAGAACAGTGCTTTGCGAAATTTGGAGGTTTTGGAGCCTTCTCCAAAGCACATGGGCACATGCAGGCAAAACCCTTGGGGATGTGGCAGGCCCCGTGCTGGTCCGACTGCTCCCCAGGAGGCCGGTGGCTCAGTTCTCGTTGCCCTCAATCAGGTGCTAGACCAGGGTCCCCGGGAGCTTTGCAAGGCTGCACGATGGAGCCAGGGATCCATCCTCAGCATCGTGGTAGTGAGTAACAGAAGAAGAAATGATTCTCCTCCCTGCAAAAGCCATAATGTTTGCCCTGCTGTATTTCTTACATCCATTTTATTCACAGGAGGTGGTAACGTATTTGTAACTTCTAAGTTTGACGCTAATGGGAAAAAAAAGATTCATTGTTTGTTTGCTAGTTTCAATTAAGGAGCCGCTCCTGCTAACTTTGTCATTAACATTGGTGACTGATGCCAGCTCCTGTTATATTCTTGAAGTTTCTTCCTACTAGCTGACAAATTCATTGTTTAATGAAGTTCCACATTGTGGTTTGTTGCAGAGGTGTTTAGTGACGGTAGTTTCTTACTATACTTTTATTTATCTATTCTAGATAATTTGTGCAATGGAAAATTCCACAAACACCTTCAAGACCTGTTTGCTCCACTTGTTGTTAGATATGTCGATCTGATGGAGTCCTCAATTGCACAATCAATTCACAGGGGCTTTGAGCGGGAATCATGGGAGCCAGTAAAGTAAGGAAACCTCCTTTGATACAATCGGAATTTGGGTGCAAATGGATGGAGATTCGTACAGAGATGAATTAGCAAACTTTACATTGGACATGCAGAAAGTGCTTTATACTTTCTAGTTTAATGCTAACAATAGAAGGCCTGATTTCCTCAGGGTTTTCAATTTAATGAAGGAAATGATATTTGCTTTTTTAAATGCATTGCTACCTCAGTTCAAACCTTGTGCCTTTGGACATGGAAGCATGAAAATGTGAAGTCCTTCTTAGCTGGCATGGCTTTTTGGATCCCATTCCAAAAGGCCTTTTCCAATGCTGCTTTCGAACTCAAATAGCTTGTTTTCAGAACAAAAACCTTGCTTTACTGCGTTCAGTCCAGCCCTATAACCTGTGTGAGTCATCACTGTGTTTATTCTTCCCGATACTCACTTTTTCCACCGACCCTGTGAAGGAATAGTGCAGCGCTGTGCTTCTCGAGTCAGCCCCGCTGCTGCTGGCTGCGACACGTGTTTCAGGGCGGCAGAGCCGGGTCCCGGCCGGAGCCGCTGCTCCCGAGCGCCCCGCGTTCAGGAGTAGGTGTTTCGAGACTGTGTCGAGGAGACGCAGAAGGGGCCAGCCCAGGAGGGAGCCTGGTGAGCTCAGAAGCCACTGGCACACAGAAACCCCCAGGAAACATAGGCGAGGTGGTTTGAGCAGGACCAATTATTAAATTCTGAAAAATAGGAGTTTGCAAGCAAGGACTGAGCAGACTGAGAGAAACCCCAACTGAACTCAAGAACTGGCGATGATAAAAATGTGGCGTGCACTTTAGATTGCTGTTGTTATTTCACAGGTTTTGAAGCATTGCTGAACCCTGTCATGCTTGCTCTTAAGAGCCAAGTCAGATCCTAGAAAGGAAAAGCACTGACTTTTCCTGCTAATAAAGATATTAAAAGAGAAAGACTGACCCTATGCCAGCAATGGGAGTTGAATGGCACCTCAGAGTGGGGATTCGGACTGGATGACCTCTGGAGAGTCTATTTTCCCTGCTTTTTTGTGATTCTGTAGGAGAAGTTAAGTGGCATTGTGCTCTCAAAGGTTGCTGTATAAAAGAACGTGTGGTCTTTCAGGGCTTTTCACACCAAATATGTTCAGTTTACAAGGAAAAGAGATTTTGTTCAGCAGCCAGCCTCCCATATGCAACCTGGAATCTGATCGCCCAAGTTTTTTCCTTTTTTCCTCTCTTGTGCATCCTCGGCATCCGTAAGGGTTCTGCCTGCCAAATCTCAGGCCTTTTCTTGACACCTGACCATCCCCTCTGTTTTGAGTGGGGTTAAGTGGCTGGCGTTCAGGAGTCTCTCTCGCTTTCCATTTGCTGTCTTTGATCTGCAGGCTAACAGGATTAAAAATCCTAAAAAATCATGTTTCAAATAAGCAGATGTGACCCAGAAAACATACAAGAAATAGATCTTTCGAGTAGGAGAATGCCATTTTTACAGCCACTCCTTCAAGCAGAATTGCACTTCAAAGTTAGCATTAACTTTAGTTTTAGAGCCCTGCTTTAGTAACAAATATGTTTGTATTTCCTTGTCTGTTACGAAATAGAGGCGGTTAACTTTGTCTAACTGTCCACCTCAGTCAAGCATTCAATAAGCAATTGATTCTACTCTTTTGCTTTTATCAGAAGCTGATACTATTCTGGCTTTTAATTACCTTTGTGGCTAAACTATAGATCTACGTAAGTACCTGCCTATGGTACTTGCCTGTCAAAATGCTTTATCCTCATATATGCCAAGATCTATCATTTTCAAGTTAACTTTGATAGTTTTTAAAAGATCTTTTCTTGGTCATGGTGGTTTTGCACTTTCAGGACTTACTGAATGCTTTGTGCATTGCAGTGACAAGTGAAAGCCTAGGATGAAGTATCTATCCATCGTATAGCTTGGGGTATTTAGAAGATCTGTTCCAGCAGGAAAGCGGGTGCTTTTCACAAGAAGCTTGTGTCCATCTGGTGAAAAGAGGCACGCCCTTTTTCTTCACTAGTTGGTATTTTGTTCTTGTGTTTCACATGCAGAAGTGCGAGTTGCAAATGCCAGCTTAGCGGGATCTGACCTGACAAAGGCATTTACCAGCGAATGCACAGAGGGTGGCATATACTGCAGAAAGGAAAACAGGGGTGTCATTCCTAACGTCTTGTGACAGTTTTCATGCACCGTTCAAAACTAAATATTAAGGTATCTTCATCTTTTGCCTCCTGGGCAGGCCACCGGTTCTTGTTTATCTGATCTGCTGTGAACTTGCAGAAAAACTCCAGACATATGGACATGTTTTCTTTGGTTTGCCCTGCTGTATCTACTTCTTTCTTCACTCTCATGTCCATACTGCAGCACCACTGAATTTTAGACCACTGATTTCCAAATATTTTGGACCAGCCAAGTCATGGCCTTCCATTGCAGCCTTTGCAGCCCAGTTTTTTGGGCGTTGGAAACACCACGCGGTATATGGTTCCCCAGCTTTCCTCCGCGCTGAAGAAATGCTTTCAGCTTGGCCTGGAAAGGTAAATCGACATAGATGTCTGTTCCACCGAGCCTGCTTTGGATCTCTGCAGTGAGCTGTGAGAACGAAATCTCATTATCTTGTGTCAGCCAGGAAATTATTCCGTAACCTAGAGTCTTTTGAAAGGGTTTCTCTATGCTTATGCTTGCAGTCAAGGCTGAAATATGTAGCCCTCCATAACCTGACCAGATGGCAGTTTGCAAGCATGTAATTCTTCTATTTTCATTGCTGAATACTCTGCACCTTATGCTACCAAAGTTAGGTATAGAAATCACAAACAGTGAGAAAGATATTGTTAAGTATTGAAAACATGGGGGAAGAAGCATCGATGTAATGTGCTCATGAGGGCTATATAGTCTTCCTCTGCAGAGCTGTTGAATTTGCAGGGGGTCCTTGCCCTATAGCTAGAGCAGCTGGTGTGCTTGTGTGAATCCACGCAGAGAAATGTGGAGCGCTTGTCCTTACGCACAGTGATCCAAATACGGAGGATACTGAGTAGCTCTGTTCTCTGGTGAGTTGAGAGGTCTTCGAAAAGTAGAGTTGCGCAATGATTTTTTCGTATTAGCTTCTCGGAGAATGCCAGTTTATCTTGCAGCCACCAGGCACGTACGTGTGTGTGTGTGTTTCTCTGTGCGTGTGTCTGTGTTGAGAGATCTTTCTGAGCAAATGCTGAGGTCAGTGCAATGACAACCAGTTTCTATTACTTAATTAGGAAGTTACTCATTGACCTATGGCTGTCTCTAGCACACACTGGTCCTGGCTTTATTACCTATTAATTGCTCACTAACCCTTTGCAAACTATTTATAAATCTATCATTAATATAAAAAGTAATTAAACAAAAAGGTGTGATTATACTAATCATTTGATGAGATTCTTCTACAAAATGCTAGTGAAAAATGTTTCCCCTTAACAGAAGCACTGTGGTAGTGAGAGTGAATATGTTTGTTACTCTTCTGGGCATCAGACAGAGGAAGAGCACGCATCTGACTGCCTACTTCACTGTCAAGCTCTTTGCTTCATACCAAGGCTTTTGTGGAGAGACTTGCTCTTGGAGTGCTCCTTCAGCCTAGGTAGTAAGCATCATTTGTAGTGATGGAAGAGACAGGCTGCCTCCTCAATCAGTAAATCATCTCAGGGGTCACACAGGGACTGAGCATCTGAGCATGGGCAAGGCTCTCATTTAGCTCTATCCTGAAACCAGGGGACAACTCAGTAAAAATACTGTGATTTTCTGCCCACGTTTCAGTATTGAGGCAACTCTACAGCATTAGCCCCCGTGTGATGGTACTTGTTTTGTGTGTTCAGTACTACAGTTACAGTGTGAGCCTTGGGATGCCATTGCAGAGGATGCTGCCAGTCTGATTGCGCTGAGAATTTAATAGGCAACACAGGTGTGCGCCATTTACATAGCTAATAGGCAAAAATGGGAGCGAATCAGAAGAAAACTAGAATACAAGCAGTACTGCTCCATCGTGTACTTCTTCAATCAAATGTGCCAAGATCCAGTCCTGAAACTGAGTCTTCCTAAATCAGGCAGCCCTCATCTTTGGTGATCCAAATGCCCACATTCCCTGCCTGCTGGCTGAGGTTATATTTAGCCACCTATCTTAAATAGGAATGGCAAGCTTTTAGAAACAGTTTCTCATCTTGGACCTGTAGTTTTCTGGTCTGAGCAACTGCAGGCTTGAACATTTGTTGGTAATATTAATCATTTTTTACAGGTCTCACTGCAACTGTTAGTCAGATAATTAGATCAGTTGAACCTGCAAAACTGTGCATGTCAATTCAGGAGAATATTTTTAAAATTAGTTACTGTATGTTAACATAATACACTGCATTATTTTGCTGTTTTGTTTTGTTTTAAGAGTATTAACTTATTCTTGCAACATATCCTTGCATCAGCAAAATAATGTGTTGTATAAAAGAAATATGTTTCCATGTGAATATAGTATACTGTTTACTCTAGAAGTCATATTTTATTAATACAGTGTTTTTATTAATATAACACTGTCACTTCTTGAATTTTAATATTAAAGCCAAAGGTCCTCTGATTTATGTATTTACCATCTGGCTAAGTTATTTAAGTTGCTTTTCCTTATACATTTATATGTTGTCCACCTCTTGGTATTTCTTTATTTATTCCATATCAGTATTTTACCACATGCACTGCCATTTTTGAAGATTTAACACTCTCTCAATCACTCTGGAATCTGTGTATCATTCAATAATCATGTCATCTTAATAGGCATATACAGTATGAATGGAAACAATGCATGGTGGTGGTACGTTAGTGAATTCCCATGTCTGCTCACTGCTTAATAAAGAGAACAAGCAGATCACATAAAGTCAAAACCACTAAGAGGTACGGAAACAAAGGAAAACAAGAACATAGGTTTTTTCACTGGAAAAAAGACTTTGGATTGTGTTTCTCCCCAGACATGGGATTTTATTCACAGAGGGAGAATGGGGATCCAAGTCACTATCAGTTCCCTAGGATTTGTCACCAGTGACAAACTGAATTCTTGTAGTGACATAGTTCAGATCTTTGCTTGCATTAGCAAATATTTATGCTGTATAGCCAGCAAAACCCCATTACTTTGGGGTTTGATTTACAAAATTTTTAGTAAGAAATGCTGTTCAAAATACATTTGTGACTGAAGAAAACTGCTAAGCTTGTAATATTCCTTGGAAGACAGAGTACCAAATTTGATAGCTTTCCAAGACTCCATGTAATGCTGCCTGTGTAACAACTTCTAATTTCATCCGGGGGAATGGGAGAGACCTTCTAAGGTGGCATGTTCTGGTACAGTCACTAAGACAAGGGAAATTTAGATGCTGAAGCTGTGTCCGTGCACATCAGGAGAAAAGCTGCCAGTGACTTTAGCTGAAATCCTGAAGTCCTGGTTCCGTTTTTACTGAGCCCAAATAAGGATCCAGTAAAAATGCTATAAAAGCATATGGATTTGTTCCTGAAATGAGATTGTAAAGACCATCCACGGACTGTGTCACAATGTGCCGCCCAGTATTATTACATTAAGGCAGAAACAAGATACACTTCTGAAACTGGCTTCTTTTCTGTTAGCCAGGAAATATGGGAATTAGGTAATCAAGTTTTGTCTCTTGCTCTCCCAAACCACCTGACATTTTTATTCTGCATGTAAAATATAACTGTGATGGGGTAGTCAGTGAAATAGAGCCAGTCCAATTATAACATCTAGGGACCTGACATACAGAAATACATCACGGCGTTTTGCAAACTCTAGGCATGCAGTGTTATTATACTGCACATTGTTTCAGGAGAGTATGTTGCATTAAATTAATACACTAATGTGTTTTTAAAAGATCTGGTTTTGCATAACAGTTGCACATCTGAAAATGTTTATTACAGTCATGATGCCCAAGTACACGTTTCATAAATTAACCTTTGAATGTCTTAATCACCTCATGGCCCATTTCCAGCCAACATTCATGTACCAATCCTGGATTTATTAAATGCGGTTCATTCACAGTTCACATACATAGATTTGGGCAAACCTGCAGGACCCGTTTTCTCTGCACACAAGGATCCCAGGCAGGATCGGGGCACTGCTCTTTGGCTAGGAGGAACCTTGTGGTTCCCCACTTCGTTGCTCCAGATGAGCCCATCTTTTTTTATCTGGAGAGTACAAGAAAAACAGCAAATTCTTGAAGAGAAATCCTGACTCCACTGAATTCAGTGGCAAGAGAAACTCCTATGGACTTAGCAGGGCCAGAATTTCCAACTCTGTATTTATTATTTTGAATCCTTATCAAGAAAAACACTCCAATTTTTTCTAGTACATCTCTTAGTGTAGCTATTTCACGTATCCATCCTACCTACCCGAGTATGTAAGAACTGAGATTTGCTTGCTTATGAGATAGATATTTTCAAGTAAAGGCTGCTCTCTGCACTTTTGAAATGGTATCAGGACTTCAAAGTTTTTGTGTGGGTGTTTGAGTACTCTGTTAATTTGCTACTTTGTGATTCCCCTTCTTTCATTCTGTTTTTTTAAGTAACTTGCTTTTTACTGCAGACTGCAAAAACAGTGCACTTAAGCTTCCATACTCATGCTTCTTTCTGAAATGTTTTGCTTCAGTTTTTTAACTGTCGTCGTGCTGTGAACTTTGCAGATTTGTTTACGAGTGTCACGTGCTTCTGCTACATCTGCATTGTCACTGTTATGGTATTTTTTCTTTCTGTCTGTTTCTTCCACAGGAGTTTAACAAGTAATCTGCCCAATGTGAATCTACCAAATGTGAATCTCCCTAAAGTACCAAATCTACCAGTTAACATCCCGCTAGGCATCCCACAAATGCCTAGCTTTTCTGCACCGTCATGGATGGCTGCTATTTATGATTCTGAGTGTGTATTCAGTTCAAATTAGATCTCATTTAAATTTAAAGTAATCTTGGCATGGATATGTATTGTTTGTTTCTGTGCATTATATAAAACTTTAAAGAGTGATACAGTTAATTAGACATTTCCTGAATGAGACACTTGTGAATTTTTGGCATGTGTATTTTGAGGGGTTTTTGTTTAAATCTTGAAAATTTGTCTGACTCCCACTGAGAGTTTGAGCAAGTATCTTGCTTTACAAAATAGCTGTCGACAGCGGGGCATGGTCTGAATGACATATGAACCGCAAAGCATATAATGTGAGCTAATGTGTCTCAGCAAAGAGTTGTGTCCAAAAGATGAGATGAACCAATTTCTGTGGACCAGATGTAGATCTAAATGTGAATTTTATTTAATGCAAGCTCCACATTCCCCAGATGATAACTTTTATCTGAATTTTGCTGAAACAGTTTACCAAAGAGGAACACATACTGCGACTATTCTTAATCAGTTAGTGGGAGGCTCCAGAATGCAGCTGAATTTTATAGCCTGAATAATCCAATGACCAACTAAAGAAAAATAACTTTAATATCAGCTTTAGATTGTGGCTTAGGAGCACAGAAGCCTTGCAGGAGCCTTGTGCTCTTCCCATTGCCTTTCAGAGAGTCCCTAGATGTGCACATAGCACTCAGAAGGGAGGTACTGCAAATCCCTGGCTCAGCATAAATTCAGCAACTTCTGTTTTTACAGCAGATTTCCATTAAAAGTCCCGGCCACCGAGCAGCACAGAGGGCGGCACACAGAGGACTAAGCCAGTCTCTCTGCAGTCAAGATAGGTGTTCTCCTGAGAGGTCCAAGCACAAGAGCTGACATCTCACCAGTTCTCCTTGCAAATTCCCACAGGGTCATTCAGGATCATGCTGACACAGGATGGTCTCGGCCAGCGTGCCCCCAGCCCCAGAGCCAGCGGCACCCACGGAGTGCAGAGCCGTGTCGTGCCCACGTGCAGGCTCGCGGTGATGAGCCTCCCCGTGTTCTGCCGCGCTGTCCCGTGCCCAAGTGCTCCAGCTCCTTGGGCTCCACGTTGCCCCGCAGCGAGTCCAGACTCCCCAGCAGCAGCTTGAGGAACCAAGCTGTGACCAGCACGCAGCCAGAAAAATGCATTTTCTGGTTCCTTTGTCCCTACTCTCTCTCCTCTCTTAAAAGTGAAGACAGAAGGAGGCCTCCAAAGCTCCCCCACAAAGCAGGAGGGCATCAGCTCATGGTAGCATCCCAGCTCAGGTGAGCGCGTGTTGCTCTTTCCCTGGGCAGAGGTGCTCCTGGGCACGTGCTCGTCCTCCATCAGAGCCGATGGGTGCTGAGAGCGGTGGCAGGGTCGAGGGAGCCAGGAGCAGGAAAACACCCTCGATTACATCTACAGCTGGAGTCCACCACACTGCCTCTGCCATGCGCCAGTTTGGTTGGAAAGCAGTGGTAGTGCACGAGAAGTAAAGCAAACGCTGATGTTTTCTCTTTCAACAGCTTTAAAATAACTTTTAAAATATCAACACAGTCATTTATGTGTCGAAGCTATACAACTCATATTCATGCTAAGATAGCTGTGTTAAAGGCTAGACTAGGCAGTTGTCTGTAAATAATTACTTGGAAGTTTTAATCTTTTTCTCTGTGCATGCTTTGTGGTATTGCTCTTGAAAAGATAAGAATCATGTCATGGCAGAAAACTGGGTAAGCCCTCTGAAAACGTAAAGCTTGAGGATAAAGGGCATATTGCAAGCTGCTGTGGGTGACTGTGGTTCTCACAAGCAGAATATTAACAGTGCACCTTGGAAATAAATATAGGATATTGTTTACTTGCATGGAGCCCTAATAATGAGCTGATTCAAAAGGAAGAAAAAGACCAAGAATAATGCTTTTAACATTTTAAAATCAAGTGGGTGTCAAGATATGGCTGTAGTAAATGCTAATTATTGCATTTGTGCATATTTAATTATTTAAAATATAAATTCTTGCAGTTCCAAAACTGAGTTTAGACTACCAAAAGGTTACTTATACCCAAGCGCAGGTTTGCACCAGGAGAAACTAAAAAATGGTGGCTAGGTGAACACTTGAGACTGTTCCACAAACTTGTCCTTCGATAAAAGACACCGTTACAGGAAATGCCTGATTCTTTATCTTTTCATTCTTCTGGTTTCCTTTTACTCACCCTTCCCTTCCATCAAGGACATGTTACCTGTCGCTTAGTGTCAGATACATTTATCTTACGGTCGAGACGATTCATTCTTTATATTGTTACCTCTGTGAGCCCAGGACCCCACAGGACCCCTCTAGCATGTTGGGAATTTGGTTTCCACCTTGCAGTAGCCCTGTCTGCATTAGCTCTGATTTCCTCTAGCATTAACTCAATGCAGCTGGCATCTGTCACAATAGAAACACCCTCCCTCATCTGTTTCTATAGATGATGTCAGCACGAGTGGTAATGCATGGTGTGTTAAATATCTTATAAATTACTGTGTTAGCATTAGTGGTATGCGAGGAGGGGGTTGAAACTCTTGAAGCTCCCTCGGCAATTGTTCTGCAAAAAAGTGAGGGAGAGGGAGAGAGGGAGAGAAAAGGGTTACAGATGCATAAATTTCTCCGCACAAACAGAGCACAATCAAGGCCTGTATTTTTATTCTGTAAGTGGAGGTTTGGGATATAATTGTACTGTGAAAAGCACCACGGTAGCTATGCACTGCAGGGCCAAAGAGCTCCATCTGAACAGAGGTGTGGATAAGAGACTCTACGCTTTGGGGAGAAATTCAGAGTTTTGTGACAGACCAAAGATGTTGCAAAATAAATCCAAAAGCCCAGGAATCTGTTGTCCTGTAGATGCCTTTGCAAGAGGCAGATCTGCGAAAAGGTGCAGCAGTCAATCCAGCCAAAACTCCTGGATATGAGATGTCTAGTGTCCTTAGGTCAATTGACTTACCCCGATTTTTTTTCAGCTGTTCAAGAGATAAAGCGTGTCCTCGCTCACCACTTGTTAGCACTGTCCCTTACCTGGAGATGGGGATCCCCTTGGGGAGGACAAGGCAAACTGGAAATATAAATTGGAGGGGGGTGAATTGCATGAAACCCTAAATTTTAATAACTGCATACATTCTGGTATGGTAGTTATTATCGATCAAGGATTTTCTGCCACAGTTTCTAGCCTTAATTCTTAATAATCACGTACATTAATGTGGTTATTAACTAAGGCTGATTTTTACCATACACACATTCTTCCTGTTAATATGTGTAATTCATAATGTTGTCTTATTCATCTGGTCTGGAAAGCTTTGTGGGTTATGACAGCAAGGTAGATTAGGCAACTGTATGGTAAAACTCAAAATCCTGATGGTGGAGATTGCCAGCGTTGTCCTGTGTATGAAACTACTGTCTGCTCCACGCCTGTTACAGGAATGGTCTCCACATCAGGGTACGCCAAGCCTGATACCACTTGTGACTGTTGTTTCTGTTTTACCCTGCCAGCAACGGATCGGGCACCTCGGAAGATCTGTTCTGGAAGCTCGATGCCCTGCAGACCTTCATTCGGGATTTGCACTGGCCCGAGGAGGAGTTTGGAAAACATTTAGAGCAACGCTTGAAGCTTATGGCAAGTGACATGATCGAGTCCTGCGTGAAGAGGTACGTGTGCTCAAAGCCACGGGGCAGCTTCCTCATGGGAGCTCACAGGGGGCATCGTTTTTTTCTGTCTTCTTGGCAATGCTGTGCTTTACCTTTCAGCTTCACTTCAACCATCATTTATTAGTGACTGTGGGTCATTGCTGCCCAGCACAGGCTTGGTGGAAAGCCACCCTGTGACTGTCAGTTCTGGGCTCTCCCAAGCAAACCTTTGTCTGCTCAGGCTCTGGAGAGCACATATTCACAACACAGCAATAAATCACCTATTATTTCAATCTTTATAGGGGTTCCCTGTTGTTGGGTGCTTCACATGAGGACAAGTCCTTATAATGCAGTTTGGTGTTGGTGGGGTTAAGTGCTGAAGGCATAGCTGTAACATCCCAGCACCCACCTGAAAACCACAGATGCATGAAAAAAAACAAGCAAAATGTAATCCCAAACAGGGGGTCTTGTGTAGCGAGGCACACAGGCCTCACATCTGCCTTTGACGGAGAAAAGCCATGGTATCAGCTGCCACGTTGTATGATAGTTACCTGCAGAACTTCCAGAACAGAGAGGTTTCGTTAAAAAAACTTTTAAACATACGGGCAGCTGTCGTTTTGAAAACAAAATGTTAAGTTTCAATTGTCAAACTTTCCATGGTAATTTATGTTCATTTGGCTTCAGTATTGATTAGGCAGGAGGAAGAAGTTAACTTTGCATTCTCTGTTGTGCAAAAAATTAATAGCCAAAGAGAAGCACCGAAGGAAAAACGCGTGCCTATTACAGCTAGCGTGTGCTAATAATAGCCCCGGGTTGTGTGATGTGGCTGTTCTGCAGCACAGTTATCTGGCCACTCTGCAAATGCAAGCGTGGGATTCATTGTTCGCAAGTTCCTCGCAGTCTGGATGTACAACGTCAGCATCCGAGAAGGCACGTTTGGTCCCTGCGATCGCAGCAGTAGAGTCACACGTTGGAACGCAGACAGTTCGAGGCTTGCTCTTGCCATCCTGGAATAAAACCCAGTAAATTTTAAGTGCAACGTGGCGGTTGCAATGTCTTTGGCATTGAGCAGGTTACCATTTATTGCTGCAGCTGGCCTTCAGTCCTTTCGTTGGCATGAGAGCTGAGTTTCGGTTGCGTTTCAGTTGTCTGACCGTTCTTTAAGAGCAAACTGAACGCTGTTTATTCGGTGCTCTGTAAACAGTAAATGCTCTATTTGAGACAAAGTGGGGTTATTCCTGCAGCAGCGTGGATGCTGATTTGCAATCTGAAGTGATAAACGTAGTTCTTCGGCACTTGGGCTCAGCTCTGTGCTTCTCCGTGCTTTGCTTCCACCTGGCTCCCTGAAGGCCGTCTGTGCGCACAGCCTGGAGCTCTGCTATCTGCTATGCCACCCAATTCCATGAGCATAATACTTATTTTCTCTTTTTTTTTTTAACACCTGGTACTGGACATCTTTGCTTCATTTTTAAATAAGTGTATTGTAAATACGTTTGCCTGTAGTGCAGTTATAACTGATGATCTACAGAACGAAGAAAGGCTAGCTGAGATAACTCAGAAAAATAAGCAAGTCTCTAGGTACATCTGAAGAAAGGCTTGTGTGCCTGAAAGCTGGGGGTTTTTTCCCAACTGCTTCAACCTTTTAAAAATATATTACCCCTCTAAAAACCTGGCCCAGCTTGAAATGGTGTGACTAAATATAATGATTCTGAACATAAGTAAGTAAGAACATGCTCATCTCTGCGAGGAGATGGAAAATCCCAGTCACTTGTGGTCCCTTCAGTAATTATCAAGATTTTAGTCCCTGAGTCCAGGCTAAATCTGGCACTGGTAATTAAATCAGTTCAAATGCCACTGCTGATGTAAACCAATATGCTGCTTTCCCTATTTATATCACCTGCAAACAGGGCCTGGCTAAGGTTTCTTTAGCAATTTCAGTTTGACACAACATTTTCTTCGCGTCTGTCTCTAAACCGTTGAATACCATTGAACAGGCGCCCCACCTTCCACGCTTGGTTGTATTTCGGTGCTGTCAGGAAAGCAGTCCGTGCAAGAGAGGCCCGTTCTGCTAACGAACCCAGCCAGGAGGACCTAGGTACCAGCTCAGATCTGATCACAAGGAGGAGAGTTTCTCATTTGTAAATTAGTTTTCATTTGCATAACCTTTGGGGGATCTTTCAAGATTAAAGTTATTCCTAAGATGCAGCTGATATTATTTGTTATTTCTAAATTGAAGCTCCTATGCTAATTTGTTGGCAGATTCTGTCTGATGTGATAATTGTTCTGTGTTAAATCAGATTAGCAAAGTACCTCAGGAATCTGCAGAGGGGCTCAAAAGAAAGACAAGGTAATGTCCACTAGGCTGGTAGTATTCCTGACATGATATGTTCGAATCACAAATGTCTTGATATCCTAAAATATGCCGGATGAGCAAATTCTCTAGTCTTTGGTCAGGCAAAGCTGTTACTATAGCACGATTTGTAACTGCCAGCCAATGAGGTCGAATTTTAACTGAATGAAACTTCACAAGAGCAGTGATTTTGTGTGTGGACTTGCACTTCTGTGTGTGTTCATATGTGCATAACTGTGCATGCCCATTTCACAGATGTATTCTGGTAAGTACGTATTCTTCAGATAAATCACTTCTTTAAACTTCTGAGAGAATTAGGAGGTTTTGGCAACCAAATAAATCATGTAGATGTAAAAGCAGAGTGATCTGGCAGTGTCCTTCAAGTCAAGGAGTGAACAGATTTGTCCTTTGTGGTTTGTGTTATGCAGCAATAGGAACTTCCTTTAATGCATCAGGCTTGCTAGTTGTCTGTATTTCCACTGTGGTTATAAATTAGCTAATGCAACCAAATTATAGGTGTACGTTGACACTGCTGTTCGTAACATCATCACACTGTTTATCAAGCATGAGAAAGTCATAGTTTCTCTGAAACCGTTCCACACTTTATAAATAGTACGTATTCTGTAAAGCGTGTTTCTTTTTAAACTGGAAAATCATTTCTAGTAAAAACACATTTGTAACAATTGTACTATAACAATCCCAGAAGCATTTGGCTTTCCGTTTTGTTGAACTCTTCTAAGCATTGTGTTTCACTTAGGTACTAGCTTCAGTTTTTGAAAAAGCAACTAAAACATCTTCTCCTACTTTCTTTAATAGAACCAGGATTGCATTTGAAGTAAAGCTGCAGAAAACCAGCCGATCAACAGATTTCCGGGTCCCTCAATCAATATGCACCATGTTTAACGTCATGGTGGATGCGAAAGCTCAGTCAACAAAGCTTTGCAGTATGGAAATGGGCCAAGAGGTAAACATTCAGGTTCTTCTTTTTGCAGAATTTAAAGGCAATGTCATGACATTTCCTATCTCCTGTTCTGCTAGTTTCAGAGATGTTGTATCAGTTGTGGATTTAGCCTTCCGTATAGAGTGTGCTGGTGAACATGCAGGGGGGCACTCTCAAAGAAATCTAGTGAATATAAACGGTCAGAATTCCTGTCACACAGAAGTGATTTTTTGCAAGGACTATGGTATGCGTAAGGTGTCTCTAAAGCCTGCTGCTGCATGATAACCGTATTTATTGAGTCATTAATTCCACCTTGGAGCCAGCTGTAGGCAACAGACTTCTTGTCTGTGACTATTTTCTATAGCCAGACCTCAGGAAAACAGAAGTGCCACATTGTTGCTGTGATTCTTGTAAGAAAAAAACAAGATAATTTGCAAAAAGTAGATTGAAAATTCCAAGTGAGGTGACTTCCTTGAATACTGGCTGTAATCAACAAGTTGGATGAGCCTAGATTTCCAGGTTCTTAATGACTCAAGTTTTCCAACAACAAACCTGTTTTAATTACTTGCTGTTACATTTTTTCTTCTGAAGTCATTGTTGCAGCTTGAAGTTTCCATGAATTGATCTATGAATTAGAAAGACATGCTAAATTGGTCTAGATTGAATGCATCACAATGATCGTTTTGCTACAGTGGCTTGAAGCCAAATTAAATATTCATATACCAGTCCAGAATAAATTCACAAATACTGTTTGGCTCTCCTATCTCACTGCTTGTCAGCATTTCCTGGATAAGCTCTTTCACTACAACTTTGCATGGTCAGATTTTACAGTAAATCATTGCAAGTCGTTGGTTCTTTTTTCTTCTTTACATCATCCTGATCTCTGCTCCTCTGAAAGGGCCAGCTCCAAAGGCCACTGCGTGCAGCAGGGATCCCTGCTCTGACGCCAGTGGAGTTTGGATCACGCCCAACTTTTCTTTTTAATTTTTTTATGTGTTTCAATTGTAACATTTTATTTGTGACAGTCGCTTTGCAAGAGGGGTTTCAGACTGCGCATCATCAGGTTCTCCCCCATCCTCCGGGTCAGCTGAGGGCAGATTCTCCCCGGGCTTTTGTTGTCCGAGCCCGGATGTGAAGTTTTCCACCATTTTCTGTTCCTTTATTCATGCCCTTTGTATCTCCCCCAGTTCCTCAGCCCACAGCCGCCTCCAGCATCTGCCCCTTCTTCGGCCGGGAGAGCCATGGCTGCAGGCTCCCCGCTGCGAACCAGGACCAAGCCCTTCAAATTGCACTGCCACCGTCCCCAGGACGGTGAGGTTTTGGAGATCAGCCAGACTCCAATACCATGACAGGGCAAGCTTGTGTTACTAATAGAATCAGTGGGTTTCCTATTCAGATAGTGCCAGACCGATAACCTTAGCTGCATCTGGATCTAGCCTGACCAGACCCTCGCTGTATCTTCCCGCGCTGACTTAGGATGCTCTGTAGTTACCAGAGTCTCCTCTGAGTTTTGAGCATCGGTTGCATTGCACGTTTGGCCCTCGCCAAATTGCAATTCGAAGGAGATCAAGGAGCAGCCCAGCCGCTCCTCCACTGCTCCCGGCAGCCCCAGTGTTTGCGCTCGTCTCGGGAAATCTGCCTGTGCCGCTTGGAGAGGGTGTTCGGTGTGGCAGCCCCGAGACAGCAGCCCTACTGCGGCAAGTCGCAGTCGCTGTGCCATGAGGTTTTTAACAAATAGCTGAACTAATAGACCTGTAAAGCAGATGTAAATTATCAGTGCATAAGTTACCATTTAGGGCAGCAGTGTTTTATGCCCCCTCCCTTTTTCTTTTCTTCCTTTTAATGAGTTTTCCTTCCTCCCCCTCCGTTCGCTCATGTCGCTCCATATTTCGGCTGCCTCCACCTCCCCTTCTCAAAGCTTTGCAAACCTGCGCGTTGAGATGTCCGGGCTGGGCGGCTAAAGGGTAAAGGCTGAAGCATGGCTCCGCAGTTAAAGTCCACGGGAGGTGGACAAAATGCCGCCCCGGCTCTTCCAGTCCCGAGCAGAAACAGTGAGACAGTCAGACAACGGGGAGGTGAGAAACCGGCTTTTGAGCCCGTGTCCCCCCCAGCAATTCGGCCCAGTGGGTGTTGGGTGCGTGGCACCGGGTCCCTCTGCCCTCCCCGCGATGGCGGCCGCCGGCAGCCCCGGGCACTGCCGCAGCGTCTCCTCACCCCGCGGCGAGCGGCGGTGGCAGCGTGCCCAGAGACTGTGATCCCCCTTGCAGACGGTTCAAAAACAGCAAAAAGGGCTAAAATTGTCAAAGAGATTGTTCACACATCCGAGTTTGCTCAGACCTAGCCAAGGAAGACATTTTGATTGGAAACAAACCATTGATTTTTATCACTGTCAGAGCTGTACGTGGGTAGAGAGACAGACTTTCTCGACGCATTATTTGACCTCACTTCTATCATTTCCCTCCCACCCTAATGGCCCTTTCTTTTGAGACTACCTTCGGTTATAGTCACTTTAACAGATATGTGAATGCATTTTCCGAGTATTACCCTGTGAAACAAACACCCATCATTTCATTTCCATTTCCTTGTCTCTAAAGGCAGCTGTTAAAACATTTGGTAAACATACTTTACCATCTTAAATATTTATTTTTCCTCTGAATTTTTAATACATCTAAGGGGATAAATGTATGTATTAAATGTTTCTCAGTTGGTCTAGTATGTTTCTATTTAATATCCAAGGTCAGATGGTCCTTAGAGAAATACAACATACACACAATCTGTTACATGACAAGGCAAGATACTCATCACATAAAGTCAAGTTGAATCATTGTAGTGCACTGATTATGGATTGTAATAATTGAGCTAATAGAAAACTATGATGAACTCAATCAAAAGTCGCGATTGCACTGAGTAAAGCAAACCAGTTATGTGATCTTTAACCCCAGGCATTTTCATAAGAAATGTGAAAAGAGCTGTTAGAAACTCTAGCTTATAAGCCAGACTTCTAGGAGAGAAGCACTAGACAGTCGTTCTGCATAACACAGCCTTGTCTTACCCCGTCCTAGCCGGGAGCTTTTCCTAAGGTGGAGATGGGCGTGCAGCTCCGGTGTGCACCGTGTGCATCTTCTCAGAGCTGAGGATCATAAGGGAAGGAAGCAGAACTAGTGCAGGACCCTGGGTCGCACTGTGCCCCGCTGTTTGCCCCAGCCCTGGGGGACTTCCAGGTCTGAATTTGCCCCGGGGTCTCCAGCCGCTGATGGGACCGAGCGATCCAAGTGCTGACGACACCGCCGTGGTGCATGCTCGGCTACAGAGGGCCCTTTCCTGCTGTCGTTCCCTTTTCTCAATGCTGCATTTTAATTGCTGTCAGCGCTCTTCTTATTTGCTTTTTAAACAAGCTTTTAGTTGAAAATACATTGGTCCACACATTTCACACTGTGTTATTTTTGCGCATGCCTAGCCATTCTTTGAGTTAAAACTCATAATTTATCCAATGAAAACAAACAGCAATAAATGTCATCCCTTACATCCAGCAGACAAAATCCCTCGATTCAAATAGTACGATAATGAGGTGAATTAAGCATGTCTTTTGAACTAATATACGAAACTTAGTACCGAGTTAGGGGAGCTTTGATTTGAATTCCATAAATCACCATTTACAAGGGGCAAGGATTTTCAAAAGCACGTGCGCTTTTGAGCGCCCTTGGCGGGACGCTTATGATCTCCGGTGCGCACACCCAGCACCAGCCCTGCTTGCGTTTTCCTGGGCAGACACCAGTTTTTGAGTGTGCTGGAGCCAGCGTGGTCATGCCCACGGCCACACGCGCGCGTCCAGTTGAATGTGCGTGCTTTTCAAAACCAGGCCCTGGCTTCATAGCTCCGTACGTGTGCATGACCTCTGTTGCAGGCTTCATTTTTCTGTGCTCAGTTGGTAGCACATTTGTACTCCCATCCTCCGGAGCAGTCCTGCTGACGTGTGCAGGAAACGCTCCCTGCGGCACTGCCACCGTCCACCCGCATGGCATCTTCCAGCAGCACCACCTGCATCCCACCGCCCAGAGCAGATTGCGACAACATGACAGAGGGCTAGAGAGATCTAGAGCGGGAGCTTTGCACAGAGGGTGCCCTGGAAAGGTAGAAATAGGGAGGAAAGGACTCCCAGAAGTGAGCGGCTGCACATCCCCGTCCCACTGCAGTGCAGCTGAGCAGCTCAAGTTCTTCTGGAGGCCAAATTGGCACCATCTTGTCCAGCACGCAAGAGCGTTTCTATAGGCAGCAGGACCTGTAGCCCGGGCTGGCAGGTTCAGTGATAGTTCTGTGAAGACCTCAGGTTGTTCTCCAAAGGGCCTCCCTGTGACAGTCAACCACCTGGGACAACTTGCTGAGGCCCAGGTCACCCACTCTGCTGCAGCCCATTGCTCTGGTCACCTGGCACAAGCAGATGCTACCACCGTCAGTTCAGCTGAGCTCCCCTCTTCCTCCCTGCCAGCCCAGCCCTCTCCTGGCAGCCCTTCGGCCATCTCCCATGCCTCCTGCATTTCTCTCTTCCCTCGAGGCACCCCAGAGCCTAGCAGACTCTTAGCTGCCCTTGCTCTTTCCCTCATCTCCTTGTTGCCTGCCCACTCTCTCCTGCCCAGGGAAGGGAATTACCCAACTCCTTGGTTGCACTGTCTTCTGGGCACACAGAAAATGCACTTGCAGAAGGAAAACACCATGGGGAAGATACTCCCCATATGTGCAGACCCCCTTCCCCTACATTGTCTTCCCAAAGAGGTCCTGGCCTTGTACCTGAGGACTTCGGTAGCTCCTACCAGTATGCAGCTGTTACAGGTCCCTTAGCCCTGGGGCTACGTCTCCAGGTGCGTGGGGGACCTGCCAGCTCAGTCCTGGGCACCGAAAAGCGTAAGTCCACATTAAGCAGATGAGTCATGAGTAACTGCTTGCTATAAGGGACTCTTATACGTCTTGACCTGCAAAGCGGGATACTGAGGAGGAACTGCAGATGCAAATACTGCTTGTTTGAGTAAGTTTTTTCCTCTGAGCTGGCCTGGCAGATCGGAGTGGCAGCCCATCGTGTGGCTGTACCCAGTGTGTCCTCCCGATTCGGTCACGCTGTCACGGTGTAGCTGCTGAGTTGGTCCAGTCGAGATTTTGGCAGTGGTGTGCAGCCCTGCGCAGCACCTTGAGCTCTGCTTGTCGACAGGGTTGCCTTCCTCTGCCAAGTAAAATAAAGCCATAAGAGACTGTCAGGAGGTAGTTAGCATAAAATCCTGTCCCTTCCCCCGTTTTACTTCCTGAAAACGTTACAGGTAGCAATCTCTGCTATTTCCCTGAAAGGAGGTTTTGATTGCGTTTCATTTTCCATTGCTTATTGTTTCTGTGCATGATGCTGCTTTTCTCATAGCCCCATTTAAAAGGTCCCTTTCTTTTAAAGATTTTGTTTTATTTATTGTTTATCTTCATATGTTCTTTTTCCTGTCTTTTGCACTTTCCTCTTTATTTCTGTCCCCAATCATCTGAAAAGTTTGCTAAAGAGTGGGTAAGTGTGTCCTACTTTTTTTTTCTTTTTTCCGAATTCCTGTGTTAATGTGTTGTTGTCGTAGAAAAAAAGAAACCGTTCATACTACCCATCAGACACTGAGACCAACGTCTAGCATTTGTAAAGCCCTCGCAGTCTTCATTCCCCAAAGTCTGATTAGTATTTAAAGCAGATTTGTCTCTTTCAATGTGATTTGATGTTAACATTTTAAAACAATATTAATGCCAAGTGGTAATGAATATAGTGACTAGCACCAGTGCTTGAAATGTTTGACTGAAAAATCAAATGTTTTGTGTTGGAAAGCAGTCATAATCAGTATTTTCTCAGTCCATTGAAAATAAGAATATACTGTATGTTTTCACTAATTAAATCTTGTATTGGAAACAGGTCTTTTCTAAATTAGTAGAAGACTGTATTTTTGTACCTATTCTAGCCATATTGCAGCTGATTGCATCAGAGCTCCAAAGCGAAGCGAGGTTTGGCGCGTGCAGAAACTGGGTTGAAGATTCAGAGTGGCTGATGCCGCCGGCGCTGGCCTTGGTCGGCCCGTGCTGAGCGGCTGCCGCGGTGTCTGCTGACACGCAGCGCTCGGAGCTGCATTGCCTGCTGGCTTTCGCATGAGACCAAAAGACCAATCGTGGTCCACTGCCGTTTTTTTTAAGTATTTGATAGTCACTAAGCAAAGCGTTTAAACAAGTGCTTCGTTTTAACCATGTGCCTGCTGAACCTGACGCGTAACACGTGTTCAGGTGCTTTGCTGGAGCAGACTGGAAGTGCACAACGTTATCCCCAGTGGTTCAGCCCGTTGCACGTCCCTCCGGCACAGAAGCTGCTCTCCACTGCCTTTCCTAAGAGCCGTGTGCTTTCCGGTGCCCCGGGAAAGGGTTGCCCGTTTGCCTCCGGCGGGAGGCGTATTTGATTGCCAGGTGTGATTCAGGTGCAAGCTGAATTGGACAACGCTTGCCAAACTGGAGCAAAAAGACTTGAGGATCTTTGCGAGCACTGAGGATCGCTGGCGTGCTTACGCATGGCAAAGCCTCCCCTCCGGCACGGGCTTGCGGCTCCTGCCAGAGCCAAGGGAGCTGCAGGCCCACAAAGAGGGCAGGGTTTGCCCGTGCTTCACAAACTGCTCTAAGATCCTCCTGAATTTAAGGTCTTGTATAAATGCAACTAATCTGGCCACTGTAGTGGAGCACAAAGTAATAGGCTGCATAATTTTTCAGTTAATGCTACAGCATATTGTAGTTTAGCAAGGGAAGTGGCTGACAGTCGTAGAGCTCTTGGCTGTGATCAATGCTAATATTTTCCTCCGCCTCTCCTTTTATTTTTCTTTAGCACCAGTACCATTCAAAAATAGATGAACTAATTGAGGAAACCGTCAAAGAAATGATAACACTCCTGGTGGCAAAGGTAACCTTCAGCTTCAGGTGAAGTGATTCACTGTTAACATTCCTTTTTTAATATGTGCGTTTCCATTAAAATGTGACACATTAAGATGTTGAATTGGCTTCTTGTTTCTCACAGGAAAGATCATACATCTCCCAGTCCTTTCATGATGTCTCTTTGATGATTAGGAACTGCATGAGATGTAATGTTCTGTTAAGTAGGATTGACATACTGGGCCAGAAGAGGTTTTAAGGAATAGGTTTTGTGCTTATGGGGTAACACCCCATGGTCAGCATCACCCCACAGCACTGAGGGTAGCTGCAGTCAAGAGGTGGCACCACTAAACGCCTCTGCGCTAGACCTTGGGGGTGGCTCAGAGGTGGTCACCACTCTTACGCTTAAGGACGTGTGGCAAAATAACTTGTCTCGTTCGAGATCACCACACCCTCTGCTGACAGATTAATTTAGAGTTGACAATACTTGGAAATACATTCCAAAATATCAGGTTTAATTGTTTGGAAACTGTTTTTTATCAGAGAGGGCTCCTCTAGTTCAGCTGCCAGCATTTTCCGAGGGTTGTGTCTACGTCTGGTGCACTATGCAAACACAGAGAGGAATTGGTAAGTAGAGGAAAAGAAAGTGGGGTGTTTTTTCCTCTACTTTCCAACTTTCTGAGAACAAGTCATCCCTATTATACAGCAGAGACCTTTAAACATAATCTGCCAACATATGCCGGTTTGATTCTTCTGCAAGAATAACCAGCTAACTGCATGCTTGCCACGTCTTCCTGGGAACAAGAGCCACCCAGCTTCTCGACGGGAGAGGGTGCATTGGCGTCCATGCGGGGTGGTGCCCACGCTGCACCCACTGTCCCCACCATCACCCTTGGTACCGCAGGGTGATTTCCACCCAGCGAGAGGTGAACCACGTTGCATCTGAAAGGTGGTCCTCCTTCCTCCCTGCTCCCCAGCCTGCGGTGCTCGGGGGCATGTCATCAGCTGGGAACAGTCTGGGTTCATTCCTTTGGAAATGCTTTGGCTTCACCAGGTTCTTTGAAGCTAATCCTCATTTTTACACCCTTATTAAATTATTAAAAATAATTGCAGTGTTTTTTGTGTTCGTAGTTTGTCACCATTTTGGAAGGAGTCTTGGCCAAACTGTCTAGATACGATGAAGGGACTTTGTTTTCTTCTTTCCTGTCATTTACTGTAAGTACGGACAAAGTCTTCTCTCTCTTTTTTTTTTTTTTTCCTAGTTTGTATTCTCTGCTCTCCCAGGACTAGATTGGCTGTGAAATAATTCTGTCCTTCTGTGATGTTTGAGCACTGTGACCCTACACTAATAGACAAACAAACCGTATGGAGATGTACAGCACTTAAGTACACAAGGGGCACTGGGCATCATATGGTAGCACAGTGTAAAGCTGTCTCTGGTCACCATTCTGGTTGCTGGATTTTACTCCACTGAGCAGTGTTATGAAGCAGAAAAAAACATTGCACTGTACATCCACTCTTTGTAGCTAAATAAGTTGCTTTGTTGACACCTTGCATTACAGGGCTGTTCTTGTCATTCTTCTGGCCATAATGGCGACCATTTTAAGAAGCTGAAAAACAAAATAAGGGAGAGCTAGGGGAGTACCATCTTATTTCTGAAAGAGAACAAGATAGGGAAAGATGCCCTGAGGTTATACAGCACAAGGTGCCTCTGGTGCCAGGCTCCATTTCTCCCTGACGTTGCAGAACCAGTCCATAGCTTGTCACATTGCATATTCCTAGAGGGGTGCTGGACAGGAACAATATCCATGCAAAGTTTGTCTCTGTATCAACAAGGTTTTAGGAATCCGTATTCCAGAGAATAGATGTGACAGCTCCTTAGGACAAATACATAGCAGCTGAGTTTCGAAGGTCGTGTGAAAATGCATGCCGCAACAGCTACTAGCTCTGCAAGCCTAGCTTCTCTTACCTGGGTGCCCAAAGAGGTGTGCAGCCAAACACATGTGTCTCTGCTTGTCGGGAAGTGGCATAAAAATCCTGGTCCCCCGGGGCAGTTGCACACATTCAGACGGCCCATCTTGCGCTCACTCGTTCGTGGAGACTGGGCTGGAGGGACATGGCGTCTCCCTGCAAGTTAGAGAGGCTTCCAAGACCTCTTTCAGGAGTTCCCTTAGCTACTTGCAGTTGTCTCTTGTTTGCTACTGTTCAGCTCTTTTTGCTGAATTTGAGTCAGATCCTTGTGGTTTTGTAGGCTCCATTCGGAAGTCGGGGTGGTGGGAAGGCGGGTAGGAAGCTCACCTGCCGAGCTCGGAGGCAGCGTTCGGAGGCAGTGGTGTGCACACAGGCTGGCAGCTTGGCTGAACCGCCAGGGACACTGCCTTTAAGCTAAGTGTCCTGACTCCTCAGGCTTGATGGAGGCGCTTTGGAGGGCGAGGGAAGGGAGGGCGTCCCGCCAGCCGGCCGCGGAGATGCCGCAGGCTCTGCTGCGCGAGCAGCAGTGGGCATCTCCCACCCGCCACCCCGCACGCTGCTGCTCTCCCAGAGCAACCTCCGGCACCGCCACGCGGTTGCAGCCCCGGGGTGCCCGTGTCGCTGGCCGCAGAGGTGCGGGGAGAGGGCTGGGGGGGATAGCTCCCCTCGTTTCAGTGCCGCCGGGGGTTACGAGATGCTCGCGTGCCAGCAGCAGAGGATGTGGAGGCGGCAGCTTTTCAGGCATCGGAAGTACCGGCATCAGCCCGGGTAGACGGCGTAATGTGCAGCTCTTCCTTCTCCGCGAAGCCAAGCTGTTCCTCGGTTGGTGCTGCGCCGCTCCCACCACATCCGACTGTTTACGCTGCCGGGCGCTGCTCCCTTCGAGCCCCGGCCACGCTCCGGCTCCGCTTTGGGGCAGCGTTTCGCGTCCCTGCCTGCCGGCGTGCTGCCCGGCGGGAGGGCACAGCAGTGCTGCGGTCTGGGGCTCGGAGCACCCCGGCATCTCTGGCGGGGTGCTGAGCCCGCGTCCCCCGAAACTCAGCACCCCGCAGGAGAGCCACTTGCTCCTTTCCGGGCAAGGGATGTCTCTTGCTTGGGCCTCCTTGTTTGCCGGGAGGGCACCACGTGCAGCTTGCACTCTGAGGTTGAAGAGCAACCCTGACTTCTTTGGCGCTGGGCTTGCAAAGGCTCTGCTGAGGCCCCTTCCCTGCACCCCTGTTTCCTGCGGTAGTAATGTGCTTTGCTGTGTTTAGTATTTGCAATGATAAATAGAGAAGCTCTCTCTTGTTACAGCATGCTTGCACCACCTCCCACGTTTTCCCTGTCTGAACAAATACAACAAAGTGTTATGGTCCAAGCCTGCGACTTCTAGAAAGCATTAGTCTCCCACCCCCTGCTACCGACTTCTTTCATCGCGTGTTTTCCAGGCTTGCGGCAAGTGACATGTAATCGGGGGTCTTGTGACAGACAGTTTTATCACCTAGTAGGATATCCTCATTTCCAATTCTTGCCTCGAAATTCTGGATAAAATTAATGCATCTGTTGTCCTAATAAATTCTCACTAGCCACTTCTCGTTGCAGAGCACTTTGAAAGGAAAATTCCCTTCTAAATTTGGCCAGACTTTTTTTTTTCCTGTTTGTTGTTACATTTAAATGCATCCCAGCGGCAGTGGTCCGGACCCTGGATGGGTGTCTGCATGTGAAGTTGCACTGAGTCACAGGCATGACAGCTGCTAAAATTGCCTTTAGTCTGGATGGCCTCTGTAGGAGAGGATTACACCTACAGTAATTAAAAGTAAAGACTGTATATTACCCGAGGGAGACAGAATTAAAAGATCTTATTTTTGTTCTGCACAAAATTTGTATGGTAAACTGAGATGCTTCATGGCAAAGTCACATAATTTGTGAAAAACGGCAGCCTAGCAAAAATCACACAACATCCGGCAGTTTGGAAATTGCACTTAATGTAGCCAAATCTGAGTTTAAAGAAAAACAAGTAATTATTCCGATTAAAGGGGGGGTGGGCAAGAGAAGCAGCTCAGGTTTTGTAGGTGGCGGGGGGCAGGCTGCAGGAAGCTGTGTTACTCGTGTTGCTTCTGCTTTGGGAAAAGGGCGACCGGAGGTGGTGGCAAGAACCTGGAGCCCAGAAGGTTAAAGCCAGGCTCAGGGTGCAGGTTTCTTGCAGACCCTCCTGCCTGACCTTGCGAAGTTAGGCCAGCGCGGCACGGTGCGATGCACTGTGCAGGGTTCGAGGTAGCTGTTTCGATCCCCGCGGGCTGGCGCGGTGCTGCCTCGTGAGTGAGGCGCGAGGATAACCACGGGATAACCGCGGTCGGAGCACGAGGCGTCCGGACAGTGCGGCGCGGCAGGGATGCTTGCAGCAGGCGCGAGCGGCCGCTGCTCCCGGGCAGTATCCCGGCTCCGCTTCCGACGCCTCCCGCGCGTGCTGGGAGCTGCCCGCGGCGCAGCACCGCTGCAGGGACACGCGGCCTCTCCTGCTGCCCCCACCACCGCCGCGGCAGCCCCGGCCGCTTGCAGCGCTCACCTCGGCAATTACCACCAGTCTGGTCTTTTGTATCGCCTCATTGTGCTTAATTATGCGCCCCCCCCGCACGCCATATGAGTGCTTCCACCCACTCGCACAGTCTGTCTCACACATACATTCATTCTCTCGTTCGGGACACATAATTTATTCATCCCAAGATGCAACTGTGTGCGTGTTATATTTAGGCTGTTTTAATGGTAGCTTTAGAAATATTTAAAAGCAGGTGAGCTTTTACACCCAAACAAAGATGGCCGGCAACGCTTCTCCTAATTAAAAGCAGAAGCGCTGCGGAAAATCCCGGCTCTACACTTTGTAGACGCGGTGCCTTATGCTGCGGTGGTGAAAAGGTCTCTGTGTCCAGCTGGGAGCTGCGCGGCTGGAAGAGTTGGCCCTGCCACGGGGCAGCCTGCCTCCCGCTCGGCGCGGCGCCCGGGCTGCTGCCTGCCGGCCCGGAGACTGAGTGAGTCCGGGGGCCTCGAAATGGCCGCGGGCTTGAAAGGATGCCGCCGCGCGGCACCCAGCCTCCCCGGAGCGGGAGCTGTGGGAAGCGGAGGCACAAGGGGAGGAAGGGGGCTGTGGGCCCGGGGCCGCCGGAGGAGATCGCGCTGTCTGCTTGCGAGCCCCTCGCTTCGCCCGCGCGCGCGGAGACGCAGGAGGAGCACAACTCCCACGCTCTCATCTGCTGCTATTAGAGCCTCAGCAGCAGCAAAGTTACCTCTCCAAAACAACAACAGAAATACCGCCCCTGTCTGTGCTTTTGAACAGGAAACCTGCTTTTTAGCACCACTTTTCCCCCAGTCAGCCCTGCGCTGTCCTGAGTCTCGGCTGTAGACACTGTTATAGGTGTTTTAGAAAAAAGCAGAACCTGAAAACATGCTGATAGTATAAACTCTGTTCTTGTTCCCTTTACAGGTGAAGGCTGCTTCCAAATACGTGGACGTACCCGTAAGCACGCTTTAAACAACTTCTGTCGTAGTAATTTGCGTTGCGCTGTGTTTTATGGCACGTGTGGCAGCCCACAGTACGCGTTACCAGCCGGGACTGAACCACGGGCCTCCAGACTCCCAACGCTTGAACTGGAGAGAAGCTCTCCATTACGTTACTAATGAGCAGTTACCCTCCTAGGGAGACCTGCAAGGCTATTTAGGCAATAATTTGCAGATGGTGTCAAATAGGTACCATATTTATGCAATTGGCTTGAATCACATGAAAAAAAATAGGAGCAGTGCATTCTGTTAATTCTTCATTTGGACTTGTACAAACACAGTGTAATTTCCAAACAAAAAGGTCCAGACATGTTAGAACTGAGCCAACACACATCTAACACATTAGCTAATCTATTTTATTTTTGTTCTTCTAATTGTTGGTTTATTTTACTCTTTCAGAAAATGACTTTTCCATTACTTTGGGGAAATGGTGATGAGCTAGCAACATGTGTTTGGGAAATTGTTAATGAAAATAATTTTTTCCTTTTTTTCTGTAATTGGTATAGGAAAATTGTATATCGTCTCCTCTAATTAGACCTTGATTCATAAGGAAAAGAGCCCTTAATGTTCTTAGACAGAGCACTTAACTTGCCAGAAATTTACATTTAAATTGAGCTGAAGTGTAATATATGAATGTTGGCTGGAATAAGGGATTACTGTTGCATTTACAGGCAAACAGATCCTGAGCAATTCCAGATAAAACAGGGTAGATCTTAATATACCACCCCAAGTTCTGCGCTCAGTTAGTCCAGGTGGTGTAAATCAAGCCTAGCCCTGTTAAGTTTGAGGGCCTGCATGGATAACATGTATATGTACGTTTAATCTTACTGCAGATGCAATCGAGCTGCAGATTCTCATGTGACAATGTGACGTATTTATCACGCATGTTGGGCAGCATCACCCACATTCACTGTTTCCATCCCCTTAGCTCAAGGTAGAGTTTTCTTAAAAAATTACACCTGTCTTTAGCCCAACATGGGCAGGACAAACACCCGAACAGTCAGAGCTCTTCTCTGCTCCCAGATATCACAGCGTGGCCATCAGCGTCCTGTTGTCTTTGGGTGAGGGAAACAGGATACTGAGAACATAAGAAAGAGGCGCTTCTTGCCCGTAGTCGTGAGGTCTGGTCTGGCCGTTTGGCCACATCCCCAGGAATAACCTGGGGCGGTTGCGTGAGCCGCGTCCCCCCTTGGCAGCAGCAGAGCTTGGCGGACACACGCGCGGTGCCAGCGCTCGAGGGAGTGCCGAGTCACCTCCAGCATCTCTCACCTGGGGAGCCAGACCCCTCGGTTAGGCACGTAGACTAGGTGGGGCTGGTCTGAGACATGGTGTCCTCCTCCATCCGAGCCCCTGCTGAAGCCCTTTCTCCATCGCCCTGCGCCCTCCCGTGAGCTCCCACGGCGCTCGGGTGCGCTGGCTCCTTCAGGTGCTCTCAGCGAGAGCGCGGGTCGGTGCCGTTGGCGGGAGACAGTCGGATGCTCCAGGTCTCTGCATGAGCCAGAACAGAAATAACGCACCCGGGCTGCTCTTTGGCTCTTTCCCCACCTCCCCCCAGAAATGGCTTCCCTGGCAGAAGTCTCCAATTTCTCCTCTTTTTTCAATTTTCTCCTCTTCGATTCAAATCAGATGGAAAACAAAGTAATTTTCCTTGGAGCAGGAATGCCACATTTGGCCTCACACTTGCTGTGGAAAAGGCAGTACGGGAGCTAACAGGTTTGTTCAGAGAGAACCATTTCGGCTCCAGGGCTTGCTTCGGCTGCAGCCTGCACCACTGTGTTTCCTGCAGCCGCAAATGCACGGTGTAGGACGCTGGCCCAGCCTATAGTGACACCAGTTTAATGCCACTCAGGTACCCGAAAATTTACACTAGTTTTGACAAAATCAGCGACCAGCTCCACACAACTCCCGCACCTCTGCCGGAGGCCAGTTTTACAGCACCGTAAGTCGGCAAATCACTGTCTTCTAGGTGAAAGGAAAAGCCTATTTGGCTATGGAGTCCCATTTTAGAGGAAAGAGGGGAAATCCTGTCGGTGAACAGAAAACCATCAGTTAAATCCAATTCCGCAAACGCCGCTGCAGTCGCCTGCTGCAAAGCAATCCGTTTAATGCCACCTTGCAACGGGCACGATCAGTGTGCTGAAAATTGCTTGAAAGTGTAACACTTGACTACTGCCACGCTTGTGTTGTCCTCATTGTTTTTCAAATTAATACCTTGTCATTGTTTCGGTAGGTGTTAAGAAACGTTACGAGCTTCCCAAGGGCCAAGCACTGGCCCTTTGCTTGATAATTGTTTGCTTTGTATTAAAAAATCCCCTTCCTACTGCTTTCCAAACTGTCCTCATTTTCACCCTGGAAATTACACAGATGTGTTAACTAACTTCAATTTACAGTGGCTGACAATCGTATCTTGCAGAGAAATGATACTCTGTGATCTGAGGTAAATCACAGTAATGGAAACTAATGACACTAGTTATTAACAAACTTACAACGTGCCAGGGAAATTTAAGATTTTGTGGCAGCTCTTGTAATGACTCCTGTTACAGTATTTTAATGGGTTTCCTTTGAGGTAAGTTTGATTTTGATATGTGAAGCAATGTGAACTCAAACAGGATTTTTTTTTCCGAGTATTTTCCCCTCCACCTGCTTCACTTCCCACTTGCTTTAAAGAAAATAGCATTATCCCCAAAATCTAGCATCCTCTTAAGTTACCGTTTAAAATCAGTTAATTTACGTGGGGAGATACAGAGAGATGTAGCAATACAGAGAGGCTTCCTGGCATTTAGCAGTGATTTAAACATTCATTTAGACATTGATTCCCTGACTTACCATGTACCCAGCGTATTTCTAAGAGCAGCAGCAAAGGTAACCAAAATCTGGGGTCTAAACGAGAAAAAGAGCCGCGATTTCGGCATGACTAATGCAACGTGAGCTGCTTGCTACACACACGCTCACACCTTAGAGGAAGAAACTAGACGCTGGCTCTGTGGGTTTGCTTTCTAAGTTCGTAAAGCAGAGGGCTTGCCCGTAGGAGATGACACGAGAAAACGACAAATCGCCGGCCCCGGTTGCCGTTTCACTCATTAGGCCGACGGCACCAGCCGTAGCGGGAGAGAGGACTCTGCCGGCAGCAGGGCACGGAGCAGCCGGGTTGGGTGTCAGTGCCCGAAACGGGCAGTGAGGAGAGGGAGGGGGGCATCGCTGCAGGACGGCGGGCGAGACGGAGGCGAGGGACGGAGGAGCTGCCCCCTGCGACGGTATTCATGTGTCTCTCTCTCTCTCTCTCTTCTTCTCTCCCCCCTACAGAAGCCGGGCATGGATGTCGCTGATGCCTATGTGACATTTGTCCGCCACTCTCAGGATGTCCTGCGTGATAAGGTCAATGAGGAGATGTATATAGAAAGGTTATTTGATGTAAGTAAATGCCTTCTCCTCCTTGGACACCAAGCAGGAGAGACCCAAAATGTGACAAAATAAGACAGGAGGATAAGTCACATTTTGAGAAAATTTATTGGTTATAGCTTTAAAAAATAAAGAAACCTTTCCTTTCTTTCTGACTAAGGCTCGTATCTGCTCTCTGCCTGCTTTAAATCTCTACTCTAGTGTACTGTCTTGGTCTGTCTGTGCGTGGATTTTAAGGGAACAGCATCTTCTAAGAGAGCCCTTACTACATTAAGCTTGTGAAAAATCTCTCTGTAACAGAACATCTTGGTCATTGTTCTCACTGTTCAGATTTGAGCCAGCTTTTTGGCAGATGCGTTTGCTTAGGACCATCTCTTGTGCACATTTCGCAGTGTTTTTCACTGACAAGCACTCCAAACCTGACAGTGGAGTAGATGTGCTAAATTTTGATTCTAAAAACCAACCAAAACAGAGCTGATGGACTTCCGTAATTCGGGAGAACCGTGTTGTGGTGTCTGACACCAAAGGTGAAGTTCAGATGTGGTCTCCTTGGAGAAAACGGCATGGCAGAAAACCGACCCAGATTTTCAGAGCTAAATTTCTATTGCACAAGAGAAATTCGTGGGACTGTGAGAGAACAGTGACCTGTGATGCCCGTTTGTTGTGAATTTCAATGCATGTTAACTGACGTATCCGTTTCTGTCGCTCTTGCTGTGTTATAGCCTTTCTGTCCTTGTAGCTGTCCTATAGCGAAGGTTTTCTGTTAATGGCCAGCCTGTAACATTAGTGTTGCAGTCCCTTTTAGGGTATTTGTCCATATATTAATTTCTGTTTGAAGCAGCTTCTGTTCCTACTTTCCTTCCTTTCATCTCGCAGCAGCACCATTTCTCAATCTCCCAGCTCTGGACCTGTAACGATCTTTTACTCGCTTTTTTCACTTGCTCATTTGCTTCCTCAGTGTATAGGGAAAGCTGCTTTTTTTTCCCAATCAACCTCCTCCTTTACTCAATATCTCTCTTTCTTCGCATACCTTTCCCTTGGAAACCTCTTCCTCCTTTATAATTCCCACTCTTTCTTTCACCAATATCCTATCAAATTAAAATGGAACTTATCTCTCATGTCAAATGTTTTATCACATTATATCAAGTGGCATGAATTAGAGTCAAATAATCTTACTGTGTACATCTACTAGCATGACCCATATCCACTGAGGATGCCTCATTCATGCATAGAGCACACCAGTGGCTCCTTAAGGCTCTCCGCGTGCTCACTCTTGGGAGAGCTTTAAGCACAAAATGCCAGATACCAAATCACCCATCAAGCCGGCATTGGGAAAAAAAGGAAAAGGAAAAAACAAAACATAAAACAAAAGACTGTCGGTTCCATCTGCAGCGGGCCTGCAAGTGCATTGCTCGTTTATGTTGAAATTTATTCCATGAGCAGTTAAATTTCCAGGGCTCATCTGGACTGTTCTTTTCAATGCCCACACTGCCTTTTCTCCCATCATTTTCCTATGATTCACAGTTGGTGTATTTCTACCCTTTGGGCCATTCTTTCAAATTTTTCAGAAGCTGTAATTAGCACAAATATTGATTTCAGTTTGATCCATTTGTACTTAGTTTTACCAAGCCATATTTTAATCAAGTTAACAGCTTACAGAAAAAAAAGAAAACAGCTACCTCGGTGGAAAGCAAAAAGTGCGAAATCCTTCTTTCCCTCTCTGCTCTCCACAAATTTCTCTAGTCTACGTGGAATAAAATAGTCAAACCTCTCAGCCGGGGGCTCGGGGCTGGGTTAGTAGCAGCAGCCCTCGCTACGGCGGCGCAGGCTCTGTGGTATGTTCACATACATTTTGGTAGAAACGGGAACAAATGCTTTATGTTGTTGATGTTGTTGTCCAATGACCCACCAGCCTTCTGGCAAAACCCAGCTTTTGCCGGCAAGCTCCTGTGGAGCGACGGCGGTGGGTAGAGCCCGGGATGCTCAGCCCCCGCCTAGCACAGCTGCAGCGCGTCTTTGAGCTGCGTTGGTCTCCGCGCCAAACGCCAGGGTTTCTGAGGAGGTTTTAGGCTTTTTGTTACCTTTTTAGTAAAAAAGAGAGAACAGGAATAATCGAAAATTACATTTATGGTGCTGAATGATACTTGGGCTCGATTTTGTTCTCACTTCTGGCAGAGTATTTGAGGAGCAGTCCTCTTATCTGTAGCGTTTCGCCAGGCACCTAGATGATTAACACTTTAGAGTCCAGCTCCTCCACTGACTCAGTGCAGCAGGATACGGCCTTACCCCCGGGCAAAAGGTTAGTCAGGTTTTAGGCTGGTTCGTTAACGTGTGTGCCAAAGGCAGGAAGACAGCTCAAATCGTCCTGCCGCCTGTGTGCGCTTCCTCTGATCTCAGTGGGATCGCGTTGCAGACCCTGGCGATGTAGGGCTGAATCCCCTTTCCGTGCGGTCCGGAAAAGGCTTTTTTTTTGGTCTGAGCAGTGCCAGACCAGACCTGCAGCGTTTGCGGGTCTGTGGCGTCTGCAGCTCCCGGGAGATTCCCGAGCCCCCGCGTTTCTCCCAGCCCTGCCTGGCATTTCCATTCGTTCGCCCTCTTCGTTACCTTCTGGTAGAAGAAGCTGCAGACTGCTTGTTAGCCCATCTCCCAAAAGCAGAGGGGATAATGTGTATTTTTTTTACATTTGCATGATTTCTTAGCAGAAACCATGTCTCTCTCCCCTACGTTGTGTGCCCTGCTGGCACCTGGGGAACAGGACTGTGCTCTCCGGGAGAGACCGGTGTTTGCAGAAGATTATTGTAATATTTCTGTGTGGTCTCTGTGTTAATCCTCTTAATTCTGCAAATTAGACTGGGGGTATTCCCCCCCCCCCCCCGAAACAGAGTCATCGTCTTAATTTTAAAAATCTGTATTCTTGGGATCAGTGAACGAACAGATTGATCATGGAGTTCTGCTGGTAATCAAAACCTAACTAGCTTTTTGGCAGTGCTGTTTACTGCAGAGTAACATGACTTATTTACTTGGCCTGGCTCACTAATTTGATAACATTTAAAGCTAAAACACTGTAATAAGGCCCGTTGGTATGGTGCACTGGTGACAGAAGAATTTAAGAATAGCGTCGTAGTGTATATGCATTCCCCGTGCTGCTGTGCATGTCTGTGTGCTTTGTGATTTACCCCCTTGTGATGCTTTGCATGCAACACAGAAGGATTGCAGGCTCGGTTTAGTGCCTGGTAGAAAGTAAAATTTTATCACTCTTTCCCCGGAAAGATGGGGGGGGGGTTGACATGCAGAATATACTGTTTAAAGTAGACAGATGCAGGCAGGTGTAGCTTAAATATGGAAAAATGCCTTCGGAGGGATCTGGAGTCTTCAGGCAATGCTGCAAGATTCAGATCCCCTTTGGCTCAGGACACTCAGAATTTTGTAGGATCAGTGTTTGTGCAGCCATAATTTTCTCTGAAGGCAGCAGAGAGTTTCACTTGTAAAGGCTGTGCCCTTTAGTGGCTGTTATTTATACATGGGTGTATGTATGCGTATCTTTACACACACCCCGAGATACGTGCAGTATAGGTTTCAACCCGTCAGAACATATGTAATCAAGGAAGCGTATGATTAACTAGTAGATAGCGTGAATGTCAGCCTTTCTTGCTCATAAATTGGTAAACACTAATGTAAAACATACCAAGAATATTTCCTCCCCAGTGACAGGCAAGGAGCACGTATACAAAAGGCTACTGAGCGTAGAGTGAGCTACCCGAGTCCCTGCGAGTTCCAGCATCCTGATGCAGTCCCTAAATAGCGCAGATGGCATTTTTCTCTCTGATGATTAATTCAATATCTTACCGAAAAAAACAAAAACATGCTTTTGATATGAGAGATCAAAACACCAAGAGAAGATCCTAAGATTGCAAGGACCTAAAAAAAAAAAATTAATTTATTTTTTTCCTCCTTGTACTTCTTGAAGACACCAGCCTGAGTAGAAGATCAGGATTAAAACAGATGTGCTTAGTGCTAGTTCATCTGCTTAAACCTAGCGGTCTCTGAGATCGGTGATTAAAAAGCCATTTCTAACTTTGATGAAATCCACTGCAAGGGTAATACTGTGTCTCTGATAGCTTTCTTATGGGCCTCATGTCTGCCTAAACCGGACATAGAAAACATTTCACTGGAGATGATACATGGATTATATGGGTCAATTATACACTTAATCTGCCTTCTGGGGATTAAATGGGCTTGGATTGACCCTGCGTATTTGGCTTGTCCTTGGCAGTTATCAGATCAGGGAGGTTGCCTTTACCAAAAAGTCTGGTAAGAACTTAATCATGCAGTGATACAGCCTGATGAGGTGGCAGTAGTTACAGTGCTAAGTGCTCTCTGCTTTCTGCAGAAGGCAGTTTTACCACTTCACTGTCACTGTGTATGTTCTGCTTCCTCGAAGGTCTGTGTCACAGCCGGGATACCAGACGGAGTATTTCTCATGAAATAAGAAAGCAAGCCCGTTCGTGCCTGCAAGACGAAGGCGTTTTTTGCTTGACGTCGGGTTGGAACCGGCAGGGTCTGGGCGAGCGTCGCGGGGAGGGCGGCGGGGGCTGCCGGAGGTTTTCCCTGCCCGGGGCTGTCCGCAGGGCGGAAAGGATGGTCACTCCCAGCCCTCTCCCGCCGGCCGAGGCGATGCCGGGACTGAATCCTCCCGGGAGACCGCATCTCCTTCTCGCATGCTGGTCCTGAGGACACAGGTCAGGACCGTCCTCGTATTTCAGGCAGCCTCCCCTGTCAGTAGTTGACTTCTGAATATCAGATTTGTTGAGTAATAAGGCTGCAGGGAACTGCCTGAGTCCCAAACTTCAGCAAGATCTTTTACCAATTTCCAGGAATCTAATGCAGCACTTCTTGCTGATTTATTGGAGGACTTGCAGGCAGTTTAGCATATGTTTCAGTACCCACTGATTTGGAGCCTGATATCAGACCTGAGTGTAAGAAAAAATTACAAAGCACAGACTGACAGCTCTACCAGTTAGTTCAGCAAGTCCTCTGCAGACGGTTAGACGTTAGCTTAGCCTTACAATCGAGCCTTTTGACTTCGGTGGGGTTACCCACTTGAATATTGGCAGCTCCTTCAAGTAATGCTTGCAGGATCATGGCATTTATTTCACGAGCGTAAGCCTTGCGCTGCACAAGCGAATGCCAAAACAGAGCCCTTCTCACCCTCCCTTCTCCTTCCCATCCTCAAACCAAAAAGCCTCATCGTGAGTCAGTGGAGCTACTCACTGTGAGTTGGAATTACTCATAGGAGGACGGGTTGCAGGATCGGGGAAGAGCGGATATCACAACGTACGCTGGGCTCTAATCTAATAATTGCTTGCAGCCACACTCATTGCTTTCTCTTAGACAGACAACAACCCGCTTCCCTCCTACGCAGCTAGACTGCTCATTAGGGCACTAACTCTCTCCCACTCCCATCCTGATATGGCCTCCACTGAGCTATTTCTTCTGAGTTGTTTTTTGCTTTTTTTTTTCCCCCTCCCCTAGTGAATTGTGAAATGAAGACAATTAGGCAGATTGGCCTTGGGGAAATGCAGCCTTCTTCTCCCTTTTCTCCCCGGGGGTGGATGCAGCGCGGTTCCCGCTGGGCACTTGGCTGGCTGTGCGGCGGTCGGGCTCCGAGACCCGGAGGGCGAGTCGGTCCCTCTGCAGGTATCTTTGCCAGCTGGAGCCCGACTGAAAAACAGGAGTAAGTTATAATGGTGGTTGTCCATATAGCTTCTAGGAGTGGATAAATTCTCCTTGTCTCGATGAGGCACAGCACACTCCTTCCTCTAGCAGCCTCTTTTTCCTCCTCCTCCGCCAGCGGAAAGGTGGACGTCGGGCTCCCAGGCAGATCGTGCCGCTTTGCGGCTGCCTCCTTCCTCCCGGCGCTGCCCGAGCATTGCCCGGGAGAGGGGAGAGGACCTGAGCGTAGACCTGGCTCATCGTAGCCAACCATCTCCCCTTTTTATTCCCATGCGTGAGCTTCACGCGGCAGCAAGCATGCATTCAGGAGCGGCCTCCTCCCTCGCATACAGTCTTTCAGCAAGGTTTCTTTCATAAAGTGTTCATTTAAGTAGGTTCCGTTTAATTTATTTTAGGGAGAGCCTTAATAAAATAAGTCCTAGATCTGTCACTGGATTTTACATGCTCGTAAGGGTTTTTTCCTCCTAAATGTCTTTATCAGAACAGCTTTTCATGTTCCAGTAGACATTTGGTTGAAGACAGTTAATTTGTTTTCTTTTCCAGAGGAGATTTTCCATTAATCATTCTAAGAAGGCAGACTGATTGCTCTGTTACTTTAAGGTCAGCATAGGCTTGCTAACATGATCTGCACAGTACTTTTGAGTGTTGGAGATTTTTTTTCGTTTTAGGGCAGGCATTAAGTGAAAGATTCTTTATTTTCCCATAGAAACGAATGGTCAAGGTACATTTTGCGGAAGAGGTGCTGCCGCACTGTATTGCAGGAGACAAAGCATCCTCCGTTCAGGGAAGAGGGATCCTTCTTCCGAGCAGTCTTTCCTCTTCAGCCAACACAGCTCGCTGAATTAGAGCTGTCTGTGCACATTTATAACTGTGTACAATTTACATAGTACGTTCTGAGATCTGCCTCCCAGCTTTATTTAAGAGGCCTTTCAGCTAATTTGAGCTCCACTCTTGTGGGTAGTCAAGGATGAGGAGCCGAAGGTGTTGGCGTTTCTTGCGAACCCCAACCTACGCCGGTGTCAGCTGAAATTGCGGGTGTGCAAGGGAAGCAGCTCGGGCCCAGGGAGGGGGCGAGCGGAGACGGGGCTCGGCGGGGCACGGTCTGGGTCCCCGCAACGGCGAGGGGTCTCCGCAGGGCAGAGCCGTGCGTGGGGCCGGGAGGCGGCGTGGGAAGGCTCAGCGCGGCGCAGCCCTCCTTGCACAGATGTGCCGGGCTGAGCCCGCAGCTGCCCCCGGCTCGGCTCCCTCCCGCCCGTCTCCCTGCACAGCCTTTGCCCAAAGAAACTCGCGGTGCGCGCTGGGGCGAGCAAACGGCCCTGCGCGCGGACAATAAGGAGTTGTCTGGTTTCCAGCAGCGCCTTCAATCCCTCTTTTCCTTTTCTCGCTGAAATCCAGCCCCACACAATTGCTGCCTTTGCCGGCGCGAGCCAGTGGTGCGTGCGAGATTAGCCGTCATAGGTCACTTCGTTTCTCTTGATCTGCACTGCTTTCCTTTCCCAATACGCCTTTAAACCTCACCCTGGATTTATGATATCAGCATTCAAAAATGCTTACCAAGACTTGGGAAGGGAATATGTTTTCTCTGATATGAAACCCCAGAAATGATACCGGGAGAGCTGTTCCCTCCCACGCTCACTAAATAGGTCCAGGACACAGAGATACCCAGGCAGCTTGTAGCTAATTTTTTGGAATTTGCAGGCTGTAAAAGAGAAGTCAATTAAAGGTTACCGAGTCCCACTTTGAATCTTTCAATTCAGTCTAGTAACAAGTATAATTAAAGTATTCCATAACATATATTACTGTATTACATCTTATTAATCAACTTTACATCCAATTATACTGTCATTGTATTGCACTGACTATCAAGGCCCTGGACCCTGTATGCAAAAAAAAGCAAGCGCACCATGTGGATATTATATTTTAAAGAGTTCTTTATATAGCAATCCAAATTTTAGTATGTCAACTCCATTTCTTTTTTGAAAAATGGAGAGAATATTTTATAGGTTAAAAAAAAAGTATTTGAGAACAAGCATCCATACAGAATTAGGTGTGTGAGTGTGTACCTTTATATATTTTTAAGCAGAAGCTCTTTTATTCAGGAAAATTGGGGGCTGCAAAATTCTTCAAAGCATTTGCAGGATTTTTCGTTTTTATTTGGCAGTTCCCAAGCAGGTGCTGTGCACTTTGCTGAGCTGTATCTACTGAGAAGGAAGAGAGGGCCCCAGCACCCAGAGCCAAAACCTGTGTGTATACAGGGCCCCGTTAAGACTTTGGTCCTCCAAATGCTGAGATGTGTCTGCACCATTATTTGTGCCAACAGCCTTGTTGGTGATGGCTGGCAAGGCGAGGTGCCCACGAGTGATCTACAACTGAAGGAGACACCGTGTCTGGGCAGTGCCCTCATCCCAAGCCAGAGCCCTGCACCATGGCACCGCTGCTCTTCTGCGGTGCAATGGGTTGGCCTTCCTCACCATGTCCCCAAGGGATGCCCAGGTGGCTTCACAAGTCACCACCCTCGAGCCAAAGTTTTTAAATAGGTTTAAGTAAGTCCACTTGCAGCCCTGCACTTGCAGCGAGATGGCTGTCTGTCCATGCAGCAGTGTGTGGACACAGTGCTGCATCCACGTGCCCAATCTCTGCAACACCAAAGAAGCTCCCTTGCTGAGAAATATGCAGAAGCTGAAGCCCACTCTTTTAAAAATTGGGTCTTCCATCTCAGGGACACTGCGTAGCCGAGACAAGCTTTACCTGCTGCCCGAAAGGCCGTATCATCTGTAGAGCTGCAAGGTCAGGCCCTAGGGTTGGTGCCGTCCTGCCTCCAAGGCAGTGGTGGCCCCTGCCAAGTCTCCAAGCCTGCAAATGTCCTGCCCATGCCCACCTTTGCATAGAGATGGTGTCCTCTAGTTTGAGGATGCCGTGACTGACAGTGAAGTTAGAAATGCCATCAGGACCAGTGTCAGCAGATTTCCTCTGCAGATCGCTGAGAGCTCACAGTGACGACCGTATTTCCCCAAGCTCCCTGCAGTAAGTAGCAGTCTCCTCCACCCCAGCGTGGAAGCCTCGGGGAGTCATTGGCATGTCCTGCCTGGGCCTCGTTCCTGAAGCTACCCTGCCCTCACCCCTGCAAGGCCTGTGAGTACGTGGCTCTTGGCAGCGTGCAGGTTTTGGTGTCTGGCTCTTGGGGTCGGCCGCATGGGCGTACGGCTTAGGAACGCCGAGGCCTGTTGTATCCCCAAGTGTCAATTGATTTCATGCAGCGCTAAAAGCAGAGAGTTTCTAGAGCTGATGTTCTGGGGCATGTTTATTTGCAGTAGACCTTGGCCACACCAGCACGAGGTGCCTATCCTGGCTCTTCCTGCTCAAAAAGGAGCAAAACGATCCTGGGCTCAAGCAATGCTAGGCAGAAGTGTGCGGCAAGGCATGTGCTGGATGAGTCGCATCTCCCCTGCTGGCACCCGGACACCCGGGAGCCCCACAGCTTCCTCGCGTTAATGCCCGTGGCAGCGCCGTGCCGGAGCCCTTCAGATCCAGCGTAAAGCCAATTAAGGGTGAAACGGCAGCCTCAGCTCACCCCGTTGCTGAGCTCCCCGAGCAGCGGGTGAGCTCAGGTACCATATGTACTGCAGAAAGCGTGCTGCACTCACATGTGGCAGGGTCTGAGTTTCAGCTTTCATTCTGAATTCTCCTCCCTGTTTTGTCCAAGGCAGAGCTCTTAAGCGATTCAAAGTTTTTTTGTGGTTTATTTTTGGGAAGAGAGAGGAAAAAAAAAAGATAATGTAATTCAGTGATGCCATTTGCATCCTAGACAGATGATGAATCGCTCTGGCTAGCAGCTTAACCCTATTATGTAGTGCTGGGACTGTGATGTTATTTAATAATAATACAGATTATTTTAATATCAAGCCCCTTTGGCTTTGTAACTTCCCCATATAGCCACATTTTTAATGTGAATGAAATTTCATAGTTAAGGAATAAAATATAGAGAAAAAGGCAACCAGAAACCACAGACCTGGGGTGGACATTGAGGAATACATGACATATACCTGCCGTGAAATCCTTATTGTGGTATGAAAAATCCTTGGCCAAAGTGGAAGTCTGCTGATGTGGAAAAAGCTGTGCAGCCATTTATTTCAATAATATCTCAGTGTGATTGTGACCTGTGAGGCTCCAAACACATTCATGAGGCTTTAATAGAGTAAAGCAATTAAAAAAAAGACCCTGGGATTTCAAGGCATTTTTATTAATTGTTAGCACTTTATTAGATCTCTGTAATTTAATGTGGAGTTCAATGTAGGGTTTTAATTTAAAAAATGCCTCTCATGAAGAACGTTTGCCCCAACATAGATAGAGCCCTGCCGAACCACTAGTGATTTACTCGTATAGCGAGGTGCGAGGGTAGACTCTGTAGTTTGGTAAAGAGTTCGTGTATCCAAAATACTTCTGATTTGCGCATTCTGTTTCTGAACATACCAGGCTGGAGATCCTGCGGAGAAGTTAAATTAGCACAATGCAATCTGTTACCAAAAGTTAGGTTTATTTTCTGAAAGAAAAGATACTTCTAAAAGTCTATGAATTTTAGGAGAAAATATCTTTCTAATAACAAAAAAAGGCTGCCTATAGACCTCTTAGTGCTTTGCTATTATGTGTTCAATAGAGCTATACTGAAAAATGTACTTTTAGATGCAGACTTTTGTATCCCTAAGAATTCAGCAGAACAGAAAAGCTGCCTACCGATCCGTTCCTGTTATTATCTGGTGTGCAGCAGCGTAGCAGGAAGATAACTGTTTATTTACTCTTTGCAGATAATGTTCTGTTATTTTATAGTCTTTGGCAATAGCAAGAGAGCATCTGATATATACAATATTGGTGTGTATCCAATTGTTTGTGAACATCCGAAGTTTTGAAACATGCTTGTGAGAGAGGAATATAAGCTTAAGCTTGAAAGGCTAAAAAGCAGAAAGCCCCACACGTAAATGCTATTATGCACTTAATGAGGCAGGGTTTAAAAAAAAATCAGCCACACAAGTTGGTTTTATCAAAGAAAATGTATAAATAACAACCAGTGATTCAAACTCCTTCACAAAGGGAAAAGCAGGGAAGGGAAGCTAGCACTTCACTTGTGGCATTCAGATAATAGTATTTACTACACTAATCTTTTTGGCTTAGCAATTGACAATCAATATATTATTATCAACAAGCGTTAACACAAACAAAAAGCTTCCATTTCTTTTTTAACCGTGTCCCTTAAGTCCCTTAAATTTAATTAAAACCGGACAGCTCTCCATATAGTACAAATTAGAGTTAAAATCATATTAAATATTTGTTCTCGGGGAAAACAAAAGTGTCAGCTTGTGCTACCAGGTTTGGCTGCTTTTTTTTTTTTTTTTTTTTTTTTTTTTACACACAGAGGAAAAAAAAACATACCAGCTACTCAAAGTTAAAATAAAGTCTCTCTCCCTCCCTCCCCGTCTCCCAAGACTACTGTCTATAACATGTTGTTCCTTATAGAAAGTGGGATATGGTGGCATTTGCTTGATTAACTTGCTCGACAAAAGTGACAGCTGCTGTGGGTGCATGTAGCTAAGCTGCACAGCGCAGTTCCGCCTTTGTACATCTGTCAGCAAAAAAGGAGGAATAAAGAGTGAAAAGAGACAAATTGGTCCCAAAAGGCAATCCATTCAACTCAGGAGGTTTGCTCTATTCAAGCACTCGCTGGGAATCTCAAGTGCTAGGTAGCTTATTCAATTTCATTCATTCTTTAGAATGAGCCCACAAGTGTTTAATTTCTTATTCTGTTGAATAAAAAGGGGGAGCTTTTTTTTATTGGAAGCATTAATTGTAAGACTAGCTGATCAATGCCTGTGATATTAACTCATTGCTTATTTTCTGTTTAGCTGTGTGCTCTTAGATCCACAGCCGCTAAACTTCATTTCTGTAACATGGCAATGGCTCACCAATTTCTTTGCCGCTGGAAAATCCAGGCGCTCTCAGATGCTTAATCCGTAGTCCCCGAGCCTTGGCCCCTGCACGACTTAGAAGAGTGGGTCAAATCCTTGGCAGGTGTAAATCAAGGTGGTCGCTGGGTTATTATTTGTGCTGCCCATGCCGGGGATGGGACATCACCAAGCCAGATGCTCTTTGCCCCATGGAACTGAACAGGGGACACCCGCTGCAGATTTGGCCCTCTGTGCTGAAGCAGGGCTCGTAGCTCAAAACACTGATGTGCCATTTGGTGACTCTTCTCTAGAACAGCCTCGGAGGTCCCCTCTGACAGCAGGGGTGAAAAGAAGGCCCATAAGCAGGGCACTATCAAGTACTGTGCAGAGCAGAATACGGTTTTCGTTGAGAAGTGGGAAGAAAAGTTTATGAACAAGTGGGATGGGGATTGCTGTGTGGGCAGGTCTCAGCTTTTGATCCAGAAAACATATGTTTGCAGGGGAGAAATGTTCTTCTTTCTTCTTCGTCTTGTGGCAGAAGGTCCTCTATTCCCATCTCATAACTGAAAATGGGCGACTAGAGCTGCACGCACACGTCCAGGGGACCGCAGCTCTCTTCACCCACCTCGTCCTCCTCCATCCGGGGCCACGGCCATGTATCTTAGCTCAAGAGTTTCTGATGTGCTTGTCCCCCCTTTCCCCGCCCCTGCATTGCTGACTGCAGTTCAGCCTTTGGTGACCCTAGGCAGACGCATGCTTCACCTTCTGCAGAAACCAAAACTGATGTGTCCAAAACATTGCCTAATAAATAGCAGGGACTTAGCGATCACAACCCAGCTAAAACCTAGTTAGCGTAGGACTGGAAACAGGGCAGCAGAAGGTGCATTTCTTCCATCCGCCACCCTCATCCACTTAGAGCATCCGGGATAGGGCCAGCCTTTGGAGGACGCTCTCAGACTCCCATCCTCTACACTGCTGTGTGCATTATCTCAACCCTGCTGTTCAGGCATGCCGGGAACCTCTTCTTTGTTTAAAGAAAAGAGTAGAAAACTGTTTTTGCCATGAGTCTCAACGCTTACTGTCTTTACCAAGTTTATATAATTGCAAATGACTGCATGGGATCCCCAGCAAAACGTCACTGGGGGAAGGTGGAGAGGAGATCTGTGGTGCCCACAGAAGTCCAGAGGCACAACAGTGGTCCAGTCTTTACTGACACCAAGCAGTCTGGCCTTTGGGGTTCAGGCCTGGAGAAGGCTTTGTCTGTGCAGACACCGTGTGCCTTGAGCTACTCCGCTGCGCTCGTCGGTCCGTTGGGAGGGCAGCCTTCGCCAGAGCAGGTCCTGCTCTTACACGCTCAGGGAGTGTGCAGGCAAAGCGAGCTACAAGTGTGTGTGCAGAGCTGACCCCTGGAAAGCACAGGCTGAAGCCGCATCCATGCCTTCCCTTCAGAGGAGAAACCGGCCAAGGGAGGTGGTCGCTGTGAATGCGTATGACAGCACCAAATACAGACTCTGAGCTCAGAGCCTCCTGTGATCAGGAGGGACATGACTCTGGCGGCTGTCGTTTACTGTTGGCAGTTGCAGACCAGCACATCTCCACTGTGCTTCCCACCAGATGAGCTTCTGGCCCATCGGAAGGGCCGCAAACCCCGAAGAGTCAGTAATTTATTTTCCCCACGTCTGATCAAGTCACTTTGAGGGAGAGCTGATGCCTGAGAGCAGATTCCGTTTTCCCTTCAGAAATAAGCCTCGGAGTTGGCACGTTCCCCTCTCTCCTCGCTCGCTCGTGGTCCCCCGGCTTTGTGCGGCCGGGCCGGGGTGCCGCAGAGGCAGCCGCCCAGCGTGGCGGCTGCTACCTCTGGAACACCTTGAATTCAAGGGTTCATTTCAAAGCCGCCTTTCAGCGTTTCAAAACAAGGCTCTGTCCCAGACAAAGAGAAGCAGGCAGCCGGTGTTTGGAGTTTTCTTGTGCGGTGTGTGTCCCAGTTTTAAATAGATTTGCACTGCTTGGATTGGTTCTGGTTGGAAAGCAAGTACTGAAATGAGAGGTCATAGGGGAGAGTTACTATGGTAATTGAGTAGTATCACCAATAGTTTTGCTCTTATGAGCATTAAAGCACGTAATAATAGACAAACAACAGTGGTTAAAGCAAGCAGGTAGGATTACTATGTTCTTTTGTCAGAAGTATATAATGTCTTGTAGTCAGTTTTAAAGACTTCTCAACCCCCAAATCCACCCAGCAGTCACCTGCTGAGTAATTTTGTATGCCTAATCTCTAGCCCTTAACTACAAGCTTTCTGCTAATTTGAGGCAAATGGGTATTTTTGACACTAAATAGGGCAGTAAAGAATCCCTGACCTAGAAAAACTCCATTCCAAGGCACTGAGAGCAGAAAAATATTCTTTCAGCATCCTTGTGAGACCTTTGGAATGACATAAAATAGCTTTGACTAAACTGTGTTGCAGCCTTCGATTAATGGTTTGCAAAAACTTGCTGACCATCCCTACTACAACTTCCCCCATAAAACTTGTCACTTCAGATTGCCATCAGCCACCACAACAATAATCATTTCATGCCTATTGCTAATTGCAAGCACAGCTGAGGCTCAGCGGGGTGCTCTTGCACAGTCCCAGGCCTTTATACCAGCCTCAATCTGTTGTATGGCACTTGTTCACACACAAAAAAACTACCAGTAAAGGCAGAAAGAGGCAGAGTCACAGGTTTCTTGTAATCCCTCTGCTACCCTGCTGACAACCCAGCCCTATAAGCATTCCTGGTTTTGTCCCACTCTTTACAAAAGCTGAAGTGACCTTAAGCTACTAGTATGTAAGCTTTTGAATGAAGAATACAGCTCCTTCAGGTGCCTTAAGAAGCAGTGTTGCATCTGGCTTATGAGATTCTGTTTGCAGCACCCCTGGGGTGAGCTGTGGCTTCCTGTAACATGTAAAATATGAGTGTGAACTCAAGGTTCATAGCAAGGAACAGGAGGTCATGCTTCCATTCAGCTCACACTAAAGAAGACGGGGGTTTGCAGATGTTCCTGTGTATGTGTAATGACACCACCTCCCGGAAAGCGCAGGAACCCAGCACAGTTTTTTGATAAAATGTGCCACACTCAGTGTGTTACTTGCAGATTTATTCATATCAATTTTTGCAATTTATATATTCAGAGATAAACTTGCTATTTCAGCAACTTATTGATCATGCATTTAAACTCAAAAAAGGGGGAAAAAAACAAGCAAGCAAGCTTATTGCTCAAGCTGGTTGGGGTGTTACATAGGCAGCCGTCAAAGCCTGCCCCTTGGCACGCTGCAGCTCCTCTAATGCCTGCTCAGGAGGGTCCCAGCTGGCCTACCTCATTTGGCCAGGCTAGCACCTAGCAGTGAGGACCGCCGTAAAAGAGAGCAGGGGAACAGGAAAACTAACCTGAAAGAGGAATTAAATTCCTGGCCTCGCAGATATGATGTTTAATTGTTGTTACTGGGTTCCTTCCTGATACCATTGTAAGAAGAGCGTTTGTTTGCATGTACTCTGCCCTTCTTGCACAGGAATTGGCAGGGGCTGTGGTGCGCCTCTGCAGGAGCCTTGTTCACGTCCCCTCAGACATCCCGTTCAGCGTGCCGTATCCCCCAGGCCGACTGGCCAAGGAAGGGCTGCACCCTTCATGTCCCTCACCTGGCACCCCTAAGGGGATGCCAAGTATCATCAGTAATGTTTGTGAGCGGCAGTGAGTTACATGCTGAATTGCGGGCCATGGGCTCTGGGAGCACCAGTGAGGCCCTAATTATTCTTCACAAGCGAGCTCTGAGAAAAACTTATACTTGTATTCGTTACCTCGGCTGTGCTCGTGGCACAGCTTAGCTAGTGCTCAGACCCCATAAATGTGCCTGAAGCATGTTGCACCCACATGGTAAGGCCACGAGCGTGCGCAAAGGTCAGTGCTTAGGCTCTGCCTTCTGCACTTGGTGCTTTGGGACAAGCCCCGGCTGGAGTCGGGGCCCCAGCGAGGAGCATTTCCCCGACACACAGCCGCTGCCCTCCAGTGAGGTGGCTGATGTCCCGGAAGGACCACATTGCGCTCTTTTGTCTGAAGTGATCACATTTCTGTTTAGGAGCATTTGGCTTTGTTGTTGTTGTTTTTTTAATAATATAATCATATGCAAATGTTATCATCCGTGGTGGGTTAGTCATGAAATCAGAGGGCTTGTGCGTCTTATAGCACATCAACACTAGTGATAGCTACAGGGAACATTTAATTTATGGGCTAACTTATCTTTTATGAATATGCAGGGCTTAAATTCAGCAGTTGGTGTGTGCTCTATGAAATGATATGACGGTTTTGTGTATCAAGATCAATGAATTATACTTTGTCTTTTTTCTCATAAACAGAAAGTCTTTGGAGTTACTTAGCTTTGAGGAAGAGAGCTCCCTTCCTGCAGTCCAGAAGTACTTCTGGCCGAGCCCTTGTTAGCCAGTGCTCAAGGGGAAAAGGGTGAGATTCAGTCCAGAAAAGTTCTCCCCAAAATTCTGCATGTTTGAATGTCTACCAGAAACATAACAGGCTTCATTAGAAAAGAATGCTTAATTTGAAGGATTTGCAAGCAGCAAAATCATGTGCCCTTCTTAAAAGGCAACTGAAAGTTGGTAGGTCTGATGTTAACTGCAGGACATGCTGCTGTGATGGTGTTGGTCCTGTTGGTGCTTTCTGCTGGCCCTGTCGAGGTGTGAGCAGGCCATGGCATGACGGTGCAGCTCTGAGTGGCTCCTGGGACACCAGCAGATGCTGTCACCTTGCTGAGTTTGTGCAGTTATCTCACAGAGGGTCTCATTTCTAGTTTGTATTTCTAAAGCAGCGTAGGTGTGCGTGGCACAGGCCAAAGTGAAATGGCAGAAGGGACTTCTCATCTCATTTACAGGTGACATAAGCAGCTGACAGATCATGTTATGGAAGATGAGACGCAGCAGTGGGAAGGGAGAGCATGTGCCTATGTAACATATGTATGGCTTGCTTTGTTCCTCCTTCTCTCTTTAAGGGACGTGGTGGAAGGAGGGGATGTTTCAGTGGCCTGGGCATCCATATGCCCAGCGTAGAAGCTGACATGCAGCCCTGGGTCACAGCTAATGTCACCTGAGAGTGTGAGTCATTTGAGCATGCTGATTGCAAAGATGTAGCATTGTAAATGTTAACCATTTTTTTCCCCTCATGGGTACCCAGCGTTACGAGGGAAGCTGGGCAGACCCTCCACTGACAGCAAGCGCTTTGTGAGACCCTCCAGCCATGCTGGCGGTGCAGCCTGAGAGGTTGTCCCAGTGCCCACAGACACCCAGGGCTCTCCGGGCGATGATATCCAGGGATGCTCTCACCTCCCAGGCTAGTCTAAGGGATCAGGAGGCATAAAAAGCTGGCTTCAGAGCAGCTCCTGGATTTCAGTGCTGCCAGAGGCCCTGATCGGGAGCGGGGGGCACCATGCCCTCACTCCTACTTTTGTGGTCTAATTAGGGCACTTCATTTCACAAGGTAACCCCAATCTGATGTCAGGACTTTGAGTAACAGATAACAGTATCAGTGTATAATTTCCCTTAAAGGGAACACTCCTTCCTTCCCATCCAAATTAGTTTCATTTCAGCTGTCAGCTCTTAACTTCTGCCAGGTCTTTGCACTGAAGATGAAGGGTCAGCAGAAATCTGCCATAAGTTGCATGAGATGTAAGCAGCAAGCAAGAGATTATCACGTGCCTTTTCTTTGGTGATTCTTCCATCCCTTTATTTCCTCCATTTTCCTAGGAGGTGGAGTAGGTATGTAAGTACAGGAATGTCTTGGGCGGGTCTTTTCTTGACACGGGAATTAGCCAGCAGAGACTGCCCTGGTGTTCTCTCATCCTCCAGCGACTGGTGGGGGAGAGGAGCTGCCTTTCTCACCCTTCCCAGGCTGTGCTTTGCTGGACCTGAGCACTGAAATCAATGAACAAAAGCAAAAGCACTCCCCATCTGGTCCCAAGGAAAGCTCTACAGATCTCTTTCCAAGGGCAGGTGTTGTTGCAAGGGCATGGTACATCGAGCTTCATGTAGCAGATGTAACACACCAATTACTGGACGAGTGCAGTACACATCTCTGGGCCTAGTGCGCTGGATAGGCTTTCAGGGCACAGTATGTTAAACCATAAGGAACCACGAAAGCGAAGCTGCATGCTTCTCCATGCAGCATCATTGTCTGGTCCTCATGGTGGGGTGCACCTACTTGGTGCATTACATTATGGTTTGATTATGTGTGTTGAGGGCACATTTTTGTTGTGCTGTGCTCGTTTCATAGTTTGGGCTCATCTGTTTGTTTTGGTCAGCCTTTTGCCAGCTCATGTACTTGGCTTGTGGGTGCTTCAGGCTGCCGTTGCCTGCAGTCCCTGATGCTCAGTTAAGCCCCTACCCAGTGACAGCTAGTAGTGTTGGAGCCACACTTCCAGCAGTGACATCTGCAACCTGCTCACAGGCAGAAACGAGCATCTCTGCCAGTGTTGCAGAGCGTGTGTTTGTGGGGGGTTGGTTACAAGCCACAGTCTTGGATTTTGGAAATACAGAGTATTTGGTTATTGTCATTCTTCACCGGCAGCACCGGCAGCTACAGCAACTGGAGGAAAGAGGGATGTTTCTGAATCTGTGAAGACCCAGAAGAAAAGGGGGTGGGAGAAAATAATGCTTGAGCCAGACTGGTGCAAGGTTTTAGTTTAGTTGGGAAGGAGCTGCATTTCAGACTAATCTAGATGGGGCTCAGTCAGAGATAGGATTGTCTTGGAGGAAGTTTATAAATTGGTCTTTTTTTTTTCTTTTCTTTTTTAATTGGCCCTAGTTTAATTTCAGCTGGTCTGTGGTACAGGTTTTGTGGGGTGTGTGTGCATGTCTGTGAGCATGCATGCAAGGGACGACTGTGCATAGGGAAGTGTGATGGTTTTGCATAGACAGACCATAATTAACAACTGTGCTGAGAGCAGTGGGGACATTTTGTGATTCCCCTCGCCATAGTCCCTGCTTTTCCGTCTCTTTAGGGATTGCTACCCACACACGTGGCATCAGATGTGCAATGCCAGCCCTGTGCGAGCAGGGCACTGAACCCCAGCCCACCAGTGGCTTCCTGCACTGCAGGGCTGGCAGTCTGCTGCCACACAGCTGCAAGCCTTTTTCACAGACAAGCAGCAAAATTTCAGCCCCTGGAGGGGCCCTGTGAGTTCAGCAGCTTGAAACAAGCTCATTTGTTCGATGCTTTTCCATCTTTCATAATTGTGAGGTTGAACCCGAAGCATCTCCTGCGCAGTGCAGGCAGGCGTCTGTAGGTGCTTACGCCAGCGCAACCTCACCTGCAGCTAAGCCTTGCACTGCGCTAGCCTCCCCTCCGCTCGCCCTCAGGGAGCCAGCATTGCCCCGTGGCTGCTTATGTCTGATTTCAAGATGGTAAGTAGCCTGAGTGAGGGGCTGACGCACTTAATGGCAAGACTGTGCTCTTGCTCAGGGAATGGGCTGGAAAAAAAAAAAAAAAAAAGTACTGGGCCAAACTCGCGCCACTGCTGGCAAGTCAAGTCAATGGTAAAACAGGATTACAAAAACCTCGTGCCGTTGCTGGTGGCCGCTAGCATGGGAAGCAAGCCCTCTTCCTGGAGAGGCAGAGGCTAGGACTACGTTAAATGGCTCTAGAGTCCTTGGTATTTAATCAGCTCCCCTCCTCTACCCCTCAAAATAAGATCATTGTTATAATTATTACAATTTAAAGGCTCCTGCATGGAAATTCTGCATAAAAGAGGGTGCTTGCCTCCCCCCGTAAGTCTGTCATATCCCATTAACAGGCTGGCTAGTGGAAAAGGTTGGTCCTGCCTGTATGCCTGTGTGCAGCCTGTGTTCCTGGCACAGCGCGCTCCTGTAACGTGGTTGCTGGAGAAGTCTTGTCTCTCTTGCAGCAATGGTACACCAGCTCCATGAATGTCGTCTGCACCTGGCTGACCGACCGCATGGACCTGCAGCTTCACATTTACCAACTGAAAACTCTCATTAGGATAGTAAAGGTAACCGTCTCCTGTGATTTTGCTAACGTCTTGCTGTCGAAAGGAGCGTGTGTGTGCGCGTGTGCATGTGTGCAGCATGTTCTCTTAGACAAACTGTAGCCTGCAAATAAATTAAATTGTTCATTAAAACAGTTTACAATGAAGATATTTGTGTGCATGGTATGTACAGAAGAATGGAAAGGAACTTGAAATGTGCAAAGATACAAAATACATGTGTGCAAATAAGAATAAAGTAACTGTTTACATGACAAAAGGAAAAAAAAAAACCTCTATTGCTATTCAAACCTACCTGCATAATAAGCATGCCAAAATTAGCCTTTTTATGGAAAAAGCATGTTGATCACACCAATAAACTCCAGCATTAAAATGGGTTAAATCAAATAAAAAGTTTTTAACACTGTTTTCCTAGAAACATTTAAGCCCAGCTATGGCTTGTGATTATCGTCAGCATGCAAATGAGGATTGTTCTCATAGTTAATTGAAGTTGTTTCTTTTACAATGGGTGTATATAATCAACTCTAAGAGATCACAAAGGTGAGATAACATACCCTGAAAGTAACATTTTTTTTCCTTGAGTGCACGTGTATGTGTATATGTGTGTGTGTGTACGCGCCTTGGACTAATGATAATTATTTCAGTGTGAAATCACAGTGGTTTACATGAAATAATAAGATCACAGAAGGGGGTAAATACATTTTTGATCATTTTAGGTTCTATCTAATGCTTTTTGGTGTAGTATTTTAAAATGTTTATGGTCTCGTTCACTGAACACATTGAAGGCATGAATAAATTAAAACTGAAATGTATTAAATGTGCTTTTGATAACTGAAAACAACAGGCACAGACAAATTATTTCTACTTATGAGCTAGCTGAAGAAAGCTTTTTCTCCTTGCACTTTATTTATACCAATATTACTTTCAGAAGCAGCTACAACAACAAATCCAAGGACTTCCTGCAATCATAGTTTTCATACAGAACACAGTTCATAATTAAATGAACTACAACGAGGCCAGAGTTTTATCTCACAGAGGCGAGAAGTTTTTAAATGTAAATTCAAATACAAATAACTTATCATTCAGTCAGTCATAATAATAAGGGAAATATAGCCAACCCCAAAAATATAACTCCAGTGTCACAATTAGGTGAAAAAAGATTTAAAAAAACACATGCCATGTGCTTATGTTTATACATGAACAATTTTCTCTGGTGTCCTGGACTTAGCTTCTCTAATCTGGACATTGTAGGTAGGATTAGTTAATACACAGCATTCCCGGAATATGTAATCACATCTGCAGCTATAGGAGACGGAGTGCTGCTGCATGGAGAAAAATAGCTGTTACTTTACAGGCAAATGAATGCATCTAGAAGCAAGGCGAGTTAGTGCGAGTGGAGCTCTGCTCTGTCGCTTCGATGTGTTTTTAGGCCCCAGTCTAGCTTATTTCAAGCTCCCTTGAGTAGACCTGCAGTCCGTCACTGACCGCTGTGCAGCCCCTACACGAGCCGCAGAGCCGCAGAGGCAGGGCTGGGGCAGAGAGCCCCAGCTTGGGCGCAAGGCAGCTTTGCATTTGCCCTAAGGGGACTTCTGCCACCTCAACGCAACGCCGTAGCTAGCAGGGACGCCCGTTGTGAGGCCTCGGCGCTGCCCAGGGCAAGGCAAAAGGCCTTCGGGGCAGTTTGGCACGGGCTTGGATTTTTGTGACAGCCCAGCGTCTTCTCGTAGTGGCCCCAACCCTCCAGGCCCGGGTGTCCGGGTTGAGTCCTGCGGTGAGGCAGGGGAGCCGGTGTCCGCGCTGACTTCTGTGCTGTCTCCTTGCTCCGTGCCTCTCCCCGCTTTAGAAAACGTACCGGGATTTCCGATTGCAAGGAGTGCTGGACTCCACCCTAAACAGCAAAACCTACGAGACCATCCGGAACCGGCTGACGGTAGAGGAGGCCACGGCGTCGGTCAGCGAAGGCGGCGGGCTCCAGGGCATCACCATGAAGGACAGCGATGAGGAAGACGAAGAAGACGACTAGGAGAAGCTGGCCTGGCGGCCCGGCATCCGTGCATGTACCTCGTCTGTTACTCAGTTAGCCACATTAGGAATTTTTATGTCAGCTCTAAATGCCCATGAGAAGTTTACCAATACAAATGCCATTTTAGCTGTGTGGTAATAAGATTAGCACCTCTCTTTGATTCATTGGTTTCCTAATTTCATATCTATATGTTCATAAGCAATATGGAGCACCATTGTTTAATACTGTTAATGGAAAACTACATAGAAAACATGCTAGGTGTGTCCCTGTTATAATTAAAGTTTAAACAATGCTTCATTAATGTACCGTATATACATTGATGGTAAATTGTTGTGAAGATGAGTGAACCAAGTCCTTTCATTTCTTTGTTTCTCTTCTGTGGATGCCAACTGCTTAAAATTAATAAAAAACAGCTTTGTTTTTAAAAGAAGAACCAGGCAATTACAAATGATTTTTTTGTTCTCTCTGTTCATTTAAAAACAGAAAACAAACAAACCCAGACAGCCGTTTGAATCATTCTGCATCCTTGTTAATAAACCAGGCTCTTCCCTTCAATATGCAGTTAACTCCATAGAGGCTACATCCCAGAGGATTAGTCATTCTAATTGCCACACCAGATTAATCCTATCATTATGGATATATCACGCCACATTACAAGTCCAAAGCAGTTGTTTTATGTTGACGTTTGCTCCTCTAAATGTTACACTTTTGTTTAAATTTCAAATAACCGTATATGTACAAAGACAACTTTAATTACAATCTTAGACTATACAAATGTGTTTATAATAATATATTGAATATTTATTTCAGTAGATTGTAACCATAATTTACAATTCCTCTGTTTCACAATGGTTTTTATATATGTCATGTACATTGCATTTTGACCAGTAACTGCATGTCCATCAGTCCCCTCTCCAGAGCTTTTACTTTCTGTGTAAAATAGTGATCCATCTTGCTTTTTTTTGCCTTATACAAGCCGACAGTTGTAAAAGTGTGAGAACTGTGGCTTCTCAATAAATAACTATTCAGATGTCCTAAGAATAAATTATGGAGTCTTTTTATGTCTGTCTTAGAAAAAGAAATTAAAAGCTGAGATGTAAGAGCCCCCACCTCTCAGAATAAAGAGCATTTTCTTTTCTCATGGGTGTTTTTACAGTTTATTAATTAAGAAGATGGTTTTCTGATTTACTCCCAAAGGTCAGGGTGGGACCAGACTGTACAGTCCCCAGGGACGGGAGCATTCCTGGTGTCACCTTAGCAGTTGTTTCCACCATTGTCTGCACACTACACCCAACGATCTATCTTCAGATGTCTAACTGATGACCTGCTCTTGGTGCAGTTGCAGACTGGCCCCGTTGTTACATGGTAATTAGCCTTGCCCAACACTTGCTTTCCACCAAAAGGCCTCAATTTGTATTTTAACTTCTCCCAGCAAGGGCAGTGGCAGCAACCTGCTGGGCATTTACAAATGCATGGCACGTGAGCAGCCTCCTGGCTGAAGTTAAAAACCAGGCTGGCTCAATGGAAAGTACATTAGGCTGGACATTTTCTGAGATCATTTAGGAGAGGTTTTGGAGGCAATTTGCAATCACTCCATCCCAGCAGCCAATTCAGACTGAAAATGACTCCTGCTAGCCAGGATTTCAGACTCATTGAGAGAGAAAAACAGACCATCTGATGCCCCTCACCCCCAAGCACGTCAATCTGCCGCCACCCCAGGGAACGAGGACACACATTCAGCGCCTACGAATACAGGATGGGCAAATGCTTTAAACTGTCCTGCCTGGATTAACCCCCCTGTCATATATAAACCGTTAGACCAAACCATCCTCCGGTGCCTGAGAGCCATAAGACATGCTCCTGGGCATCTGGGAGGAGGGGGAGGACCCTCTGGGAAGAGTGTGTGGGGGGGTGCGTATTAGGTCCCATGGGTCCATGAGACTGGGATAGCTATGGAGCCTGCAGCAGACCCACCTGCAATGCTGAATTTTGGGTCATATCCTTCTGTCGTGGAGGAGTCAGTTGACTCTGGCTATGGAGGTGCTCTGCAGCCACCCTTAGGCTGCTGTAACCTACATATTCAATACCAGCCCCTTGGTGACCTATGTGTACTATACCCTTGGGCTAAGGACATCAGTTGGTCCTTTGCTTTAGGTAGGCAGATACATTTAGCACCCTTAATGTTTTGTTAAGCCTGTTGATGCACTAGCATAGACAAGGTCTTTAAGCCATGAACCTTTACTCAACTCAGCAGGCCACGGTATGCAGGACTTCCTGGGTTTTGTCTTGCTCCATGATGCTGGTAGAGGGAAGCATTGCCAGGAAAAGCCACCTATGGGGACTTTGGCAGGAACGTGGCCTTGTGACTACTGACACAGGAAGCTTCCCGCCACTATCAAAAAAAAAACCCCACTCAACTGCTACCTTAGTTCCTTTGTGGACCGAGTACCTGCATAGCTGGATGGTGGATTTAAGTCAAACTGAGTCCTCCAAAGACTAGCTCAGGAGCCTCTGCAAGTCTGTCACCGGGACACTTATGAAAACCATCTGTATCCCACTGTCCATTATGCTTGGAGCTTTTAATCGCTCTCCAAAGCCCATCTGAAGCCCTCACAGGACTCGCCTGACAAAATAAGCCTCACAAAACATAAAGCAATGAACAAACAGCAAGTGCCGCTTGCTCCCATCTTTCTTGGTGGCTGGGTATCCACTTGAGACCCTGAATGTGACATTTTCTGCTCCTAACCACCATCCAGCATGTCAGGCTCCTGAACTGCTGCATACATGTGCTCACACCCTCTCTCTCTTCTCCTTCCCCTGCCCCAAATATTTATATGAAGGGCAACAGCTCCAAGAGGAGGCACTAGGGAAGTCTTACCTAGAGTGGTCACCAAGCTGGTGGTGAAGAGCACCTCGGGGAGACCCCGGTTTGCAGCTCTGCTCCCCGTCAGGCAGAGTGGAGCTAGAGAAACAGCTTGATTCTGCTCTGCAACAGGCTCCAGTCTTTTTTTTTTTTTTTTTTTTTAACATGAAACATTTATTGGGTAAAAACACAGCCCACTTCCACCTGCCACCTTTCAGAATAGTGAGCCCTGCTCAGTTTTTTGAATGAAAGAGTGTGGGCGCAGCCTTCAGGAGATGATCCCTGGCTGTGCATCACTAACGCACCCAAGTGCCTCCCCGAGACGGCGGGTGACGGATGCCCTTGTCTGAGTTTCTCTGTCATCAGCAATAACCCTATAGCCTGTGACAGCTTTTCACATGTCCTCAAACCCCAACAAAGCACCTCAGCGACTCCATAGCAATCCTGAGGATATGTCAGGTTTGGCCACATGTTCAAAACAAGTAGCATAAAGCATTAGCCAGCTTATCTCTTTGAAGGACTTTAGACCCAAGTGATGAGCTTGGCATTGCACACTTGAGCGCGAGTGGGGAGAAAAGCTGTCTACAGGCAGTGCTACAAAGCAGCATTTAACCTCCCAGTCCAGAGCCTGCAGCCTGTGGTCAAGCAAAGGAGGGCGCAGTGGCTCGATCTCCACTGCCATTAACCCTGGGTGCCGGCAGTCCGACCTCAACCTACACGGCAACCACACCACAGTACCAAGAGCAGGACGCGGAAAGTGCTGGCTTGGGTTAGTCCCTCTGAAAGGTCACATCCAGAATGGTTTGGTTTGTATGAACAACATAAGTCCAGGTTTAAAACCCTCCTGGTCACGAACTATACTTTGGATAGGACTCAAGCTTCCGCAGACCGACGCTGTATCCCAGGCAGTACCTACCGCTGGGAGGGTCTGCCCACTGACGGGAGCATGCTGGCAAACCCGGCCGAGGGGGGATGCACAGGTCTTCTGCTGGTCTAGCGAAAACCAGTTGCTCAAATGGAACAAGCTCCAACAGTCAAAGCACCTTCTGCCAGCACAACGGCACCTAGATTAAGAAGTCTGCCAGTACAGTTATGTCAGTCAGTTTTGGAGAAACAGGAAAATTTCATTCTTCTGCCAGCAAAATTTTAAATGATAGATCAGGCCAAAACTTCTCTCATATTTACAGGGAAGTCCAGTGAAAATATCCTTTTTTGACAGACTTACTTAAAGCATGTGGCATGGAGACTGAAAATGCTATCAACTATTTGACTGACAAGTGTCAGCAGCTGTTCATCCAATTTGTTTTATATTTCAGCAACTAACAGATTCTTTCCCCTCTGCTGTAATGCATGTCTCCTGGCCCATAGGCATCTTAGAAATTGCTTTTCTGCCTCTCTAGTGACCAAAACGTCAAAAATATTAGAAGACAATTGGTGTTCAGAAGCATAAATAGGCATGTAGCAAAGCAAAGATGATTTTGTCAATGTTCAGGCTGCATTCTTTGAAAAAAAGTCACAGCAAACCTAAGGCAAAAATTACTTCATGAAGCTTTAAAAGAAAAAGCTAAAGCAAACAAAGCCCCGAATAAATCAGTGCAGTTTAAACAATGAGCTACGAAGGGAAAAAGCACTCGGGTAATGGCCAACCCAAATGCAGCCGTGGGAACCATATTTCTAATTCGCCTCCCACGCTTGGTCCGCCAAGCCCAAGACTCTGCGCTACCACCACCGTCACCAATTTTTGTCCAAACAACTGCTTGGTGGCGTCACACCTCACCAGAGCCGCCGCTGCATCAAGCTGAGTCCTGCTAGACGAGTTCCCTCAAACCATTCACAAAAATCACCCTTCTTTGTCTTAAGTCTGGCAATGCTTTCAGAAACTAGTTGGTATCTGGCCACATACAAAATAAGTTACAATCTTTGTAGTTGCCAACAACTCTGAACTTGTTTGACCAAAAAGCCTGCGTGACACCTCTTATCCGGTGAGCTGTAGTCAACGGTATTTCCTTTATAAAAGCGTGTTTAGGCTCTTGAGCTACACATGAAGTGATATTTTCCCCAGCCTTTCTAAAAGATGCATATTCCATTTCAAGTTGTAAATCTGCATTTCTTGTAACTATGCAAAATATGGGAGAAAAAAAGTGCAGAGATTATATGCAATCTGCCAGCAGAGTTGTGTGCCATGAGGAAAATGCCTCACAGGTCAAAACAAAGAAAAACACTGAGCAACAAATTAGTTGCAGGCAGTAGCTAATATGGAGATCAAAAGATTAAAATCAACATGCAACGATGAAATCACTGGAATAATAGGAGCACTTAAGAAGATTAAGTCAATAACAGAGTCAAGTAGTACAAAAATAAGATTTTGATTATACTGTAAAATTTGATATTGGAAGAGCAAAAGCAATTACAACCACGACATGCTTTGCTCTCCCCGCCTTAGACCATCTTGGCTCATTTCCTATGCAACGAATACAGTTGTTGAAATAAACAGAAATGTTATGACTCAAGTGCTCGACTCAAAAACAAACCAGGTGGTCAGATCAGATTGGGGACTGACAAGACAGGGGCTGTAAAGCGAAGACTTGTTGCAGAGCCGGGAGGACACGACAGCTGCGGGGAACAAAGGCCACACCGTTTAGGACTGCTTTCAGCAGATAGAGAGCTCCAAAAGCAGCTGATCTCGGAGGCCTGTCCCAGGCTGTCAGCTGCAGAGGAGACTCGCAGCACTGGGAGGAAGGAGGAGAGAAGTAGCTCAAAGGCTCAAAATGAATTGGGCTGCGAACTCTGATGACGGGGAAGGTTTTTTCTATCCAGCTGACACAGCGAAGATTGTGGGTTTGGTTTTGCAACGTACATCAGAGGCAGAGCACGCCAGAAGCCTCCAGCCCCCTCTGGACCCTCCCATGAGGGACAAGAGCACGTCCCACAGCCACGTTCTCCAGTACTGGAGGCAACCCAGTAACGCAAACCAACGGGGAGGAGGAGGACGACCAGCCAGTGTGCAGCTAACACTCGCTGCAAGAGATCTACCCTTGGTCAATCCAGAGTTGTGAGCAAGCAGGAGCGAACAGCCAGCCTCTCAAACGCACACCTTCTTCCACCCTGCTCCCCACGCTGCGCAACCGATGGAGAGCTGCCCAGCAATTAACACCTCACCTGAGCGGGCCCAGAGTGCCTGTCCCTACGCAATCCTCTCCCAGGCAAGGAAAACCCTACCTTTGCCTTTCAAAGCCGACACATTTTGTTCAGGACCGTTCACGGGCTCTACAGTCGGTCTGGAAAGTCCACCAGCCATCCTCGGAGCAGGCGCAGGCACCAGGCCTCCACGCACGCCGGCCCCACGCTGCTCAGCTGGAGAAGGCCTGCCTGGCCACCACCTCCTAGCCACGGGCCAGGGCCGGCCACGCAGCACCACACCTCATCCCAGCCTCAACCGGGGCACGGCGGAGCCGAAGGCTCCCCCAGTAAGAAAGGGAAGAGGCCTCAGTGCCCCCAGCACAGCCCTCCCTGCCCGGAAGGTTTCAGAGCAGCCGGTGGGCGCTCTGCAACGCTCTTCGCTTTCCGCAGATGAGCCGAAGCAGCTGCCCCGCTCCACAGATCTGATGACTTGCTGGGGTTTTTCCGCTAAATTAGTTCTTCAGCATCACTAACTCCAGCCCCACCCCCACCCCAAAATCACAAGCTAGGCTCATAATTGAATCAAATAAATAAATTATCAGCTATTTTTACAGAATTTGTGGGTGTTCTTGAATGTTCAGGGAATACTTGGGTCAGGCATTGAAGTTTTTTTCCTGCCATAACAAGGTCTGGATTTTTAGTTTGTGTTCTGGTTGTGCAGGGGCTTTTTTTAGTGGCTCTTTCAGATTGCATCTTCCGGGGCTGAAAGCACCGAAAAGAGAGGACTTTCCTGACACGGGCAGTTCTGACCTGCTCCAGCGTGGACCATAGCAGGGCTCTGCGTTTTTCGTCTCGGTGATGGCGAGGTGGTTGTGCCCAGCTTACCAAGCAGCAGTTTCACAAGTCAACCTCACGTTGACTCAGCTGCTCCGACCACCGGCGAGGCTCCTGCAGCCCAGGAGGTCACGCACACCAGAAGGACGGATGCAACGTGTTGCCCTCCACGGCCACCTCTGCACCCTGCAGAACGTGGCATCCTGCTCCGCCATGGACAAGGACCTCCGGGACAGCCGTCCAGGCTATGGCAAATGCAAATCTCACAGTATCACACGGGGCACAGACAGAAAAACCGGCCAACAGTGGATGGGGAGTGAGTTGCAAAATGCCTGAGGGAATGGCAACTCATATTGGCTTTGGGAACATCCTGACTATTCAATTTTTTTCATCAAAAAAGCAAGTAATTTTGAAAATGAAACATTTTTCTATTTCATTAAGGAGAGAATAATTCAAAACATGTGGGGTTTGGCCCACTTATTTTTTCTGGCCGTCCTTTCAAGCGAAAAAGGGGAGGAACAGGAACACAAAACTGAAGTGGGCTTCTACCCATTTTCACTGCTTTTTGCTCCTTTTTCTGAAATGTTTTCAGTAGGAAAGTGAGAACAAGGCCATCCCCCCATTATATTCGCCCTCTCTACTTCCTCCCACCTTTTCTCCTAAATAGAAAATAAGGGGAAAAAAAACAAAAACAGAAAAAAAATTAAATGCTCCCACTCTTTCAAAATGAAAAATTACAACATTGCAAAACATGAGGAGTGGATATCTCTTGGTTTCAGTTTCCCGAAATGAAATGCAGCATGGCTCCATTGTTTTGAGGTAAAAAAACGACTGTTTTCAGCAATAAGGAAGGAGAACAGCAGCCCACCCCTTCTGCACCTTTCTGCTGGCCTTGCCAGCTTGGCTTTTGACACTACGCGGGCTCCTGGGCCAGAGGAGAGCGGAGGGAGCTGCGCGGTGCCGGCTGCCCTCGCTTGCACCAGGGACGAGGCTCGCAGCGGCACAGGATGTCTCCACTCCTGCCAGGCAGGCAGTGCTTGCGGGGCAGAAAGCCCTGTCGGGCTCTAGCTGTTAGTTACCGTTTCTGTTGACAGGCAAACCAGAATAGGCTCTGGCTCACTTTCTCCGAGCTGCGGAAGGAGGAATGAGCAGAGAAAAGAGTTCATTCAATTGCGTCTGCTTGGCAGCTCTGCAGGACTCTCAGCACACACAGAAAGAGAAGTGGCAAGCAAGAAGTTGCCATTTTTAGAATTACATAAGCCAGTTTGCCTGCCATCGAGGTACTCCTCGTGCAGCTCTAGCCATGGCGACCTACTAGTTGCGCTGCAGCGGGGCCAGGTTTCAAGCAGCTTTAGGAGCAGGTTGGCTACCAGCTCTTAAAATGAGCCTTAGGTTAAAAATGTCAAAGCTACCGCTGCCATCGTTGAGGAAGGACCAGTCACCAACCAGCAGAGCCACGCTGGGCCAGCGCGCTCACAGCTCCCACCAGCCGCGTTTGTGCTGGGAGCCAGTCAGCTCTCCGAAAGCTGGCTCAACAGCACATTATACCAAAATGTTCATTACACCAAATTTTGTTTTCTTAAAAAAAAGTAAAAAATAAAAATAATCTGCCTACACGTACGCAGTAATACGTGCATGACTCAGTAAACAGGCTGAAACAATAGTCTGGAGGGACTCAGCGCCTCTGCTCCCGCCGAGGGGCCTCGCCAGGCACCAGCTCTGCCCCGCGCGGGTCCCCGCGGCAGCAGCACCGGGTCGCGCAGCAGCGGGGCCACCCACGGGCCGGGGGCTGCGGGCACCGCGGGGGCCAGGCCCCGCCACCGCCTCCTCGGGGGTCCTGCGGGGGGACCATGCAGACCCTACAGGACACCCTGCAAAACGTTGGTGAAGACCCTGCAGGGAGCCCATGAAGACCCTCCGGGGTGCCCGCAGAGCCCCTGGTGATGAGGGGGCTGCCGGGCGGGGGAATGCAGCGCTACTCCCCCGTCACACCAGGCAGGGCGGTTTCGAAGGGGCAAAAGGAAGCTGCTAAATGGGAAGCATCCCCCTCTGTACCCCAGCCCCAAACTTTGTTCCCCTGATGACTCCATTCGTTGCCTGCAAATTCGCCCCCAAAATAAATCTCTGCCTCTGACTGCTGCAAATTGAACTCTGGCCATGGGACCATCCTGAGGCATTTCTGCCTCGCGGGGAGGCAGCCCGAGCGCTGGCCCCCGGCCCCGGCCCCCTCCGCTCCGCCTTGCACCGGCCGCAAAGCCGGCAAAGCGCTTCGCTAGCCGCCCCCCGAGCGCCTGGGCTGGTGGCTCACCCAGTCGCCCCTCGCCTTCCGCTATCCAAAAAAAAAAAAAAACCCCCGCATTTAAAAAACACATATAAAAAAGCAAAGCGACGTGGAAATCAAAGCCACCATTTCAGAGGGAGATCGAAGCATAATGCTAATAACTTTCGGCAGCTTCCACTGTGGAGTTTAAGCAGCTGCCAAGTTAAATAACTAGGAGGATCCTAAGTTATCTTCCAGTGGACCATAAATGCTCAGCGCCGACTGCAGAGGCGAGGGCGACCCGAGGGGCGCGGGGGGGCTGCGGGGCTCGCGGAGGGCCGGCCCGCGCCCACAGCGGGGATTTCGTCCCGGGGCCTAGAGGGAGCGAGGAGCCGGGCCGTGTCCGGCCGCTCTCCCGGCGTTTCCCCCGCGCCGGGGGGCTGCGGAGCCGCCGCCGTCCGCCCCGTCGGGGGCTCCGGGCCGAGCCCCCCTGCGGGCCGCGGCGCTGCCCCGGCTGCGGCCGCACGCAGCGGGCCGGGCTGGCGGCGGGGGCAGAGGCAGCCGAGCCGGTTTTCGATGGCAAACGCGGGATGCGCTTGGGGAGGGGGCTGCCGGGCGCGGAGGCGACTAAAAAATTAAAATAGCCGTTCAGTTAAAAAGGGAGATAAACCAAGCGCGTTTGGCGCCCGGGGCCCCGCCGCCGCGGCGGGACGGGCCCCGCAGTCGTTCGCGCGGGGAGGCAGCGGTGCAAAAAAACAGCACAGTGAAGCGGCCACGACTGAGTTGCGAGTGGCTTTTCGGCAAGCGACTTGCAAGGGGAAAAATCCTCCAGCCATTTCTCTCGTCCGAATATCGGGGGCAGGATCGCAGCTCCGGGCGACCCCGGCCCCCCAGGCAGAGACAGAGGAGGGCGCCGAGCCCGGCCGCAGCCCGCCGGGCCACCTCGGACCCGCCGAAACCCGCCAGGGCGACGCAGGCGCTGGCTTAGCAGGGGGCGAAGGCATCGCGGTGGGCAGGGCGCCGTGACTGGGGCAGCTGTATCAAAGTCAGTCATTTTTAATACGCTTCCCGGACCAGCAGAAGTCGAATCGATAGAGACAGCCTCCAGCTGTGCTTAAACCTGCGATTTCAATTAAAATACTGAGCTCCGATGCGCGGGTCTGAGCCGTGATCCCGAAGCACTGATGCACAAGTCCTGCGGCACCCGAGCACGTCGCCGGCCGGCAGCGGCCCGGCCCGGCCCGGGGCAGGGACCCGGCCCCCGGCCTCGGCTGCCCTCCGGGCCCGGGGAGGGAGCCGGGCCCCGGGCGGCTGCAGCAAGCCCCGCCGCCCCGAGCCGGGCGCCGAGCGGCGGGAGCCGGGCCCGGCCCTTGGGCCGCGCCGGGGAGGATCCGGCCCGGGAAACACCCCGCGAAGGGCGAGGGCGGCGCGGGGAAGCTGGCAGCGAGCTCCCGGCCTCGGCTCCGCAGCCCTCTTTTATCCTGCCCGAAATCATCTCGTTTACAGAAAATATTTGTTTGCACTATTAGTTGGTACTGGAGTTAATTACTCAACGTGTGAGCGGGGAGTAATATGGATAAAAGCAGCCCCAGTGTTTATTGTGTGGGTGAGCTGTTGAGCGGTGCTTGAATAAACTGCAATTAGGGTTAGATAGAGATTAATTAACATGTGAGTGGCAAGGTGTAAAATAGTTCCCAACCCTCCACTCAGTATAATCTGCAGGCGAGGAAAAGAAGTTTGTGGAGGCTAATTAAATACTTTGCGAAAGCCGGCGAGCCCCGGGAGCGAGCGGAGCCCCGCGGCCGCCCGCTGCTCGCTGCCCGGTGTCTCCTCCGGCCCAGCCCCGGGCGGCTCTCCGCGGCCCCGTGCTGCCTCTCCCGCTCCCCCAAAGCGGGACGGTTTCCTCCCGGAGCCGGGAGCCGGGAGGATGGCGCAGGCAGGGCTTTGGGCACGGCGACACCTGATGCTCCAGGCGGAGAGACCCCCCCCCCCCAGGTGGGTCCCCCCTCGCCGGGGCACCGAGCGCAGCCCCGGGGGCCGAGCGCTCCCCGCCGCCGCTCTCAAAGTTTGTCTCGGCGGCGAGTCGTGGTTCGCGGGGGGAAAAGCCTGTCTGCAAACACCGCCAGCGAGCTGCCCGGCGCGGGCAGGAGGCGCTGCTTTGTCAGCGCCGCACAAAAACCGCCGCATTCCTCCAAACTTTCTTAGGCGTGCTAGAAAAGCGGAAAAAAATATATATAGGGGCCTTTTCATCGCTTGCTTTACCTCTGGCCAGGCTCAGCCTAAACCCTTCGCTCCCCCCCCCCTCCCCTCCCCCGGATAATCCCCCTCTTTATTTCAGAAACGCACAAAACCAGGTTCCACGCAGCGCTATAGTGGCTCCGAGTGAAAGCCCGGGCGCTCTGAATCGCCGCGGAGAATCGGCCGCGCTGAATAGCGGCGCGGAGGGACGGGCTGCCCCAGCCGGGGGAGGTGCTGCCGCCGCGGCCGGGCCCCTCCGCGCAGGTGGACACGGGGCCGCGGAGCTCGGCGGCCGCGTCCTCGCCTCCCGCAAACCCTCCCCGCCCGCAGCGAGTCGTTTTAATCAGAGAAAGGAAGGGAAGAAACCCCGGCGCCCGCTCGCAATCATGTAGCGTCGCGTATTTGGGAAGGGAGAAAGAAAAGGCGAGGGGGGGCGAAAAGGAGGGAAAGGGAAGGGATATTCACCCGTCTGCACGCCCGGGAAATCGGGCACCTTTGGGGGTGACAATCTGCAAAACTCGCGCTCGCAGCGCACCACCGCATTTTTTTTTTTTCAGCAGCGAAAACCCAGCCCTGGACTCGACTCTCCGCGTTTATTTAAGGCTAATCACCAGCTACCCTGAGAGGGGAGGGGGGTGGAATTAAACTTAGTTTAATTAACATTAATACACTGTCCTAATTAATGGGTTGGCTATTAATTTATACATGCTGGGGAGGTTCGCAGATAAGTGACAATTTATTAATTATCTTCCAGCTCGGTTGCAACGGAGCTGATTGCAGATGGGTTGCCAAAATAACTCGAGCATGGTTGCGTGGTAGTTGCTTTAGGGAAAAAAAAATTCATTCTCCCCCTTCTTAAAAAAAAAATCCTCACGCTCACTCCGAGTGGCTCCTCTAACCCCAGCAAGAACTGGAGCACTCTTTTCCACCCAACTTGTGAATCGCACTTGCCTTCTAATTTGCCACATGCAAAACGATTCCTCTGCTTTGCAAGTTGCTTTTTAAGAAGGGAGAGAGAGAGGAAAAAACCCAGCTCGCACACGAGCGATTTGTATGTCTTAAACTGGAAGGAAATCGTGCGTGGAGAGGGGGGGCTCCTCTTCCTCTCCCTGCCCCAACCCACCGCGCTCCAGCCCGGCGCCGCGGCTCGGGAAGATCCATGGTGGCATTCCCATGTCATTCTGCTCCAAGTGACTTCATGTGATGTCAGCTTTAAATGTACGAGACAGTGATCTGACGCTCAGGAAGATGTTTGCTATCAAAATGTGACTGTGGCCACGCCGCGCTGCTTGGATGCGTCTCCTCGGCGCCGGGCAAAGGTAACTGGTCCCGCCGCGAGCCCCGCCGCCCCTCGCCCTGCCCCGGCCCCTGCCCTGCCGCAGCCGCCTCTCCCGCACCGCGGCGGCCGGCGGGGCTGCGCAGGGGGCCGCGGGGCTGGGGGAGGCTTTTCCTTTCCTTTCTTTTTTTTTTTTTTTTTAAATACTAACAAGGTCTAGCTTGCATGTTACTTTGGCGTGTTCCGCTTAATGAGCAGTAATCTGGTACCCTACGTGCCATTGTTCTTGGATATGTTCATTTGAATGTAAATAGGGAGGGGGTGATGGTGGGGGGGGGAGAACAAGGTGCTTATTAAATTGATTTGTCTCCTGGCTTTTCTGGAATGCAGAGCCGAGAGCAGGAGCGAGTCGCTGCTCACACCAAGTTCCCGCACGGCGCAGAGACATGGCGAGCTCGGGGTCGCTGGAGACGGTCATGCCTTCCCCCTGCCCCCGGCACGACGGCCGCGGCGGCGCCGCTAACCCCTCCAAGACCCTGGCCTTCTCCATCGAGCGCATCATGGCCAAGACGTCGGAGCCCAAGCCAGCCTTCGAGCAGCGGCAGGGCGGGCTGGGGCTGGAGCCGGAGCCCGGCAAGAAAACGCTCAGCCTGTGCTCGCCGCTGCCCTGCGTGATCCCCATCCCGCCGCTGGGCTACGAGGTGCCCTCCAAGACTCTGCTCAACTACTCGGAGCTGTGGAAAAGCAGCCTGCGGGGCGGCGCGGGGCTCTGCAAAGCCAACTGCGGCGTGTGCTGCAAGGCAGAGCTCGCCCTGGGCCAGCCCAGCGGCCGGCTCATCAAGCCGCAGGTCATCAACCAGGCGGGGGCCATGCCGGCCGCCCCCCGCTCCCTCTACTACTTCAACTACCTGGACGCCGCGTACCACCCGGCCGACCTGCTGCACGGACAGCTCTTCCCCTCGGGCCTCCTGGGCGCCCCGGCGCCGGGGGGGCTCTCGGCGCACCAGAAGCTCTTCCTGCTGGAGAACGCCAAGCTGGCGGGGCTGGCGGCCGAGAAGCTGCCGCCGCCGCCGCCCTTCGCGCACAAGGAGCGGCTGCCGGGCCACCTGGACCAGGTGATGAAGGAGGCGGCGGCGGCGGAGCGCGGCGGCCCCAAGGGCCACGCCAAGCTGGGCGGCGGCGGCGGCGCGGCGGAGGGCAAGCCCAAAAACTTCACCTGCGAGGTGTGCGGCAAGGTAAGGGGCCCGGCGGCGGCGGCGGCGGCGGGGGGGGGGCCGGGGGGCGGCGGCGGGGCCCTGCCGGCGCGCCTAACCTCGCCTTGCCGGCGCTTCCCGCAGGTGTTCAACGCGCACTACAACCTCACCCGCCACATGCCGGTGCACACGGGGGCCAGGCCGTTCGTGTGCAAGGTCTGCGGCAAGGGCTTCCGCCAGGCCAGCACCCTGTGCCGGCACAAAATCATCCACACGCAGGTAGGTGGGGGCGAGCCGGGCTGCGGGAGGCGGCTCCCCCCTTCCCCCCCCCCCCCCCCGCCCTGCCCGCAGCCCCCTAACGGGCCTCTCGCCCTCCCGGTGCAGGAGAAACCCCACAAGTGCAACCAGTGCGGGAAGGCGTTCAACAGGAGCTCCACGCTCAACACCCACATCCGCATCCACGCCGGCTACAAGCCCTTCGTCTGCGAGTTCTGCGGCAAGGGCTTCCACCAGAAAGGTGAGCCGGGCCGAGCCGAGCCGAGCCGGGCCGAGCCAAGCCGAGCCCCGCGGCCCCGGCGGCAGCAGCGGGATGCAGCGCGGCACGTCCCGCCCGGCCGCGGGCAGCGTCGGCCGCCTCTCTCCCCATTACCGTCCCTCCAAGCCGGGCCGCATCGCCGGGGACCGCTGCTGACGGGTCTCCCTGAATGCTTTTTAAACGAGAGGTGCCGGGCCTTGGGCCTCATCCAGGGCCCCGCGTTTGCTGCGGGTCACCGGGCTGACCCTGCCTTCATTTGGGCCGCGCCGCTTGCGCGCTGCTCCGCGGTGACGCGCACCGAGGTTGACAAGCCGGGGGGGCGCTTCCCCCCGCCCCACCTGAGCGCGGCGCGGCCCCAGCACCCCCGGGTAACCCCGCTTTCCGCCCTCTTCCTCTCTCGCAGGCAACTACAAGAACCACAAGCTGACCCACAGCGGAGAGAAGCAGTACAAGTGCACGATTTGCAACAAAGCCTTCCACCAGATCTATAACTTGACTTTCCACATGCACACCCACAACGACAAGAAGCCCTTCACGTGCGTCACTTGCGGGAAAGGATTTTGCAGAAACTTTGATTTAAAGAAGCACGTCCGAAAGTTGCACGACAGCGTCTCCAGCGCGCCGCCGCCGCCGCCGCGGGACCCTGCGCGCAGCGGGCAGAGCTAAGGCCCCGCGCACCGCCCCACTCGGACCTGCTCCACCAGGCCAGCACTATTTATCCGCACCAGCCTTTGCTTTTCTGTCTTTTCCCCAGCGAGCTCAGCCGCCGGTGCAAGCGATCCCGAGCCGCACTTGTACATAAGAGGAATCTTATTTAACGGCGCGCTGCGCTCCCGGAGCGGGCGAGGAGGGGAGCGGGCTGGCTGCGCCCCCGGGCCAGGACAGCGGTCTTTATACGTGTCTGTAAATCTCCACTTTAAATGTACGCTCGAATAAGTGAGGAATATATATATATATATCTATATATCATGGGACAATAAACCGGCCCTTCGTAGGTGTCTCATTTCCCAGCTCGGCCCCGGCCCGAGTCGGGACCGGGCGGAATCGGCGCTGTCCCTTGGGTGAACGCGGCTTGCGGGACCGGCCGGGGCCGGGCCGCCGGCGGGGAGCCGGGCTCCTGCCTCTGCCGAGCAGCCGTGAGCCCCGCCGGACACCGAGCGCGGGCGGGGGCAGGGGCAGCCGGCTGCCCCGCGGGGAAGGGGCGGGCGGGCCCCGCCGGCGGCTCGGCGCCCGGCTCGGAGGGAGCTTCCCCGCGCCGCTTGCCGGGGTCCCCTCGCTAAGGCGCGCTGAGGCCGCCCCTCCGTGCCCGTCTTCCCCTGCATGCAGATGAAATGATCTCATGCTTGCTTTCCGAGTAATGACCCAAATTAAGAGAGAAAACACAGGCCCTTCAAACCGCATTACATTAATCTAATCACTCCCAGCAGGCCTCAGAAACTCTTTTTGATCAGAATATGGATAATCAAGCACTTGGATTACACTAAATATTCCCTTCTCATCTCCCCCTCTCCCCTCCTTTTAATAGGCGAGTGCCTATTCCGGCCACGTCGTTAGGGACAATATTATTCCCGCGGACAGACGCGCTGCGGAGGGCCGCGCGTGTGCGTGCTGCGCGGGCCGCGCTCGCCAATGAAGAGGGGACCGAGCGCGACACCGCAGTGTCTGGGGACGGCGTAACGGGAAGTTCACCTCTTCCCCGCTTAATTGAGTGGTTAAGTGGTGGGAGGCGAGGACAAGCACAGCCCGCGGCGGAACGGCAGCCGCCCCGCGCTCCGGACTCGTTACGCGGCTGAGAGGCTCCGCGCTGCGGCGAGGAGCGGGCGCCGGGGCCGGCGGCAGGGAGCGGAAAGGCGGACTTGTCCCTTGCTCCCGCTGGAGGGACGGATGCAATTTCATCCTTGCTCGGGTTTCGTGTTTTTTTAAGTGCCAAAAGTATCGTTTTGATGGTTTGGGCCGGGTGAGGTGCAGCGAACGACGCCCACTGATCCTGGCAGCGGGGAAGATCCTGCGGGAATTCGCTGAAAGATTTTGGTGGAGAGTTGCAGGTTAAAAGGAATTAAAAAAAAAAAAAAGGCAGCTGCTATTGCCACAAGTCACTGCTCTGGGAAACCTTGCGGGGGGCGGGGGGAGAAGTGCTCCTCAAGCGAAGGGGCTGTTGCTCAACCCCTTGCGAACAGGGTCTCTGGCTGCAAACCGCCCGCCGAGCCGGGCTCCCGGCCGCGCCGCAGCCGCGACGGACGGGGCGGGACGTCCCGGGCACCGGGTTGCCTCGGCCGGGCACAGCGGGAAGGGACGGGACCCCCTCCCCGGTCGGACGGGGCGGGCTGCGGCGGGGCGAGCTGCCCGCAAAGGGGCGCGGAGGCGAGGGCCGGGGCGTGCGCGCCCCGCGGAGCGGGTGCGGAGCGGGTGCCGCTGCCGGGCCGGGGGGAACGGCGCTGCCTCCGCCCCTCGGGCGCCGGGAGGAGGTCTGGGCTGCCCGTCGGGTGCCCAGCTTCCGCAGCCCGCCCGAGGGGCGAGGGGGCCGCACCGCCTGCCCCCGGGGGGGGGGGGGGATGGAGGAAGCACGCTCTTCTTTCCGAGAGGGCCGTTGTTTTCAGCGCTGTCTCGCAGACGGGGGCCGGGCCCCCCTGCCGCAGCTCGGGGCGCCCTGCAGGGCCGCGCTGGCCGCCTGCGGCTCGCGTTGCGGGCGCCCTCCGCGGTACCCGCCGGCCCCGGGAAGGGGCGCTGGCTCGGCCCGGCCCGGCCGCCCCCAGCGCGGCCGCCGGCTCCCGGCGCCCCCGGGCGGCTCGTCGCGGGGGATGGGCGGCGCTGTCAGACACACGCACGCCAGAGACTCCAATTATCTTCTCCCTCACAAGATGTTTCTGCTGTCCGCGACTGCTCACACTTCAGCGCTCTTGCCAGCAAGCCTCAACAACAACACCAAACCCGCGCAAAGCCCCTCCGCCGGCGCCGCAGCCGGGCGCACGACAGCTTGAACAGCGCCGGTGCCTCGGGGGGGGGGGGGGGGGGGGGGAGAGGTGCCTCCGCGCAGAGGGTGACACCGCGGAGCTGCCAGCACCGCGGGGCTTCCCCCCGCGGCCCCCAGGCGCGGAGCGGCGCGGAGCGGGGCGGGGAGGCGCGGCCGGAGCCAGGTGCGCCGCGCCGGGGGCGGCGGGGCCGGAGCCGGCGGCGGCGGGGCCGGAGCCGGCGGCAGGCGCTGGGAAGCGAACAACCCAAAGGCAGCTGCGTTGCCCTTTTCCCTGCACTCCGCTCTCCAAACGTCTGAGCAACCAGTTTGCTGCTAGAAACATGTTAATTGCCAACGGAGCTCATTAAGGCATGCACATGCAAAACACAGCGAGGGAGATTAAATGGACAAAAGCGCAATAATGAACTGTCAACAATCGAACCCATCTACACGACCAGGAGCACTCAAGAATGAGGCATTTAGAGGCAACAAAGGATTGTCTGGGACAGGAAGAAAGGACGACCTAGACTTTTGTTTAGTCAACACAATTGATTACAAATGAGAGATTAACAGGATAGCTTCAGAGTTTTTTTGAAGGAGGCAGAAGAGAAAAGTCCAATTAAGTGCACCGAATGTTAACTACATTGATTTCCACGGCCAGCCCTAGAGAAATTCTCATTAAACCATCCCTGGCGATCCCTTTTGGAAAGTAATTTGTCTCCCTGATGGAGCAGAGAAAGGGAGCCGTGTAAAGAGAAAGAAGCGCTAGTTCTTGGCACAATGAGCTTAGGAGACACACTGGAAAGAGCCAAAGGGGGAGTTAATGAGCATCTGACAAGCCGCTTGGACCCGGGCCTGGAGAGCAGCGATGAAAAGATGGAATTGGCCAACAACTATTCTTTATATCAAACATAAAAAGGCCAATCTGAAACAGGGCTGCTCAAAGCTGGTGGGGAAGAAAAGAAAGGCCCCCACTGGGGGGTGGAGTGGAGGGCTCAACCGCCCCATCGGGACGGAAAAAATGCATTGGCATGTCCCCTCTCCCAGGCGAGCGGAGCGGCCGGGCCTCGGCAGGGACCCCCGGGCCGGGCACAGCCGGGACGGCCCCGCCGGCAGCCCGAAAAGGCCGCTGCCCCGCAGCCAGCCCGGCCCCACGGCGCCCGCACCCCGGCACAGCGTGCCCAGGCTATGCCGCAGGGGTAAAACCTCGCACACGCCGGCCAGCCCAGCAAGTAGCTGCCGGGGCTGCCCAGGAGGCAGCACAGCCCCCAGACCCACCTTCCTCCGCCCGGGTTGCGCTCGCTAGCCCGCGCCGACCCCCTCGCCGCCCCCCGGGCCGAGCTGCCCTCGGAGGGGCGCCGGGCCCCGCGGCGCAAGGCAGCGCGCTGCAAGCGCGCCTCTCCCCTGGTGCGGACAAGGCTCGCACGGAGGCTCTTAAATCAGATTAGAGCTCGTTAATAACAATTTTGGCTTAAGTCTGTATTGACTTAGGTTTAGGAATGGCTTAACACTTTCGCTTAAGTCAACACCACGGCTAAATTGACACATGCCTCCTCCAGCGCGGCAATCCCCGCCGGCGCCCAGGTGCCTGCGTCGCCCTCGCTCCTCCCGGTTCCAGCTGTTTCACGGGAGCGTTTGCGCCGTTTCCCAGCGAGCCCCTGGGGCTTGGAGGGCGCCGGCCGCGGCAACAACCCTGCACCGCCCTGCGAGCCACAGCCGTCCCGGGAGCCGGCTTCGGCATGGGGGGGAAATCATCGCTTCTCCGTGGTCCTTTCCCTGCGGGGACTCGCTCCCTAACGCCTTTTTCCTCCCCATCTCTCTCCCCAGGAGCCCGGGGCCCCTTCACGCTTGGTGTGTCCCACGGGCCGAGGGAGGGCAGCGGCAGAGGCTGCCGGCCAGCCGCTCCGGGCATCTCCCCCGGGCCGCGCCGCCATGCCACCGCGGCTCCCCGCGTCCTCCCCGCGGCAGCAGCCGCGCCGCCGCCCCGGCTCCGCGGTCACGTCTGGCCCCAGGAGCGGCGGCAAGGGCGCAGGTAGGCCCCTCGTTTTATCTGACAACAGGGGCGAGTTAGTATTTCTTCTTACAAAATACCCAAACACTGACCGCTCCCAGGTTTACCCGCTTTCCACGCCTTCCTGCGCGCCCGCTCCCCTCCCCGGGGCTCCGCCTCGCACTTCACACCTCGCCCCCGCCCCACGCCGCTCGCCTGCTCGCCCCCCGCTCGCTGCAGCCCTCCCCGTCCGCCCCACCTCCTCCCGGGGCGCAACCCGCCCCGTCCCGAGCAGCCGCGGTGCCCCGGGCCGGTCCTCCCGCCGCGCAGCCCCGGGGAAAGGGGCGCTAGGGGAGTGGGGAGCGCCTCGCTCGGCAGCTCGTGGCCCTCCCTGACCCCTCGGGGCGGGGGGGAACCCCCTTCTGCTTCCCCCGCCTTTTCACCTCGCTCCCCTCGCCGTCAGGCTCTCCCCAGGTCAACTCGCCGGCTCGCCCGAGGCTCTCCTGAGTCCCGTTTGCTGCTTGTAATTGCGTGATTGATTCCAGCACGGAAGGAGAGCCCAACAGGTGCCTCCAACCGAAAATAAAGGGGGGCTCTTGGACTGCGGTGTTCTCCTTCCTGGAGGCAGGTCGCGGGAGAGGCAGCTACCTCTCCCCGGCAGGACGGCGCCCAGGAGCCGCTGCTTCCCCGCTGCTCCTGCCCCCCCGGCTGGGGTAAAACGCAAAACCTCTGAACGCAGGTGCTGGAGCCACCGGTGCTCTTAAGATCTACAAGGCGTTAAAACGACACTGGGAATCGCGTATTTTGTTACGAAAAAGCCTTGCCGTCCCGAACAGGGGTCACGTTCCCGCAGCTCAAAATAACGGTGAAGCACGGAGCACAGAAAAAGGAAGGTCCGGTCCTACAGTCCAGGATCGAGTTTATAAGCGCGGAACAACGCGAAACCGAGTTTTCTTGCAAAGACTGTACCCTTGTTGTCTTCTGAGTCCGCAGAAGACACAGGCTTTTTAGGAACTTTAAAAGCGCTCTGGTCTAAAGGAAAAAAATACCGATAGCTCACGCGGCAGCAGCTTGCGCCTCGCCAGCCTCTCCCCCTCTCCGCGGGCGCGCAGACCCCCGCGCCACGTGCCGGCCGCCGCAGTGGCTTCGCCGCTCCGCGCTCCCCGCCGGCCCGTTCAAGCACCCCCGGCGCCGCTCCCCCCGCCCCGGCCGCCGCCGGCGGCAGAAATGAAGCCGCGGTAGCTGCTGCGGGGGCTCCGGGCAGCGCTGCCCTCCGGCCGCCCCGGGCTCCAGCGCTCCGTCCCCGCGCAGCGCAGCCGGGCGCCAACCTCGCGCCCAAACCACCGCGTTTTGCGCTTAAACCACTCGCAGCACCGAGGACACAGCAGCCGAATAGTATTTCCCCCAGTCAGTGCAGCGGTCTCGCTGTAACGGACACGTTTGTCCTTCACAGCGTTCAGACGTCTTAAACCGCACCCGGGACCTTGGGCAACCACGTTCCCGAAGTCCCACTAACTGTCTGATATCCTTTCTACTATCTTCCTCACTACTGCCAGTTGCCAAGATATTTCACATAAATAGAAGCTTTCTAATATATAATCAGCCTTTTCCTTCTGATTCATTATGTTAATGAAGTGAGATATCACCAACATTGGATTGTCGCATCGCTGAATGAATCCAGCAAAAGGAAGCTGATTATAGAGGAAAAAGCCAAGTATATCCGCAAAGTTAACGAAAAGAAACGCCCGAGAAATACTAGAAAGCAGCTGAAGTTGTTTAAACTTATTCTAAATACATTCATTCAGATACAAACGTTTTTCGCATGGATGTACGGATATGTTTTCCATAGTCACGGTTATTACTACGAATGTGCTCAAAGCAGCAAACCAGCCAGCGAATCTATAGCTTCATTGGAAATATCGGTGCCGTTAAGTGATGAAGAATATATAAACGGTTTCCAGTTTACATGCTAGCCCATCATTTCTCGACGACGCATAGCGCACATGCCTTGAAACGATCAGCTGTCACCTTTCCGTGCTCCAGTTTAGATTCTCCCTGCGTTCAGCGCTATCTTATTGCAAACCGGAAAATGGCAGAGAAATGCTCTTTTTTCTCCTGTCTCCTTTTTTAAACAAGAGCTTGCTTTGGGCTTCCCTAAGCCCCGAGTACCCAACTTTGAACAAGTCTATCTTCTCAGATAACCAGTTTCCCCTATTCTATGAAAAGTCTTTGAGAAGAGGCGAAAACACATGTATATTCGTGGCCAACTCGAGGGGAAGCGTGCGGTTTAGCCGCTCAAACAAAGCTGCGGGCATGTGGCTCACTTAAGCAAATTATCCTCCAGAAGCTTTTATTGAGCAACAGTTAGAGCACTTTGAATGAAGCTATAGCGAACACATACAAACTAAATAGGTAAAGAAATATAAGTCTGGAAACCAAAATTACATTTTCCAACGCCACTGGGTTACGCATAGTAATTTATTGCGACTTTATACTACGTACTGGCCAAGGAGACTAACTTACTTAAACGACAGCAAATTTTTTTTATTAATTTGCAATATATTTGTAAAATGATCTTAAGGCAGCTGTCTCTGCTTGAATCTGTTTCAAAAGTGTGATGTAAATACTGTCTCACACTGTTCTGTAGCCTATTGGGGCTTTCTGGTAGGTGATACGACTGAGAGTCAGGAGAAAGAACACCACATTTATTTTTAAGATCATCATCACTACTGATAAAATTTATGGGAAGGAGCGATCATAGTTACTATTTGCATGTATCAATGACAAAGGACAGAAAATAACTAAAATGAAAAAGATAAAGCTGGAAGACTATACACAGCTGGTACAATTTACGGCATTTTCAAGACCTGTTTCAGCTAAGTTTAAAGGGAGTAGCAAATTCCCAAATTAAATCACCCTATTTACTGCAAAGACAAAGAGCTTCACACAGCAGGAGGACTCACTAAAGAACTGTTTTTTCCACCTGGTCCTTCTGCAAGGGCGAAGAATCTCTATCCATATCTTACAGTAAGGGAACACCTCTCCCACCATCACATATCAGAAGTAATTTAGTGTGGATTTATTGTGAAACAACGGGAAGCATGTAAGTAATCCATCTGGGACTCATTAAGGTTGGATTTTTCAGCAGTAAACTTCTGAATTTCTGATCTGCATTCAGCGTATTACTATTTTAGATAAGTGCCAGGTAAGCACTAACAAAAAGAAACATACCAAGCAAAGTTCTAGTATTTATCACTGCTGGACTCACTGCCCACACACTCACTCGGCAATAGCAGACACCAATTTACATGTAATTTGTATATGCAATATAACACTGAAATCCACGAGTCAATGAATACAGGATCAAAGCTTTATTCAACTGCAACATAGTATATGCATGGATTACAGTTCTTGAGCAAACAGAATATTACAGTAATAGAGTTCTTACCTCGACAAATATCGTAAAAAAGCTTACATTTGGGATGATATTTAAGGTCCAGTTTACCTGAACAGAACTATTAAAATATCATGAAAATTACCATTATGGAGCAAACAGTGCTTTCTTTCAGAAGTAACCTCTGAAACTACCTTCTATTTCAAATATTGTTTTCTTATTTTTCAGTACCCGCCAGCTCAAACTGAGCTTTAGTCTGACATCCACATCCCTGAGCTGCATTGTGTGAATAAAAAAAAGACAGAGACAAAAAACTATAAGCTCAGTTTAAAATCTAGCTCCCAACTTTTATGAAAAGATGACCCTGAATAAATACAATCAAGAGGATACTACAGTAAGTGTCAAATGTCATGAGTGTTCTAAATCCTTTCGTTATTTCATACATATTCTCAAATGACATTAATAGGCTTGAGAAAGATTATTTGGAGTAAGAATTCCTTATCCTACGTAAAACTAGCATGCCTCCTACCCCCACAGCCAGAACAACGGAAAAAGTAAAAAGCTCAGGTGGAGGTGACAAGATGGGCGAGCAGGCTGTGCCTCTAGGCTAGTACTGTGGTTACTCATCTGCGCATAAACTTACAAGAGGACCATTTAGTATTTCTTCTTATAAAATACTCAAATATTTGACTTACAAACAGGCAAAAACATTTGTTTCCGCTACTGGTCTTCTCAATCGCTTTCCCCCACCCACCAGAAAAGAAAAAGAGGCAACAGGCTCTTAGGGCAATTGCAGCTTATTTGTACATATACAGTAGCACAAAAGGGCACGCAGTTAGTCAAGTGTGTAAAGCAACAGGTTATGTTCTGAGTGAAAACACACTTATCAAAAAAATTTGTAGGAATCTAAATAAGCTTAAAAAACCCCCACCCTTGAATGACTGGGGGGAAAACTACCTAGAATCAATACACTTGAAATACCAGCCTTGATTGAGTGAAGCACTGCTATCCAGGGTCTCCTTTAAACCCACAATTCAATTCCACTGGTATCATCATTTTTTTTCTTTCTTTCTTCTATTTTGTAAACAATGCAAATGAGCTGTACCTGTATCTATGGACAAGTAAGATGTAAGCTAAGTCAGGCTTAGTAAAAACTGTGCACTTGATCTAAGTGATGGAAGATACCATACGATTGCATTTTCTGCCACTGCTTGACCCTGAGGTCTGTGACAAATCATGAAACACGTATTTCTTCACCTTAACGGCCTGCTCTGTGCCTCCCTGTCCCTACTGCTTTGCAGTTTCACAGTCATATGCAATTGCATTTATTTATATTAGACCACACGCCAATCTGAAGGCCCTTGTCTTTCTATGAATGATCACCTATACACACTCCTGCTTTAAGTGTTTTTCTCTTTTTCCCCCCTTTTTCTGGACATGTTCCTGTATATTTTTTCACGCACTAGCTGCCCTGTTGTTTCTAAAGTTATGTCCCAGAAACCACATAATTTCCTTCTTTGAAAGGAGCATAATTTAATCCTCATCCCTTTGTCCAATTTAACAGAAAACTGTTGGAAACATAATAATGGAGTACCTAATAATATTTAATATAGTTATGCTCAACGCATAATTGCGAACAAGGGAAGGCTTCTTATCTTTCTGCAGTGAAAACTACAACACTGCTTGCGGGTGCATTCTGCAAAATGCTCGAATCATCCAGCTGCCATCCCGTCAGAGTCCACACACCCAGCTTTCCCTCCACAGGAAATCAAAACGAAGGAGATGGGAGCATCTGTATTGTGTCCCAGTGTATAGGCGGAGTCCAAAGAGATAAAGACCCAGATTATTCACACGCATAAAGTACTTAAGGGCCCAGATTTCCCTTAGGATGCAAAGACCAGGATGAATCCTAGTCTTTGTAAGCAACTAACTGCTCACCCATCCCTCCTTTTTGGGCATTTAATTTCTTCAGTGCCTTCATGTGTAATAGCTTTTCCCTTATTGTCTTTTCAACTGGTTCCAATTATATGCTTTTTAATTTTGAGCTCTGTAATTCTAAAATCCACACACACTCCTACTAAATCAGACTGAGAAACACATTGTGATCTTACAGAAGAAAATATTACCAACTTGTCTTTGTGACAGAACAGTGAGTAGGTATAAAATTGCAATGGTCTCTATGCCAGGTTTTTTTTAAGCTCTCTGCTTGTAAGATGAAAGCCTAATTTGATATTTTTGTAGTTATATAACAGTTCTAATATTTTGTGACATTTTGTATTGTGACACTATAGATGAAATTGTCATCGGACTGACACCCTTTACTGTTTATTCCTTAATTACAACTGTTAACAACACTGCAGAGAAGCGTGCTAATCTGCCATCACATATTATGAAAACAACGTTATTGTTACAAACACCAACACCCACTCAACAGGATATTTCTAAGATGGCAGTTTCTGTTAAAACTTATCAGTTTAATGGACACTTCAATAGAAAAAAGTTTCAAATGAACTCTTAACATTCCCCTTGAAAACATAAAACAATTTGTAATTGCAGCTGAAGTTTATTTTTTTCATGTCAGTGAATCTTCAGCTAATTTTAATTCAGACAAACCAAGTGCCTGATTTCAGAAAGAACAGTCTCTGCAGATGTTGGTTCTTCAAGAATACCTAGACCTCCTGTAATTTCCAGCTAGAAGTTGGTTCCCTAGTTCTTACTGGACCATGAACTCCCCAGTACAGTTAATCAATAAATAATTAAACTATGTTTAATTAATTAAATACACACTTTGCAATGCTCAATTCTCAAGTTGATCTTTTAAACAGAACAGTGTCGGAGGGGTTAGAGCCAAAGCAATCAGGACATTTATGAGAAATGTTGCTAAAAAGCACTACAGTTTCAATAAAAGTAGTTAAAACATCCCTAATACAAAAATAATTCATAGGACTATGTAGCACAAAGGTGCACACACTAATTCACTAACAGCCTGGCAAAATCAGTAATAATTAAGTTTTCACATCCTCAGGTGCTGGTGGGAGTAAACTTTTTTTCCTCTTCCTTCCAGGTTGGGGGGGGAGGGGGAGAATGATGTCACACGTGCCATTAAACTATAACAATCTTTCATTAACCAAATTATAACACTCAAATCCAGGTTCTCAATAATTAAAAAAAAAAAAGTTTTCTAGGCTTTGCTTGCTTTAGAAGGGTGAAATTTCTTAGGGCTAAGTCATACACCTGGAAAGATTTTCCACTGAACTGGTACTTTCAAAAGCATGTAAGTACCAGAGTAGCATAAGGTAGCTCCCCTGCACAAAGAGTTAAGTCCACTGTCCAACCAAAACTCACTGATACTACAGCTCCGCAGGAGGACGCTGAGAAGCTTTTCAGTGCCTGAGAAAGTATTATCGCCTCACCTTCTATATGCTTGTTCTTTGGACAGTCACTGTGGGCTAGCTTTCTGCTTGGCTCTCTCAAAGCTTTCATGTCTAAGCAAAAGATCTCACTTATCAGTTATGTCAACATAAAGAAAATAGCACTAAGAGCAGCCTAAAAGTAGCAAAAAAACCCCAGAGACCTGTTTACTTTTTCTTGTCTTTTCCAGCCCATTAGATGGGAAATACAAAGCAGGCAGCATGGTGGGGAAGCAGAGGTGGGGAAAAGCAGCAGTAGTTACTGGAGCAAAGGGTAGAAGCAAAGCAAGTGGCAATGACAAAAATCAGGGAAAGCAAGATGTGTAAATTCAAGGTGTTTCTTCCACAGCTGCTATCATTAAGGTTTGTACACAGGTTTGCAGTTCTAAAACAAAGCTACTCTGTCTGATGTAAACTGCTTGCCTTGCCTGTTAACGATAAATTCTTCCCTGCTCCCTCATCCACAGAGACATTCACAGCACAGATGACAATGAAGAAAGAGAACACATGAATCTGTCTTTATATATCGCACTAACATGTAAAAGCAGACGATTACAAAAAAAACTAAAACTCTTCTCATACTGAAGAGGTAATTGCCCTGGTGGGTTTCCATACACCAGAATTTCTCACTTCTGGTCCGAAAAGCCCTTTTGAGTAGGATTGCTCCTCTCAACATGAGGAATGATGGTCTAGGTTCTCCTCAAGCAAAAATATCGTTTAAACTAAATAATTTTACATGAGACAGTGAAAGCAAACTATCTAATACAGTTAATTTTCATTTAAATTATTTACATTACAATTTAATGACATGATATTCCATTGCCTGATCAGCATGCTACTGTTTGCTTCAGTCAGAAGTTAGGAAACAAACCCAGGGCATTTATTTTTGCGACTCTTCTTCTGGGGAGCTTTTATTCTGTTTTGTAGATTTCATTTTCTTAAAACCAATAGGAGCTTCTGCTCTTCCTAAAAGAAACTGTTCCCACTTGGGAAGACATTCTTCTACTGACGCCCAGTAGAGAGTCTGAGAAAGATATCACACACACACACACAAAATCAATTTAAATTTAATTTGAAAATCCTCATCAGCCTGTCATAAAAACAATACAGTTATACAGTGTGTTATTAATCTTGACTTATGAGTGAAGCAACTCCAAAAAGAGCAAAGTACTTGCATGTGAAATTTCAAATCTCTCGTACCTCACAAAATAGCAGTCTGGAAGGATTTCATTCTGTACTGTGAACTGCAAAGTGACTGAATGTGCCCTCTTGTGGTAAGCAACAGACTAGTTTAGACAGTGCCTTTAACAAAATAGCTTCTGTGATGATAAAGTTTTCCAAAAACAGCTTTTATATTGAAAAAAACCTTTTTAGTGGAATTGACTTTTGAAACAAAAAACAAACTTTGCCTAATGTTTACAAAAATGTTCTGTAAATTTTTTGTCCTAGAAAAGTTTGCAGTAATGCAGTTCAAAATATTCACGTGATATATAACAAGTCTTTTTTTTTTAAACAGTCACTGACAAAATAATTTTTCCTTTCATGACCCAAATATTAAAGACAAAAACTATCTATATACTTACCTCATGGTCTAAGAAACACATTCTGGACTATCTAATCCTTTCTCTCGATTGCTCTGTATCTTCGAGTAATAAATTTAACTTCTGCCTTATCAGTAGAACAGACATACCATTCATCATTTTTATGTTACTATCATGAGGATAACTTTGTTGTTTGTAGGATTATGAAAATGAAATACTAAAGGTCATGTATTGGTTTTTTTGCACAAAATACTGTGATCAAGAGCTGGATTAAGCCAGCAGTTAAATCCATCCAGCAATCTAAGTATTTTTAGATATTGAAAAAAAGTATTCATTCAGAAAAAAAGTATTTTTGTAGCAGGAAACTTCCATAGTACATATGTATTAAGCTTTTTTTTGTATACTTGTTTAAGTATAACGCAGAAGCAGCATATCACAAACTGAACATCTCCCCAGAGAGTATTAGAATCCTGGCTAACCATTTTGATCCTCACATGTAACTCAGATATATCTATGGCTCTTACAGTTTTACAAAAATATTTTCTTCAACAGATTTACTCAAAGAATCTTTTTTGACAAGCATATGTGCTGTCATACAAAACTACTCTGACTTAGCAAGCTGGGGATCCATTATAGGCTTAACTTTGAAACTATATTAATACAGATACATATATGGTTGAGTGAAATATGCTCAGAAGTGTTTTGGAACAAAGTATGCACAAGAATTTTGTACCATGAAAGAACATTTTCTTTTTCCACTATTTACAGTACTCTCCTTTAAAAGCATAAAAAAAGGCTGAAGTAGGATCTTCAAATAGTAACTCCATTCTCTCTAAAACTCCACCACTGCTGCAGGGTGTAACAACTCACTACCCACGAGCAATTGCTCCGAATTCTCCAGTTTGTACAGACTTCAGTCTACCTCCAATAAGCAGCTTAGGCACCTAACACAGGACAGAGATAAAATCAAAAACCGATCCAAAAAACTCTCAAGGTGTCTTCAAAGTCCTCCAGGAGTCTAAAATTCTACTTCTTAACACAGTGAAAATAGATTCAGTCTTAGTAGCTTGGCATCTTTCTCAGCATCATCCAAGATGTATGGGTATCTAGAAAAAATGTACCCTTTTGCCTAAAAAACCTCTAAAAACCCACTGAATTGGCATTCTCCGCATGCATTCTGTCACACTGATAGGAGTAGGCCACTTAGAAAATGTAATCGTGGCCAAAACCTTTTAACAGTAACTAGAACAAGAAGTGATGCCTCTCATTTAAGTAACAGCCTAAGGATTAGCACACCTGCTCAGCAGGTACGAAAGTAACGTGCAATACACCTCTTCCACAGCCTGACAAGGCTAAATCACATTCCCTTCTCCTCCTTTGATAGTGTCCTAACACCCAGACTAGGGTGGGACACTGCTATGCCTGGGGAAACTAGGCCACTATACAAAGAGCCAACAGTCCACTGGTCCAAGAAATGCAGGCAGGAACATGACTCTGTGGCCTTGTGGTTCAGATGCTCACTTTGCACGAGGAAGAGCTGTGGCCTGATTCCTGTTGCCAGGACTGTTTCTGTATTCATCATTCATTTGTCTCCAAATATCTTTGGGAAACAGTCTGGAGATTAGGGAACTGAACTTGGTATGTTGCATCAGGACAATACTTACTTCTCAGCCTAACTTGTTTTTCAAAATTTGTATCTTTAAATAACGTTTTTGGGACCACAGGTTGAGAAGTAAATCAAGCTTTACTGCTATAGCAGCACTTTTCCCAAGTTCCCATACAACCTGATAAAGAACTCTGAGAAGTGAGAACTTCTCCATTCCTATTGATAAACTGTTGACTTTGAAATGTAAAGATGACAACCTACAGCAAACTCGAAACAGGATGGCTGTTTAAAATAAATAGCTCTGAAATAACATTCACAGTAATCTTTATGATATTTACAATATTTGTTTTTATATCTGATTCTATTTTGAAATAGAAGTTTGTATAGATTTGAAAGCTGCTAAATATTTCCACCTGAGTGCTCCAGAGTCTAGGGACCTTGCCCCAGAATTTAGGTTCAGCTTGCAGTACACAAGCCTTTGGCTATACCAGTCACTGGATTTTAAAATCAATTATTTTCACTTTAAGAACATGCTTCGAGGGAAAAAAGCAAAATATTTGGTAAACAGCAAATGAAAAGATAGAGTTCTGGGACTTACTTCTAACTTAACAGTATCAGGATGTGGAAGTAAATACACTCTTTCTTGCAGCTTTTTTTCGGCTGCTTCTATATCCTAAAACACACAACATGAAAACAAACACAGGCAATATGAAAAAGAAAATATACACTCACATAAAGGCATTTAAATGAACTCATCAAACCTAAAAAGCATTCAAACAGTAACGCTGGAAGTCTGTATCTTTCTGTCCAGTCATCTTGAAATCCAACTTGTACCAGTAAGAATAATACCCTACCACTTCTAGAGATGTTTTTGGTACATTTTTGATGTAAGAATAAGTTTCATTACCACGTAATACTGTTGCTGTAACACACCACTATTCTCTCTGGACTCTAAGGTAAATTACAGTCAGATTCTGTTCTCTATAATTTATGAAAATACAAAGGGGGAAAAAGCAGAATGGTCTTCTCTGTGCTGCATGCAAACTGAAGTATGTATTCTAGCTACTGTAACTGTAAAGTAGGCAAATTATGTGCAAGATCTTTACTCCTCAAGACAAAGATGACTTGCTAATATGCATGCATAACATGTGCACAAAAATGTAGAGCTGCAGCAAGCTGTTCACCAGACAAACTTGGATGACAATGCACCTCACATAGCTTTCTTATAAAAATCAGTATTTGGGTTTCTGCTTGTCCAGTGGATGTGTGCTGGAGTCACAGAGGCCCAAATACATTTTTTTCAAACAAACAAACAAAAAAAAGCCAAACCAAAACATCCCCCCAGATCAGCCGCCCTCCCCCTTTAAAGTTCTGACCCATTCTTGTGGGCTTAGTTCCATACCCAAACATTGAAGAGATTGAGTGGTGGGCAGATGAAGAGAGACAGAAAGGGACGTGGGAGTGGGGTGTGAAGAAGCCAAAGCTGAACAGAGTGGAGGGGGAAAGAAAGTATAGCAGATGGCAGAGTTGGGAGCAGAGAGCGGGTGTGAAGAGTACAACAGAAAAACTAAATGAGAGAGGAAATTCCCCAAAGGGACTTCCCAAATATTCACCACCACTGCTGCTGAAAAGAAGAGTGAGATTCTGTAGGAGCATATCCACAAGAGAGACCAAACATGATTACTCGTGTTGAATAATAGCCAATCTGAATACATCAATAAGTAAACAGTGCTCAACTCAAGTTCAGGTCAAAAAATATGTCTCAAAATCAGTAGAGTATGATTAATACAAGCAGAACCCAGCCTTACTGCTAGCTTGAGATTCAGCTTGGTAATAGAGATACAGTTGGTTCACACAAACTACCCTGTTCATTTTAACTATTTCATTAATAACTATTTCATTATTTCATTTCTTTTACAGCATGACTATTCTCTTGTACAAACTTCATCTAAGCAAAAACATTTCTCCCTTTTCTACAGTAAAGTCCATATTCTTGTAGGAAGCTAAGGGATGTCTGAGGAAGAGCTGACTAAGTCTCAGATTTATCCAAATCTCAGGAAGCAGAAATGGAAGCCATTTGAAGTCACAATGTCAAAGTAACAGAGGACACAATGCAGACTTAACTATCCTAAGCAACAAAGTTTTCTGCATATGTCCTTAGAACAGATACACCATAAATAGCACCATCATCAGTATGGTTCAGACCAAATTTGGAGAAGTTATCACCATACCAAAAAGGAAGGATCAATCATTAATGTTCATTTCATATGCTTTCATAGGATATTCCTCCTTCCCGACTCCTCCTTCCTAATTCCCGTAGGAATTTTCACAGTATATACTCACTTAAGTCATGATGTTTATGAATTTTGTGATGACAGGAAATGAATGTCTTTTGGGCAAGAAGAGACAACAGTTGTGCATATATGTTTAGCAGAGAAGGTCACTTTGGCATAGCCTAGATATTGGATGTGTCTTTTTGTTGCTCACTCTAGTTTTTATGTTGTGCAGTCTATTGTCATTCAGAATACTGATTTAATGACAGACAGTGAAAGAAATTTTAGCTGGAAGGTGCAGTATGCTTTAGAAAATAACTGAAACTACTGAAAGATTAGATGGCACCTCTTGCATGTCTATACAACTGCTTAACTTTAGGAAAAAGAAATTCCTGTCATCCATATAAAAATAAATGTCAGCAGTGTAAATTTCTTCAGAAAAAACAGTAAAGCTAAGATGTCACAGTATTGAAAAATGAGAGTATCTTATAGCACTTTCACTAAAACTGCAAGGACTGGAAGAAAAACAATTCAAGATCGTTCCCCAGAGGTAAAATGGAATACATGACACATGCATCGCTTTTAGGGGACCAAATTCAATTGTCACTTATATTGATATCAGTCTGGCAGAATCCCTCTTAAGTAATTTTAGAATTACATTTCTATACAGGAGGCAAATTTGGTCTAAATTACCTAGCAAGTACTATTGCATAGCACATTCTTTATATTCTATGTCTGTTACAAGCTGTTGGACAATAACATACAAGAAACATTATTAACAAACTCACTTAAATAGACTGTAAATACTAAGCTAATTTCTGGTTTTATGGTTAGAACACTATATAACTATCAAATAATATATTCTTATTAAAACAGTTTTCTCTAGTCTGCAAATCCCTCGAAAAACATCGAGGAAAATACTCTGATAATTTTATGAAAATGCTGAGTAAGTGCTTATAATGCTATAATTTCAATTAAAAAAAAGTGCTTGTTTCCTGGCTTCCTACTGGTTTGAAAATAAAATAATTTTGAAATGCTTTGCATAAATACCAACTAGAACAGAGAAAGAGAAATGTCTTTTTCTATGATCACATACTAAAACCAACTGATTTTGCTTAAATGCTGGAAAACAGAAATGCAAATAAAAAAATAACACTTCATCATGTCCATGTATTTTTGAGTAGGCCAAATCAACAACTCTCCACATGGTAACTGTGAAATGTACAGTGCCTGGTATCAGTAACAATATTCTGAAGCTGGCACATTAATCAGTCTTGTTTTCAAGCTTCTCATATATTATTCTGCATAGATCTTTTTCCTGCTTTATTCTGTTATCAGAAAGCATCTGCAGGAGTGCATGCCTGTTAAAACTAGTATAAAATTAATAGATTTAAACTGATTTATGCTGCTTTATCCTGCAACAGAATTTGTTTTGATACATATGTTTTTGGTTTTTTTCCTACAAACACCAACATTTTTGACACTTGAAAGGAACAATTTTGAGGATGTGACAGTAGATGGCAAATATCTGTGTAACTGCAAAAATATTTACACTCTCTGTATATGTCTCAGCTATTGTTAACGTTTCCAATACAAGAAGCTTTCAGCATGCAGAACTGTATCCTGCATTTATTATGTTCGCCTGTGTTAGCTTAGAATGCATCTATAAACTATAAATTATTTATAAAATACATATTTATGAAATATAAATTTAATATAATTATGAAAAAGGAAAATGGAAATGTGGGAGTCATGATACATGCAATTACTAAATGAGTGCAGCACAAACTAGGGAAAAAATAAGTAAATAAATCCCCCACTCCTCCCCCATCTCCCAGTAAAGCAGCTACACTTGTATACATCCTTTGCAGAGGGTTTTGATTGCCCCTGGTCCACACCAGTTCATAAGAGTTCAAGTTAGAAAATCTTCTTTGTCACATAATGATTAAGAAGGCATCTCTGATTAACTGTTCTGTCTTGTCTGCTGTTCCCTGAACACAGCTTCCATATAAACACAGAGATGGCATGCATCAGATTTATGTCCACCCAAAATGTGAATGCTTTTAATCTTGACCAAGCTCAACGTGCAGAGACAAAAATTCTTCACAATACACATTAAATTTTTTAATTTTCTAGAGTAAAAATTATGGACTCAAGAGATGCATTGCATGCAATACAGGACTTTAATAAGTAAGAGTTTAAGAAAGTGCTTACAAAAGGTGCTGTTTTCTGCTGTTTCCTGAACAGACCACCACCACCATTTTTCAGACACATGTTCACTTTAGGGGTCAAGTGCAATCACTTCAAATTCAGATACCTAAGCTAGGGGTTCCAAAAGAGGTTTTAGTGTTCCAGTCCCTGCAATCAAACCTAGATCTTTTCCACAGCCAGTTCTCAAATTTCTACTGAATTTACCCAGGAAACGCAAATCTTATCTGAATATGACAACAGATATCTAGAACAGCTATTATCATTACTGTTTCACTGTTAGGAAGAGCTAGAAATACCAAGCACTGCTTTTACAGACTTGCAAGAAAGATTCTTGAAGTCATTCTACACCTCTTTAAAGAAAAATATCAAACTGAAAAGTTCCTCCACAACTTCACATGACTACAGCCAGAGAAAAATTCCTACCACTGATTAAAAGCATTTTAGGTTGATCAGCCCCTATTCCCAAACATATCCTCCTATCTTCAAAGAAAGTGTAAAGGTGCTTTGAGTCTTGTCAGACTCTGAAGTTCTCTTAAGCAGACATGCAATAGCATGTGTTACAGCTCTACATGTACTTCAAGAAAAGAAAAAAAAAAAAGAAAAAAGATAGTAGCAGCTGCCACCACGAGGCTCATACAAGAAGGGCATGTAAAAAAGGTAGTGATGCCATCAGATAATAAAGACTTGTCATCTAATACTTTTGGTCAAGTTCCAGAAGAAGGAATTTGATATAGCAGAATTCAAATAGTAACTAGAGAGCAAACACTTTTAAAAAAAATCTCTAAGCTACATAACCATGACATTTCAGTGAGGTTCCTGTTAGTTGCAGAAACTTACATTTAGAAGTGCTGCATTCCTTTTATGAGCTGCATCAGCTGCTTGAGTTTGCCATGTCTTTTTAGTCTTTTTGTCTCCTAGATAAGTCTCCATCTGCTGTAGCAGCACTGATCTCTGAGACAGTCTACAAAGGAAAACATTTTGCTAAGTGGGTAGAACATTTTGCTCAGGAGCTAGAAAATAACCTTTTTACCTTACCCAGTTCTCCTCAAAACTATGGGGCTAATTAAGCCGGCTGTAGGGTGGGTGTGCTGGGGGAGGGAAAAGGTGCAGGCAGACACCACCTGCTGTGCTCCTATGAAGCTAAAATGTTGCAGCCAGCAGTCCTCATATGCTAAGGTGCTCAGAAGCACTGAATCTCCCAGAACAGGAAAGGCAGGGTGGGTTGGGGTGACTCGATCAGTGCTACTCTTGCTCATTGGCAAGTACTAGCTGTTACCAGAAAAGCAGATTTTTCTGAATCATTATTGTATTTGCTTCACAATCTGAGTTTACAGGGCAACACAGAAGCAATTCTATAATTGAGGCTTAGGGTGGCAGAATCCAACTATCTTCCCCAAATAGGAATTTAGCAGCAATATGAGGTTAACAGTAAAAGACCTTAAACAGGTACCACCATTGGAAGTCAAAAACCCCATCAACCTAAATGCCCCTAAAGGCAACTTAGGATGCTAATTCCAATAGTTCACGAAGAAAGAGTGCCACCTCCTGGAACACCAACCCCTTGCTGAAGTACCACTGTGTTCTATAAAGGTCTCTGATTTCACTGTTCTCAGGACCGTCAGGCACATCTCCTGAGATCTCGCAAGACCGCAACGCAGACTGCTGTGAGGCAGGCCGCAGCAGAACTACTACTTACATCTCTTCATGTCTCCTAGCCAGGCGAACCTCTTGAGCCAAATAGGACGTCATTTTCAGTTGTTTGCCCGTTTTGCCACTCTGTAAAAGGAAAACCAAGTGAAATTAAAATCCTCCAAACACATTCACGAACATCTAGTTTTTGGTATTAAAGAACTCCGTATGTTAAAAAGCTGCATGCATGATATTTATATAATTTATTAGCTATCTCTTTAAAAATCTGCTTATGAATTTTAATACTCACTAAAAAACATTATTGCATTATGCTTTGAACACATACACACTACTTAACTTGCAGTAAGTTTTAGGAAAACCTTGCTAAATTTTAAGAATTTGAGGGAACTAGAATCTGATTTTCAAGTATCAGATTTAATGTAATATCATGCCTCAGTTGCTTATGACTTGCACAGGCAAATGATGCACTTCCATAATCGTGTAGTACTGTTTACATTAGTGTTTTCTGGCTTTTGCCACGCTACTCAGAACACCAACTTACACTTCTTGTAATTATCACTTGTAGTTACTTTGCACAGACAGAGTGCCCCATTCACAGGAATCTATGTTTAAATACACATTTGGTTAAGTTAAATAGCTTAAGTTATCGAGCCAGTGTCATTTTTCTGAGTGCTTGAAAAACTAAGTGAAAACTTGAGCTCAGCTGTTCAGTATTGTAACAATGCAGGAACAGACCGTTAATATTATTTATATTTTGCTGTTTTTTTTTTTAAATAGGAAGCAAATCAGCTGCCCGCTCTGCATGCCTCAAGATCCCACAGCACTTTCCAAACAGCTTGAAAACACTTTACAGTCAATTAACTTTCTTCACCTCAGAGGTGACTGCATTATTGTCACTTAAGTGGAATTGAGCTAAAATTAAATAAGAACCTATCACATCTTCATGATGTCAAAGTGTAGGAGAAACAAAACCTTTCATCAGCCTAAAATATCAGTAAAGGCCTCCCGTGAGAGCTTCACAGGTAGCTCTGAAGCAAGTTATTTGCACGTGCAGCGAGGCCAAGCCTACCTGGTTACCTACGGGTGTGCTTTTCACCACACTCTGAAAAAGATTTCTCTCCAAGCAGACTACGCTAACGCCTCCGCCCTGCCCAAGAAGGAGGCCTCCCCTCTATGCTCTTCCCTTCAGAGGGGCAACCGCCACGCTCGCACCCGGGCACAGACCTCACGCTGCTGGCGAGGCCTCCCGCGGTTACGGGCAACGGGAGGCCCCGAGCGCCCGCCCCTGGGGGAGCCTCGCCCGAAAGCGGCGGCAAAGAGCCACCGCTCGGAAAGGCGGGAAAAGCGCTGCCACGTGTCGTGGGGGAGGCACGCACCCGCCGCCTGGGGCGCGCGCGGAGCCGGCGGCGCGTGAGGAGCCGCCCTTAGCCCTACCATTGCGAGGAGAGGGGGGAGGATCTAGGAATGTGCCATCTAGACCGGGGGGAGGTACCATTCCATACCACAGAGAAAGGAGAGGAGAGGAAACAAGAGGGAGGGGAAAAAAAAAACTACTTTACCTTCATCCTCGCTGCCTTAGAAAAGCAAGGCAAGCACCCGCCATAGCCTCCACGCCACCCTCTCCCCCCCCCCCCCGCTACCATGGAGACGGCCGGAAAGGTAGCGCTCAGCCGTAGCCTCTGATTGGCCCCGTCTCGCCTCAGGAGGCGGAACCAGGCAAGGTCGGGATGCTCCTTCGCCATCGGGATTGGAGGAGCGAGAGGTCGCGGGGCCCAATCAGTGTGGGAGGGCGGGCGGGCTCGGGCAGTGACCGTTGGCCCTGGGGGCGGAGAAGAGGCAACGGCGTGAGGCAGCGGCTGCTGTCTGAGCTGTGGCCGCGCAGCCGGGCTGAGGGTGGCCGGGTCGCGGCAGTGTTTCGGGCACCAGCACCGAGGTGTCACTGTCCCCCTTCCCCAACACACAAAGTTGGCAGTAGTGCTGGAGACACTTGGTGGACTCGGCAGCCAAACGCACCCAGGAAGGACGAGCCCTCCCGCCCCCCCCAAGTGACGTTGTGTCGTTGCATTTTCGTGCTTCTTCCCGAGTCCGCCTATCCCCATTGCCCTGATGTTCTTTAGTGAGAGCTGTATTTGAAACAAATTGCTGCTCACCTGCACGAGGCACACGCTCAGGTTCTTTGGCCCAGCAAACGCTGCTGCAAGTCATGGCCTAACTCTCCGCATGCGTTCTTTAAAGTGTGTGGTGTGATCTTGCCCTCTGTATTTGAAAGCAGAATTTCTTCCAGGCTTTTAAAATGGAAGAATTACTGAGGCTGACTCAAGTCATCTGTGTGCGAAGTTTTATTAAAAGGAACTTTGTAAAAGGAACGATTTAATCGTTGTCTGAATGTTTTGTCTTCACGGAAAACATAAAGCAAAAAACTAAGCCAAATGCAATTGAAAAGCTTGTTCATTTGTCTTTGTGGCTGCCTGTTAGATTTATGCGCATTTGCAGCTGCAGGTGATTTCCAAAAGGTGCTTTGAAAAAGCTCATCTTCCCCGTTTTCTTTTTAAACATTCTCTTATCCTGGTGTTTAAGATGTCTCATCACAAGCCTATCTTACCACAGATCAGAAGATTCTCTTTCTTGTGATTCTTCAGGTCTTTATCTCTTTTCTGTTTCTATCATTCTCTGATTTTATGTTTCTGCAATAAACTTGCATTGATTCACTCTATGACATATAATTAAGTAGGAATTCTTTAATGTACTTGTCAACTTGCTCCTGCTTATTGCAGCATTCAGGCTAAATAGTACTTAAAATCTTGCCTCTGTGATTTGAAGACAAGACTTTTCAGTAAGTGATAGGGGGAAATAAGAGTCTGTCCTCATTTCTAATGGTGTGGAAAGCTAATGGTTACAGTCTCACTGACTTTAATGGAAACCCTAAGTGTTTTACATGCTCTACTTTCAGCTATACCAGTTCTCTTTAATGGTAGTGATCTTTCTTTTTTGTAGCATTTAAGAATTTCAGAAAGAATACAGACAATTTGAAACTGCTATATATGCTATTTGTAGTGAGAATGCAAAGACAATTTTACTTAAGCTACAGATACTATCAATTGCTCCGTGTTTCAGCAGCAGAGACAGGATGGAAACCATAATTTCCTAATGAATACTTTATGTGACAGTGGGATAAAACACTCTTAAGTTTATAGCTAATGAGCATTCGCTTTTGAATTTAGTATTTTTTCATCTGTATTTAATTTTTCAGCATTCATGTTCTTTTCCATTAGAAGTGCAATCTAACCTAGTTCAGTTCTCAACTTGTCGAGAATATTAGCTTTAAAGTTATTATAAAAAGAAAACTGATGGTAACAATCAGAAATCTCCAATAGCAGACTGTTTTGAATAGATAGTTTGTGGCATCTGCAAAGCACCCATAATGAAGTCAGTGTAGGAACGGGCATTTATTGGTAGAGCTTACTTAAATGAGGAAAGGCATTCTCTGACATATCTTAAGGTACTGGCACCTCATCGTAGCACACTCTATAGATTAATACACTGTCTTTTTTTTCCTCATTTTCTGGTTATACTGCATGTCTTACAGAACCAAATATTTATCTATTTTTTCTGCAGAAAGTGTGTCCTCTTTTCATTAAATGTATTTGTCTTTAAGTGAGTTTACTGTTGCATCATTGATTAAATAACAAAAAGTTTAAAAAAAAAATCTTAAAAATTAGATACATATGAGCGAGGCACTGAAATCTGTGTTTGCTGCCCAATTGTGCAGGCATTATTGAGTGTACAGTTTAACACTGGAATAGTTTCTTTGTTGCTTGGTAGTAGTCTTCAGAAGAAGTGCCAGCCATGAGATCTTGTCCCTGTGTAGTCAGTGCCTAAACATGGATTAAGGATTTACTGTTAGCAGTGAAATGAGGTCGCTATGGCCCTAGATTTTTCTTATCCCCACGATTTGATCTTTGAAAACTTAGCATAAAAGGGTGTTACAAGAGAAATTGGTGAATTGCAACGCTAGGTGGCACTTAAACACAGCTAACGAGGACCTTAATGTTGCAACATGCAAAAACAGTCAAACACATTCTGTTCTAACATGCAGTTAATTATATCCTCAAAATGATGTCTTGGATTGATATTACTAAACAAACATGTATAAAATGTAATTACAGACAAGTGAAATAAATACTGTAGACTTCTAATTACAAGATATGTTTTTTGCTTGTAATATGCTACACACCTGTGCGCAGTTTATATAGCTAGTATTTTATTTTGTCATTTTTACTAACATTTAGCATGGCTCAGTTTAGCTTTATGTGCTTTTATTTACTGATACCAATTTGTGCCATATGTCAGTTTTTAAAAATAGAATGTTTTTATGTATTTGGATTTTAAAGCAGGAGCATTTCAAAGGGAAAACAATAAGATAGGAGTTTTTTAATACAAAATCACTTCAAAAACTTTTTAACGTGCCTATATTTTAGATTTTTTTCAGATCGCTTTGTTTTTCTCTTCTTTCTTTGTTTCCCTTTTGGGGGTGCATCTCTATTGCTATAGTATCTTAACATCTACTTGGAAGGCGAAAGTGTATCTGTTTTTAAGCATTTCTTAAGTGCTACCATTGTTAAAATACACCAGGCCTGCAGGGCATTCTAAGAGCCATGCAATCCCGTTGCACCAGCTTCTGGCCATCATCTTGGGCTCTGTCCATTTTCCTCCTATCAACTGCAGAAGTAGTTGGCAGCTTTTCAGTCAATTGCCCAGGGCCCATGTGAAGTTACAAGTTAAAAAGGCAAAAGCATGCAAGGAAATGTCCTGTCAGTGCAGGAGTGAGTCAGTGAAGCACCAAATACAGACAGTGCAAAAATTGCCTTCTAGTTCCTCTTTTTCCCCTCACCTTCCAATGTTCAAAGAGTTCATCTCAACCTTATTGTTGGCAGGTCCCATAGCATATTCTGTTCAGAGTTACAAGTACATGGCTTCATTGTGGTGGTAAGATTAGAGCCTAGATGAAGCTTATAAATTCTAAATGGCAGGCCAGCCCGACAACACTGCAAGTTCCTCTATTGGCATTTTGTGTTTGGCAGCTGAATATGTTTGTAGCTTCCTCATTGTGCAGCTACCTAAAAACCATCAGCAGCTACACAACTGGAAATGTGAGATCCACAGTTCCATACTTTTGGTGAGGGGTTGGAAATGAACGCTGGTGTTGCTGAGCACCGTCGTTCTGTGCAAAACCAGTTGGCTAAACCAGGGACACTTGTATCAAGTCCTGAGCAAGAGCTGGAAAACCTGTGGAAATAGAAAGAATTATACATAGCTGTGAATGTGAAGAAGCAGAGACGGTGGGACTCCAACCAGTCTGTGTGCTCCTGGAAGGGCAGTGTTAAGCTATGGATCAGGCCAGGGCTAACCACATCTAACTTACAAAAAAAGGGGGGGGGGGGGAAAGTGTTGTGGTAGAAGGACCTAAGGAAGAGGAAAATATTTTCCTTTACTTTTTAAGTAGAGATTTAAAAAACCTGATAAATAGGATGAAGCTAAGAAAATCAGCATTCAGCTGCAAGTTGGTCAATTTGTTTGCTTTAGAGAAAGATACTTCTAGGTTCTGGAACAATCTTTCCAGGCAGTAGTAGATAGGGCTGTGAAATGCAAACCAGCCTAGACAATACTCCAGGTAGTTTACTGGTACACCCGTTCAGTACCGTCAGGGGGGTACAATACATGCCCTAACAGGTGTCTTCCATCAGTAGTGTCTATGGCATAGCTAGTTCTTTTTGAAGATTTCAAGCAAACAGTTTGGCCCTTGAGTAATAACATTATGCCTTCTCTTTAAAAAAAAAAAAGAAAATCTACAGGCCTCAACTGACTTTAACAGATGTACAGGTAGTAGAACGTTTTACAAGTAATTATAAAAACTATTTGCAGTAATTAGCTTGAATTTAATTGCCTCTCAGCATGTTAGGCTAGTAAATTACAGCTTTATTTCAAACAACTCCTGTTGTCTGTTTCCCCTAAGCTGAGCACAGGAAACCCAGTAAAAACAAACACTTGGAGACCCACCATTCTTAGTTCCTGTTTTGAAGTATGTAGGATGGGGATGCTTAGCTTTCATCTTACAAACAGCACTTCACTCACCAGCATAGACTACATCTTGCTTGCCTTATGCACCGAGAGTGTGCTCCTACTGCAAGGAACAAGAGGACGTATGGGAACAAAGGGGACAGGAATAAGCTTTTCGGCTCTAATGAGAGAGAGGCATCAGATAAAATATGGGAGGGCTGATTTTTCTAGGCTCCCTCCCTAGTCAGTGGAGAGGAATAGGATGTCCTTTGACTGGTTCAGAGCACGAGACTGAACATTTGGCATTGCTCTAATGGCTTTTCAGAGGTGCCTTTCTCTCTCTATGGGCTATATAGGGAGCTTTGAGAAACTGGCTTCCTCACATCAGTGTGTAAAATTATGTTCTTGAAGTTAGATAGTCAGAGCATCTGCCTCAGAAAAAACACAGAGTACGTCTATCGTGCCCCTATGGAGGTCCATATGACTTCCTTCAGACTGACCTTGCCCGCCACGCAGACAGAAAGCCTGTCAGCGTTCGCCTGTGGTGTGCCTTAGGTTTCCTATTTGAAACCATAGCAAGTTCATTGTGGAGCAAGTCACTGCCTGCTAATTTTCATGTGAATCCGATCACATGCAAGTATGGCCAGTTATTTCAATCCTCCACCTGCTTTCCAGTACTGCTTTGAACTGACTGGTCTATTTATCTTTGTGTCCAGAAACCACCTTCAGTTTCAGTCCATTTACACTGGCTATACAGTTCAGCCTATAGCTTTTATCCAGCATAAGTAAGCAATGCTATGACCTGCTAAAATTGTCTTATCCTGTAATGATGATACATCTACAGAGGCCAAAATTACTTTATATGTTAATATATGCTTTTATATGACTGCCAAGATGCCTGATACTGTTAGCTTGACTTTTACTGTAAGCAGAGGTAGAAGAAATAACACCTTCATCATTCTAGCACAATTTCCTTAGGGGCAGAGTTCTCAGTCAGTACAGTTTCTGTCTCTGTGTTTTGCCATACAAAACTGACCAGGAATGTTCTATTTTTTATTTCAGTTCAGATTTTTGAATGCTTCTATTATGAGTTTCTTCAGTCCCTGAGAGAAATTAGAGAGGCAACAGTACTTTTCTTATTGCATAACACCTACATTTACTGACAATAAAAATAACTGAACTTGCACAAAAAGCCAGTTTCTAATAAACCCTTTTACTCGGTTGTTTTTATGAAAGTTGAGTTCTTCATTTTTACAAAAAAACCCCTCTTTTTAAAGAAAGGTCAGTCAATCTTTTTAGAAAGATTAATAAATGACTTTTCCTCCTTACCAAATTTAGTCTTTTGTTGAATTGTTTCAGTTCCTATTAAAGCTTCACAAAAATGTGCCTTCTATTATATTTCTTCTAATAGGTTTCTCAGCCTTATAACTATAATAAATTTGTCAGTCTAGCTTCACTGAACACTGGACTCCTAAATCCTACCACAACAGATTATAAATGTAACCATTTCTAAACCCTTTCAAGAAGTTTTACTCTTTCTTTCAACACATTTTATGTACTCAGCAATTCAGTGGAAATAACCTTTCAGAGTTATTCTTTAAAACCTCTTTCTTGGTGATAGCACAGTCTTGTCATTTTATCAGTCAGTCAGTCAGAAAACCTTAGTTTTGTTCCCATCTCTGCCACTGTGGATTCGTAGTTTGAACCAACTCACTTAAAGCCAGTGTCTTCTTAAGTGGTCATTCAGAGGAAATGACCAACTAGACCCATATAGGGCCTGATTTTTCAGACTAGCTGAGTGCTCAGAACTGCAATTTAAATCATTTTGAGTGGTACCTTAGCACTGCTGGAAAAAAAATATGTTCTGAAGTTATGTTGTTAGGTAACCAGAAATAAAGACCCTCAAAAGTAGCTTTTGTAACAGACATTAAAAATATGTAAATATCATTTTTTGACTCATCTTTTTCCTCCACTTTGCTTCTCTGGTTTCTTTTTTTAGGAGAGAAGAAGTTATACTTTATTGGAAACTCAAAATACTGTTGCCATAAACAGTTTTCATTAGGATGTGTTTCAAAGTTTACATTAATGGATATAAACAAAATGTAACAAAAACCTTTAGAACATTAATAACAGTGCTGAAAGCAGAGAAGCAAGCAGCATGGTCACATAAAACTAAGAAAAGCAAACATAATCTAAATAGCTCAGGCCCTGTGTTCTAAAATGAATCAACTGTACTTTATAACACTATGTGAGGAATAAATAGCAATGCATCATATTTGCTTTTATGAATGAATGGGGAGCAGAGAGATTCAAGTGTTGACTAAATACTCTAAACGCTCAACTAACGATAACTTCCAAGGCACATAGATATTCTGCACTAATCCCAAAATGAAGCACACATTCTGCCCTTCAGTTTAAAACCCCCTGTTGTCGGGCAAATGGAGGAAAAAATGGAGTGCCTCAACCATCTTTCCTTTTCAGAGAATTATTTATCTGAGCTCCTTACAAGTCTGTTATGGTTCCTTCTACTTATTTACAACAGATGTGACTTACTCCACTCTCCACCATCAAGATTCTAGACTTGGCTTAGTGTTCGTTCTCCTTGACTGTTACTCGTCCCTTTCCTTTTTATTCTCAATTTTGGTCATAACTTTTCTCTCTTTTTTTTTTTTTTTTTTGGCTTGGCTTTTGACTCTTGGCATAAAACTTATGGTGCTAATTAAGTTTGGTTATGAAATAATGGGAAAGGCAGCCTCAATATGGGGAAAGAACAGAATATTGTACAACAATGGAGTTATATTGTAAATGTGTAATATTAAGGAGTAACTGAAATAGATGTCATCTATTATTACTTTTCCAATTGTATGTCATACATTTAGAACTAATACAAAGATTTCTTCTGTAAACAGGGTGTACTGATCTGGAGCCATGGAGGAGAAGGGCATCCTAAATGCATTTGTCAATCACAGGGTTACAATTAGTCAATTGAAATCCTAGGATATATTATGAAAAATGTTTTCAAAAGAAAATGGTAGTGAAGTATTACTGCTGCTTCAGTCTTAGCTAGAATACTATCTATGTTTCCCATCACCTGAGTTCAAGAAAAATGAATTCAAACTGAAGAGGTGTAGAGAAAGCTTTTAGTATGATCATGGTAGTGGATAGCCTGTTTTGTGAGAAAAGATTAAATGAGTTTGGCTTATTTATCAAAATAAAAGCAGGAAGAAAAATCTGATTGTTTTCTACTAATATGTAAGCAGTGTTGACATTAGAGAAAAAGAGCTGTCTAAGCTAAATTATGGAGCTGGCAGAAGGACAAATGAATATAAATAATAAACTTTCTCCTGAATACAGGTGTTTGAGGAAGACAGTTAAGCATCAGGCAAGTGATGTTCCATGACAGCTTCCTAGAAAGAGTTGTAGGGGAGAAAGAGCAAGAAAACTGATTAGTTTTAACATGAACCTTGATCAGTTTGTGGAAGTCTATGACCTGGCTTTCTGCAATAGAACAGGACATTATTTAGTAGCACAAACACTGCCCTCCAATGCTATGCCCTGTTTCCCTTTTCTGTCTGAATTGTGTCTAAATTTCTAGCCATGTGCATACTGTCTGCAAAATTTCCAAATTTTCCTTTTCTGCAGCTTGGGCCCCTTTCTGAGTTCATGCAGATTGCTGTGGGGATAGGTTTATGACTGATTGTTGGGATTAGCCACACAGCTCAGTATCTTCAAAGGCATGTATACCTTGCAGTGCAACTCCTCCACAGCAGCCACGTTCTGCTGAGTGGTGCTGGTGAAACTCCAGAATAACACCACTAAAGTCAATATTGTACTAAGCTGATAGTTGTCTTTGAAAGAAAAATTTGGAAACTAAAATTCCAAGTCACCTGCTGTTCTGTTCTTCCAGTTATGGGTACAATTGCAGAGGAAAAATCAGCAACAAACCATGTAATGCAGAACTTCTGCAGTCTGCTTTGATTTGCCTGCCAAGCCAGTCTGCTTGTAGTTGACACCAATGCCATGTAGGTGTAGAGAGTATTCTTACATTGTTCAAACATTGGAAGGAGGATGTTCTTTAAAATAATCTCTGTGTTGTGAAGATCATTCTGTCTGCATAGACTTCCTAATGTAAACTTCTTTTTGCTCTGATCTCAATATAAGCTTTATATTACAAAGTCCTACATGACATTATTTGTAGTTGGCTGTTTGTCTGAACCTCTTTCATAGTCCAAGGCACAGAAGGGCAGGTGAATTTAAATTTTAGCTTTCAAGTTGGTTTTCAAATGCTGTCAGTTTAAGATATTAAAATAACAGCAAGTTCTAACAACAATCTCCGATCCTCTTGCCCAGCTGAATATCTTTGACTTTACTGAACAGGAGTTATGGACAGCACTATGGAGTCCAGGCTTTAAAAAAGTGGATAAAAATGTCAATGCTACCATTTGACATGAAAAGGGTCAATGCTTGGTTTTCTGTCATTTATGTTTCAGTGCAGCAATAATGTAGTAAAGGAGACTTTTCTTTGGAAAGATGAAGTAATAAGTTTAGTAAGAAATATGATAAGAAAAGAATTTTTTTCTAACATGAGAAAATGACTTTCCTTAGGGAGTATCATTTATTTTCTTCATTAAGCCGTATCACAGAAGGATATCGGTTGATGGCTTGGCTTCAGTTTCTGAAAGTGGATATGACTGCAGCAAAAACTGTTTTGTCAGCTTTTTTTTTAAGAGCATGTTTTTCTAATGAAATTATGCATGTGCAGACATATCTCTCAGGTTTCTTTTCTTCAGTAATTTTTGAAGCTGGCCACGTGCACCCAAATTTGACACCAAGGTTACTAGTCTCAAAGACATCACATTTCTAAAACTTTTGTTAAAATAGATGGCTGTGCAGAGAAGAAAGGCTCTAAAGAGAGCTTACTTATTAAATGCCAAAAGCTCCAAATAAGATTTTTTTCCTGCCAACACAAAGCCATAGGAAGCCAGGCTCCTTGGTTCTGTTATTCATAGAACTACTTATTTACCTACAGTTTTACTGTATTTTAATCAACTGAAATGAAGCCAGTTCATATAAACAATCAAGATATCTGTTACTAAAATATGGACTGTTGTATATATAAAGTAGTTAGTGAGATGCCCTAAATTTCTTCTGGAAATGGTTCTCTGTAATTGGCTAATCTCGCAAAATAATTTATGATTCCTTTTTACACATTGTGCCAGCTGGAGTAATCAAACAGGGCTGATTAAAATTATGCTTTCCCAGTTCTACTTAAAATATGTAGTTCATAACTTTTATATACTTTGAATTGGCTTAGAGTGTTACAGACTCTTAGACTCTGTTGTCTCTACACCAGACGAAGCACAGCCAAGTGAAAAACGTGGCTATTAGTTTGTGGTCATGTACAAGAGACTGTGGGTGTTGTTAGTAGGAAATATCACAGGAGCATGTTTGGGATCTGTGGCCAAAATCGCATGCAGCATGCTGGAGGTAACAAGATACATCACAGGGTGCTCAAGGTATATCACAAAATTTAGTCCTGAATGTGAACTACTTACTCATTTTATTATATATATATATTTTTTTTTTTCATAAAGAGATTAGATTAAAATGCAATTTGAAATTAATCCTGGCAGTATAGGGTCATTTTCAATGTAATCTGATTATTATTTATCAAGTCCTGGACTATAGTGGGGTCATGGTAGGGACACATCTCCCCCCATACATATAGCGTTGAATTAGGAGCAACATTCATTTAATATCAGAGACTAGAGGAATAGTATTTTAATAAATAAAGAGCCAACTAATTTAATTTGGGATAGTAAACTTAGAGTTATAAAAGTCAGGAATATTCAGTCACTGAGTCTTTCTAGAGACCCACTGTGAGAGAGAACCAAAGTGAATCAGTAAAGACAAATTTTAAAGGACTTCGGCTCTTCTCTGTTGCTTTTGGCTAGTCAGTTTTCCATGTGCCTTCAGTCTTAGCCAGTGGGGTGGTAGGAGTGGAGTAGGGCCTGTGCACTAAACTAGATATCCATGCCTTCTTCCTTGCTGGCCAAAAGCTCCCCCTGGGAACCCACTTTGTCCTTCCAGATGATCTTGCTTACACTGGTATCTACATGTGTGTGATAAAAGCAACAGTATGCACTAGCTCATCGTCCTTTCTTGTGCTCTGCATAGCACCAAAAGCAAGGGAAACCTTAAAGGCTAACAGCCACCGGCACATGGGAAGTTTTCGGGACCCACAGCTCGAGCTGCCTCCAGCCAGGCAAGCCCCATTCCTCCATGGGATCTTGCAGAGCTGAATGTGGCAGTCACAGGCTGTATGGTGGTGTCAGGAGCAGCTCTCACAGCCCAGTGGAACTGGCAACTACTGCTGAATTTGCTCCCTTCAGATAAGAGTGTGGTAATTTTTAGTGTTTGCAGTAGAACAGAAAGGAAAAATCCAGCTAATGATGTCCTGTGTGCCTTGTCTGATCCCCCTGTTCTTCCATGTTGAGGTGCTTTTACCTCAGAAACTCCTAAGTGTAGTCTCCAGCCTAGTTAAGTAACCCTGTAAAGGGAAATATCTTCTAAGGAACAAGTGTTTTCAAAGCCCACACAAGTTCTGAGAAAAAAGGAAGATTCCTTTTCTCCTATAGTTTACTGAGTGGTTTTTGTTTGTTCTGATTACTTATGTCTGTGAAATTATGAAGAAATACAATCCTGGGAAGTTATGATTACATATGCCTTCCTTCTCATTATCTTTCTGGTGTATTCTGTTTAGATTTCTTGGTGATATCATTCATTTGCTTACAAAAAAGCAACCGGCTTAGTTTTAGAAAATGTTCCTGCATGATATGGGGGTGAGGAGGAAGAAAGACAATAAAAGATCTCACAAAACTGAGATTTACAACGAATGCTGTGGCTTCAGAAAATCATTTGTTTACTTTGAGTAAAACTTCTAAAAGGCAGTGGGATTACTAGCTGCTTTTTGGCCAGAATAAATGTCTAAAAAAACAGATTAATCTCAATGGAAACACTAAGTTAGATAAGATATCATTCGTGTTAAGCTGTGAAAATGTTCTACAAAGTCCCATTTGTAGATGTGAAAAAATAAAGCACACATAATGTAAGTGCTTTAGAAAGAACTAGTCATTTGCAATCAGGATGTAGGATTCAGGTCTGTTTCCCATGACACTACTAGAAGTTCTAGACAGATCTCCCCAACATAACACCAACAGTACAAACTATATTGCTGAGAACATAACAATATTCATACTGGGTCAAACTAATGGGCCATCCAGCCCAGTATCTTGTTTGTAAGAGTAGACAATAGAGGATACCAAGGAGAGTGATAGAAAGCAGCACAAGTTGATTCTTACCTGCTGCTGGCAATCTGTAGACTAGGGGCATCTGGAACCAGAGATCATATCCACATCTTCATGTTATTTCCTCAGTTTAAACTCCTGGGTGTAGATGTCTCAGGATAAGGTAAATACCACCGTATATAAATAAAGAGCAAACTTGTCTCGTTATTATGCATCCGCACACCACCTCTGATGGTGCACATGGGTCCACAGCCGAGGTCCCAGGATGCTACTGCAACAGAATAATTACTGTTCATCATAAATATCCTTGTCAGGAGACTGAAATGGATATGCTTAAAAATTGCTCAGGAAAAAAATGCAGTAATGTCAAAAGCCAAGAGATTTAGTCATGAGGTGACAGTAAAATTTTGGCTCCACTAAAGTCAAAATGAACTTTGCCAGTGGCTGCAGTAAAGTCCAGATTTTTGCCTTGAGCATTTGCCCAGACCAGCTGTTTTACTTGGATGTCCTGAGGTAGTCTCCTGCCTGAAGGGGCTCCAGGGAAAGGTGCTTTTATGAACTCTCACCACCGCAGTCAGATACACAAACTTACACAGAGCTTTGCTGACTTCAAAGATTGTTAGCAAAGCCTCACTCTTGTTACTGAATCCACCTATACTGCTGCAATAGCAAGAGCTGAGTTAGTTCTTCTGTAAGCATCAGTTGCCATGTAGGCTAATGCAGCACATAGATTATTGATAACCACATCCTAGGAAAAAGTGGAGCCCTCCAGAGTATCAACAGCATATGATAAAATCTAAATGAGAGAAGCATAATGAAGCTGGGATTAGCTACACAGAGAAACTTCTCAACGCTTGAGTACTGCCTGCTTGTGTTGTAATATGTTGCACTTCATACTATAACCTTATAATGAGGTTAGTTTATAAATTATTAATAGATACTCTAAGTACCTTACAGATAAGAATAGCATTGGTTACAAGCTCATCAGCAGATAATGTTATATTGCAGTAATAATCAACCTGCTGAACTCTGTAATCACCTATAACAATTGAGACCTATTTGCGAAAATATCTATCAATTCATCATTAAATATTTATAAAAGGAAACTTAATACAAAACTTGACAGTAATGGGCATATAATATAAGATCACTTTTTTAATATTATTTTGTCTTCAGCACTTATGCCTTTGATAGGATAATTTCTGCAAATAGGAAATGTATCAACTAGAACTCAGGTGGGAGGAGAAATTCATTTTTCTTCTGTTGTGCATTGTTTTGAAACAGGAAGCTCAGTTTTTGTGCTGGGCAGAGGAAAGAATGCTTTCATGAAAAAATGGTTTGCTACAGCATAGAACAACCATGCAAGTAAATTGGGTTAGGTAGAAATTATATCCTCTGGAATTCACACCCCCTGCAACAACTATTCCACCGGAATCAAATCACATCCCCTAGTCACAGCTGGAGAGCTGGGTATGTGAGTGGGACAGTGGGCTCCAGTGACAAAGTGACCACTAAGAACTTCAGACCCACCTTGGATCACAGTTTTGCTTGGATAGCTGAGAGGGACTTCAGGTTTTGTGTGCCTAGCGCAGAGATAATAATTGCAGGAAGGTTAAAATTCCACAGTCTTGAAATTTGTGGCCTTCTAAGTTCTCTCAAGTCTGGAACTCAAAAATAATACTTTTGAGAAAGCAGGACATAAGCTATAATAATTACAATGCCACAATGGGAAACTGATTGTCGTCATTTCACACATGTTGAAAATGATTTTTTAAAATCCAGCAAAAAAAAAAAAAAAGAGAATAAAGAAAATCTGGAATTCTTTCATTTGAAAGTTGGTTGCCATTCAGTTCAGGAAAACTACAGATGTCCCCATGCTGTGGAGGTGCCACTCTGAAGAGGTTATAGATTTAATGCCACTACTTTCCAAAGCCAATGAGGAGGGGCAGATTATATAGCTTTACAGTTGATCTGTGAGAAGCTGAACTGCATGGGTGCTAGCTACACTGCACTGTGGCTGTATGGCTGTAGCCTACCATTAGCAGAATAACTGTAGGACTTTCTTCATACTGCTTTGCAAAAGTACCTTGCATCCTTTACCATCAACTGAGGTCAACAAAACAATGTACAGGAAACATTTAAGTTAATAAATTAGCTTATCTTTTGATATTATAACAGTAGATAAAATACACACACACACACTCACAAAACACCCCCCCCACACACACACACCAAGAGCTAGCATTTTTCATTCATTGTACTGGGAATAACGTGCAACAATAGGATTATGATGACTGAAAATGTACCATATTGAAATAAAATCTGTTTAAAAGGCAGGAACAATGTCATCATCAGGTAGTTTTCTTGCAAGGTGGAAAATGGCTTTAATAACTTTATTGTTGGAACTGGTCTAAAAAATGTAAAGGCTTCCTCCCTCCCCATGCCTCCAGTACAAGGTTGATTGTGTTAAAAGCAAGCTCTCTTGGTCTAGAGGGCTCTTTCGGTATTATCAGCCTATGAAAAACAAGGGCTATGGCATGCAGTTGAAAATCAGCAATGCAAAAGGTTGAAATCCCATTCAGACATGGATGTATTTCAGAGTAAGGAACCAAACAGTAATATTCATTTATGAAAAGTTAATGCATCATGCTGCCCAGGAAGGCTGCTGAGAGGTGGCACAGGAAAATCAATAAATACTGAAGTCTAAAAGTGCAGGCAGAATGTGGAATAAGAGCTCTAAAGGCAAGGAATCCAATTGCCAGAGTTAATATTACCTTTTTGGAACATGCTTTTTGGTCTTACTGAGTAGGAAATAACATAGGGACTTTGGTCTCTATTTTGGAAAGGCACCACTGTATAGTCTAAGGAAAAAAAGAGGGTGAGAGATGATTCATGTAGAAAATTTGGGCAGGGATGGCTATGCGCTCAGGAAGAACTCAGACTGCTCAGAGCTGTTCATTGCTGAGGCTGTGATTAAGTGTTCATTAACATCAGCTATCTGGGTGCTAGGTTATCACACAGTAGCTCTGGCCTGGGCTTGAGCAAATGATTGCTCTGCAGTCAAAACAGTCAAAGCACCTGAAATGGTGTTTGTGCTGAATTTACACCAGTTGTGAGAGAATAGATTTACCTGGTCTGGTATAATGTCTGTGGGGATACAGTTTCCCCAGTTTTCCAACAAACTGGAAACCAGCAGGGAGCCTTTGAACTGAGTCAGCATTCTGTGGCATGTATCTGTGATATCTGAGATCATTCGCAGAATTAACTTTACCATATCGTGGAATATGGTCTTCATCCCAGTTACATGCAGAGGCATGAGCATAAAAATGGGGATCACCTGAAAGAAATAAGGAGCATAGAAAGGGGGTGGAAGGGGAAGGGGGCTAACATCCCTTATTTGTGAACCTCAGTGTAATTTGAACAAATTTATGCCATTTTTATTAAATGACCATGATCTTTTAAATGGCTTGTCCTTTTGGAGATCCCTTTTTGTCATCCCTTTTACACGACAAACTCCAGCTTAGTATATTCCTGTGGATACCAACACAACAATGTGCTTCAGAAGCCATTAAAGCTGATGAATCAGTGAACAGTTGCTGATGATACTTGCTGGGGACTGGAAGGTGCAGAGCCCTTGGTGATCAGGCACCCATAACTCAAACTGGTGAACTGGAGGATATTTCTGGCAGGTAGAGAACACTGTTGCGGCAGGGCTCTGCTCATCTGACCAGGTTAGCTTGAATCAGCTATTCTTCCTAATACACTCGTAAATGTTCTCCCAGCGTACTGGGAGAATGTTAGGAAGATATAATGGTATGACATAAGAGCTGACTGTGGCAATCTGCTATTGTGGATTTGTTATGATACAAGACAGATGCAAGACATTTTTTAATACGTGTATAAATTGTGAACACAGCAAGATAAACAAATGCTGTAAAACTATACCACTATCCTACATGAAACCAATTAGGTATGTTACTGGTGTTTCTCACACTCTCCAAATGCAGTACATTATACAGCAGACTGCTTCAAGACATGCAGCCTTGTCACATGTACACCAGATGAATAAAATCCTGCCTATGGCAAACTCGTTTGTGATGACTATATAAACCAGCAAACTCCATAAAAAGAAAAACTGAGAAGAATTCAAGCTTTTGTCACATAGTGCCGTTATCAATGAACACACTCATCCTGGCTTCATAGTACAAGAGCCTACTGCTACAGATTTCAGACACTACATCATTGGTAGGACATCAGTAGCATTTTCAAAGTACTTACAAAATCTATAGCCTGATAGTATACAATCCACTTCCATCCTTTTTTATTCCCCCTCCCCCCCCCCAAAAAAAAAAGGAGAACGAAGATTTACTTATAGCCAATTTCACAGGACCCAATCACTTTACAGGTCACAAGGAGACTTTCAGGCAAAGGCACAACGTATGTCTACCAGGCTCAAAATAAAAGCTTATCTAGAAAATCGGATTTAAGTAGTCAGGAAGCTTATTTAAAGCACTAAAATTCAGAAAGCAGAGACTTCCATAACCTAAGCTACCGAAATTTTATGTTTTTTCAGATTTTTTGTTCCCCCCACTAATGGTATTTTTCAGTTTGAAGGCTAATATTAAGCAAAAGCAAGGACATTTCTTCTGTGAGTTACAAATTGTGCTAGCCTTTTCCATCACTAGCTAAGTGAAGTGTTAGATGGAGTAAAAATAGCTTAACCCTTTTCTTCCATGTCACCCATTTTCATACAGCTTGCTATATTACAGCTACAATAGCCAGCAGCTTGTTTTGGTCACAGCTGTACCCCTGGCATCTTCACACACACGATGTTCTGTGGCAAGCTGAGGGTCTCTACAGCCAGCACAAATGGCCATTCACAACGTCCTGTGTTAAAACATCTGCATAGAGTCAGGGTGTTGTTCCGAGGATTAGTCTCAGAGGTCATCCAACAGTTCTGAGCCCAAACTCACAAAGCTAATGGTTTATTGTTTTTCTATAGTTTTCTATTCTTGGTCACCTGCTGATGAAACCTGATAAGCACCTTGTTACAGAAAATTGCTCATTTCTCTAACACATGCAGGACTCTCTCGTTCCCTCCCTCTTGTGCACTGACTAGGAACCTCTCTGCAGAGAGAAAATAGCCAGGCTTTCTTCAAGAGATCATTATTTTTGTCCTGCACTAAAGATCTCATTTTATCTTGCAGTCAAGCTTGTCAACTCTCCCCTTGCTTTTCCTTCTCAGCAAGGAACTGAAGAGGATTACTGTCCTTCCCTCTTGCAGAGGAAAACTGCATGCTGCATCTCAGAACTCTGGTGACGAACTACAGAACTTGCTATGCCATATGCCAAATGCATATTATTTGAAATAGGGTTTGGGGTTTTTTTCCTCCTTAAATGTCATTCTACCAAATTTGTGGTGATTGTCACCAGTATTTCCTGTCTATGAGTCTGTTTTAAGGAAGCTCTTCAACGAAAGGATGCCAGCACACTGTAGCATCATAAGTGACTGTGTGGTCCAACAGGAGGGATGAAATGGGGCTCATTTTGCCAGTATTACCTCTTTATAGTACCATAACGCCTGTGAAGAGGAGGAACCCTGCAAGGGGAGGCCAGGGAAGCCCAAATGCACCACAGAGAAGCAGAACAAAAGAATTTAACCAGAATATGATAAAGAAACCAGTCATTCTGCAGAGAGAGGCAACATATACCCAGGTTCATTCTAAGTGCTATTGGCATGCTGATTTCCTACTCAATCAGACTATCAATTCTTCATCTGTGTCCCATGGCCTGCCAATTGCCCACTGAGGCATTAGTGTAAGTCAGTAGAAAATGGACTGGTCAGATGTGGCTGGCTCTTCTTGGATTTTACTGACACCGCTATTTAAAAAACAGCTAATGTATATGAAATACATCCCTTCTATTATTTCCACCTAAGCAGTTGCTGAAGCTGTCACAAGCATGCTCCATAACAGCACATGGAGATGGGGCAGGAAGGGATGGTGGGTCTGTGTGATCCACAGGTGAGAAGCCACAGTTTCTCTATTATGACAGGAAAATATTTTTCAAGAGCGTATACTAGATTTCTTACAGTGTTTGGATTTTATTGGGGTGGGGTTCTCTCTGTTGCCTTAGTGACTCGCTTCCCCAGGTTTGGCTTGTGATGGCCAGTGTGACACCAGCTAGCATGACTGCACATTGCCTTCCATATGTGCATGGTACCTACAACCAGAGTGGCAGTGCATTTGCTGTAACAGTACCAAAAGTAGCCATCACATGCCTTAAATCCATCCTAGGCCAGATTTACACACAGGAAAAACTTTAAGTTCTTCTACTTACTCCTGGATGCTGATGTCATCCCCTGATGGACCCAGAGAAAGCTGGGACCCACAGAGCCTAAACTGTGCAGAAAACATCTGTACTACATAGGAGCCTGTGCAATCACAGCCTGATGGCCCATATCCATCAGCTGGGGCATCATTTTAGATCATAAAAACAGCAGAAAAGAGCAGCTGGAGGGTTATGCCATTTTCCCTTCCATCAAGCCTTGGGCTTCCAGCCAATAATGATGTCCTTCTAAGACAAAACACACATACCTTCCAGTTTTTTTCTGATGTTGACTCAAAAACCCTCTCTTTCAACAGCTCCTTTGATATATGAACAAAGTGTTTATGACTAGATATTATGCAAGGATGTCCAGAGTATGGGACATGAGACCAACAGGATTAGAATCAGATGTGACAGAAGTACAAGCCATAGAGGAGGCTCAGAGAGATAGCTCATAGACGGAGAGACAGTGAAATACTGGAAACCACTCCCCTAAGAGACCTAGCACTGAAATGCAGAAGCTTTTCAAAATGCAAAAACATAAAACACCTGCAAAGCAGGCATCAAGTCCTAAGAAGGATTCCAAGACATAAGATAACTTTAGAGAAGAAAAGCAAGCCCAGCGACTGTCAGATTAATTGAACTCAGTGTCAGGAAAGATTGCTTTATGAAATGCTGCTTCTTAAAGCATCACAAAGTCAGAAAGACATCAAAAACATCATTGATTGGCAGCACAGGGGAAACAGAAACCACAAGTCATCAATAAGGCAACTGCCAGCAGGTGGTGGTGACACATCAGCGCATGAAGCCCTGCATGGAGCTTGGAGTGGCTAAGTAATGGGACGGGGACCACACCATGGATCAGAATTATTTTTGTGTTGCAAAAGGTCTCGGAAGTACACCTTCTGGCATTTGAATCCATTTAATAAAAATGCCTCTATTATTTGTGCCTGCTTAACATTACTGCTAGCAGCCTCTGGAAGCTTTAAAAGCTGAACTCATTAGCTATTTATTACAGAAGAAGCTGGGATCTCCTGATACCAACAATTAATTCAGGTATATTGTTAGTAGTGGGAAGTGCTGGTAAATCATATCTGTGTTGCCAAAGTATTAATGAACTACTTACTGTGTGTTTCCAATGGATGTGAGTCTCATCAGCCAGGCATCACAGCACAAGTGCAGAATTCATGAGCTTTCCCAAAGCTTTGCCTTTTCTTCTGTCCTCTACGCTTTTCAGGCACTTTCTGGACAACCCTTATTTAAGCAGCTCTTTTCCCATGCTGTATTCATGCTGTTGTTGCGAAGACTCACGTACCCACCTACCTGTGTGTGCGGGAGCTGCCAGCTTCTCCGTGGAGGCCAGGCACCCACGATGGGAGCGAGGAGCCTTCCCGCATGCCCATGGCCCCTGGCCTGGGCTGCAGTGCGGCTGCCAGCCCCGTGTGAGCAGGAGTCAGCAGCCGTTTCTCTTCATGTAGTCCTTGTCCTGCCCTGTTGGGTGGCCCAGGCAGCCTGAGCCTGGACTGAAAGCTGCGCAGAGGGAGCTGAGCTTTTGCTGCTGCAGCATCCTCCACCGCAGGCCCCATGGCGGGGAGGCAGCTCCCTGCCCTCCCCACACCCTTCCCACTCGGCTGGGCCGGTGGAGCCTGCCTGGGGGGTGCGTTTGGGCAGCTATTTGGATATACTGTCACACCACAACACGAGGCAGCACCTTCAGTATACGTCAGGGGATTTGCAGGCGTCAGCCGGCCACGCTGCTTAGCGCTGCGGCATCGCACAAATCACGTTCCCTGCCTACGCTTGATGTCGTAGGCTCCCGCTATCCCCCAGTCAAGCAAAACGTGGACCTCAGAGGTGAGAATGCAGCAACACACACAAAAAAGCAGAGTTATTTGTACTGACCTGATTTTAACCAACTATTTTATATCGACAAGCAATTTCAGTCACCGGTGTGATTTCTTCGTGTGCAGGGTGGTGACCTGAACACTGCTGGGGTACTGCACTGGCAGCTGCCTGCTAGGCTGGTTTTGAAGGCACCGTGAGCCTAGACGGGCTGCAATGCCCACGCTGGAGGCAGATGCACCTCAATGCATTAGTGCTGGTGGCGGATCTAAGTAAGAATATATCCGCAAACCCAAGTGGTTTTCCCACAAGAACAACAACAAGAAGGGAACACATGCAATCACCACAGGATCAACACAGAAGGCAATATGTGGAGCCATTAAGTTTCTGTTGCAAAACACCGAGCATCGATTGCATAATGCGCGCACACGCTTCGATGACAGCTCTTGGCTAGGATGCAGCTAGGTACGACTTCGAAATGTGCTCCCTGGGGGAGACTGGCTGCCGTGTCTCGAGATTCGGAACATCTGTCCCTGCCTGCCTGGCTGAGACGGAGATGAGCGCTTCTGCCTTCTCTACCACAGCCCCAGGGTTAGTTGAACAGTGAGTAGATGCAGGTTATGGCAAATAACCAGGTGACAGGGGCTTGGTGAAAGGCCCTGCTCCTCCAGACAGACATCCTGGTGATAAACCAGGATTTGATCTCAGGAACATCACTCCTAACGGAGCAGGGAACAGAGCTCAGGCTCTGAGGTCCCATTCTGTACGGAGACAACCGTCCTTCCCACAGGGATTTTGACAGGGTCACAAGGACGTGGGGGGACCAGTTGTGGTGAGGAAACGGGGTTAACTGGAAGCTTCCCAATAGCTCGAGACAAGGAGAAAGGAATGGTGCTCTGCACTGTCAAGTGACTGACAGTCCCCAGATGAGGTTTGCTTGGAAATTTGAGATCTAATTAAAGCAGGACTTGGATCTCATCCTTCTTCCTGCACGCCTGGGACAATGAAATACCGACGTGTGCATCTGTTCTGTATGTGTATTTGAGGCAAATAAGAAGGAGGTCTGTAAATACATCAAAAACCATACTTTATTTTATGTATAGCAATACAATTTACATATTAAATAACACTATAATAGAATGATTTGATATAGTTTTAAACATAACAAAAAGAAGATTCAAGTTACAAAAAAACCCCAAACAAAAAAGAAAAACAGAACAAAACAAACAAACAAAAATCTCCCTCAAAATACTCCCTCCCACCCGGTCCCAAAACCAAACACCACATTTTTTTTTTTTCCAAATGGATCGATGAGACAAACGTATCCAGTGACTGGCTAAGTCTAATTCCTATTGCACACACTGACAATGGAATCCAAAGAAAATCCAACTTTCACAATCACTGCCCCAAAGAAATGACATGTGTGGGAATCTTTCTGGAGTGTGATGATGGTGTCTCACTACCTTGATGCACAGAAGGTATGTAGTCACGTAGCCACCACAGAACTAGGAAGGAGGTGAAACTAGAAAAAAATTAGCTTTATATGAAAATATAAAATTCTATGATTATATACCATAGATACAAAGTTCCCAGAAGATGCTTATCCAAGCAACAAAATATTTACAGTTTTAATGATTTTGCTATTTAAAAATGAGGGAAAAGAAAATATGAGTACACATGAACGCTTAGGTATTTAGAAACAATGGCTGCTTGCTAGTTTCAAATGCTCTAACAAAACAAAAAAAGTCACTACCCCAAATGTTGGAGAGTTGTGACATTGTATAAAATTGACTATCTCCTCTTTTGGAGACGTTTATTCTTAAAACTCAAGACATTTTTCTTGAAATTAATTATCCTCTGTAGAAAATGCTTCCCTTTGCAAATAGTTAACAAAAACACTAAAAACAGTTTAACAGCTAGGACAAAGTAGAGGCCAAATCTCTTCATTACAGTTCCTTCTCCTCCTCTATTTTTGCATGCCTTCTCCTTTGATAAGCCAAGCCAATGTAGCTCACATTGTTAGACTGGCAACAAAGAGAAGAAGAGCAAAGGGGTAACAGTAACAGTTGAATTACAGCTCTTAAAAAAAAAAAAAACAGAAAAAAAAGCAGAAAAGCAATGCAGTGGCTTAACAAATAGGCATTTTCCCTTCATATAAAAATTCACTGGCACCATTTGACATAGACTTCAGAACACAGGATTTGATGTCAAAAGGCATGAATTGGAGAAAGACTGCTAAATCTTTAAGACAACTACATTTTAATTTTTTTTAAGTTGTTTCTGTTTTGCTGAGAATTAGTAATATGTATCTTTGGTAGAATTGGTATCTATATTTTAGCTTTTAAATAAAATATATCAGCTTAAAAAAAAGACTAATAAGAAGGCAGTTGTGCTGTGTCATAAAGATTATTCGCCTAATGTTTGGGTATGTGGCTCTGGGTTCAAACAATTCAAGCAGTCAGAAATCGGAAAAACAAGTGAAAAGCTGCAGCTCCTGTAAATGACTCCACTAACCTAGAACAGACCACGGCACAGAAACAGTCACACACAGCAAGTAGTTTAAGGATTTGGGGTTTTTTTTCTGTTCATAAATTCATATTTGGAAGCAGACACTGTGAAATACTAAGGACAAACGCTGCTTTAAATGAAAGTTATTCAGACCTTGGCCCAGCAAAGGGACCAGCCCGCCTAGCCTGCACGTCCGAGCAGTCCTGCTGGCTCCCCCAGACCCTCCTGCCTACCTCAGGTTACTCTCATACAGGAGTGGTTGTAGGACTAGGGCATTTGGCTGCCAACGTCACCAATTTAGACATTAAGACACTTCAACTTCTCCAACATTCCCGCTTGGAAAGCTTGGTTATAATTTTTGGCTCAACTCCGAGAAGTCTCGTGTGTCTTTCACACGGTCTGCTGGTGGAGTACACAAGCAGGGCATGGCCAAACACTACTTTCTAAATGTAGACACACGCACGCACACTTAAATCCATCATTTCCTTATTCCTCAGGGCTGGGGCTGAGCCTCACAGTTTACAGCAGTGGACCATACTTAGGGTCTCCTAATTTGCAGGCCTGCACGTTGCTTGAGAACTTCTGATGCTTGAAAGCCATCCCGACCGCGTGGTGAGCAGTGGCTGCAATGTGTGAGGTTAGCGTGGCAAAAGCAGGGAAGTGCCAGTTTGCCGTGATGAACGCGTGTGGGACTTGACTTTGGCTCGACAGCCACGCGAGAGCATCCCAGCAGAGCTCTGCGAGCGCCGATCTCAACACCCGTTCAGTCCTTCTGACAGGCTCATTCAGCCCTGGGGAAGAGGTGCAAAGCCATGTAAAGGAAGCAGAACGCCAGCTGCTTACATCAGGATAGATCTGGCTCTTACGCACTCTTAATCCTGACTTTCACAAGCGATCTCTAGCTTCATCCCCTTCAACCGTAATGCGTCACTACCATCTATCGGCTATCTGACTTCACACTCGGCTTGATCCCCTTTAAGAAAAAATCCATGGAGAAGTCATAGAACATCAGTGTAAGTTATTTCCCCATGAATCAAGCCCCGAGCAAGCGTTTCAGGTGTGGGAAAACGCCAATGCAAATGCATGGATTTCCAAAGCATCTACCAAAGGTCAGCCCCATGGCATGCTGTCATTGATTTTTAAAACCTGTGAGAAGACAAGGAATTAAACCAAGGCTAGTCAGGCAGTGTGTCATGAGGCACAGGTATCTTCCATCAAGCCACTGAAATGAAAAACTATGACTTCTTTCCTTCTCCCTGCATCTCCCCAGGAACTTCACTTCTCCAGACCGAACTGATCAAATCCAGCAGAATCCCTCTGTGCTACGCGCTGGCACTGCCCAGGCTGGGATCGCTCTAGCCATGGGGCACCGGCGCCTGGGCACCGGTGCACAGCGGCCAGCAGACCCACTGCCAAACCTTCGGGCCCTCGCAGACCGTGGTTCTTGGAAACTTAACTGCTTCTGGGGTGTCATGACTGGGCAGCTGGTCTGACCTCCTACCTCGCACTACGCTGGCTCGCTCCTCGGTGCTGGGGCGTCCCAAGGCAAAGGGGCTGCAAGCTACAAAGCATTCTTTCGAAGCATTTTGCACATTTTTTATTCAGACTAGCTGGCGCTGGGCATGGGATTTCCTTACAGAAACCACGGCTGTATTACACTGTTCAGCATTAGCAGTTATTTGGATCACTTGTATCAAGGGATTAAACGAACTGGTAAGTAAAAGGTAACCACGAACTCTTAAATACTTTAGGAAGCCTTTCCCTCGTTAAAAATAAAAGACCAGATATCAGCACATACCAGTTTGCATAGCTCCACCGCTCTCGACGAGGCCGTTTCAGCTCGTACCTCGTGAGGCTCTGGCCCCAAACACCTGCTCCGGGGAATGTCAAACCGCTCCCTTGCAGCTTTCCTCCGTGCGCAAACGCACACGATTCCCTCCGCTCGGCTAAGCTTCCTCCCTGCCCTCCCCTCCCAAAAAAGAAGTGGGTTTTGCCTTGCCAAATGTCTCCATTTCAGAAAGACTGGACAGGCAGCAGAAATTAACAGTTTTACATTTAAATGAAAAATATGCTGTAGCATTTGGACAAGTTTTGAAAAATTACAATGCATGTTTTGTGCAGCTGCAATCGAAAAGAAAAGAAAATAATGCCATATATAAAGGATAGTGCCTTTAACTGTATACCGAACATCAGAATGGTTGAAATAACACATTTCCTTTTCAAGGCAGATTCAATAACCTCTCCCTATTCAGCAGAGCTATGAAGGACACAGTTAGCTTTAACTCGCAGGAGAGTTAAGTATGTGCTTACTTCTTCTGTTAAATAGGGATGGACCTTCGTTGAATTGCGACCAAATACAAAGGAAAAAGGGAGCCAATGAGGATGTATACTTAAATGCTCCAAACAATAACTGAATTATTTAGATAATCTGGGGAAAACCATATCATTGGTGTGGGAGGGAAAACAGAATAAATAGGCTTGTGCTAAACGATTAGTTTGGCAAAAAAAAGAGGGAGAATGTAACTTTATAGGTAGTTTTTTTATTAGTTTGCTTCACCAGTAAATATGGATCAGTACTTTATGTTTTAGCACTAAAGTATGAAAATTACACACCTGTAAAAATGGCATCTAACAGTTATGAAATTAAGAAACGCCTGTCATCATGTAACATACCATTAGGTGTGAGGTCATGTTCAAGAAATAGTAAGGAAATTAATGTGTTTAAAATATTGAATAGCTTAGTAATGTAAAATATTGCTACCTTCAATATATCTGAAAACAGGTCTGATTTTGGATTGTAGTAGATTTCTCACTGTATTGGCTCTGACGAAAATAAAAACAAAGCACTTTCTTCTGCTTACAGACTAAAATTGACATTTTTCCTGAATAACTGGGGAAACTTTGGAGCTGTAAATTCGAAACCTGTAAATGTGTCCCACATACGAATTGCATCTAATTTATATTTATATTGTATGTTATTTATATATTCTATGTGAAGCAAGTCTTAGGCCTGTGAGTGTACAAAACAGTAATTTGAAACAATACAGAAACAATTGTTTCAGCTCCACAAGGCTGTTACATCTTCATTGTAGCTAAAAATCACCTGCCACATTTTGTCAAGAAAGGATGAACTTTGCTCATCCACTCCACTGGAATACAGAATACAGTTACCAAAACTGTGACGTGATCATTAAAATAATAAATATGGTATGAAGGGGTACAGTATCTGTCATGGAAAGAATCCACCTGGCCTAGCATTTGAGATCTAAGATTTGAGGGTCACTGTAGTTAGCAAAACTTCACTGCATTTAAACGAAACAAAAAAGCGGATGTTTGTTGTCATGGAATGTCACATCAGGGCTTGTTTTGTATTAGAATATTATAGGCAGTAACACTGATCATATAGTGCAAACTAGATAAAATTGCGTTTCACTGTGTGAAATAAACAGAGGTGCAAATGCTCAGTAGGATACCATTAAGACATAAAATGGCAAAAAATAAATATCAAAACTTTTATCAGTGTAAAAAAGTAATTGGGTTATTGTATAACCTAGAGTCTGGCAAAAAAGGCCTCAAAAAAGTTCGCTCAGTCTTCAGAAGTTCTACAAATTAAGTGCCTTTCCAGGTTTCCAATTAGACAAGAGACTCCATGCTTTCCGCGGGATCCGACTCATCACTGGCCATCACAGCACCGTTTTTGTCCAGTGTCATGGGACCATTTCCATTTTCCTTAGTGCTGACCAAGCTTAGCATTGCCTTATAAAGAAACTGGTACTGTTCCTGCAAAAGAAAGGACAGATCATTGCAAACCTTTCAGGATATGTGAGTGAGCAGCACTTAAATTTGGCATTCCCAGGCTAGGTCACGGATACTTGTAGAAAGAAAAAAAACATTTCATACAAAATGTTCCAGGATGTTAGTATCAACAGCACCAAAGCAGCCATCTGACATGGTAGAGAAATACAGTAATGGAGAATACTCAGAAACACATGCTTCACAGTCAAGATGCCAAGTCTTCATATTGCTCACAGAATATTTACTTTCCTCCTGTTGCTTTCCCCATGCGGACACCACTGATGTCAGTAAATTACAGCATCTAGATAAATTACACTCTCCCCGTTTCCTGAGGGCATAGCAAATAGAAGTTGCTTCTCCATGGAGGCACGAAGATGTAACAGAATACGAAGCATCGTTCTTTTTCATTTTGTAGAGAATAAAATGCGTCATTACTACAAGCATACATAGAGCGAGGAAGAATATTTAGAGAGTAATTACCTACATTAATCTAGTTTAACATTGTCACCCCAAACCTCCAGTTTTCGGTAGATTATTTTATTCCTGATCCACTGCCCACTGAAGAGAAAAGAAGTCTTTCCACTGACATTATAAGGATACTGCAGAAGGGCCCAAAGTGCACCTTGTATGCAACACAAGAAACCAAACGGCATGTTGCAATAAACCTAAAAAGTCACTATGCTAGCCTTCCAGCAAGAATAGCATACTTCCAGTGCCACTATGTCCCTCTCTATTCCATTATCGAGTTGATTTTAAATAGTAATGTATGCTATATGTACAATCATTTTATATAATGAAATCAGTGTGCCAGTACCTTTATCGCTTTTGCACATATAGGTTCTGAATACGTAAATATGCTAAATCAGGTGCTAGCTTAAATCCTAAGAGGAGGGATGAGGACAGCACAAGGAGCCATTTACAGCTTCTTAAATCCAAGGCTTTGTCTAGAGATGATTATAAATAGCATCGGCAGGTCGAGAAAGAGGGAAGGGGCAGGTCCCCTTTCTGCCCCTGGCCCATACTGTGCCCTCAGCCTGCTTGGACATTTTCTAGGAGAATGGAAGTGGGGTCAAAACTGTACTAGAGACGGGACTAATGCTGAAACAACACAGATGAGTGCAGGATGGTATCCGAGCCCTGGCTTGTCCCCTAGTGCAGGCAGTGCAACGCACACAGGGGAAAAGGTGCTGCTCTCTGCACACAGAGGCTCCTGTTGAAGCATTACTTCCCCCTTCAGCTCTACCTGCACTGCTTGAGACCAAAATAAGCCAGGTTCAAATAGCAGATCTTAACTTACATGACTGGCAGGGAGATGGTGACAAGCTGAAAGGCCCAGGCTGTCCACACAAAGGCCTAACTGTATGAGAAATAAGCTTAACTGCACATCAGAGACTGTGGGGGTTTGAGGTGTATAAATATGACAACAATACAAAAAAAAGCCCAAATGCAACTTCTGCTTCATAACAGAAGCAATAAGGCTTCATAACGTACACAAAGCTGTATGTGTTTTTAGTTCATGCTTTTTGTCTCAGACAAAAACATTGCAAACTACCAATTTATATTCCATTTAAAGACTTACAATGTCTGTAAATACTCCAGGCCGCATAAGATTTATCATCTTTGCCACCTGGAAAACATCAACAGCATTTTCATTCTCCAGCTGCTGGGACAGAGTGGTAAGGGCACACAGCGTTCCTGCCGACACAGCTCCATACCTGCAAAACCAGACCACAGTGATAAGGTACTCACAAACAAACCAGGGTACCTTGACACACAGCCATGAAAACGTCAATATAGTCTTATTTGATTACTGCAGCTCATCTTTATATCTATTAAAAGCTCTGTTTTATGCTAGCTAAGTTTTAGTCATTTTAATTTAAAAAAGAAATTTGGTGGTATACGAGTCACCTCAGGATATCTGCAGTTTTCAATAGAAAGAACTGGAGCAGCAAAATAACGCGAGCCATTTAAAAATACCCAGCTTGGAGAGTACGCTCCTGGAGTCAGGTTTCACATGTACTGAAAGCATCTGCGTTATAGCTGAGCGTATTTTACAATTCATTAGTGGGAGCTCAAGCAAAGCACAAACTATTACAAAGAAATGAGACTTTGCCTCTTCCTCCACGTCTGACAATTATATAAAACTGACACAGACATGAGCTGCTCATGAGTAAATGGGACGCATCTCAAAGTCTTCCTTAGGTCTGATTCATGGGCAAAATGCAACGTTCCTGAGTCGGGTACCCAAGAGACATTACAGATTCTGATAAGTTGAGCCATGCTGTCATTTAATAAGAACCTGAGCAATGGTTATTTGTCACGAGAATGACGCACATGTCCTTGAGATAGTGGTCAGACAAAAATCTTGCTGCAGCTAAATCCAGAACCCTGTGGGTATGCTTGAATCACAAGTGCAGCTGTGGGGCACCTGATAAAAGATCCCAAGCAACAGGGGCTCATAACTGCTTCTGAGAAGCCACGGTTATACTGTTCTCCTGGTCCTC